>NC_135071.1:2538777-3173471 GCF_051401765.1 Calliopsis andreniformis | reverse complement strand
CTCAATACTGAAACTTCAATCCCCAATCCTCAATCCTCAATCCTCAATCCTCATTCTTCAATCCTCAATACCCAATCCTCAATCTTCAATCCTCAGTCCTCAATTCGCAATCCACAATCCTCAATCCTCAGACCTCAAGTATCAATACTCCAACCTCAGTCCTCGTCCTCAATACACAACCTTCAATCATCAATCCTCAATCTTCAATACTCAATCTTCAATCCTCAATCCTCAGTCCTCAAACCTCAATCCTGAATCCTCAATCCTGAATCCTCAATCTTCAGCCCTCAGTTCTCAACAATCAGTTGTGAATCCTCGATCCTCAATAGAATATCATCAATTCACAGTTTTCAATACTCAATACTCAATCTGCAATCTTCAAATCTCTATCCACGAACATCAATTCTCATCACTCAACCCTCAACACTCAGTCCCCAATCCTCAATATTCAATCCTCAATCCTCAATCCTCAATCGTCAATCCTCAAGTCCCAATCCTCAATCTTCAATCCTCAATCCTCAATCCTCAATCCTCAAACCTCAATACTCAATCTTCAATCCTCAATACTCAATCTTCAATCCTCAATCCTCAATCCTCAATCCTCAATCCTCAATCCTCAATCCTCAATCGTCAATCCTCAATACTCAATCTGCAATCCTCAATCCTCAATCCTCAATCCTCAATCCTCATTCTTCAATCCTCAATACCCAATCCTCAATCTTCAATCCTCAATCCTCAATCCTCATTTCTCAATCCTCAATCCTCAATCCTCAGAACTCAAACATCAATATTCAACCCTCAGTTCTCGTCCTCAATCCACAACCCTCAATCCTCAATCCTCAATCCTCAATCCTCAATCCTCAACCCTCAATCCTCAATCCTCAATCCTCAATCCTCAATCCTCAATATTCAATCCTCAATACTCAATCTTCAATCACCAATCCTCAATACTCAATCCTCAGTCGTCAATCCTCAGTCATCAATCCTCAATCTTCAATACTCAATCGTCAATCATTAGTCCTCAATCCTCAATCCTCAATCCTCGTTTCTCAAACCTCAATCCTCAAACCTCAGTCGTCATCCTCAATTCTCAATTCTCTATCCTCGATCCTTAATCCTCAATCCTCAATCTTCAATCCTCAATAATCAATCTCCAATCCTACATCCTCAATCCCCAATCCTCAATCCTTAATCCTCAATCTTCAATCCTCAATCGCCAGTCCTCAATCTTCAATCCTCAATGCTCAATCCTCAATCCTCAAGCCTCAGGCCTCAATCCTCAATCCTCAACCCTCAAACCTCAATCCTCAACCGTCAGTCCTCGTCCTCAATCCTCAACCCTCAATCCTCAATCCTCAAACCTCAATATTCAGTCATCAATACTCAATCTTCAGTCCTCGATCCTCAATCCTCAATTCTCAATCCTCAATCGTCAATATTCAACACACAAGCCTCAGCCAACAATCCTCAATACTCAACCATCAATCCTCAGTTCTCAATACTCAATAGAATATCCTGAATTCGCATGTTTCGATACACAATCCACAATATTCAATAATCAAATCTCAATCCTCAATCTTCAATCCTTAATACTCAATTTCAATACGCAGTTCACAATCCTCAATCCTCAGTCCTCAGTCGTCAAACCTCAATCCCCGAACCTCAGCCCTCATCCTCAATCCTCAGTCCTCAATCCTCAGTCCTCAGTCCTCAAACCTCAATCCTCAACCCTCAATCCTCATTCCTCAAACCTCAATCCTCAACCCTCAGTCCTCATCCTCAATTCTCAATTCTCAATCCTCAATCCTCAATCCTCAATATTCAATCCTCAATAATCAATATCCAATCCTAGAACCTCAATCCCCAATCTTCAATCATCAATCCTCAATCCTCAATCCTTAATCCTCAATATTCAATCATCAATACTCAATCTTCACTCCTCAATCCTCTATCCTCAATCCTCAACCCTCAATCCTCAATACTCAACACACAACCCTCAGCCATCAATCCTCAATACTCAACCATCAATCCTCAATTCTCAATACTCAATAGAATATCCTGAACTCTCATGGTTCAATACTCAATCCACAATATTCAATAATCAAATCTCAAACCTCAATCTTCAATCCTCAATACTCAATTTCAATCCTCAATCCTCAATTCTCAGTCCTCAATACTCAATCCTCAATCGTCAAACCTCAATTCCCAATCCTCAATCTTCAATCCTCAATCCTCAATCCTCAATCCTCAAACGTCAATCCTCAATCTTCAATCCTCAATATTCAATCTTCAATCCTCAATCCTCAATCCTCAAACCTCAATCCTCAATCCTCAATCCTCAATCGTCAATCCTCAATACTCAATCTGCAATCCTCAATCCTCAATCCTGAATCCTCAATACTCATTCTTCAATCCTCAATACCCAATCCTCAATCTTCGATCCTCAATCCTCAATCCTCAATTCTCAATCCTCAATCCTCAATCGTCAGATCTCAAACATCAATATTGAACCCTCAGTTCTCGTCCTCAATCCACAACCCTCAATCCTCAATCATCAATCCTCAATCCTCAATCCTCAATCCGCAATCATCAATCTTCAATCTTCAATCCTCAATCCTCAATCCTCAATACTCAATCTTCAATCCTCAATACACAATCTTCAATCACCAATCCTCAATCCTCAATCCTCAATCCTCATTCCTCAAACCTCAATCCTCAACCCTCAGCCCTCATCCTCCATTCTCAATTCTCAATCCTCAATCCTCAATCCTCAATCTTCAGTCCTCAATAATCAATCTCCAATCCTAGATCCTCAATCCCCAATCTTGAATCCTTAATCCTCAATCTTCAATCCTCAATCCCCAGTCCTCAATCTTCAGTCCTCAATGCTCAATCCTCAATACTCAATCCTCAGTCCTCAATCGTCAATCCTCAATCCTCAAACCTCAATCCTCAACCGTCAGTCCTCATCCTCCATCCTCAATCCTCAATCCTCAATCCTCAATCTTCAATCCCCAATACTCAATCTTCAATCGTCAATCCTCAATCCTCAATCCACAATCCTGAATCCTCAGGCATCAACACTCAATCTTCAATACACAATCCTCAATCCTCAATCCTCAATCCTCAATCCTCAACACTCAATCCTCATTCCTCAATCCTCAATCGTCAGATCTCAAACATCAATATTCAACCCTCAGTTCTCGTCCTCAATCCACAACCCTCAATCCTCAATCATCAATCCTCAATCCTCAATCCTCAATCCTCAATCATCAATCTTCAATCTTCAATCCTCAATCCTCAATCCTCAATCCTCAACCCTCAATCCTCAATCCTCAAACCTCAATCCTCAACCCTCAGTCCTCATCCTCAATTCTCAATTCTCAATCCTCAATCCTCAATCCTCAATATTCAATCCTCAATAATCAATATCCAATCCTAGAACCTCAATCCCCAATCTTCAATCCTCAATCCTCAATCCTCAATCCTTAATCCTCAATATTCAATCATCAATACTCAATCTTCACTCCTCAATCCTCTATCCTCAATCCTCAATCCTCAATCCTCAATACTCAACACACAACCCTCAGCCATCAATCCTCAATACTCAACCATCAATCCTCAATTCTCAATACTCAATAGAATATCCTGAACTCTCATGGTTCAATACTCAATCCACAATATTCAATAATCAAATCTCAATCCTCAATCTTCAATCCTCAATACTCAATTTCAATCCTCAATCCTCAATTCTCAATCCTCAATACTCAATCCTCAATCGTCAATCCTCAATTCCCAATCCTCAATCTTCAATCCTCAATCCTCAATCCTCAATCCTCAAACCTCAATCCTCAATCTTCAATCCTCAATATTCAATCTTCAATCCTCAATCCTCAATCCTCAAACCTCAATCCTCAATCCTCAATCCTCAATCGTCAATCCTCAATACTCAATCTGCAATCCTCAATCCTCAATCCTGAATCCTCAATACTCATTCTTCAATCCTCAATACCCAATCCTCAATCTTCGATCCTCAATCCTCAATCCTCAATTCTCAATCCTCAATCCTCAATCGTCAGATCTCAAACATCAATATTCAACCCTCAGTTCTCGTCCTCAATCCACAACCCTCAATCCTCAATCATCAATCCTCAATCCTCAATCCTCAATCCTCAATCATCAATCTTCAATCTTCAATCCTCAATCCTCAATCCTCAATACTCAATCTTCAATCCTCAATACACAATCTTCAATCACCAATCCTCAATCCTCAATCCTCAATCCTCATTCCTCAAACCTCAATCCTCAACCCTCAGCCCTCATCCTCCATTCTCAATTCTCAATCCTCAATCCTCAATCCTCAATCTTCAGTCCTCAATAATCAATCTCCAATCCTAGATCCTCAATCCCCAATCTTGAATCCTTAATCCTCAATCTTCAATCCTCAATCCCCAGTCCTCAATCTTCAGTCCTCAATGCTCAATCCTCAATCCTCAATCCTCAATCCTCAATCCTCAATATTCAATCCTCAATAATTAATCTCCAATCCTGGATCCTCAATCCCCAATCTTCAATCCTCAATCCTCAATTCTCAATCCTTAATCCTCAATCGTCCATCTTGAATCCTCGATACTCAATCTTCAATCCTCAATCCTCAATCCTCAATCCTTAATCCTCAATCCTCAATCCTCAATCCTCAATCCTCAACCCTCAATCCTCAATCTTCAATCCTCAATACCCAGTCCTCAATCTTCAATCCTCAATCCTCAATACTCAATTTCAATCCTCAATCCTCCATTCTCAATCCTCAATACTCAATTTCTATCCTCAATCCTCAATTCTCAATCCTCAATACTCAATCCTCAATCGTCAATGCTCAATCCCCAATACTCAATCTTCAATCCTCAATCCTCAATCCTCAGTACTCAATCCTCAATCCTCAATCATCAATCCTCAATACTCAACCATCAATCCTCAATTCTCAATACTCAATAGAATATCCTGAATTCTCATGGTTCAGTACTCAATCCTCAATCGTCAATCCTCAATCCCCAATCCTCAATCTTCAATCCTCAATCCTCAACCCTCAATCCTCAATCCTCAATCCTCAATCTTCAATCCTCAACCGTCAGTCCTCAAACCTCAACCCTCAATCCTCAACCCTCAGTCCTCATTCCTCAAACCTCAATCCTCAACCCTCAGACATCATCCTCAATCCTCAATCCTCAATCCTCAATCCTCAATCCTCAATTCTCAATCTTCAATCATCAATCCTCAATCCTCAATCCTCAATCCTCAACCCTCAACCCTCAGTCCTCATTCCTCAACCGTCAGTCCTCATCCTCCATCCTCAATCCTCAATCCTCAATCCTCAATCTTCAATCCCCAATACTCAATCTTCAATCGTCAATCCTCAATCCTCAATCCACAATCCTCAATCCTCAGGCATCAATACTCAATCTTCAATACTCAATCCTCAATCCTCAATCCTCAATCCTCAATCCTCAACCCTCAGTCCTCATTCCTCAAACCTCAATCCTCAACACTCAGTCCTCATCCTCAATTCTCAATTCTCAGTCCTCAATCCTCAATCCTCAATCCTCAATCCTCAATCTTCAATCCCCAATACTCAATCTTCAATCGTCAATCCTCAATCCTCAATCCACAATCCTGAATCCTCAATACTCAACCCTCAATCGTCAATCCTCAATTACCAATCCTCAATCTTCAATCCTCAATCCTCAATCCTCAATCCTCAATACTCAAACCTCAATCCTCAATCTTCAATCCTCAATATTCAATCTTCAATCCTCAATCCTCAATCCTCAATCCTCAATACTCAATCCTCAATCGTCAATCCTCAATTCCCAATCCTCAATCTTCAATCCTCAATCCTCAACCCTCAATCCTCAAACCTAAATCCTCAATCTTCAATCCTCAATATTCAATCTTCAATCCTCAATCTTCAATCCTCAATCCTCAATCCTCAATCCTCAATGTTCAATCCTCAATAATCAATCTCCAATCCTAGATCCTCAATCCCCAATCTTCAATCCTTAATCCTCAGTCATAAATCCTCAATCTTCAATACTCAATCCTCAATACTCAACACACAACCCTCAGCCATCAATCCTCAATACTCAACCATCAATCCTCAATTCTGTATAATCAATACAATATCCTGAATTCTCATGGTTCAATACTCAATCCACAATATTCAATAATCAAACCTCAATCCTCAACCTTCAATCCTCAATACTCAATTTCAATCCTCAATCCTCAGTTCTCAATCCTCAATACTCAATCCTAAATCCTCAATCCTCAATCCTCAACCCTCAATATTCAATCCTCAATACTCAATCTTCAATCACCAATCCTCAATCCTCAATCCTCAGTCGTCAATCCTCAGTCATCAATCCTCAATCTTCAATGCACAATCGTCAAACCCTAGTCCTCAATCCTCAATCCTCAATCCTCGTTCCTCAAACCTCAATCCTCAACCCTCAGTCGTCATCCTCAATTCTCAATTCTCAATCCTCAATCCTCAGTCCTCAATCCTCAATCTTCAATCCTCAATAATCAATCTCCAATCCTACATCCTCAATCCCCAATCCTCAATCCTTAATACTCAATTTCAATCCTCAATCCTCAATTCTCAATCCTCAATACTCAATCCTCAATCGTCAATCCGCAATTCCCAATCCTCAATCTGCAATCCTCAATCCTCAATCCTCAATCCTCAAACCTCAATCCTCAATCTTCAGTCCTCAATACTCAATCTTCAATCTTCAATCCTCAATCCTCAATCCTGAATCCTCAATCCTCAATCCTCAATCCTCAATCATCAATCCTCAATATTCAATCTGCAATCCTCAATCCTCAATCCTCAATCCTCAATCCTCATTCTTCAATCCTCAATACCCAATCCTCAATCCTAAATCCTCAATCCTTAATCCTCAATTCTCAATCCTCAATCCTCAATCCTCAGACCTCAAACATCAATATTCAACCCTCAGTTCTCGTCCTGAATCTACAACACTCAATCCTCAGTCCACAATCCTCAATCCTCAGGCATCAGTACTCAATCTTCAATACTCAATCCTCAATCCACAATCCTCAATCCTCAATCCTCCAACCTCAATCCTCATTCCTCAAACCTCAATCCTCAACACTCAGTCCTCATCCTCAATTCTCAATTCTCAATCCTCAATCCTCAATCCTCAATCCTCAATCCTCAATCTTCGATCCTCAATAATCAATCTCCAATCCTAGATCCTCAATCCCCAATCTTCAATCCTTAATCCTCAATCCTCAGTCATAAATCCTCAATCTTCAATACTTAATCCTCAATACTCAACACACAACCCTCAGCAATCAATACTCAATACTCAACCATCAATCCTCAATTCTGAATACTCAATACAATATCCTGAATTCTCATGGTTCAATACTCAATCCACAATATTCAATAATCAAATCTCAATCCTCAATCTTCAATCCTCAATACTCAATTTCAATCCTCAATCCTCAATCCTCAATCTTCAATCCTCAATACTCAATCTTCAATCCTCAATCCTCAATCCTCAATCCTCAATCCTCAATCCTCAGGCATCAATACTCAACCTTCGATACTCAATCCTCAATCCTCAATCCTCAATCCTCAATCCTCAATCCTCAACCCTCAATCCTCATTCCTCAAACCTCAATCCTCAACCCTCAGTCCTCATCCTCAATTCTCAATTCTCAATCCTCAATTCTCAATCCTCAATACTCAATCATCAATCGTCAATCCTCAGTTCCCAATCCTCAATCTTCAATACTCAATCCTCAATCCTCAATCCTCAAACCTCAATCCTCAATCTTCAATCCTCAATACTCAACATTCAATCCTCAATCCTCACTCCTCAATCCTCAATCCTCAATCCTCAATCCTCAATCCTCAATCTTCAATCTTCAATCCTCAATCCTCAATCCTCAACCCTCAATCCTCATTCCTCAAACCTCAATCCTCAACCCTCAGTCCTCATCCTCAATTCTCAATTCTCAGTCCTCAATTCTCAATCCTCAATACTCAATCCTCAATCGTCAATCCTCAGTTCCCAATCCTCAATCTTCAATACTCAATCCTCAATCCTCAATCCTCAAACCTCAATCCTCAATCTTCAATCCTCAATACTCAATCCTCAATCTTCAATACTCAATCCTCAATCCTCAATCCTCAAACCTCAATCCTCAATCGTCAATCCTCAATACTCAATCTTCAATCCTCAATCCTCAATCCTCAATCCTCAATCCTCAATCCTCAATCCTCTATCCTCAATCCTCAATCCTCAATCGTCAATCCTCAATACTCAATCTGCAATCCTCAATCCTCAATCCTCAATCCTCAATCCTCATTCTTCAATCCTCAATACCCAATCCTCAATCTTCAATCCTCAATCCTCAATCCTCAGTCCTCAATTCTCAATCCTCAATCCTCAATCCTCAGACCTCAGACATCAATATTCAACCCTCAGTTCTCGTCCTCAATCCACAACCCTCAATCCTCAATCCTCAATCCTCAATCCTCAATCCTCAATCCTCAATCCTCAATCCACAATCTTCAATCTTCAATCCTCAATCCTCAATCCTCAATTCTCAATCTTCAATCCTCAATACACAATCTTCAATCCCCAATCCTCAATCCTCAATCCTCAATCCTCATTCCTCAAACCTCAATACTCAACCCTCAGTCCTCATCCTCAATTCTCAATTCTCAATCCTCAATCCTCATTCCTCAAACCTCAATCCTCAACACTCAGTCCTCATCCTCAATTCTCAATCTTCAATCCTCAATACGCAATCTTCAGTCCCCAATCCTCAATCCTCAATCCTCAATCCTCATTCCTCAAACCTCAATCCTCAACCCTCAGTCCTCATCCTCACTTCTCAATTCTGAATCCTCAATCCTCAATCCTCAGCCTTCAATCCTCAATAATCAGTCTCCAATCCTAGATTCTCAATCCCCAATCTTCAATCCTTAATCCTCAATCTTCAATCCTCAATCCCCAGTCCTCAATCGTCAATCCTCAATGCTCAATCCTCAATCCTCAATCCACAGTCCTCAATCCTCAATTATCAATCCTCAAAACTCAATTCTCAACCGTCAGTCCTCATCCTCCATCCTCAATACTCAATCCTCAATCTTCAATCCTCAATACAAAATCTTCAATCCCCAATCCTCAATCCTCAATCCTCAATCCTCATTCCTCAAACCTCAATCCTCAACCCTCAGTCCTCACCCTCAATTCTCAATTCTCAATCCTCAATCCTCAATCCTCAACCCTCAGTCCTCATCCTCAATTCTCAATTCTCAATCCTCAATCCTCAATCCTCAATCTTCAATCCTCAATAATCAATCTCCAATCCTAGATCCTCAATCCCCAATCTTCAATCCTTAATCCTCAATCTTCAATCCTCAATCCCCAGTCCTCAAACGTCAATCCTCAATGCTCAATCCTCAATCCTCAATCCTCAGTCCTCAATCCTCAATTATCAATCCTCAAAACTCAATCCTCAACCGTCAGTCCTCATCCTCCATCCTCAATCCTCAATCCTCAATCCTCAACCTTCAATCCCCAATACTCAATCTTCACTCGTCAATCCTCAATCCTCAATCCACAATCCTCAACCCTCAGGCATCAATACTCAATCTTCAATACTCAATCCTCAATTCTCAATCCTCAATCCTCAATCCTCAACCCTCAATCCTCATTCCTCAAACCTCAACCCTCAACACTCAGTCCTCATCCTCAATTCTCAATCCTCAATCCTCAGTCCTCAATCCTCAATCGTCAATCCTCAATACTCAATCTGCAATCCTCAGTCCTCAATCCTCAATCCTCAATCCTCATTCTTCAATCCTCAATACCCAATCATCAATCTTCAATCCCCAATCCTCAATCCTCAATTCTCAATCCCCAATCCTCAATCCTCAGACCTCAAACATCAATATTCAACCCTCAGTTCTCGTCCTCAATCCACAACCCTCAATCCTCAATCCTCAATCCTCAATCCTCAATCCTCAATCCTCAATCCTCAATCCTCAATCTTCAATCTTCAATCCTCAAACCTCAATCCTCAATTCTCAATCTTCAATCCTCAATACACAATCTTCAATCCCCAATCCTCAATCCTCACTCCTCGATCCTCATTCCTCAAACCTCAATCCTCAACCCTCAGTCCTCATCCTCGAACCTCAGTCCTCAATCCTCAGTCCTCAGGCCTCAAACCTCAATCCTCAACCATCAGACATTATCCTCAATCCTCAATCCTCAATCCTCAATCCTCAATCTTCAATCCTCAATACTCTATCTTTAATTCTCAATCCTCAGTCCTCAAACCTCAGTTCTGAATCCTCAGTACTCAAACATCAATCCTCAATCCTCAGTCCTCAGTACTCAACCACCCTCAGCTCTCAATACTCAATAGAATACCCTGAATTCTCAGGGTTCAACACACAAACCGCAACCCTAAACCCTCAGCCCTCATTCTCCATCCTCAATCCTCAATCCTCAATCCACAAACTTCAATCCTCAATACTCAATCTTCAATCCTCAATCCTCAATCCTCAATCCTCAATCCTCAATCCTCAGGCATCAATACTCAATCTTCAATACACAATCCTCAATCCTCAATCCTCAATCCTCAACCGTCAGTCCTCGTCCTCAATCCTCAAACCTCAATCCTCAATCCTCAATTCGCAATCCTCAATCCTCAATCCTCAGACCTCAAGTATCAATACTCAACCCTCAGTCCTCGTCCTCAATACACAACCCTCAATCATCAATACTGAATCTTCTATACGCAATCCTCAATCCTCAATCCTCAGTCCTCAAACATCAATCCTGAATCCTCAATCTTGAATCCTCAATCCTGAGTCCTCAAACCTCAATTCTGAATCCTCAGGACTCAAACTTAAATCCTCAATCGTCAGTCCTCAGTACTCAACCATCAATCCTCAACATTCAATACGCAATACAATTTCCTGAATTCTCAGGTTTCAACACACAAACCTCAACCCTCAACCCTCAGCCCTCATCCTCCATCCTCAATCCTCAATCCTCAATCCTCAATCTTCAATCCTCAATACTCAATCTTCAATCCTCAATCCTCAATCCTCAATCCTCAATCCTGAATCCTCAGGCATCAATACTCAATCTTCAATACTCAATCCTCAATCCTCAATCCTCAATCCTCAATCTTCAATCCTCAATAATCAATCTCCAATCCTAGATCCTCAATCCCCAATCTTCAATCCTTAATCCTCAATCTTCATTCCTCAATCACCAGTCCTCAATCTTCAGTCCTCAATGCTCAATCCTCAATACTCAATCCTCAGTCCTCAATCGTCAATCCTCAATCCTCAAACCTCAATCCTCAACCGTCAGTCCTCATCCTCCATCCTCAATCCTCAATCCTCAATCCTCAATCTTCAATCCCCAATACTCAATCTTCAATCGTCAATCCTCAATCCTCAATCCACAATCCTGAATCCTCAATACTCAACCCTCAATCGTCAATCCTCAATTACCAATCCTCAATCTTCAATCCTCAATCCTCAATCCTCAATCCTCAAACCTCAATCCTCAATCTTCAATCCTCAATATTCAATCTTCAATCCTCAATCCTCAATCCTCAATCCTCAATACTCAATCCTCAATCGTCAATCCTCAATTCCCAATCCTCAATCTTCAATCCTCAATCCTCAATCCTCAATCCCCAACCCCCAATCCTCATTCCTCAAACCTCAATCCTCAACGCTCACTCCTCATCCTCAATTCTCAATTCTCAATCCTCAATCCTCAATCCTCAATATTCAATCCTCAATAATCAATCCTCAATCGTCAATCCTCAATTCCCAATCCTCAATCTTCAATCCTCAATCCTCAACCCTCGATCCTCAAACCTCAATCCTCAATCTTCAATCCTCAATATTCAATCTTCAATCCTCAATCCTCAATCCTCAATCCTCAAGCCTCAGTCCTCAATCCTCAATCCTCAATCCTCAAACCTCAATACCCAACCGTCGGTCCTCGTCCTCAATCCTCAACCCTCAATCTTCAATCCGCAATCCTCCATATTCAATCATCAATATTCAATCTTCTGACCTCAATCCTCAATCCTCAATCCTCAATCCTCAATCGTTAATATTCAACACACAAGCCTCAGCCAACAATCCTCAATACTCAACCATCAATCCTCAGTTCTCAATACTCAATAGAATATCCTGAATTCGTATGTTTCAATACTCAATCCACAATATTCAAACATCAATCCTCAATCCTCAGTCCTCAGTACTCAACCATCCTCAACTCTCAATACTCAATAGAATATCCTGAATTCTCAGGATTCAACACACAAACCTCAACCCTCAACCCTCAGCCCTCATTCTCCATCCTCAATCCTCAATCACGAATCCTCAATCTTCAATCCTCAATACTCAATCTTCAATCCTCAATCCTCAATCCTCAATCCTCAACCCTCAATCCTCATTCCTCACACCTCAATCCTCATCCCCCAGTCCTCATCCTCAATTCTCAATTCTCAATCCTCAATCCACAATCCTCATTCCTCAAACCTCTATCCTCAACCCTCAGTCCTCATCCTCAATTCTCAATTCTCAATCCTCAATCCTCAATCCTCAATATTCAGTCCTCAATAATCAATCTCCAATCCTGGATCCTCAATCCCCAATCTTCAATCCTTAATCCTCAATCTTCAATCCTCAATCACCAGACCTCAATCTTCAATCCTCAATGCTCAATCCTCAATCCTCAATCCTCAGTCCTCAATCCTCAATTATCAATCCTCAAAACTCAATCCTCAACCGTCAGTCCTCGTCCTCCATCCTCAATCCTCAATCCTCAATCCTCAATCCTCAATCTTCAATCCCCAATACTCAATCTTCAATCGTCAAACCTCAATCCTCAATACACAATCCCCAATCCTCAGGCATCAATACTCAATCTTCAATACTCAATCCTCTATCCTCAATCCTCAATCCTCAATCCTCAACCCTCAATCCTCATTCCTCAAACCTCAATCCTCAACACTCAGTCCTCATCCTCAATTCTCAATTCTCAATCCTCAATCCTCAATCCTCAATCCTCAATCCTCAATAATCAATCTCCAATCCTAGATCCTCAATCCCCAATCTTCAATCATTAATCCTCAATCCTCAGTCATAAATCCTCAATCCTCAATCCTCAATCTTCAATCCCCAATACTCAATCTTCAATCGTCAATCCTCAATCCTCAATCCACAATCCTCAATCCTCAGGCATCAATACTCAATCTTCAATACTCAATCCTCAATCCTCAATCCTCAATCCTCAATCCTCAACCCTCAATCCTCATTCCTCAAACCTCAATCCTCAACACTCAATCCTCATCCTCAATTCTCAATCCTCAATCCTCAATCCTCAATCCTCAATCGTCAATCCTCAATACTCAATCTGCAATCATCAATCCTCAATCCTCAATCCTCAATCCTCATTCTTCAATCCTCAATACCCAATCCTCAATCTTCAATCCTCAATCCTCAATCCTCAATCCTCAATTCTCAATCCTCAATCCTCAGACCTCAGACATCAATATTCAACCCTCAGTTCTCGTCCTCAATCCACAACCCTCAATCCTCAATCCTCAATCCTCAATCCTCAATCCTCAATCCTCAATCCTCAATCCTCAATCTTCAATCTTCAATCCTCAATCCTCAATCCTCAATTCTCAATCTTCAATCCTCAATACACAATCTTCAATCCCCAATCCTCAATCCTCAATCCCCAATCCTCATTCCTCAAACCTCAATACTCAACCCTCAGTCCTCATCCTCAATTCTCAATTCTCAATCCTCAATCCTCAATCCTCAACCCTCAGTCCTCATCCTCAATTCTCAATTCTCAATCCTCAATCCTCAATCCTCAATCTTCAATCCTCAATAATCAATCTCCAATCCTCGATCCTCAATCCCCAATCTTCAATCCCTAATCCTCAATCTTCAATCCTCAATCCCCAGTCCTCAATCGTCAATCCTCAATGCTCAATCCTCAATCCTCAATCCTCAGTCCTCAATCCTCAATTATCAATCCTCAAAACTCAATCCTCAACCGTCAGTCCTCATCCTCCATCCTCAATCCTCTATCCTCAATCCTCAATCTTCAATCCCCAATACTCAATCTTCAATCGTCAATCCTCAATCCTCAATCCACAATCCTCAATCCTCAGGCATCAATACTCAATCTTCAATACTCAATCCTCAATCCTCAATCCTCAATCCTCAACCCTCAATCCTCATTCCTCAAACCTCAATCCTCAACAATCAGTCCTCATCATCAATTCTCAATCCTCAATCCTCAATCCTCAATCCTCAATCGTCAATCCTCAATACTCAATCTGCAATCCTCAATCCTCAATCCTCAATCCTCAATCCTCATTCTTCAATCCTCAATACCCAATCCTCAATCTTCAATCCTCAATCCTCAATCCTCAATTCTCAATCCTCAATACTCAATCCTCAGACCTGAAACATCAATATTCAACCCCCAGTTCTCGTCCTCAATCCACAACCCTCAATCCTCAATCCTCAATCCTCAATCCTCAATCCTCAATCCTCAATCCTCAATCCTCAATCCACAATCCTCAATCTTCAATCTTCAATCCTCAATCTTCAATCCTCAATCCCCAGTCCTCAAACGTCAATCCTCAATGCTCAATCCTCAATCCTCAATCCTCAGTCCTCAATCCTCAATTATCAATCCTCAAAACTCAATCCTCAACCGTCAGTCCTCATCCTCCATCCTCAATCCTCAATCCTCAATCCTCAACCTTCAATCCCCAATCCTCAATCTTCAATCCTCAATCCTCAATCCTCAATCCTCAAACCTCAATCCTCAATCTTCAATCCTCAATATTCAATCTTCAATCCTCAATCCTCAATCCTCAATCCTCAATACTCAATCCTCAATCGTCAATCCTCAATTCCCAATCCTCAATCTTCAATCCTCAATCCTCAATCCTCAATCCCCAACCCCCAATCCTCATTCCTCAAACCTCAATCCTCAACACTCACTCCTCATCCTCAATTCTCAATTCTCAATCCTCAATCCTCAATCCTCAATATTCAATCCTCAATAATCAATCCTCAATCGTCAATCCTCAATTCCCAATCCTCAATCTTCAATCCTCAATCCTCAACCCTCGATCCTCAAACCTCAATCCTCAATCTTCAATCCTCAATATTCAATCTTCAATCCTCAATCCTCAATCCTCAATCCTCAAGCCTCAGTCCTCAATCCTCAATCCTCAATCCTCAAACCTCAATACCCAACCGTCGGTCCTCGTCCTCAATCCTCAACCCTCAATCTTCAATCCGCAATCCTCCATATTCAATCATCAATATTCAATCTTCTGACCTCAATCCTCAATCCTCAATCCTCAATCCTCAATCGTTAATATTCAACACACAAGCCTCAGCCAACAATCCTCAATACTCAACCATCAATCCTCAGTTCTCAATACTCAATAGAATATCCTGAATTCGTATGTTTCAATACTCAATCCACAATATTCAAACATCAATCCTCAATCCTCAGTCCTCAGTACTCTACCATCCTCAACTCTCAATACTCAATAGAATATCCTGAATTCTCAGGATTCAACACACAAACCTCAACCCTCAACCCTCAGCCCTCATTCTCCATCCTCAATCCTCAATCACGAATCCTCAATCTTCAATCCTCAATACTCAATCTTCAATCCTCAATCCTCAATCCTCAATCCTCAACCCTCAATCCTCATTCCTCACACCTCAATCCTCATCCCCCAGTCCTCATCCTCAATTCTCAATTCTCAATCCTCAATCCACAATCCTCATTCCTCAAACCTCTATCCTCAACCCTCAGTCCTCATCCTCAATTCTCAATTCTCAATCCTCAATCCTCAATCCTCAATATTCAGTCCTCAATAATCAATCTCCAATCCTGGATCCTCAATCCCCAATCTTCAATCCTTAATCCTCAATCTTCAATCCTCAATCACCAGACCTCAATCTTCAATCCTCAATGCTCAATCCTCAATCCTCAATCCTCAGTCCTCAATCCTCAATTATCAATCCTCAAAACTCAATCCTCAACCGTCAGTCCTCGTCCTCCATCCTCAATCCTCAATCCTCAATCCTCAATCCTCAATCTTCAATCCCCAATACTCAATCTTCAATCGTCAAACCTCAATCCTCAATACACAATCCCCAATCCTCAGGCATCAATACTCAATCTTCAATACTCAATCCTCTATCCTCAATCCTCAATCCTCAATCCTCAACCCTCAATCCTCATTCCTCAAACCTCAATCCTCAACACTCAGTCCTCATCCTCAATTCTCAATTCTCAATCCTCAATCCTCAATCCTCAATCCTCAATCCTCAATAATCAATCTCCAATCCTAGATCCTCAATCCCCAATCTTCAATCATTAATCCTCAATCCTCAGTCATAAATCCTCAATCCTCAATCCTCAATCTTCAATCCCCAATACTCAATCTTCAATCGTCAATCCTCAATCCTCAATCCACAATCCTCAATCCTCAGGCATCAATACTCAATCTTCAATACTCAATCCTCAATCCTCAATCCTCAATCCTCAATCCTCAACCCTCAATCCTCATTCCTCAAACCTCAATCCTCAACACTCAATCCTCATCCTCAATTCTCAATCCTCAATCCTCAATCCTCAATCCTCAATCGTCAATCCTCAATACTCAATCTGCAATCATCAATCCTCAATCCTCAATCCTCAATCCTCATTCTTCAATCCTCAATACCCAATCCTCAATCTTCAATCCTCAATCCTCAATCCTCAATCCTCAATTCTCAATCCTCAATCCTCAGACCTCAGACATCAATATTCAACCCTCAGTTCTCGTCCTCAATCCACAACCCTCAATCCTCAATCCTCAATCCTCAATCCTCAATCCTCAATCCTCAATCCTCAATCCTCAATCTTCAATCTTCAATCCTCAATCCTCAATCCTCAATTCTCAATCTTCAATCCTCAATACACAATCTTCAATCCCCAATCCTCAATCCTCAATCCCCAATCCTCATTCCTCAAACCTCAATACTCAACCCTCAGTCCTCATCCTCAATTCTCAATTCTCAATCCTCAATCCTCAATCCTCAACCCTCAGTCCTCATCCTCAATTCTCAATTCTCAATCCTCAATCCTCAATCCTCAATCTTCAATCCTCAATAATCAATCTCCAATCCTCGATCCTCAATCCCCAATCTTCAATCCCTAATCCTCAATCTTCAATCCTCAATCCCCAGTCCTCAATCGTCAATCCTCAATGCTCAATCCTCAATCCTCAATCCTCAGTCCTCAATCCTCAATTATCAATCCTCAAAACTCAATCCTCAACCGTCAGTCCTCATCCTCCATCCTCAATCCTCTATCCTCAATCCTCAATCTTCAATCCCCAATACTCAATCTTCAATCGTCAATCCTCAATCCTCAATCCACAATCCTCAATCCTCAGGCATCAATACTCAATCTTCAATACTCAATCCTCAATCCTCAATCCTCAATCCTCAACCCTCAATCCTCATTCCTCAAACCTCAATCCTCAACAATCAGTCCTCATCATCAATTCTCAATCCTCAATCCTCAATCCTCAATCCTCAATCGTCAATCCTCAATACTCAATCTGCAATCCTCAATCCTCAATCCTCAATCCTCAATCCTCATTCTTCAATCCTCAATACCCAATCCTCAATCTTCAATCCTCAATCCTCAATCCTCAATTCTCAATCCTCAATACTCAATCCTCAGACCTGAAACATCAATATTCAACCCCCAGTTCTCGTCCTCAATCCACAACCCTCAATCCTCAATCCTCAATCCTCAATCCTCAATCCTCAATCCTCAATCCTCAATCCTCAATCCACAATCCTCAATCTTCAATCTTCAATCCTCAATCTTCAATCCTCAATCCCCAGTCCTCAAACGTCAATCCTCAATGCTCAATCCTCAATCCTCAATCCTCAGTCCTCAATCCTCAATTATCAATCCTCAAAACTCAATCCTCAACCGTCAGTCCTCATCCTCCATCCTCAATCCTCAATCCTCAATCCTCAACCTTCAATCCCCAATCCTCAATCTTCAATCCTCAATCCTCAATCCTCAATCCTCAAACCTCAATCCTCAATCTTCAATCCTCAATATTCAATCTTCAATCCTCAATCCTCAATCCTCAATCCTCAATACTCAATCCTCAATCGTCAATCCTCAATTCCCAATCCTCAATCTTCAATCCTCAATCCTCAATCCTCAATCCCCAACCCCCAATCCTCATTCCTCAAACCTCAATCCTCAACACTCACTCCTCATCCTCAATTCTCAATTCTCAATCCTCAATCCTCAATCCTCAATATTCAATCCTCAATAATCAATCCTCAATCGTCAATCCTCAATTCCCAATCCTCAATCTTCAATCCTCAATCCTCAACCCTCGATCCTCAAACCTCAATCCTCAATCTTCAATCCTCAATATTCAATCTTCAATCCTCAATCCTCAATCCTCAATCCTCAAGCCTCAGTCCTCAATCCTCAATCCTCAATCCTCAAACCTCAATACCCAACCGTCGGTCCTCGTCCTCAATCCTCAACCCTCAATCTTCAATCCGCAATCCTCCATATTCAATCATCAATATTCAATCTTCTGACCTCAATCCTCAATCCTCAATCCTCAATCCTCAATCGTTAATATTCAACACACAAGCCTCAGCCAACAATCCTCAATACTCAACCATCAATCCTCAGTTCTCAATACTCAATAGAATATCCTGAATTCGTATGTTTCAATACTCAATCCACAATATTCAAACATCAATCCTCAATCCTCAGTCCTCAGTACTCTACCATCCTCAACTCTCAATACTCAATAGAATATCCTGAATTCTCAGGATTCAACACACAAACCTCAACCCTCAACCCTCAGCCCTCATTCTCCATCCTCAATCCTCAATCACGAATCCTCAATCTTCAATCCTCAATACTCAATCTTCAATCCTCAATCCTCAATCCTCAATCCTCAACCCTCAATCCTCATTCCTCACACCTCAATCCTCATCCCCCAGTCCTCATCCTCAATTCTCAATTCTCAATCCTCAATCCACAATCCTCATTCCTCAAACCTCTATCCTCAACCCTCAGTCCTCATCCTCAATTCTCAATTCTCAATCCTCAATCCTCAATCCTCAATATTCAGTCCTCAATAATCAATCTCCAATCCTGGATCCTCAATCCCCAATCTTCAATCCTTAATCCTCAATCTTCAATCCTCAATCACCAGACCTCAATCTTCAATCCTCAATGCTCAATCCTCAATCCTCAATCCTCAGTCCTCAATCCTCAATTATCAATCCTCAAAACTCAATCCTCAACCGTCAGTCCTCGTCCTCCATCCTCAATCCTCAATCCTCAATCCTCAATCCTCAATCTTCAATCCCCAATACTCAATCTTCAATCGTCAAACCTCAATCCTCAATACACAATCCCCAATCCTCAGGCATCAATACTCAATCTTCAATACTCAATCCTCTATCCTCAATCCTCAATCCTCAATCCTCAACCCTCAATCCTCATTCCTCAAACCTCAATCCTCAACACTCAGTCCTCATCCTCAATTCTCAATTCTCAATCCTCAATCCTCAATCCTCAATCCTCAATCCTCAATAATCAATCTCCAATCCTAGATCCTCAATCCCCAATCTTCAATCATTAATCCTCAATCCTCAGTCATAAATCCTCAATCCTCAATCCTCAATCTTCAATCCCCAATACTCAATCTTCAATCGTCAATCCTCAATCCTCAATCCACAATCCTCAATCCTCAGGCATCAATACTCAATCTTCAATACTCAATCCTCAATCCTCAATCCTCAATCCTCAATCCTCAACCCTCAATCCTCATTCCTCAAACCTCAATCCTCAACACTCAATCCTCATCCTCAATTCTCAATCCTCAATCCTCAATCCTCAATCCTCAATCGTCAATCCTCAATACTCAATCTGCAATCATCAATCCTCAATCCTCAATCCTCAATCCTCATTCTTCAATCCTCAATACCCAATCCTCAATCTTCAATCCTCAATCCTCAATCCTCAATCCTCAATTCTCAATCCTCAATCCTCAGACCTCAGACATCAATATTCAACCCTCAGTTCTCGTCCTCAATCCACAACCCTCAATCCTCAATCCTCAATCCTCAATCCTCAATCCTCAATCCTCAATCCTCAATCCTCAATCTTCAATCTTCAATCCTCAATCCTCAATCCTCAATTCTCAATCTTCAATCCTCAATACACAATCTTCAATCCCCAATCCTCAATCCTCAATCCCCAATCCTCATTCCTCAAACCTCAATACTCAACCCTCAGTCCTCATCCTCAATTCTCAATTCTCAATCCTCAATCCTCAATCCTCAACCCTCAGTCCTCATCCTCAATTCTCAATTCTCAATCCTCAATCCTCAATCCTCAATCTTCAATCCTCAATAATCAATCTCCAATCCTCGATCCTCAATCCCCAATCTTCAATCCCTAATCCTCAATCTTCAATCCTCAATCCCCAGTCCTCAATCGTCAATCCTCAATGCTCAATCCTCAATCCTCAATCCTCAGTCCTCAATCCTCAATTATCAATCCTCAAAACTCAATCCTCAACCGTCAGTCCTCATCCTCCATCCTCAATCCTCTATCCTCAATCCTCAATCTTCAATCCCCAATACTCAATCTTCAATCGTCAATCCTCAATCCTCAATCCACAATCCTCAATCCTCAGGCATCAATACTCAATCTTCAATACTCAATCCTCAATCCTCAATCCTCAATCCTCAACCCTCAATCCTCATTCCTCAAACCTCAATCCTCAACAATCAGTCCTCATCATCAATTCTCAATCCTCAATCCTCAATCCTCAATCCTCAATCGTCAATCCTCAATACTCAATCTGCAATCCTCAATCCTCAATCCTCAATCCTCAATCCTCATTCTTCAATCCTCAATACCCAATCCTCAATCTTCAATCCTCAATCCTCAATCCTCAATTCTCAATCCTCAATACTCAATCCTCAGACCTGAAACATCAATATTCAACCCCCAGTTCTCGTCCTCAATCCACAACCCTCAATCCTCAATCCTCAATCCTCAATCCTCAATCCTCAATCCTCAATCCTCAATCCTCAATCCACAATCCTCAATCTTCAATCTTCAATCCTCAATCTTCAATCCTCAATCCCCAGTCCTCAAACGTCAATCCTCAATGCTCAATCCTCAATCCTCAATCCTCAGTCCTCAATCCTCAATTATCAATCCTCAAAACTCAATCCTCAACCGTCAGTCCTCATCCTCCATCCTCAATCCTCAATCCTCAATCCTCAACCTTCAATCCCCAATACTCAATCTTCACTCGTCAATCCTCAATCCTCAATCCACAATCCTCAATCCTCAGGCATCAATACTCAATCTTCAATACTCAATCGTCAATCATCAATCCTCAAACCTCAATCCTCAATCTTCAATCCTCAATACTCAACATTCAATCCTCAATCCTCAATCCTCAATCCTCAATCCTCAATCCTCAATCCTCAATCTTCAATCTTCAATCCTCAATCCTCAATCCTCAACCCTCAATCCTCATTCGTCAAACCTCAATCCTCAACCCTCAGTCCTCATCCTCAATTCTCAATTCTCAGTCCTCAATTCTCAATCCTCAATACTCAATCCTCAATCGTCAATCCTCAGTTCCCAATCCTCAATCTTCAATACTCAATCCTCAATCCTCAATCCTCAAACCTCAATCCTCAATCTTCAATCCTCAATACTCAATCCTCAATCTTCAATACTCAATCCTCAATCCTCAATCCTCAAACCACAATCCTCAATCTTCAATCCTCAATACTCAATCTTTAATCCTCAATCCTCAATCCTCAATCCTCAATCCTCAATCCTCAAACCTCTATCCTCAATCCTCAATCCTCAATCGTCAATCCTCAATACTCAATCTGCAATCCTCAATCCTCAATCCTCAATCCTCAATCCTCATTCTTCAATCCTCAATACCCAATCCTCAATCTTCAATCCTCAATCCTCAATCCTCAATCCTCAATTCTCAATCCTCAATCCTCAGACCTCAGACATCAATATTCAACCCTCAGTCCTCATCCTCCATCCTCAATCCTCAATCCTCAATCCTCAACCTTCAATCCCCAATACTCAATATTCAATCGTCAATCCTCAATCCTCAATCCACAATCCTCAATCCTCAGGCATCAATACTCAATCTTCAATACTCAATCATCAATCCTCAATCCTCAATCCTCAATCCTCATCCCTCAATCCTCATTCCTCAAACCTCAATCCTCAATCCTCAATCCTCAACCCTCAATCCTCATTCCGTAAACCACAATCCTCAACCCTCAGTCCTCATCCTCAATGCTCAATCCTCAATCCTCAATGCTCAGTCCTCAATCCTCAATTATCAATCCTCAAAACTCATTCCTCAACCGTCTATCCTCGTCCTCCATCCTCAATCCTCAATCCTCAATCCTCAATCTTCAATCCCCAATACTCAATCTTCAATCGTCAATCCTCAATCCTCAATCCACAATCCTCAATCCTCAGGCATCAATACTCAATCTTCAATACTCAATCCTCAATCCTCAATCTTCAATGCACAATCGTCAATCCCTAGTCCTCAATCCTCAATCCTCAATCCTCGTTCCTCAAACCTCAATCCTCAACCCTCAGTCGTCATCCTCAATTCTCAATTCTCAATCCTCAATCCTCAGTCCTCAATCCTCAATCTTCAATCCTCAATAATCAATCTCCAATCCTACATCCTCAATCCCCAATCCTCAATCCTTAATACTCAATTTCAATCCTCAATCCTCAATTCTCAATCCTCAATACTCAATCCTCAATCGTCAATCCTCAATTCCCAATCCTCAATCTGCAATCCTCAATCCTCAATCCTCAATCCTCAAACCTCAATCCTCAATCTTCAGTCCTCAATACTCAATCTTCAATCTTCAATCCTCAATCCTCAATCCTCAATCCTCAATCCTCAATCCTCAATCATCAATCCTCAATATTCAATCTGCAATCCTCAATCCTCAATCCTCAATCCTCAATCCTCATTCTTCAATCCTCAATACCCAATCCTCAATCCTAAATCCTCAATCCTCAATCCTCAATTCTCAATCCTCAATCCTCAATCCTCAGACCTCAAACATCAATATTCAACCCTCAGTTCTCGTCCTGAATCTACAACCCTCAATCCTCAGTCCACAATCCTCAATCCTCAGGCATCAGTACTCAATCTTCAATACTCAATCCTCAATCCACAATCCTCAATCCTCAATCCTCCAACCTCAATCCTCATTCCTCAAACCTCAATCCTCAACACTCAGTCCTCATCCTCAATTCTCAATTCTCAATCCTCAATCCTCAATCCTCAATCCTCAATCTTCAATCCTCAATAATCAATCTCCAATCCTAGATCCTCAATCCCCAATCTTCAATCCTTAATCCTCAATCCTCAGTCATAAATCCTCAATCTTCAATACTTAATCCTCAATACTCAACACACAAACCTCAGCAATCAATACTCAATACTCAACCATCAACCCTCAATTCTGAATACTCAATACAATATCCTGAATTCTCATGGTTCAATACTCAATCCACAATATTCAATAATCAAATCTCAATCCTCAATCTTCAATCCTCAATACTCAATTTCAATCCTCAATCCTCAATCCTCAATCTTCAATCCTCAATACTCAATCTTCAATCCTCAATCCTCAATCCTCAATCCTCAATCCTCAACCCTCAGGCATCAATACTCAACCTTCGATACTCAATCCTCAATCCTCAATCCTCAATCCTCAATCCTCAACCCTCAATCCTCATTCCTCAAACCTCAATCCTCAACCCTCAATCCTCATTCCTCAAACCTCAATCCTCAACCCTCAGTCCTCATCCTCAATTCTCAATTCTCAATCCTCAATTCTCAATCCTCAATACTCAATCATCAATCGTCAATCCTCAGTTCCCAATCCTCAATCTTCAATACTCAATCCTCAATCATCATTCCTCAAACCTCAATCCTCAATCTTCAATCCTCAATACTCAACATTCAATCCTCAATCCTGAATCCTCAATCCTCAATCCTCAATCCTCAATCCTCAATCCTCAATCTTCAATCTTCAATCCTCAATCCTCAATCCTCAACCCTCAATCCTCATTCCTCAAACCTCAATCCTCAACCCTCAGTCCTCATCCTCAATTCTCAATTCTCAGTCCTCAATTCTCAATCCTCAATACTCAATCCTCAATCGTCAATCCTCAGTTCCCAATCCTCAATCTTCAATACTCAATCCTCAATCCTCAATCCTCAAACCTCAATCCTCAATCTTCAATCCTCAATACTCAATCCTCAATCTTCAATACTCAATCCTCAAACCTCAATCCTCAATCTTCAATCCTCAATACTCAATCTTCAATCCTCAATCCTCAATCCTCAATCCTCAATCCTCAATCCTCAATCCTCTATCCTCAATCCTCAATCCTCAATCGTCAATCCTCAATACTCAATCTGCAATCCTCAATCCTCAATCCTCAATCCTCAATCCTCATTCTTCAATCCTCAATACCCAATCCTCAATCTTCAATCCTCAATCCTCAATCCTCAATCCTCGATTCTCAATCCTCAATCCTCAGACCTCAGACATCAATATTCAACCCTCAGTTCTCGTCCCCAATCCACAACCCTCAATCCTCAACCCTCAATCCTCATTCCTCAAACCTCAATCCTCAATCCTCAATCCTCAACCCTCAATCCTCATTCCGCAAACCACAATCCTGAATCCTCAATCCTGAATCCTCAATCTTCAGCCCTCAGTCCTCAACAATCAGATGTCAATCCTCAATCCTCCACAGAATATCATCAATTCACATTTTTCAATACTCAATACTCAATCTGCAATCTTCAAATCTCTATCCACAAACATCAATTCTCATCGCTCAACCCTCAACACTCGGTCCCCAATCCTCAATATTCAATCCTCAATCCTCAATCCTCAATCCACAATCCTCAACCTTCAATCCTCAATACAAAATCTTCAATCCTCAATCCTCAATCCTCAACCCTCAATCCTCAATCCTCAATATTCAATCCTCAATACTCAATCTTCAATCATCAATCCTCATCCCTCAAACCTCAATCCTCAACCCTCAGTCCTCATCCTCAATTCCCTATTCTCAATTCTCAATCCTCAATCCTCAATCCTCAAACTTCAATCCTCAATAATGAATCTCCAACCCTAGATCCTCAATCCCCAATCTTCAACCCTTAATCCTCAATCCTCAGTCATAAATCCTCAATCTTCAATACTCAATCGTCAATCCTCTGTCCTCAATCCTCAATCCTCAACACTCAATCCTCAAAATTCAATCCTCAATACTCAACCTCCAATCCTCAATCCTCAATCCTCAGTCATAAATCCTCAATCTTCAATACTCAATCGTCAATCCCCAGTCCTCAATCCTCAATCCTCAATCTTCAATCATCAATAATCAATCTTCTGTCCTCAATCATCAATCCTAAATCCTCAATCCTCAATCCTCAATCTTCAATCCTCAACCCTCAATCCTCAATCCTCAATCCTCAATCCTCAATACTCAATCTTCAATCGTCAATCCTCAATCCTCAATCCACAATCCTCAATCCTCAGGCACCAATACTCAATCTTCAATACTCAATCCTCAATCCTCAATCCTCAATCCTCAATCCTCAACCCTCAGTCCTCATTCCTCAAACCTCAATCCTCAACACTGAGTCCTCATCCTCAATTCTCACTTCTCAGTCCTCAATCCTCAATCCTCAATCTTCAATCCTCAATAATCAATCTCCAATCCTAAATACTCAATCCCCAATCTTCAACCCTTAATCCTCAATCCTCAGTCATAAATCCTCAATCTTCAATACTCAATCCTCAATACTCAACACACAACCCTCAGCCATCAATCCTCAATACTCAACCATCAATACTCAATTCTGAATAATCAATAGAATATCCTGAATTCTCATGGTTCAATACTCAATCCACAATATTCAATAATCAAATCTCAATCCTCAATCTTGAATAGACAATACTCAATTTCAATCCTCAATCCTCAGTTCTCAATCCTCAATACTCAATCCTCAATCCTCAATCCTCAATCCTCAATCCTCAATCCTCAATATTCAATCCTCAATACTCAATCTTCAATCACCAATCCTCAATCCTCAATCCTCAATCCTCAATCCTCAACCCTCAATCTTCAATCCTCACTCCTCAATACTCAATCCTCAATCCTCAATCCTCAATCATCAATCCTCAATCCTCAATCCTCAATCCTCAATCTTCAATCCTCAATCCTCAATCCTCAATCCTCAATGCTCAATCCTCAACCCTCAATCCTCAATCCTCAATCTTCAATCCTCAAACCTCAATCCTCAATCCTCAATCTTTAATCCTCAATACTGAAACTTGAATCCCCAATCCTCAATCCTCAATCCTCAATCCTCATTCTTCAATCCTCAATACCCAATCCTCAATCTTCAATCCTCAGTCCTCAATTTGCAATCCACAATCCTCAATCCTCAGACCTCAAGTATCAATACTCAACCCTCAGTCCTCGTCCTCAATACACAGCCCTCAATCATCAACCCTCAATCTTCAATACTCAATCCTCAATCCTCAATCCTCAGTCCACAATCCTCAACCTTCAATCCTCAATACTCAATCTTCAATCCTCAATCCTCAATCCTCAACCCTCAATCCTCAATCCTCAATATTCAATCCTCAATACTCAATCTTCAATCATCAATCCTCATCCCTCAAACCTCAATCCTCAACCCTCAGTCCTCATCCTCAATTCCCTATTCTCAATTCTCAATCCTCAATCCTCAATCCTCAAACTTCAATCCTCAATAATGAATCTCCAACCCTAGATCCTCAATCCCCAATCTTCAACCCTTAATCCTCAATCCTCAGTCATAAATCCTCATTCTTCAATACTCAATCGTCAATCCTCTGTCCTCAATCCTCAATCCTCAACCCTCAATCCTCAATATTCAATCCTCAATACTCAACCTTCAATCCTCAATCCTCAATCCTCAGTCATAAATCCTCAATCTTCAATACTCAATCGTCAATCCCCAGTCCTCAATCCTCAATCTTCAATCATCAATAATCAATCTTCTGTCCTCAATCATCAATCCTAAATCCTCAATCCTCAATCCTCAATCTTCAATCCTCAACCCTCAATCCTCAATCCTCAATCCTCAATCCTCAATACTCAATCTTCAATCGTCAATCCTCAATCCTCAATCCACAATCCTCAATCCTCAGGCACCAATACTCAATCTTCAATACTCAATCCTCAATACTCTATCCTCAATCCTCAATCCTCAATACTCAATCCTCAACCATCAATCCTCATCCCTCAAACCTCAATCCTCAACCCTCAGTCCTCATCCTCTATTCTCTATTCTCAATCCTCAATCCTCAATCCTCAATCCTCAATCTTCAATCCTCAATAATGAATCTCCAATCCTAGATCCTCAATCCCCAATCTTCAACCCTTAATCCTCAATCCTCAGTCATAAATCCTCAATCTTCAATACTCAAACGTCAATCCTCTTTCCTCAATCCTCAATCCTCAATCCTCAATCCTCAATATTCAATCCTCAATACTCAACCTTCAATCCTCAATCCTCAACCCTCAATCCTCAATCCTCAGTCGTAAATCCTCAATCTTCAATACTCAATCGTCAATCCCCAGTCCTCAATCCTCAACCCTCAATCCTCAAACCTCAATCCTCAATCATCAATCCTCAATCCTCAATCCTCAATCCTCAATCTTCAATCCTCAATCCTCAATCCTCAATCCTCAATCCTCAATCCTCAACCCTCAATCCTCAATCCTCAATCTTCAATCCTCAATCCTCAATCCTCAACCCTCAATCCTCAATCCTCATTCTTCAATCCTCAATACCCAATCCTCAATCTTCAATCCTCAGTCCTCAATTCGCAATCCACAATCCTCAATCCTCAGACGTCAAGTATCAATACTCAACCCTCAGTCCTCGTCCTCAATACACAACCCTCAATCATCAACCCTCAATCTTCAATACGCAATCCTCAATCCTCAATCCTCAGTCCTCAAACATCAATCCTGAATCCTCAATCCTGAATCCTCAATCTTCAGACCTCAGGCCTCTACAATCAGTTGTCAATCCTCAATCATCCATAGAATATCATCAATTCACAGTTTTCAATACCCAATACTCAATCTGCAATCTTCAAATCTCTATCCACAAACATCAATTCTCATCACTAAACCCTCGACACTCAGTCCCCAATCCTCAATATTCAATCCTCAATCCTCAATCCTCAATCCTCAACCGTCGGTCCTCGTCCTCAATCCTCAACACTCAATCCTCAATCCTCAATATTCAATCATCAATAATCAATCTTCAATCCTCAATCATCAATCCTCAATCCTCAATCCTCAATCCTCAATATTCAACACTCAACACTCAACCTTAAATCCTCAATATTCAACCATCAATCCTCAATACTCAATAGAACATCCTGAATACTCATGGTTCAATACACAATCCAGAATATTCAATAATCAAATCTCAAACCCCAAGCATCAATTCTCAACACTCAACCCTCAACACTCAGTCCGCTCTCTTCTATCCTACATCCTCAACCCTCAATCCTCAAGCGTCAACCCTCAATACTCAATCCGCAACGCTCAATCCTCAATCCTCAGTCATCAATCCTCAATACTCAATCTTCAATCCTCAATCCTCAATCCTCAATCCTCAATCCTCAATACTCTGTCCTCAATCCTCAATCCTCAACCCTCAATCCTCAACCCTCAATCCTCATCCCTCAAACCTCAATCCTCAACCCTCAGTCCTCATCCTCAATTCTCTATTCTCAATTCCCAATTCTCAATCCTCAATCCTGAATCCTCAATCTTCAATGCTCAATAATGAATCTCCAATCCTAGATCATCAATCCCCAAACTTCAACCCTTAATCCTCAATCCTCAGTCATAAATCCTCAATCTTCAATACTCAATCGTCAATCCTCTGTCCTCAATCCTCAATCCTCAATTCTCAATCCTCAATATTCAATCCTCAATACTCAACCTTCAATCCTCAATCCTCAATCTTCAATCCTCAACCCTCAGTCCTCATCCTCAATTCTCTATTCTCAATTCCCAATTCTCAATCCTCAATCCTCAATCCTCAATCTTCAATGCTCAATAATGAATCTCCAATCCTAGATCATCAATCCCCAATCTTCAACCCTTAATCCTCAATCCTCAGTCATAAATCCTCAATCTTCAATACTCAATCGTCAATCCCCAGTCCTCAATCCTCAACCCTCAATCCTCAAACCTAAATCCTCAACCGTCAGTCCTCGTCCTCAATCCTCAATCCTCAGTCCTCTATCTTTAATCGTCAATACTGAAACTTCAATCCCCAATCCTCAATCCTCAATCCTCAATCCTCATTCTTCAATCCTCAATACCCAATCCTCAATCTTCAATCCTCAGTCCTCAATTCGCAATCCACAATCCTCAATCCTCAGACCTCAAGTAGCAATACTCAACCCTCAGTCCTCGTCCTCAATACACAACCCTCAATCATCAATCCCCAATCTTCAATACTCAATCCTCAATCCTCAATCCTCAGTCCTCAAACCTCAATCCTCAACCTTCAATCCTCAATACTCAATCTTCAATCCTCAATCCTCAATCCTCAATCCTCAATCCTCAATCCTCAATCCTCAATATTCAATCCTCAATACTCAATCTTCAATCATCAATCCTCAATCCTCAATCCTCAGTCGTCAATCCTCAGTCATCAATCCTCAACCTTCAATACTCAATCGTCAATCCTTAGTCCTCAATCCTCAATCCTCAATCCTCGTTCCTCAAACCTCAATCCTCAACCCTCAGCCTTCATCCTCAATTCTCAATTCTCAATCCTCAATCCTCAATCCTCAATCCTCAACCTTCAATCCTCAATAATCAATCTCCAATCCTACATCCTCAATACCCAATCCTCAATCCTTAATCCTCAATCTTCAATCCTCAATCGCAAGTACTCAATCTTCAATCGTCAATGCTCAATCCTCAATCCTCAAGCCTCAGTCCTCAATCCTCAATCCTCAATCCTCAAACCTCAATCCTCAACCGTCGGTCCTCGTCCTCAATCCTTAACCCTCAATCCACAATCCTCAATATTCAATCATCAATAATCAATCTTCAATCCTCAATCATCAATCCTCAATCCTCAATCCTCAATCCTCAATATTCAACACTCAACCCTCAACCTTAAATCCTCAATATTCAACCATCAGTCCTCAATTCTCAATACTCAATGGAACATCCGGAATACTCATGGTTCAATACACAATCCAGAATATTCAATAATCAAATCTCAAACCTCAAGCATCAATTCTCAACACTCAGTCCTCTCTCTTCTATCCTACATCCTCAACCCTCAATCCTCAAGCGTCAATCCTCAATCCTCAATCCTCAATCCTCAATCCTCAATCTTTAATCCTCAATACCCAATCCTCAATCTTCAATCCTCAATCCTCAATCCTCAATTCTCAATCCTCAATCCTCAATCCTCAGACCTCAAACATCAATATTCAACCCTCAGTTCTCGTCCTCAATCCACAACACCCAATCCTCAATCCTCAATCTTCAATCATCAATATTCAATCTTCAATCCTCAATCCTCAATCCTCAATCCTCAATCCTCAATCCTCAATCCTCAATCCTCAATCCTGAATCCTCAATCTTCAGGCCTCAATCCTCAATCCTCAATCCTCAATTCTCAATCCTCAATCCTCAATCCTCAATCCTCAATACTCAATCCTTAATCCTCAATCCTCAATGCACAATCTGCAATCCTCAATCCTCAATCCTCAATCCTCAATCCTCATTCTTCAATCCTCAATACCCAATCCTCAATCTTCAATCCTCAATCCTCAATCCGCAATTCTCAATACTCAATCCTCAATCCTCAGACCTCAAACATCAATATTCTACCCTCAGTTCTCGTCCTTAATCCACAACACTCAATCATCAATCCTCAATCTTCAATCATCAATATTCAATCTTCAATCCTCAATCCTCAATCCTCAATCCTCAATCCTCAATCTTCAATCCTCAATCCTCAATCCTCAATCCTCAATCCTCAATCCTCAACCCTCAATCCTCAATCCTCAATCTTCAATCCTCAATCCTCAATCCTCAATCCTCAATCTTTATTCCTCAATACTGAAACTTCAATACCCAATCCTCAATCCTCAACCCTCAATCCTCATTCTTCAATCCTCAATACCCAATCCTCAATCTTCAATACTCAGACCTCAATTCGCAATCCACAATCCTCAATCCTCAGACCTCAAGTATCAATACTCAACCCTCAGTCCTCGTCCTCAATACACAACCCGCAATCATCAACCCTCAATCCTCAATACTCAATCCTCAATCCTCAATCCTCAGTCCTCAAACCTCAATCCTGAATCCTCAATCCTGAATCCTCAATCTTCAGGCCTCAGGCCTCAACAATCAGTTGTCAATCCTCAATCCTCCATAGAATATCATCAATTCACAGTTCTCAATACCCAATACTCAATCTGCAATCTTCAAATCTCTATCCACAAACATCAATTCTCATCACTCAACCCTCAACACTCAGTCCCCAATCCTCAATATTCAATCCTCAATCCTCAATCCTCAATCCACAATCATCAACCTTCAATCCTCAATACTCAATCTTCAATCCTCAATCCTCAATCCTCAATCCTCAATCCTCAATCCTCAATCCTCAATATTCAGTCCTCAATACTCAACCTTCAATCATCAATCCTGAATCCTCAATCCTCAATCTTCAATCCTCAATCCCCAGTCCTCAATGTCCAATCCTCAATGCTCAATCCTCAATCCTCAATCCTGAGTCCTCAATCCTCAATCCTCAATCCTCAAACCTCAATCCTCAACCGTCCGTCCTCATCCTCCATCCTCCATCCTCAATCCTCAATCCTCAATCCTCAATCTTCAATCCTCAATACTCAATCTTCAATCCATAATCTTCAATCCTCAATCCTCAATCCTCAATCCTCAGGCATCAATACTCAATCTTCAATACTCAATCCTCAATCCTCAATCCTCAATCATCAATCCTCAACCCTCAATCCTCATTCCTCAAACCTCAATCCTCAACTCTCAGTCCTCATTCTCAATTCTCAATTCTCAATCCTCAATCCTCAATCGTCAATATTCAATCCTCCATAATCAATCTCCAATCCAAGATACTCAATCCCCAATCTTCAATCCTCAATCCTCAATCCTCAATCCTCAATCCTCAACCCTCAATCCTCAATCCTCAATCTTCAATCCTCAATCCTCAATCCTCAATCCTCAATCTTTATTCCTCAATACTGAAACTTCAATCCCCAATCCTCAATCCTCAATCCTCAATCCCCATTCTTCAATCCTCAATACCCAATCCTCAATCTTCAATCCTCAGACCTCAATTCGCAATCCACAATCCTCAATCCTCAGACCTCAAGTATCAATACTCAACCCTCGGTCCTCGTCCTCAGTACACAACCCGCAATCATCAACCCTCAATCCTCAATACTCAATCCTCAATCCTCAATCCTCAGTCCTCAAACCTCAGTCCTCAAACCTCAATCCTGAATCCTCAATCATCAGGCCTCAGGCCTCAACAATCAGTTGTCAATCCTCAATCCTCCATAGAATATCATCAATTCACAGTTCTCAATACCCAATACTCAATCTGCAATCTTCAAATCTCTATCCACAAACATCAATTCTCATCACTCAACCCTCAACACTCAGTCCCCAATCCTCAATATTCAATCCTCAATCCTCAATCCTCAATCCTCAGGCATCAATACTCAATCTTCAATACACAATCCTCAATCCTCAATCCTCAATCCTCAATCCTCAATCCTCAATCTTCAATCATCAATATTCAATCTTCAATCCTCAATCCTCAATCCTCAATCCACAATCCTCAATCCTCAATCCTCAATCCCCAATCCTCAATCTTCAATCCTCAATCCTAAATCCTCAATCCTCAATCCTCAACCTTCAATCCTCAATACTCAATCTTCAATCCTCAATCCTCAATCCTCAATCCTCAATCCTCAATCCTCAATCCTCAATATTCAGTCCTCAATACTCAATCTTCAATCATCAATCCTGAATCCTCAATCCTCAATCTTCAATCCTCAATCCCCAGTCCTCAATGTCCAATCCTCAATGCTCAATCCTCAATCCTCAATCCTGAGTCCTCAATCCTCAATCCTCAATCCTCAAACCTCAATCCCCAACCGTCCGTCCTCATCCTCCATCCTCCATCCTCAATCCTCAATCCTCAATCCTCAATCTTCAATCCTCAATACTCAATCTTCAATCCATAATCTTCAATCCTCAATCCTCAATCCTCAATCCTCAGGCATCAATACTCAATCTTCAATACTCAATCCTCAATCCTCAATCCTCAATCATCAATCCTCAACCCTCAATCCTCATTCCTCAAACCTCAATCCTCAACTCTCAGTCCTCATTCTCAATTCTCAATTCTCAATCCTCAATCCTCAATCGTCAATTTTCAATCCTCCATAATCAATCTCCAATCCAAGATACTCAATCCCCAATCTTCAATCCTCAATCCTCAATCCTCAATCCTCAATCCTCAACCCTCAATCCTCAATCCTCAATCTTCAATCCTCAATCCTCAATCCTCAATCCTCAATCTTTATTCCTCAATACTGAAACTTCAATCCCCAATCCTCAATCCTCAATCCTCAATATTCAGTCCTCAATACTCAATCTTCAATCATCAATCCTGAATCCTCAATCCTCAATCTTCAATCCTCAATCCCCAGTCCTCAATGTCCAATCCTCAATGCTCAATCCTCAATCCTCAATCCTGAGTCCTCAATCCTCAATCCTCAATCCTCAAACCTCAATCCTCAACCGCCCGTCCTCATCCTCCATCCTCCATCCTCAATCCTCAATCCTCAATCCTCAATCTTCAATCCTCAATACTCAATCTTCAATCCATAATCTTCAATCCTCAATCCTCAATCCTCAATCCTCAGGCATCAATACTCAATCTTCAATACTCAATCCTCAATCCTCAATCCTCAATCATCAATCCTCAACCCTCAATCCTCATTCCTCAAACCTCAATCCTCAACTCTCAGTCCTCATTCTCAATTCTCAATTCTCAATCCTCAATCCTCAATCGTCAATTTTCAATCCTCCATAATCAATCTCCAATCCAAGATACTCAATCCCCAATCTTCAATCCTCAATCCTCAATCCTCAATCCTCAATCCTCAACCCTCAATCCTCAATCCTCAATCTTCAATCCTCAATCCTCAATCCTCAATCCTCAATCTTTATTCCTCAATACTGAAACTTCAATCCCCAATCCTCAATCCTCAATCCTCAATCCTCATTCTTCAATCCTCAATACCCAATCCTCTATCTTCAATCCTCAGACCTCAATTCGCGATCCACAATCCTCAATCCTCAGACCTCAAGTATCAATACTCAACCCTCAGTCCTCGTCCTCAATACACAACCCGCAATCATCAACCCTCAATCCTCAATACTCAATCCTCAATCCTCAATCCTCAGTCCTCAAACCTCAATCCTGAATCCTCAATCCTGAATCCTCAATCATCAGGCCTCAGGCCTCAACAATCAGTTGTCAATCCTCAATCCTCCATAGAATATCATCAACTCACAGTTCTCAATACCCAATACTCAATCTGCAATCTTCAAATCTCTATCCACAAACATCAATTCTCATCACTCAACCCTCAACACTCAGTCCCCAATCCTCAATATTCAATCCTCAATCCTCAATCCTCAATCCTCAGGCATCAATACTCAATCTTCAATACACAATCCTCAATCCTCAATCCTCAATCCTCAATCCTCAATCCTCAATCTTCAATCATCAATATTCAATCTTCAATCCTCAATCCTCAATCCTCAATCCACAATCCTCAATCCTCAATCCTCAATCCCCAATCCTCAATCTTCAATCCTCAATCCTAAATCCTCAATCCTCAATCCTCAACCCTCAATCCTCAAACCTCAATCTTCAATCCTCAATCCTCAATCCACAATCCTCAATCCTCAATCTTTAACCCTCAATACTGAAACTTCAATCCCCAATCCTCAATCCTCAATCCTCAATCCTCATTCTTCAATCCTCAATACCAAATCCTCAATCTTCAATCCTCAGTCCTCAATTCGCAATCCACAATCCTCAATCCTCAGACCTCAAGCATCAATACTCAACCCTCAGTCCTCGTCCTCAATTCACAACCCTCAATCATCAATCCTCAATCTTCAATACTCAATCCTCAATCCTCAATCCTCAGTCCTCAAACCTCAATCCTGAATCCTCAATCCTGAATCCTCAATCTTCAGCCCTCAGTCCTCAACAATCAGTTGTCAATCCTCAATCCTCCATAGAATATCATCAATTCACATTTTTCAATACTCAATACTCAATCTGCAATCATCAAATCTCTATCCACAAACATCAATTCTCATCACTCAACCCTCAACACTCGGTCCCCAATCCTCAATATTCAATCCTCAATCCTCAATCCTCAATCCTCAATCCACAATCCTCAACATTCAATCCTCAATACTCAATCTTCAATCCTCAATCCTCAATCCTCAACCCTCAATCCTCAATCCTCAATATTCAATCCTCAATACTCAATCTTCAATCATCAATCCTCATCCCTCAAACCTCAATCCTCAACCCTCAGTCCTCATCCTCAATTCCCTATTCTCAATTCTCAATCCTCAATCCTCAATCCTCAAACTTCAATCCTCAATAATGAATCTCCAACCCTAGATCCTCAATCCCCAATCTTCAACCCTTAATCCTCAATCCTCAGTCATAAATCCTCAATCTTCAATACTCAATCGTCAATCCTCTGTCCTCAATCCTCAATCCTCAACCCTCAATCCTCAATATTCAATCCTCAATACTCAACCTTCAATCCTCAATCCTCAATCCTCAGTCATAAGTCCTCAATCTTCAATACTCAATCGTCAATCCCCAGTCCTCAATCCTCAATCCTCAACCTTCAATCATCAATAATCAATCTTCTATCCTCAATCATCAATCCTAAATCCTCAATCCTCAATCCTCAATCTTCAATCCTCAACCCTCAATCCTCAATCCTCAATCCTCAACCCTCAATCCTCAATCCTCAATCTTCAATCCTCAATCCTCAATCCTCAATCCTCAATCCTCAATCCTCAATCCTCAATCCTCAACCCTCAATCCTCAATCCTCAATCTTCAATCCTCAATCCTCAATCCTCAATCCTCTATCTTTAATCCTCAATACTGAAACTTCAATCCCCAATCCTCAATCCTCAATTCTCAATCCTCATTCTTCAATCCTCAATACCCAATCCTCAATCTTCAATCCTCAATCCTCAATCCTCAATCCTTAATCCTCAATTATCAATCCTCAATCCTCAATCCTCAATCCTCAATCCTCAATTCTCAATCTTCAATCCTCAATCCTCAATCCTCAATCCTCAATCCTCAACCCTCAACCCTCAGTCCTCATTCCTCAACCGTCAGTCCTCATCCTCCATCCTCAATCCTCAATCCTCTATCCTCAATCTTCAATCCCCAATACTCAATCTTCAATCGTCAATCCTCAATCCTCAATCCACAATCCTCAATCCTCAGGCACCAATACTCAATCTTCAATACTCAATCCTCAATCCTCAATCCTCAATCCTCAATCCTCAACCCTCAGTCCTCATTCCTCAAACCTCAATCCTCAACACTGAGTCCTCATCCTCAATTCTCAATTCTCAGTCCTCAATCCTCAATCCTCAATCTTCAATCCTCAATAATCAATCTCCAATCCTAAATACTCAATCCCCAATCTTCAACCCTTAATCCTCAATCCTCAGTCATAAATCCTCAATCTTCAATACTCAATCCTCAATACTCAACACACAACCCTCAGCCATCAATCCTCAATACTCAACCATCAATACTCAATTCTGAATAATCAGTAGAATATCCTGAATTCTCATGGTTCAATACTCAATCCACAATATTCAATAATCAAATCTCAATCCTCAATCTTGAATACCCAATACTCAATTTCAATCCTCAATCCTCAATCCTCAATCCTCAATCCTCAATCCTCAATCCTCAATATTCAATCCTCAATACTCAATCTTCAATCATCAATCCTCAATCCTCAATCCTCAGTCGTCAATCCTCAGTCATCAATCCTCAACCGTCAATACTCAATCGTCAATCCTTAGTCCTCAATCCTCAATCCTCAATCCTCGTTCCTCAAACCTCAATCCTCAACCCTCAGCCTTCATCCTCAATTCTCAATTCTCAATCCTCAATCCTCAATCCTCAATCCTCAACCTTCAATCCTCAATAATCAATCTCCAATCCTACATCCTCAATCCCCAATCCTCAATCCTTAATCCTCAATCTTCAAGCCTCAATCGCAAGTCCTCAATCTTCAATCGTCAATGCTCAATCCTCAATCCTCAAGCCTCAGTCCTCAATCCTCAATCCTCAATCCTCAAACCTCAATCCTCAACCGTCGGTCCTCGTCCTCAATCCTTAACCCTCAATCCACAATCCTCAATATTCAATCATCAATAATCAATCTTCAATCCTCAATCATCAATCCTCAATCCTCAATCCTCAATCCTCAATATTCAACACTCAACCCTCAACCTTAAATCCTCAATATTCAACCATCAGTCCTCAATTCTCAATACTCAATGGAACATCCGGAATACTCATGGTTCAATACACAGTCCAGAATATTCAATAATCAAATCTCAAACCTCAAGCATCAATTCTCAACACTCAGTCCTCTCTCTTCTATCCTACATCCTCAACCCTCAATCCTCAAGCGTCAATCCTCAATCCTCAATCCTCAATCCTCAATCTTTAATCCTCAATACCCAATCCTCAATCCTCAATATTCAATCCTCAATACTCAATCTTCAATCATCAATCCTCAATCCTCAATCCTCAGTCGTCAATCCTCAGTCATCAATCCTCAACCTTCAATACTCAATCGTCAATCCTTAGTCCTCAATCCTCAATCCTCAATCCTCGTTCCTCAAACCTCAATCCTCAACCCTCAGCCTTCATCCTCAATTCTCAATTCTCAATCCTCAATCCTCAATCCTCAATCCTCAATCCTCAACCTTCAATCCTCAATAATCAATCTCCAATCCTACATCCTCAATCCCCAATCCTCAATCCTCAATCCTCAATCCTCAATGCACAATCTGCAATCCTCAATCCTCAATCCTCAATCCTCAATCCTCATTCTTCAATCCTCAATACCCAATCCTCAATCTTCAATCCTCAATCCTCAATCCGCAATTCTCAATACTCAATCCTCAATCCTCAGACCTCAAACATCAATATTCTACCCTCAGTTCTCGTCCTTAATCCACAACACTCAATCCTCAATCCTCAATCTTCAATCATCAATATTCAATCTTCAATCCTCAATCCTCAATCCTCAATCCTCAATCCTCAATCCTCAATCTTCAATCCTCAATCCTCAATCCTCAATCCTCAATCCTCAATCCTCAACCCTCACTCCTCAATCCTCAATCTTCAATCCTCAATCCTCAATCCTCAATCCTCAATCTTTATTCCTCAATACTGAAACTTCAATCCCCAATCCTCAATCCTCAATCCTCAATCCTCATTCTTCAATCCTCAATACCCAATCCTCAATCTTCAATCCTCAGACCTCAATTCGCAATCCACAATCCTCAATCCTCAGACCTCAAGTATCAATACTCAACCCTCAGTCCTCGTCCTCAATACACAACCCGCAATCATCAACCCTCAATCCTCAATACTCAATCCTCAATCCTCAATCCTCAGTCCTCAAACCTCAATCCTGAATCCTCAATCCTGAATCCTCAATCTTCAGGCCTCAGGCCTCAACAATCAGTTGTCAATCCTCAATCCTCCATAGAATATCATCAATTCACAGTTCTCAATACCCAATACTCAATCTGCAATCTTCAAATCTCTATCCACAAACATCAATTCTCATCACTCAACCCTCAACACTCAGTCCCCAATCCTCAATATTCAATCCTCAATCCTCAATCCTCAATCCACAATCCTCAACCTTCAATCCTCAATACTCAATCTTCAATCCTCAATCCTCAATCCTCAATCCTCAATCCTCAATCCTCAATCCTCAATCCTCAATATGCAGTCCTCAATACTCAATCTTCAATCATCAATCCTGAATCCTCAATCCTCAATCTTCAATCCTCAATCCCCAGTCCTCAATGTCCAATCCTCAATGCTCAATCCTCAATCCTCAATCCTGAGTCCTCAATCCTCAATCCTCAATCCTCAAACCTCAATCCTCAACCGTCCGTCCTCATCCTCCATCCTCCATCCTCAATCCTCAATCCTCAATCCTCAATCTTCAATCCTCAATACTCAATCTTCAATCCATAATCTTCAATCCTCAATCCTCAATCCTCAATCCTCAGGCATCAATACTCAATCTTCAATACTCAATCCTCAATCCTCAATCCTCAATCATCAATCCTCAACCCTGAATCCTCATTCCTCAAACCTCAATCCTCAACTCTCAGTCCTCATTCTCAATTCTCAATTCTCAATCCTCAATCCTCAATCGTCAATCTTCAATCCTCCATAATCAATCTCCAATCCAAGATACTCAGTCCCCAATCTTCAATCCTTAATCCTCAATCTTCAATCCTCAATCCCCAGTCATCAATCTTCAATCCTCAATGCTCAATCCTCAATCCTCAACCGTCAGTCCTCGTCCTCAATGCTCAGCACTCAAATCTCAATTCTCAATATTCAATCATCAATACCCAATCTTCAATCCTCAATACTCAATCCTCAATCGTCAATCCTCAATCTTCAATCCTCAATACTCAATCCTCAATCCTCAATCCTCAGTCCTCAAACCTCAATCCTGAATCCTCAATCCTGAATCCTCAATCTTCAGGCCTCAGGCCTCAACAATCAGTTGTCAATCCTCAATCCTCCATAGAATATCATCAATTCACAGTTCTCAATACCCAATACTCAATCTGCAATCTTCAAATCTCTATCCACAAACATCAATTCTCATCACTCAACCCTCAACACTCAGTCCCCAATCCTCAATATTCAATCCTCAATCCTCAATCCTCAATCCACAATCCTCAACCTTCAATCCTCAATACTCAATCTTCAATCCTCAATCCTCAATCCTCAATCCTCAATCCTCAATCCTCAATCCTCAATCCTCAATATTCAGTCCTCAATACTCAATCTTCAATCATCAATCCTGAATCCTCAATCCTCAACCTTCAATCCTCAATCCCCAGTCCTCAATGTCCAATCCTCAATGCTCAATCCTCAATCCTCAATCCTGAGTCCTCAATCCTCAATCCTCAATCCTCAAACCTCAATCCTCAACCGTCCGTCCTCATCCTCCATCCTCCATCCTCAATCCTCAATCCTCAATCCTCAATCTTCAATCCTCAATACTCAATCTTCAATCCATAATCTTCAATCCTCAATCCTCAATCCTCAATCCTCAGGCATCAATACTCAATCTTCAATACTCAATCCTCAATCCTCAATCCTCAATCATCAATCCTCAACCCTCAATCCTCATTCCTCAAACCTCAATCCTCAACTCTCAGTCCTCATTCTCAATTCTCAATTCTCAATCCTCAATCCTCAATCGTCAATTTTCAATCCTCCATAATCAATCTCCAATCCAAGATACTCAATCCCCAATCTTCAATCCTCAATCCTCAATCCTCAATCCTCAATCCTCAATCTTCAATCCTCAATCCTCAATCCTCAATCCTCAATCCTCAATCCTCAACCCTCAATCCTCGATCCTCAATCTTCAATCCTCAATCCTCAATCCTCAATCCTCAATCTTTATTCCTCAATACTGAAACTTCAATCCCCAATCCTCAATCCTCAATCCTCAATCCTCAATCCTCATTCTTCAATCCTCAATACCCGATCCTCAATCTTCAATACTCAGACCTCAAGTATCAATACTCAACCCTCAGTCCTCGTCCTCAATACACAACCCGCAATCATCAACCCTCAATCCTCAATACTCAATCCTCAATCCTCAATCCTCAGTCCTCAAACCTCAGTCCTGAATCCTCAATCCTGAATCCTCAATCTTCAGGCCTCAGGCCTCAACAATCAGTTGTCAATCCTCAATCCTCCATAGAATATCATCAATTCACAGTTCTCAATACCCAATACTCAATCTGCAATCTTCAAATCTCTATCCACAAACATCAATTCTCATCACTCAACCCTCAACACTCAGTCCCCAATCCTCAATATTCAATCCTCAATCCTCAATCCTCAATCCACAATCCTCAACCTTCAATCCTCAATACTCAATCTTCAATCCTCAATCCTCAATCCTCAATCCTCAATCCTCAATCCTCAATATTCAGTCCACAATACTCAGTCTTCAATCATCAATCCTGAATCCTCAATCCTCAATCTTCAATCCTCAATCCCCAGTCCTCAATGTCCAATCCTCAATGCTCAATCCTCAATCCTCAATCCTGAGTCCTCAATCCTCAATCCTCAATCCTCAAACCTCAATCCTCAACCGTCCGTCCTCATCCTCCATCCTCCATCCTCAATCCTCAATCCTCAGGCATCAATACTCAATCTTCAATACTCAATCCTCAATCCTCAATCCTCAATCATCAATCCTCAACCCTCAATCCTCATTCCTCAAACCTCAATCCTCAACTCTCAGTCCTCATTCTCAATTCTCAATTCTCAATCCTCAATCCTCAATCGTCAATCTTCAATCCTCCATAATCAATCAACAATCCAAGATACTCAATCCCCAATCTTCAATCCTTAATCCTCAACCTTCAATCCTCAATCCCCAGTCATCAATCTTCAATCCTCAATGCTCAATCCTCAATCCTCAATCTTCAATCCTCAATCCTCAATCCTCAATCCTCAATCCTCAACCCTCAATCCTCAATCCTCAATCATCAATCCTCAATCCTAAATCCTCAATCCTCAATCCTCAATCTTTAATCCTCAATACCCAACCCTCAATCTTCAATCCTCAATCCTCAATCCTCAATTCTCAATCCTCAATCCTCAATCCACAATCCTCAATCCTCGTTCCTCAAACCTCAATACTCAACCCTCAGTCTTCATCCTCAATTCTCAATCCTCAATCCTCAATCCTCAATCCTCAATCCTCAATCCTCAACCTTCAATCCTCAATAATCAATCTCCAACCCTACATCCTCAATCCCCAATCCTCAATCCTTAATCCTCAATCTTCAATCCTCAATCGCCAGTCCTCAATCTTCAATCCTCAACGGTCAATCCTCAATCCTCAAGCCTCAGTCCCCAATCCTCAATCCTCAATCCTCAAACCTCCATCCTCAACCGTCGGTCCTCGTCCTCAATCCTCAACCCTCAATCCTCAATCCTCAATATTCAGTCATCAATAATCAATCTTCAATCCTCAATCATCAATCCTCAATCCTCAATCCTCAATCCTCAATATTCAACACTCAACCCTCAACCTTAAATCCTCAATATTCAACCATCAGTCCTCAATTCTCAATACTCAATAGAACATCCTGAATACTCATGGTTCAATATTCAATCCAGAATATTCAATAATCAAATCTCAAACCTCAAGCATCAATTCTCAACACTCAACCCTCAACACTCAGTCCTCTCTCTTCTATCCTACATCCTCAACCCTCAATCCTCAAGCGTCAATCCTCAATACTCAATCCTCAACACTCAATCCTCAATCCTCAATCTTGAATCCTCAATACTCAATCTTCAATCCTCAATCCTCAATCCTCAATCCTCAATACTCTATCCTCAATCCTCAATCCTCAACCCTCAATCCTCAACCCTCAATCCTCATCCCTCAAACCTCAATCCTCAACCCTCAGTCCTCATCCTCAATTCTCTATTCTCAATTCTCAATTCTCAATCCTCAATCCTCAATCCTCAATCTTCAATGCTCAATAATGAATCTCCAATCCTAGATCATCAATCCCCAATCTTCAACCCTTAATCCTCAATCCTCAGTCATAAATCCTCTATCTTCAATACTCAATCGTCAATCCTCTGTCCTCAATCCTCAATCCTCAATTCTCAATCCTCAATATTCAATCCTCAATACTCAACCTTCAATCCTCAATCCTCAATCTTCAATCCTCAATCCTCAGTCATAAATCCTCAATCTTCAATACTCAATCGTCAATCCCCAGTCCTCAATCCTCAACCCTCAATCCTCAAACCTAAATCCTCAACCGTCAGTCCTCGTCCTCAATCCTCAATCCTCAGTCCTCTATCTTTAATCGTCAATACTGAAACTTCAATCCCCAATCCTCAATCCTCAATCCTCAATCCTCATTCTTCAATCCTCAATACCCAATCCTCAATCTTCAATCCTCAGTCCTCAATTCGCAATCCACAATCCTCAATCCTCAGACCTCAAGTAGCAATACTCAACCCTCAGTCCTCGTCCTCAATACACAACCCTCAATCATCAATCCCCAATCTTCAATACTCAATCCTCAATCCTCAATCCTCAGTCCTCAAACCTCAATCCTCAACCTTCAATCCTCAATACTCAATCTTCAATCCTCAATCCTCAATCCTCAATCCTCAATCCTCAATCCTCAATCCTCAATATTCAATCCTCAATACTCAATCTTCAATCATCAATCCTCAATCCTCAATCCTCAGTCGTCAATCCTCAGTCATCAATCCTCAACCTTCAATACTCAATCGTCAATCCTTAGTCCTCAATCCTCAATCCTCAATCCTCGTTCCTCAAACCTCAATCCCCAACCCTCAGCCTTCATCCCCAATTCTCAATTCTCAATCCTCAATCCTCAATCCTCAATCCTCAACCTTCAATCCTCAATAATCAATCTCCAATCCTACATCCTCAATACCCAATCCTCAATCCTTAATCCTCAATCTTCAATCCTCAATCGCAAGTACTCAATCTTCAATCGTCAATGCTCAATCCTCAATCCTCAAGCCTCAGTCCTCAATCCTCAATCCTCAATCCTCAAACCTCAATCCTCAACCGTCGGTCCTCGTCCTCAATCCTTAACCCTCAATCCACAATCCTCAATATTCAATCATCAATAATCAATCTTCAATCCTCAATCATCAATCCTCAATCCTCAATCCTCAATCCTCAATATTCAACACTCAACCCTCAACCTTAAATCCTCAATATTCAACCATCAGTCCTCAATTCTCAGTACTCAATGGAACATCCGGAATACTCATGGTTCAATACACAATCCAGAATATTCAATAATCAAATCTCAAACCTCAAGCATCAATTCTCAACACTCAGTCCTCTCTCTTCTATCCTACATCCTCAACCCTCAATCCTCAAGCGTCAATCCTCAATCCTCAATCCTCAATCCTCAATACTCAATCTTTAATCCTCAATACCCAATCCTCAATCTTCAATCCTCAATCCTCAATCCTCAATTCTCAATCCTCAATCCTCAATCCTCAGACCTCAAACATCAATATTCAACCCTCAGTTCTCGTCCTCAATCCACAACACTCAATCCTCAATCCTCAATCTTCAATCATCAATATTCAATCTTCAATCCTCAATCCTCAATCCTCAATCCTCAATCCTCAATCCTCAATCCTGAATCCTCAATCTTCAGGCCTCAATCCTCAATCCTCAATCCTCAATTCTCAATCCTCAATCCTCAATCCTCAATCCTCAATACTCAATCCTTAATCCTCAATCCTCAATGCACAATCTGCAATCCTCAATCCTCAATCCTCAATCCTCAATCCTCAATCCTCAATCCTCATTCTTCAATCCTCAATACCCAATCCTCAATCTTCAATCCTCAATCCTCAATCCGCAATTCTCAATCCTCAATCCTCAATCCTCAGACCTCAAACATCAATATTCTACCCTCAGTTCTCGTCCTTAATCCACAACACTCAATCCTCAATCCTCAATCTTCAATCATCAATATTCAATCTTCAATCCTCAATCCTCAATCCTCAATCCTCAATCCTCAATCTTCAATCCTCAATCCTCAATCCTCAATCCTCAATCCTCAATCCTCAACCCTCAATCCTCAATCCTCAATCTTCAATCCTCAATCCTCAATCCTCAATCCTCAATCTTTATTCCTCAATACTGAAACTTCAATACCCAATCCTCAATCCTCAATCCTCAATCCTCATTCTTCAATCCTCAATACCCAATCCTCAATCTTCAATACTCAGACCTCAATTCGCAATCCACAATCCTCAATCCTCAGACCTCAAGTATCAATACTCAACCCTCAGTCCTCGTCCTCAATACACAACCCTCAATCATCAATCCCCAATCTTCAATACTCAATCCTCAATCCTCAATCCTCAGTCCTCAAACCTCAATCCTCAACCTTCAATCCTCAATACTCAATCTTCAATCCTCAATCCTCAATCCTCAATCCTCAATCCTCAATCCTCAATCCTCAATATTCAGTCCTCAATACTCAACCTTCAATCATCAATCCTGAATCCTCAATCCTCAATCTTCAATCCTCAATCCCCAGTCCTCAATGTCCAATCCTCAATGCTCAATCCTCAATCCTCAATCCTGAGTCCTCAATCCTCAATCCTCAATCCTCAAACCTCAATCCTCAACCGTCCGTCCTCATCCTCCATCCTCCATCCTCAATCCTCAATCCTCAATCCTCAATCTTCAATCCTCAATACTCAATCTTCAATCCATAATCTTCAATCCTCAATCCTCAATCCTCAATCCTCAGGCATCAATACTCAATCTTCAATACTCAATCCTCAATCCTCAATCCTCAATCATCAATCCTCAACCCTCAATCCTCATTCCTCAAACCTCAATCCTCAACTCTCAGTCCTCATTCTCAATTCTCAATTCTCAATCCTCAATCCTCAATCGTCAATTTTCAATCCTCCATAATCAATCTCCAATCCAAGATACTCAATCCCCAATCTTCAATCCTCAATCCTCAATCCTCAATCCTCAATCCTCAACCCTCAATCCTCAATCCTCAATCTTCAATCCTCAATCCTCAATCCTCAATCCTCAATCTTTATTCCTCAATACTGAAACTTCAATCCCCAATCCTCAATCCTCAATCCTCAATCCTCATTCTTCAATCCTCAATACCCAATCCTCAATCTTCAATCCACAGACCTCAATTCGCAATCCACAATCCTCAATCCTCAGACCTCAAGTATCAATACTCAACCCTCAGTCCTCGTCCTCAATACACAACCCGCAATCAACAACCCTCAATCCTCAATACTCAATCCTCAATCCTCAATCCTCAGTCCTCAAACCTCAATCCTGAATCCTCAATCCTGAATCCTCAATCATCTGGCCTCAGGCCTCAACAATCAGTTGTCAATCCTCAATCCTCCATAGAATATCATCAATTCACAGTTCTCAATACCCAATACTCAATCTGCAATCTTCAAATCTCTATCCACAAACATCAATTCTCATCACTCAACCCTCAACACTCAGTCCCCAATCCTCAATATTCAATCCTCAATCCTCAATCCTCAATCCTCAGGCATCAATACTCAATCTTCAATACACAATCCTCAATCCTCAATCCTCAATCCTCAATCCTCAATCCTCAATCTTCAATCATCAATATTCAATCTTCAATCCTCAATCCTCAATCCTCAATCCACAATCCTCAATCCTCAATCCTCGATCCCCAATCCTCAATCTTCAATCCTCAATCCTAAATGCTCAATCCTCAATCCTCAACCTTCAATCCTCAATACTCAATCTTCAATCCTCAATCCTCAATCCTCAATCCTCAATCCTCAATCCTCAATCCTCAATATTCAGTCCTCAATACTCAATCTTCAATCATCAATCCTGAATCCTCAATCCTCAATCTTCAATCCTCAATCCCCAGTCCTCAATGTCCAATCCTCAATGCTCAATCCTCAATCCTCAATCCTGAGTCCTCAATCCTCAATCCTCAATCCTCAAACCTCAATCCTCAACCGTCCGTCCTCATCCTCCATCCTCCATCCTCAATCCTCAATCCTCAATCCTCAATCTTCAATCCTCAATACTCAATCTTCAATCCATAATCTTCAATCCTCAATCCTCAATCCTCAATCCTCAGGCATCAATACTCAATCTTCAATACTCAATCCTCAACCCTCAATCCTCATTCCTCAAACTTCAATCCTCAACTCTCAGTCCTCATTCTCAATTCTCAATTCTCAATCCTCAATCCTCAATCGTCAATTTTCAATCCTCCATAATCAATCTCCAATCCAAGATACTCAATCCCCAATCTTCAATCCTCAATCCTCAATCCTCAATCCTCAATCCTCAACCCTCAATCCTCAATCCTCAATCTTCAATCCTCAATCCTAAATCCTCAATCCTCTATCCTCAACCTTCAATCCTCAATACTCAATCTTCAATCCTCAATCCTCAATCCTCAATCCTCAATCCTCAATCCTCAATCCTCAATATTCAGTCCTCAATACTCAATCTTCAATCATCAATCCTGAATCCTCAATCCTCAATCTTCAATCCTCAATCCCCAGTCCTCAATGTCCAATCCTCAATGCTCAATCCTCAATCCTCAATCCTGAGTCCTCAATCGTCAATCCTCAATCCTCAAACCTCAATCCTCAACCGTCCGTCCTCATCCTCCATCCTCCATCCTCAATCCTCAATCCTCAATCCTCAATCTTCAATCCTCAATACTCAATCTTCAATCCATAATCTTCAATCCTCAATCCTCAATCCTCAATCCTCAGGCATCAATGCTCAATCTTCAATACTCAATCCTCAATCCTCAATCCTCAATCATCAATCCTCAACCCTCAATCCTCATTCCTCAAACCTCAATCCTCAACTCTCAGTCCTCATTCTCAATTCTCAACTCTCAATCCTCAATCCTCAATCGTCAATTTTCAATCCTCCATAATCAATCTCCAATCCAAGATACTCAATCCCCAATCTTCAATCCTCAATCCTCAATCCTCAATCCTCAATCCTCAACCCTCAATCCTCAATCCTCAATCTTCAATCCTCAATCCTCAATCCTCAATCCTCAATCTTTATTCCTCAATACTGAAACTTCAATCCCCAATCCTCAATCCTCAATCCTCAATATTCAGTCCTCAATACTCAATCTTCAATCATCAATCCTGAATCCTCAATCCTCAATCTTCAATCCTCAATCCCCAGTCCTCAATGTCCAATCCTCAATGCTCAATCCTCAATCCTCAATCCTGAGTCCTCAATCCTCAATCCTCAATCCTCAAACCTCAATCCTCAACCGTCCGTCCTCATCCTCCATCCTCCATCCTCAATCCTCAATCCTCAATCCTCAATCTTCAATCCTCAATACTCAATCTTCAATCCATAATCTTCAATCCTCAATCCTCAATCCTCAATCCTCAGGCATCAATACTCAATCTTCAATACTCAATCCTCAACCCTCAATCCTCAATCCTCAATCTTGAATCCTCAATCCTCAATCCTCAATCCTCAATCTTTATTCCTCAATACTGAAACTTCAATCCCCAATCCTCAATCCTCAATCCTCAATCCTCATTCTTCAATCCTCAATACCCAATCCTCAATCTTCAATCCTCAGACCCCAATTCGCAATCCACAATCCTCAATCCTCAGACCTCAAGCATCAATACTCAACCCTCAGTCCTCGTCCTCAATTCACAACCCTCAATCATCAATCCTCAATCTTCAATACTCAATCCTCAATCCTCAATCCTCAGTCCTCAAACCTCAATCCTGAATCCTCAATCCTGAATCCTCAATCTTCAGCCCTCAGTCCTCAACAATCAGTTGTCAATCCTCAATCCTCCATAGAATATCATCAATTCACATTTTTCAATACTCAATACTCAATCTGCAATCATCAAATCTCTATCCACAAACATCAATTCTCATCACTCAACCCTCAACACTCGGTCCCCAATCCTCAATATTCAATCCTCAATCCTCAATCCTCAATCCTCAATCCACAATCCTCAACATTCAATCCTCAATACTCAATCTTCAATCCTCAATCCTCAATCCTCAATCCTCAACCCTCAATCCTCAATCCTCAATATTCAATCCTCAATACTCAATCTTCAATCATCAATCCTCATCCCTCAAACCTCAATCCTCAACCCTCAGTCCTCATCCTCAATTCCCTATTCTCAATTCTCAATCCTCAATCCTCAATCCTCAAACTTCAATCCTCAATAATGAATCTCCAACCCTAGATCCTCAATCCCCAATCTTCAACCCTTAATCCTCAATCCTCAGTCATAAATCCTCAATCTTCAATACTCAATCGTCAATCCTCTGTCCTCAATCCTCAATCCTCAACCCTCAATCCTCAATATTCAATCCTCAATACTCAACCTTCAATCCTCAATCCTCAATCCTCAGTCATAAGTCCTCAATCTTCAATACTCAATCGTCAATCCCCAGTCCTCAATCCTCAATCCTCAACCTTCAATCATCAATAATCAATCTTCTATCCTCAATCATCAATCCTAAATCCTCAATCCTCAATCCTCAATCTTCAATCCTCAACCCTCAATCCTCAATCCTCAATCCTCAACCCTCAATCCTCAATCCTCAATCTTCAATCCTCAATCCTCAATCCTCAATCCTCAATCCTCAATCCTCAATCCTCAACCCTCAATCCTCAATCCTCAATCTTCAATCCTCAATCCTCAATCCTCAATCCTCTATCTTTAATCCTCAATACTGAAACTTCAATCCCCAATCCTCAATCCTCAATTCTCAATCCTCATTCTTCAATCCTCAATACCCAATCCTCAATCTTCAATCCTCAATCCTCAATCCTCAATCCTTAATCCTCAATTATCAATCCTCAATCCTCAATCCTCAATCCTCAATCCTCAATTCTCAATCTTCAATCCTCAATCCTCAATCCTCAATCCTCAATCCTCAACCCTCAACCCTCAGTCCTCATTCCTCAACCGTCAGTCCTCATCCTCCATCCTCAATCCTCAATCCTCTATCCTCAATCTTCAATCCCCAATACTCAATCTTCAATCGTCAATCCTCAATCCTCAATCCACAATCCTCAATCCTCAGGCACCAATACTCAATCTTCAATACTCAATCCTCAATCCTCAATCCTCAATCCTCAATCCTCAACCCTCAGTCCTCATTCCTCAAACCTCAATCCTCAACACTGAGTCCTCATCCTCAATTCTCAATTCTCAGTCCTCAATCCTCAATCCTCAATCTTCAATCCTCAATAATCAATCTCCAATCCTAAATACTCAATCCCCAATCTTCAACCCTTAATCCTCAATCCTCAGTCATAAATCCTCAATCTTCAATACTCAATCCTCAATACTCAACACACAACCCTCAGCCATCAATCCTCAATACTCAACCATCAATACTCAATTCTGAATAATCAGTAGAATATCCTGAATTCTCATGGTTCAATACTCAATCCACAATATTCAATAATCAAATCTCAATCCTCAATCTTGAATACCCAATACTCAATTTCAATCCTCAATCCTCAATCCTCAATCCTCAATCCTCAATCCTCAATCCTCAATATTCAATCCTCAATACTCAATCTTCAATCATCAATCCTCAATCCTCAATCCTCAGTCGTCAATCCTCAGTCATCAATCCTCAACCTTCAATACTCAATCGTCAATCCTTAGTCCTCAATCCTCAATCCTCAATCCTCGTTCCTCAAACCTCAATCCTCAACCCTCAGCCTTCATCCTCAATTCTCAATTCTCAATCCTCAATCCTCAATCCTCAATCCTCAACCTTCAATCCTCAATAATCAATCTCCAATCCTACATCCTCAATCCCCAATCCTCAATCCTTAATCCTCAATCTTCAAGCCTCAATCGCAAGTACTCAATCTTCAATCGTCAATGCTCAATCCTCAATCCTCAAGCCTCAGTCCTCAATCCTCAATCCTCAATCCTCAAACCTCAATCCTCAACCGTCGGTCCTCGTCCTCAATCCTTAACCCTCAATCCACAATCCTCAATATTCAATCATCAATAATCAATCTTCAATCCTCAATCATCAATCGTCAATCCTCAATCCTCAATCCTCAATATTCAACACTCAACCCTCAACCTTAAATCCTCAATATTCAACCATCAGTCCTCAATTCTCAGTACTCAATGGAACATCCGGAATACTCATGGTTCAATACACAATCCAGAATATTCAATAATCAAATCTCAAACCTCAAGCATCAATTCTCAACACTCAGTCCTCTCTCTTCTATCCTACATCCTCAACCCTCAATCCTCAAGCGTCAATCCTCAATCCTCAATCCTCAATCCTCAATCCTCAATCTTTAATCCTCAATACCCAATCCTCAATCTTCAATCCTCAATCCTCAATCCTCAATTCTCAATCCTCAATCCTCAATCCTCAGACCTCAAACATCAATATTCAACCCTCAGTTCTCGTCCTCAATCCACAACACTCAATCCTCAATCCTCAATCTTCAATCATCAATATTCAATCTTCAATCCTCAATCCTCAATCCTCAATCCTCAATCCTCAATCCTCAATCCTGAATCCTCAATCTTCAGGCCTCAATCCTCAATCCTCAATCCTCAATTCTCAATCCTCAATCCTCAATCCTCAATCCTCAATACTCAATCCTTAATCCTCAATCCTCAATGCACAATCTGCAATCCTCAATCCTCAATCCTCAATCCTCAATCCTCATTCTTCAATCCTCAATACCCAATCCTCAATCTTCAATCCTCAATCCTCAATCCGCAATTCTCAATCCTCAATCCTCAATCCTCAGACCTCAAACATCAATATTCTACCCTCAGTTCTCGTCCTTAATCCACAACACTCAATCCTCAATCCTCAATCTTCAGTCATCAATATTCAATCTTCAATCCTCAATCCTCAATCCTCAATCCTCAATCCTCAATCTTCAATCCTCAATCCTCAATCCTCAAACCTCAATCCTCAATCCTCAACCCTCAATCCTCAATCCTCAATCTTCAATCCTCAATCCTCAATCCTCAATCTTTATTCCTCAATACTGAAACTTCAATACCCAATCCTCAATCCTCAATCCTCAATCCTCATTCTTCAATCCTCAATACCCAATCCTCAATCTTCAATACTCAGACCTCAATTCGCAATCCACAATCCTCAATCCTCAGACCTCAAGTATCAATACTCAACCCTCAGTCCTCGTCCTCAATACACAACCCGCAATCATCAACCCTCAATCCTCAATACTCAATCCTCAATCCTCAATCCTCAGTCCTCAAACCTCAATCCTGAATCCTCAATCCTGAATCCTCAATCTTCAGGCCTCAGGCCTCAACAATCAGTTGTCAATCCACAATCCTCCATAGAATATCATCAATTCACAGTTCTCAATACCCAATACTCAATCTGCAATCTTCAAATCTCTATCCACAAACATCAATTCTCATCACTCAACCCTCAACACTCAGTCCCCAATCCTCAATATTCAATCCTCAATCCTCAATCCTCAATCCACAATCCTCAACCTTCAATCCTCAATACTCAATCTTCAATCCTCAATCCTCAATCCTCAATCCTCAATCCTCAATCCTCAATCCTCAATATTCAGTCCTCAATACTCAACCTTCAATCATCAATCCTGAATCCTCAATCCTCAATCTTCAATCCTCAATCCCCAGTCCTCAATGTCCAATCCTCAATGCTCAATCCTCAATCCTCAATCCTGAGTCCTCAATCCTCAATCCTCAATCCTCAAACCTCAATCCTCAACCGTCCGTCCTCATCCTCCATCCTCCATCCTCAATCCTCAATCCTCAATCCTCAATCTTCAATCCTCAATACTCAATCTTCAATCCATAATCTTCAATCCTCAATCCTCAATCCTCAATCCTCAGGCATCAATACTCAATCTTCAATACTCAATCCTCAATCCTCAATCCTCAATCATCAATCCTCAACCCTCAATCCTCATTCCTCAAACCTCAATCCTCAACTCTCAGTCCTCATTCTCAATTCTCAATTCTCAATCCTCAATCCTCAATCGTCAATTTTCAATCCTCCATAATCAATCTCCAATCCAAGATACTCAATCCCCAATCTTCAATCCTCAATCCTCAATCCTCAATCCTCAATCCTCAACCCTCAATCCTCAATCCTCAATCTTCAATCCTCAATCCTCAATCCTCAATCCTCAATCTTTATTCCTCAATACTGAAACTTCAATCCCCAATCCTCAATCCTCAATCCTCAATCCTCATTCTTCAATCCTCAATACCCAATCCTCAATCTTCAATCCTCAGACCTCAATTCGCAATCCACAATCCTCAATCCTCAGACCTCAAGTATCAATACTCAACCCTCAGTCCTCGTCCTCAATACACAACCCGCAATCATCAACCCTCAATCCTCAATACTCAATCCTCAATCCTCAATCCTCAGTCCTCAAACCTCAATCCTGAATCCTCAATCCTGAATCCTCAATCATCTGGCCTCAGGCCTCAACAATCAGTTGTCAATCCTCAATCCTCCATAGAATATCATCAATTCACAGTTCTCAATACCCAATACTCAATCTGCAATCTTCAAATCTCTATCCACAAACATCAATTCTCATCACTCAACCCTCAACACTCAGTCCCCAATCCTCAATATTCAATCCTCAATCCTCAATCCTCAATCCTCAGGCATCAATACTCAATCTTCAATACACAATCCTCAATCCTCAATCCTCAATCCTCAATCCTCAATCCTCAATCTTCAATCATCAATATTCAATCTTCAATCCTCAATCCTCAATCCTCAATCCACAATCCTCAATCCTCAATCCTCAATCCCCAATCCTCAATCTTCAATCCTCAATCCTAAATCCTCAATCCTCAATCCTCAACCTTCAATCCTCAATACTCAATCTTCAATCCTCAATCCTCAATCCTCAATCCTCAATCCTCAATCCTCAATCCTCAATATTCAGTCCTCAATACTCAATCTTCAATCATCAATCCTGAATCCTCAATCCTCAATCTTCAATCCTCAATCCCCAGTCCTCAATGTCCAATCCTCAATGCTCAATCCTCAATCCTCAATCCTGAGTCCTCAATCCTCAATCCTCAATCCTCAAACCTCAATCCTCAACCGTCCGTCCTCATCCTCCATCCTCCATCCTCAATCCTCAATCCTCAATCCTCAATCTTCAATCCTCAATACTCAATCTTCAATCCATAATCTTCAATCCTCAATCTTCAATCCTCAATCCTCAGGCATCAATACTCAATCTTCAATACTCAATCCTCAACCCTCAATCCTCATTCCTCAAACCTCAATCCTCAACTCTCAGTCCTCATTCTCAATTCTCAATTCTCAATCCTCAATCCTCAATCGTCAATTTTCAATCCTCCATAATCAATCTCCAATCCAAGATACTCAATCCCCAATCTTCAATCCTCAATCCTCAATCCTCAATCCTCAATCCTCAACCCTCAATCCTCAATCCTCAATCTTCAATCCTCAATCCTAAATCCTCAATCCTCAATCCTGAACCTTCAATCCTCAATACTCAATCTTCAATCCTCAATCCTCAATCCTCAATCCTCAATCCTCAATCCTCAATCCTCAATATTCAGTCCTCAATACTCAATCTTCAATCATCAATCCTGAATCCTCAATCCTCAATCTTCAATCCTCAATCCCCAGTCCTCAATGTCCAATCCTCAATGCTCAATCCTCAATCCTCAATCCTGAGTCCTCAATCGTCAATCCTCAATCCTCAAACCTCAATCCTCAACCGTCCGTCCTCATCCTCCATCCTCCATCCTCAATCCTCAATCCTCAATCCTCAATCTTCAATCCTCAATACTCAATCTTCAATCCATAATCTTCAATCCTCAATCCTCAATCCTCAATCCTCAGGCATCAATACTCAATCTTCAATACTCAATCCTCAATCCTCAATCCTCAATCATCAATCCTCAACCCTCAATCCTCATTCCTCAAACCTCAATCCTCAACTCTCAGTCCTCATTCTCAATTCTCAATTCTCAATCCTCAATCCTCAATCGTCAATTTTCAATCCTCCATAATCAATCTCCAATCCAAGATACTCAATCCCCAATCTTCAATCCTCAATCCTCAATCCTCAATCCTCAATCCTCAACCCTCAATCCTCAATCCTCAATCTTCAATCCTCAATCCTCAATCCTCAATCCTCAATCTTTATTCCTCAATACTGAAACTTCAATCCCCAATCCTCAATCCTCAATCCTCAATATTCAGTCCTCAATACTCAATCTTCAATCATCAATCCTGAATCCTCAATCCTCAATCTTCAATCCTCAATCCCCAGTCCTCAATGTCCAATCCTCAATGCTCAATCCTCAATCCTCAATCCTGAGTCCTCAATCCTCAATCCTCAATCCTCAAACCTCAATCCTCAACCGTCCGTCCTCATCCTCCATCCTCCATCCTCAATCCTCAATCCTCAATCCTCAATCTTCAATCCTCAATACTCAATCTTCAATCCATAATCTTCAATCCTCAATCCTCAATCCTCAATCCTCAGGCATCAATACTCAATCTTCAATACTCAATCCTCAACCCTCAATCCTCAATCCTCAATCTTGAATCCTCAATCCTCAATCCTCAATCCTCAATCTTTATTCCTCAATACTGAAACTTCAATCCCCAATCCTCAATCCTCAATCCTCAATCCTCATTCTTCAATCCTCAATACCCAATCCTCAATCTTCAATCCTCAGACCCCAATTCGCAATCCACAATCCTCAATCCTCAGACCTCAAGCATCAATACTCAACCCTCAGTCCTCGTCCTCAATTCACAACCCTCAATCATCAATCCTCAATCTTCAATACTCAATCCTCAATCCTCAATCCTCAGTCCTCAAACCTCAATCCTGAATCCTCAATCCTGAATCCTCAATCTTCAGCCCTCAGTCCTCAACAATCAGTTGTCAATCCTCAATCCTCCATAGAATATCATCAATTCACATTTTTCAATACTCAATACTCAATCTGCAATCATCAAATCTCTATCCACAAACATCAATTCTCATCACTCAACCCTCAACACTCGGTCCCCAATCCTCAATATTCAATCCTCAATCCTCAATCCTCAATCCTCAATCCACAATCCTCAACATTCAATCCTCAATAATCAATCTCCAATCCTACATCCTCAATCCCCAATCCTCAATCCTTAATCCTCAATCTTCAAGCCTCAATCGCAAGTACTCAATCTTCAATCGTCAATGCTCAATCCTCAATCCTCAAGCCTCAGTCCTCAATCCTCAATCCTCAATCCTCAAACCTCAATCCTCAACCGTCGGTCCTCGTCCTCAATCCTTAACCCTCAATCCACAATCCTCAATATTCAATCATCAATAATCAATCTTCAATCCTCAATCATCAATCGTCAATCCTCAATCCTCAATCCTCAATATTCAACACTCAACCCTCAACCTTAAATCCTCAATATTCAACCATCAGTCCTCAATTCTCAGTACTCAATGGAACATCCGGAATACTCATGGTTCAATACACAATCCAGAATATTCAATAATCAAATCTCAAACCTCAAGCATCAATTCTCAACACTCAGTCCTCTCTCTTCTATCCTACATCCTCAACCCTCAATCCTCAAGCGTCAATCCTCAATCCTCAATCCTCAATCCTCAATCCTCAATCTTTAATCCTCAATACCCAATCCTCAATCTTCAATCCTCAATCCTCAATCCTCAATTCTCAATCCTCAATCCTCAATCCTCAGACCTCAAACATCAATATTCAACCCTCAGTTCTCGTCCTCAATCCACAACACTCAATCCTCAATCCTCAATCTTCAATCATCAATATTCAATCTTCAATCCTCAATCCTCAATCCTCAATCCTCAATCCTCAATCCTCAATCCTGAATCCTCAATCTTCAGGCCTCAATCCTCAATCCTCAATCCTCAATTCTCAATCCTCAATCCTCAATCCTCAATCCTCAATACTCAATCCTTAATCCTCAATCCTCAATGCACAATCTGCAATCCTCAATCCTCAATCCTCAATCCTCAATCCTCATTCTTCAATCCTCAATACCCAATCCTCAATCTTCAATCCTCAATCCTCAATCCGCAATTCTCAATCCTCAATCCTCAATCCTCAGACCTCAAACATCAATATTCTACCCTCAGTTCTCGTCCTTAATCCACAACACTCAATCCTCAATCCTCAATCTTCAGTCATCAATATTCAATCTTCAATCCTCAATCCTCAATCCTCAATCCTCAATCCTCAATCTTCAATCCTCAATCCTCAATCCTCAATCCTCAATCCTCAATCCTCAACCCTCAATCCTCAATCCTCAATCTTCAATCCTCAATCCTCAATCCTCAATCTTTAATCCTCAATACTGAAACTTCAATACCCAATCCTCAATCCTCAATCCTCAATCCTCATTCTTCAATCCTCAATACCCAATCCTCAATCTTCAATACTCAGACCTCAATTCGCAATCCACAATCCTCAATCCTCAGACCTCAAGTATCAATACTCAACCCTCAGTCCTCGTCCTCAATACACAACCCGCAATCATCAACCCTCAATCCTCAATACTCAATCCTCAATCCTCAATCCTCAGTCCTCAAACCTCAATCCTGAATCCTCAATCCTGAATCCTCAATCTTCAGGCCTCAGGCCTCAACAATCAGTTGTCAATCCACAATCCTCCATAGAATATCATCAATTCACAGTTCTCAATACCCAATACTCAATCTGCAATCTTCAAATCTCTATCCACAAACATCAATTCTCATCACTCAACCCTCAACACTCAGTCCCCAATCCTCAATATTCAATCCTCAATCCTCAATCCTCAATCCACAATCCTCAACCTTCAATCCTCAATACTCAATCTTCAATCCTCAATCCTCAATCCTCAATCCTCAATCCTCAATCCTCAATCCTCAATATTCAGTCCTCAATACTCAACCTTCAATCATCAATCCTGAATCCTCAATCCTCAATCTTCAATCCTCAATCCCCAGTCCTCAATGTCCAATCCTCAATGCTCAATCCTCAATCCTCAATCCTGAGTCCTCAATCCTCAATCCTCAATCCTCAAACCTCAATCCTCAACCGTCCGTCCTCATCCTCCATCCTCCATCCTCAATCCTCAATCCTCAATCCTCAATCTTCAATCCTCAATACTCAATCTTCAATCCATAATCTTCAATCCTCAATCCTCAATCCTCAATCCTCAGGCATCAATACTCAATCTTCAATACTCAATCCTCAATCCTCAATCCTCAATCATCAATCCTCAACCCTCAATCCTCATTCCTCAAACCTCAATGCTCAACTCTCAGTCCTCATTCTCAATTCTCAATTCTCAATCCTCAATCCTCAATCGTCAATTTTCAATCCTCCATAATCAATCTCCAATCCAAGATACTCAATCCCCAATCTTCAATCCTCAATCCTCAATCCTCAATCCTCAATCCTCAACCCTCAATCCTCAATCCTCAATCTTCAATCCTCAATCCTCAATCCTCAATCCTCAATCTTTATTCCTCAATACTGAAACTTCAATCCCCAATCCTCAATCCTCAATCCTCAATCCTCATTCTTCAATCCTCAATACCCAATCCTCAATCTTCAATCCTCAGACCTCAATTCGCAATCCACAATCCTCAATCCTCAGACCTCAAGTATCAATACTCAACCCTCAGTCCTCGTCCTCAATACACAACCCGCAATCATCAACCCTCAATCCTCAATACTCAATCCTCAATCCTCAATCCTCAGTCCTCAAACCTCAATCCTGAATCCTCAATCCTGAATCCTCAATCATCTGGCCTCAGGCCTCAACAATCAGTTGTCAATCCTCAATCCTCCATAGAATATCATCAATTCACAGTTCTCAATACCCAATACTCAATCTGCAATCTTCAAATCTCTATCCACAAACATCAATTCTCATCACTCAACCCTCAACACTCAGTCCCCAATCCTCAATATTCAATCCTCAATCCTCAATCCTCAATCCTCAGGCATCAATACTCAATCCTCAATACACAATCCTCAATCCTCAATCCTCAATCCTCAATCCTCAATCCTCAATCTTCAATCATCAATATTCAATCTTCAATCCTCAATCCTCAATCCTCAATTCACAATCCTCAATCCTCAATCCTCAATCCCCAATCCTCAATCTTCAATCCTCAATCCTAAATCCTCAATCCTCAATCCTCAACCTTCAATCCTCAATACTCAATCTTCAATCCTCAATCCTCAATCCTCAATCCTCAATCCTCAATCCTTAATCCTCAATATTCAGTCCTCAATACTCAATCTTCAATCATCAATCCTGAATCCTCAATCCTCAATCTTCAATCCTCAATCCCCAGTCCTCAATGTCCAATCCTCAATGCTCAATCCTCAATCCTCAATCCTGAGTCCTCAATCCTCAATCCTCAATCCTCAAACCTCAATCCTCAACCGTCCGTCCTCATCCTCCATCCTCCATCCTCAATCCTCAATCCTCAATCCTCAATCTTCAATCCTCAATACTCAATCTTCAATCCATAATCTTCAATCCTCAATCCTCAATCCTCAATCCTCAGGCATCAATACTCAATCTTCAATACTCAATCCTCAACCCTCAATCCTCATTCCTCAAACCTCAATCCTCAACTCTCAGTCCTCATTCTCAATTCTCAATTCTCAATCCTCAATCCTCAATCGTCAATTTTCAATCCTACATAATCAATCTCCAATCCAAGATACTCAATCCCCAATCTTCAATCCTCAATCCTCAATCCTCAATCCTCAATCCTCAACCCTCAATCCTCAATCCTCAATCTTCAATCCTCAATCCTAAATCCTCAATCCTCAATCCTCAACCTTCAATCCTCAATACTCAATCTTCAATCCTCAATCCTCAATCCTCAATCCTCAATCCTCAATCCTCAATCCTCAATATTCAGTCCTCAATACTCAATCTTCAATCATCAATCCTGAATCCTCAATCCTCAATCTTCAATCCTCAATCCCCAGTCCTCAATGTCCAATCCTCAATGCTCAATCCTCAATCCTCAATCCTGAGTCCTCAATCGTCAATCCTCAATCCTCAAACCTCAATCCTCAACCGTCCGTCCTCATCCTCCATCCTCCATCCTCAATCCTCAATCCTCAATCCTCAATCTTCAATCCTCAATACTCAATCTTCAATCCATAATCTTCAATCCTCAATCCTCAATCCTCAATCCTCAGGCATCAATACTCAATCTTCAATACTCAATCCTCAATCCTCAATCCTCAATCATCAATCCTCAACCCTCAATCCTCATTCCTCAAACCTCAATCCTCAACTCTCAGTCCTCATTCTCAATTCTCAATTCTCAATCCTCAATCCTCAATCGTCAATTTTCAATCCTCCATAATCAATCTCCAATCCAAGATACTCAATCCCCAATCTTCAATCCTCAATCCTCAATCCTCAATCCTCAATCCTCAACCCTCAATCCTCAATCCTCAATCTTCAATCCTCAATCCTCAATCCTCAATCCTCAATCTTTATTCCTCAATACTGAAACTTCAATCCCCAATCCTCAATCCTCAATCCTCAATATTCAGTCCTCAATACTCAATCTTCAATCATCAATCCTGAATCCTCAATCCTCAATCTTCAATCCTCAATCCCCAGTCCTCAATGTCCAATCGTCAATGCTCAATCCTCAATCCTCAATCCTGAGTCCTCAATCCTCAATCCTCAATCCTCAAACCTCAATCCTCAACCGTCCGTCCTCATCCTCCATCCTCCATCCTCAATCCTCAATCCTCAATCCTCAATCTTCAATCCTCAATACTCAATCTTCAATCCATAATCTTCAATCCTCAATCCTCAATCCTCAATCCTCAGGCATCAATACTCAATCTTCAATACTCAATCCTCAACCCTCAATCCTCAATCCTCAATCTTGAATCCTCAATCCTCAATCCTCAATCCTCAATCTTTATTCCTCAATACTGAAACTTCAATCCCCAATCCTCAATCCTCAATCCTCAATCCTCATTCTTCAATCCTCAATACCCAATCCTCAATCTTCAATCCTCAGACCCCAATTCGCAATCCACAATCCTCAATCCTCAGACCTCAAGCATCAATACTCAACCCTCAGTCCTCGTCCTCAATTCACAACCCTCAATCATCAATCCTCAATCTTCAATACTCAATCCTCAATCCTCAATCCTCAGTCCTCAAACCTCAATCCTGAATCCTCAATCCTGAATCCTCAATCTTCAGCCCTCAGTCCTCAACAATCAGTTGTCAATCCTCAATCCTCCATAGAATATCATCAATTCACATTTTTCAATACTCAATACTCAATCTGCAATCATCAAATCTCTATCCACAAACATCAATTCTCATCACTCAACCCTCAACACTCGGTCCCCAATCCTCAATATTCAATCCTCAATCCTCAATCCTCAATCCTCAATCCACAATCCTCAACATTCAATCCTCAATACTCAATCTTCAATCCTCAATCCTCAATCCTCAACCCTCAATCCTCAATCCTCAATATTCAATCCTCAATACTCAATCTTCAATCATCAATCCTCATCCCTCAAACCTCAATCCTCAACCCTCAGTCCTCATCCTCAATTCCCTATTCTCAATTCTCAATCCTCAATCCTCAATCCTCAAACTTCAATCCTCAATAATGAATCTCCAACCCTAGATCCTCAATCCCCAATCTTCAACCCTTAATCCTCAATCCTCAGTCATAAATCCTCAATCTTCAATACTCAATCGTCAATCCTCTGTCCTCAATCCTCAATCCTCAACCCTCAATCCTCAATATTCAATCCTCAACACTCAACCTTCAATCCTCAATCCTCAATCCTCAGTCATAAGTCCTCAATCTTCAATACTCAATCGTCAATCCCCAGTCCTCAATCCTCAATCCTCAACCTTCAATCATCAATAATCAATCTTCTATCCTCAATCATCAATCCTAAATCCTCAATCCTCAATCCTCAATCTTCAATCCTCAACCCTCAATCCTCAATCCTCAATCCTCAACCCTCAATCCTCAATCCTCAATCTTCAATCCTCAATCCTCAATCCTCAATCCTCAATCCTCAATCCTCAATCCTCAACCCTCAATCCTCAATCCTCAATCTTCAATCCTCAATCCTCAATCCTCAATCCTCTATCTTTAATCCTCAATACTGAAACTTCAATCCCCAATCCTCAATCCTCAATTCTCAATCCTCATTCTTCAATCCTCAATACCCAATCCTCAATCTTCAATCCTCAATCCTCAATCCTCAATCCTTAATCCTCAATTATCAATCCTCAATCCTCAATCCTCAATCCTCAATCCTCAATTCTCAATCTTCAATCCTCAATCCTCAATCCTCAATCCTCAATCCTCAACCCTCAACCCTCAGTCCTCATTCCTCAACCGTCAGTCCTCATCCTCCATCCTCAATCCTCAATCCTCTATCCTCAATCTTCAATCCCCAATACTCAATCTTCAATCGTCAATCCTCAATCCTCAATCCACAATCCTCAATCCTCAGGCACCAATACTCAATCTTCAATACTCAATCCTCAATCCTCAATCCTCAATCCTCAATCCTCAACCCTCAGTCCTCATTCCTCAAACCTCAATCCTCAACACTGAGTCCTCATCCTCAATTCTCAATTCTCAGTCCTCAATCCTCAATCCTCAATCTTCAATCCTCAATAATCAATGTCCAATCCTAAATACTCAATCCCCAATCTTCAACCCTTAATCCTCAATCCTCAGTCATAAATCCTCAATCTTCAATACTCAATCCTCAATACTCAACACACAACCCTCAGCCATCAATCCTCAATACTCAACCATCAATACTCAATTCTGAATAATCAGTAGAATATCCTGAATTCTCATGGTTCAATACTCAATCCACAATATTCAATAATCAAATCTCAATCCTCAATCTTGAATACCCAATACTCAATTTCAATCCTCAATCCTCAATCCTCAATCCTCAATCCTCAATCCTCAATCCTCAATATTCAATCCTCAATACTCAATCTTCAATCATCAATCCTCAATCCTCAATCCTCAGTCGTCAATCCTCAGTCATCAATCCTCAACCTTCAATACTCAATCGTCAATCCCTAGTCCTCAATCCTCAATCCTCAATCCTCGTTCCTCAAACCTCAATCCTCAACCCTCAGCCTTCATCCTCAATTCTCAATTCTCAATCCTCAATCCTCAATCCTCAATCCTCAACCTTCAATCCTCAATAATCAATCTCCAATCCTACATCCTCAATCCCCAATCCTCAATCCTTAATCCTCAATCTTCAAGCCTCAATCGCAAGTACTCAATCTTCAATCGTCAATGCTCAATCCTCAATCCTCAAGCCTCAGTCCTCAATCCTCAATCCTCAATCCTCAAACCTCAATCCTCAACCGTCGGTCCTCGTCCTCAATCCTTAACCCTCAATCCACAATCCTCAATATTCAATCATCAATAATCAATCTTCAATCCTCAATCATCAATCGTCAATCCTCAATCCTCAATCCTCAATATTCAACACTCAACCCTCAACCTTAAATCCTCAATATTCAACCATCAGTCCTCAATTCTCAATACTCAATGGAACATCCGGAATACTCATGGTTCAATACACAGTCCAGAATATTCAATAATCAAATCTCAAACCTCAAGCATCAATTCTCAACTCTCAGTCCTCTCTCTTCTATCCTACATCCTCAACCCTCAATCCTCAAGCGTCAATCCTCAATCCTCAATCCTCAATCCTCAATCCTCAATCTTTAATCCTCAATACCCAATCCTCAATCCTCAATATTCAATCCTCAATACTCAATCTTCAATCATCAATCCTCAATCCTCAATCCTCAGTCGTCAATCCTCAGTCATCAATCCTCAACCTTCAATACTCAATCGTCAATCCTTAGTCCTCAATCCTCAATCCTCAATCCTCGTTCCTCAAACCTCAATCCTCAACCCTCAGCCTTCATCCTCAATTCTCAATTCTCAATCCTCAATCCTCAATCCTCAATCCTCAATCCTCAACCTTCAATCCTCAATAATCAATCTCCAATCCTACATCCTCAATCCCCAATCCTCAATCCTCAATCCTCAATCCTCAATGCACAATCTGCAATCCTCAATCCTCAATCCTCAATCCTCAATCCTCATTCTTCAATCCTCAATACCCAATCCTCAATCTTCAATCCTCAATCCTCAATCCGCAATTCTCAATACTCAATCCTCAATCCTCAGACCTCAAACATCAATATTCTACCCTCAGTTCTCGTCCTTAATCCACAACACTCAATCCTCAATCCTCAATCTTCAATCATCAATATTCAATCTTCAATCCTCAATCCTCAATCCTCAATCCTCAATCCTCAATCCTCAATCTTCAATCCTGAATCCTCAATCCTCAATCTTCAATCCTCAATCCCCAGTCCTCAATGTCCAATCCTCAATGCTCAATCCTCAATCCCCAATCCTGAGTCCTCAATCCTCAATCCTCAATCCTCAAACCTCAATCCTCAACCGTCCGTCCTCATCCTCCATCCTCCATCCTCAATCCTCAATACTCAATCCTCAATACTCAATCCTCAATACTCAATCTTCAATCCATAATCCTCAATCCTCAATCCTCAATCCTCAATCCTCAGGCATCAATACTCAATCTTCAATACTCAATCCTCAATCCTCAATCCTCAATCATCAATCCTCAACCCTCAATCCTCATTCCTCAAACCTCAATCCTCAACTCTCAGTCCTCATTCTCAATTCTCAATTCTCAATCCTCAATCCTCAATCGTCAATCTTCAATCCTCCATAATCAATCAACAATCCAAGATACTCAATCCCCAATCTTCAATCCTTAATCCTCAACCTTCAATCCTCAATCCCCAGTCATCAATGTTCAATCCTCAATGCTCAATCCTCAATCCTCAATCTTCAATCCTCAATCCTCAATCCTCAATCCTCAATCCTCAACCCTCAATCCTCAATCCTCAATCATCAATCCTCAATCCTAAATCCTCAATCCTCAATCCTCAATCTTTAATCCTCAATACCCAACCCTCAATCTTCAATCCTCAATCCTCAATCCTCAATTCTCAATCCTCAATCCTCAATCCACAATCCTCAATCCTCGTTCCTCAAACCTCAATACTCAACCCTCAGTCTTCATCCTCAATTCTCAATCCTCAATCCTCAATCCTCAATCCTCAATCCTCAATCCTCAACCTTCAATCCTCAATAATCAATCTCCAACCCTACATCCTCAATCCCCAATCCTCAATCCTTAATCCTCAATCTTCAATCCTCAATCGCCAGTCCTCAATCTTCAATCCTCAATGGTCAATCCTCAATCCTCAAGCCTCAGTCCCCAATCCTCAATCCTCAATCCTCAAACCTCAATCCTCAACCGTCGGTCCTCGTCCTCAATCCTCAACCCTCAATCCTCAATCCTCAATATTCAGTCATCAATAATCAATCTTCAATCCTCAATCATCAATCCTCAATCCTCAATCCTCAATCCTCAATATTCAACACTCAACCCTCAACCTTAAATCCTCAATATTCAACCATCAGTCCTCAATTCTCAATACTCAATAGAACATCCTGAATACTCATGGTTCAATATTCAATCCAGAATATTCAATAATCAAATCTCAAACCTCAAGCATCAATTCTCAACACTCAACCCTCAACACTCAGTCCTCTCTCTTCTATCCTACATCCTCAACCCTCAATCCTCAAGCGTCAATCCTCAATACTCAATCCTCAACACTCAATCCTCAATCCTCAATCTTGAATCCTCAATACTCAATCTTCAATCCTCAATCCTCAATCCTCAATCCTCAATACTCTATCCTCAATCCTCAATCCTCAACCCTCAATCCTCAACCCTCAATCCTCATCCCTCAAACCTCAATCCTCAACCCTCAGTCCTCATCCTCAATTCTCTATTCTCAATTCTCAATTCTCAATCCTCAATCATCAATCCTCAATCTTCAATGCTCAATAATGAATCTCCAATCCTAGATCATCAATCCCCAATCTTCAACCCTTAATCCTCAATCCTCAGTCATAAATCCTCAATCTTCAATACTCAATCGTCAATCCTCTGTCCTCAATCCTCAATCCTCAATTCTCAATCCTCAATATTCAATCCTCAATACTCAACCTTCAATCCTCAATCCTCAATCTTCAATCCTCAATCCTCAGTCATAAATCCTCAATCTTCAATACTCAATCGTCAATCCCCAGTCCTCAATCCTCAACCCTCAATCCTCAAACCTAAATCCTCAACCGTCAGTCCTCGTCCTCAATCCTCAATCCTCAGTCCTCTATCTTTAATCGTCAATACTGAAACTTCAATCCCCAATCCTCAATCCTCAATCCTCAATCCTCATTCTTCAATCCTCAATACCCAATCCTCAATCTTCAATCCTCAGTCCTCAATTCGCAATCCACAATCCTCAATCCTCAGACCTCAAGTAGCAATACTCAACCCTCAGTCCTCGTCCTCAATACACAACCCTCAATCATCAATCCCCAATCTTCAATACTCAATCCTCAATCCTCAATCCTCAGTCCTCAAACCTCAATCCTCAACCTTCAATCCTCAATACTCAATCTTCAATCCTCAATCCTCAATCCTCAATCCTCAATCCTCAATCCTCAATCCTCAATATTCAATCCTCAATAATCAATCTTCAATCATCAATCCTCAATCCTCAATCCTCAGTCGTCAATCCTCAGTCATCAATCCTCAACCTTCAATACTCAATCGTCAATCCTTAGTCCTCAATCCTCAATCCTCAATCCTCGTTCCTCAAACCTCAATCCTCAACCCTCAGCCTTCATCCCCAATTCTCAATTCTCAATCCTCAATCCTCAATCCTCAATCCTCAACCTTCAATCCTCAATAATCAATCTCCAATCCTACATCCTCAATACCCAATCCTCAATCCTTAATCCTCAATCTTCAATCCTCAATCGCAAGTACTCAATCTTCAATCGTCAATGCTCAATCCTCAATCCTCAAGCCTCAGTCCTCAATCCTCAATCCTCAATCCTCAAACCTCAATCCTCAACCGTCGGTCCTCGTCCTCAATCCTTAACCCTCAATCCACAATCCTCAATATTCAATCATCAATAATCAATCTTCAATCCTCAATCATCAATCCTCAATCCTCAATCCTCAATCCTCAATATTCAACACTCAACCCTCAACCTTAAATCCTCAATATTCAACCATCAGTCCTCAATTCTCAGTACTCAATGGAACATCCGGAATACTCATGGTTCAATACACAATCCAGAATATTCAATAATCAAATCTCAAACCTCAAGCATCAATTCTCAACACTCAGTCCTCTCTCTTCTATCCTACATCCTCAACCCTCAATCCTCAAGCGTCAATCCTCAATCCTCAATCCTCAATCCTCAATCCTCAATCTTTAATCCTCAATACCCAATCCTCAATCTTCAATCCTCAATCCTCAATCCTCAATTCTCAATCCTCAATCCTCAATCCTCAGACCTCAAACATCAATATTCAACCCTCAGTTCTCGTCCTCAATCCACAACACTCAATCCTCAATCCTCAATCTTCAATCATCAATATTCAATCTTCAATCCTCAATCCTCAATCCTCAATCCTCAATCCTCAATCCTCAATCCTGAATCCTCAATCTTCAGGCCTCAATCCTCAATCCTCAATCCTCAATTCTCAATCCTCAATCCTCAATCCTCAATCCTCAATACTCAATCCTTAATCCTCAATCCTCAATGCACAATCTGCAATCCTCAATCCTCAATCCTCAATCCTCAATCCTCATTCTTCAATCCTCAATACCCAATCCTCAATCTTCAATCCTCAATCCTCAATCCGCAATTCTCAATCCTCAATCCTCAATCCTCAGACCTCAAACATCAATATTCTACCCTCAGTTCTCGTCCTTAATCCACAACACTCAATCCTCAATCCTCAATCTTCAATCATCAATATTCAATCTTCAATCCTCAATCCTCAATCCTCAATCCTCAATCCTCAATCTTCAATCCTCAATCCTCAATCCTCAATCCTCAATCCTCAATCCTCAACCCTCAATCCTCAATCCTCAATCTTCAATCCTCAATCCTCAATCCTCAATCCTCAATCTTTATTCCTCAATACTGAAACTTCAATACCCAATCCTCAATCCTCAATCCTCAATCCTCATTCTTCAATCCTCAATACCCAATCCTCAATCTTCAATACTCAGACCTCAATTCGCAATCCACAATCCTCAATCCTCAGACCTCAAGTATCAATACTCAACCCTCAGTCCTCGTCCTCAATACACAACCCGCAATCATCAACCCTCAATCCTCAATACTCAATCCTCAATCCTCAATCCTCAGTCCTCAAACCTCAATCCTGAATCCTCAATCCTGAATCCTCAATCTTCAGGCCTCAGGCCTCAACAATCAGTTGTCAATCACCAATCCTCCATAGAATATCATCAATTCACAGTTCTCAATACCCAATACTCAATCTGCAATCTTCAAATCTCTATCCACAAACATCAATTCTCATCACTCAACCCTCAACACTCAGTCCCCAATCATCAATATTCAATCCTCAATCCTCAATCCTCAATCCACAATCCTCAACCTTCAATCCTCAATACTCAATCTTCAATCCTCAATCCTCAATCCTCAATCCTCAATCCTCAATCCTCAATCCTCAATATTCAGTCCTCAATACTCAACCTTCAATCATCAATCCTGAATCCTCAATCCTCAATCTTCAATCCTCAATCCCCAGTCCTCAATGTCCAATCCTCAATGCTCAATCCTCAATCCTCAATCCTGAGTCCTCAATCCTCAATCCTCAATCCTCAAACCTCAATCCTCAACCGTCCGTCCTCATCCTCCATCCTCCATCCTCAATCCTCAATCCTCAATCCTCAATCTTCAATCCTCAATACTCAATCTTCAATCCATAATCTTCAATCCTCAATCCTCAATCCTCAATCCTCAGGCATCAATACTCAATCTTCAATACTCAATCCTCAATCCTCAATCCTCAATCATCAATCCTCAACCCTCAATCCTCATTCCTCAAACCTCAATCCTCAACTCTCAGTCCTCATTCTCAATTCTCAATTCTCAATCCTCAATCCTCAATCGTCAATTTTCAATCCTCCATAATCAATCTCCAATCCAAGATACTCAATCCCCAATCTTCAATCCTCAATCCTCAATCCTCAATCCTCAATCCTCAACCCTCAATCCTCAATCCTCAATCTTCAATCCTCAATCCTCAATCCTCAATCCTCAATCTTTATTCCTCAATACTGAAACTTCAATCCCCAATCCTCAATCCTCAATCCTCAACCCTCATTCTTCAATCCTCAATACCCAATCCTCAATCTTCAATCCTCAGACCTCAATTCGCAATCCACAATCCTCAATCCTCAGACCTCAAGTATCAATACTCAACCCTCAGTCCTCGTCCTCAATACACAACCCGCAATCATCAACCCTCAATCCTCAATACTCAATCCTCAATCCTCAATCCTCAGTCCTCAAACCTCAATCCTGAATCCTCAATCCTGAATCCTCAATCATCAGGCCTCAGGCCTCAACAATCAGTTGTCAATCCTCAATCCTCCATAGAATATCATCAATTCACAGTTCTCAATACCCAATACTCAATCTGCAATCTTCAAATCTCTATCCACAAACATCAATTCTCATCACTCAACCCTCAACACTCAGTCCCCAATCCTCAATATTCAATCCTCAATCCTCAATCCTCAATCCTCAGGCATCAATACTCAATCTTCAATACACAATCCTCAATCCTCAATCCTCAATCCTCAATCCTCAATCCTCAATCTTCAATCATCAATATTCAATCTTCAATCCTCAATCCTCAATCCTCAATCCACAATCCTCAATCCTCAATCCTCAATCCCCAATCCTCAATCTTCAATCCTCAATCCTAAATCCTCAATCCTCAATCCTCAACCTTCAATCCTCAATACTCAATCTTCAATCCTCAATCCTCAATCCTCAATCCTCAATCCTCAATCCTCAATCCTCAATATTCAGTCCTCAATACTCAATCTTCAATCATCAATCCTGAATCCTCAATCCTCAATCTTCAATCCTCAATCTCCAGTCCTCAATGTCCAATCCTCAATGCTCAATCCTCAATCCTCAATCCTGAGTCCTCAATCCTCAATCCTCAATCCTCAAACCTCAATCCTCAACCGTCCGTCCTCATCCTCCATCCTCCATCCTCAATCCTCAATCCTCAATCCTCAATCTTCAATCCTCAATACTCAATCTTCAATCCATAATCTTCAATCCACAATCCTCAATCCTCAATCCTCAGGCATCAATACTCAATCTTCAATACTCAATCCTCAACCCTCAATCCTCATTCCTCAAACCTCAATCCTCAACTCTCAGTCCTCATTCTCAATTCTCAATTCTCAATCCTCAATCCTCAATCGTCAATTTTCAATCCTCCATAATCAATCTCCAATCCAAGATACTCAATCCCCAATCTTCAATCCTCAATCCTCAATCCTCAATCCTCAATCCTCAACCCTCAATCCTCAATCCTCAATCTTCAATCCTCAATCCTAAATCCTCAATCCTCAATCCTCAACCTTCAATCCTCAATACTCAATCTTCAATCCTCAATCCTCAATCCTCAATCCTCAATCCTCAATCCTCAGTCCTCAATATTCAGTCCTCAATACTCAATCTTCAATCATCAATCCTGAATCCTCAATCCTCAATCTTCAATCCTCAATCCCCAGTCCTCAATGTCCAATCCTCAATGCTCAATCCTCAATCCTCAATCCTGAGTCCTCAATCGTCAATCCTCAATCCTCAAACCTCAATCCTCAACCGTCCGTCCTCATCCTCCATCCTCCATCCTCAATCCTCAATCCTCAATCCTCAATCTTCAATCCTCAATACTCAATCTTCAATCCATAATCTTCAATCCTCAATCCTCAATCCTCAATCCTCAGGCATCAATACTCAATCTTCAATACTCAATCCTCAATCCTCAATCCTCAATCATCAATCCTCAACCCTCAATCCTCATTCTCCTCAAACCTCAATCCTCAACTCAGTCCTCATTCTCAATTCTCAATTCTCAATCCTCAATCCTCAATCGTCAATTTTCAATCCTCCATAATCAATCTCCAATCAAGATACTCAATCCCCAATCTTCAATCCTCAATCCTCAATCCTCAATCCTCAATCCTCAATCCTCAACCCTCCATCCTCAATCCTCAATCCTCTATCCTCAATCTTCAATCCCCAATACTCAATCTTCAATCGTCAATCCTCAATCCTCAATCCACAATCCTCAATCCTCAGGCACCAATACTCAATCTTCAATACTCAATCCTCAATCCTCAATCCTCAATCCTCAATCCTCAACCCTCAGTCCTCATTCCTCAAACCTCAATCCTCAACACTGAGTCCTCATCCTCAATTCTCAATTCTCAGTCCTCAATCCTCAATCCTCAATCTTCAATCCTCAATAATCAATGTCCAATCCTAAATACTCAATCCCCAATCTTCAACCCTTAATCCTCAATCCTCAGTCATAAATCCTCAATCTTCAATACTCAATCCTCAATACTCAACACACAACCCTCAGCCATCAATCCTCAATACTCAACCATCAATACTCAATTCTGAATAATCAGTAGAATATCCTGAATTCTCATGGTTCAATACTCAATCCACAATATTCAATAATCAAATCTCAATCCTCAATCTTGAATACCCAATACTCAATTTCAATCCTCAATCCTCAATCCTCAATCCTCAATCCTCAATCCTCAATCCTCAATATTCAATCCTCAATACTCAATCTTCAATCATCAATCCTCAATCCTCAATCCTCAGTCGTCAATCCTCAGTCATCAATCCTCAACCTTCAATACTCAATCGTCAATCCCTAGTCCTCAATCCTCAATCCTCAATCCTCGTTCCTCAAACCTCAATCCTCAACCCTCAGCCTTCATCCTCAATTCTCAATTCTCAATCCTCAATCCTCAATCCTCAATCCTCAACCTTCAATCCTCAATAATCAATCTCCAATCCTACATCCTCAATCCCCAATCCTCAATCCTTAATCCTCAATCTTCAAGCCTCAATCGCAAGTACTCAATCTTCAATCGTCAATGCTCAATCCTCAATCCTCAAGCCTCAGTCCTCAATCCTCAATCCTCAATCCTCAAACCTCAATCCTCAACCGTCGGTCCTCGTCCTCAATCCTTAACCCTCAATCCACAATCCTCAATATTCAATCATCAATAATCAATCTTCAATCCTCAATCATCAATCGTCAATCCTCAATCCTCAATCCTCAATATTCAACACTCAACCCTCAACCTTAAATCCTCAATATTCAACCATCAGTCCTCAATTCTCAATACTCAATGGAACATCCGGAATACTCATGGTTCAATACACAGTCCAGAATATTCAATAATCAAATCTCAAACCTCAAGCATCAATTCTCAACTCTCAGTCCTCTCTCTTCTATCCTACATCCTCAACCCTCAATCCTCAAGCGTCAATCCTCAATCCTCAATCCTCAATCCTCAATCCTCAATCTTTAATCCTCAATACCCAATCCTCAATCCTCAATATTCAATCCTCAATACTCAATCTTCAATCATCAATCCTCAATCCTCAATCCTCAGTCGTCAATCCTCAGTCATCAATCCTCAACCTTCAATACTCAATCGTCAATCCTTAGTCCTCAATCCTCAATCCTCAATCCTCGTTCCTCAAACCTCAATCCTCAACCCTCAGCCTTCATCCTCAATTCTCAATTCTCAATCCTCAATCCTCAATCCTCAATCCTCAATCCTCAACCTTCAATCCTCAATAATCAATCTCCAATCCTACATCCTCAATCCCCAATCCTCAATCCTCAATCCTCAATCCTCAATGCACAATCTGCAATCCTCAATCCTCAATCCTCAATCCTCAATCCTCATTCTTCAATCCTCAATACCCAATCCTCAATCTTCAATCCTCAATCCTCAATCCGCAATTCTCAATACTCAATCCTCAATCCTCAGACCTCAAACATCAATATTCTACCCTCAGTTCTCGTCCTTAATCCACAACACTCAATCCTCAATCCTCAATCTTCAATCATCAATATTCAATCTTCAATCCTCAATCCTCAATCCTCAATCCTCAATCCTCAATCCTCAATCTTCAATCCTGAATCCTCAATCCTCAATCTTCAATCCTCAATCCCCAGTCCTCAATGTCCAATCCTCAATGCTCAATCCTCAATCCCCAATCCTGAGTCCTCAATCCTCAATCCTCAATCCTCAAACCTCAATCCTCAACCGTCCGTCCTCATCCTCCATCCTCCATCCTCAATCCTCAATACTCAATCCTCAATACTCAATCCTCAATACTCAATCTTCAATCCATAATCCTCAATCCTCAATCCTCAATCCTCAATCCTCAGGCATCAATACTCAATCTTCAATACTCAATCCTCAATCCTCAATCCTCAATCATCAATCCTCAACCCTCAATCCTCATTCCTCAAACCTCAATCCTCAACTCTCAGTCCTCATTCTCAATTCTCAATTCTCAATCCTCAATCCTCAATCGTCAATCTTCAATCCTCCATAATCAATCAACAATCCAAGATACTCAATCCCCAATCTTCAATCCTTAATCCTCAACCTTCAATCCTCAATCCCCAGTCATCAATGTTCAATCCTCAATGCTCAATCCTCAATCCTCAATCTTCAATCCTCAATCCTCAATCCTCAATCCTCAATCCTCAACCCTCAATCCTCAATCCTCAATCATCAATCCTCAATCCTAAATCCTCAATCCTCAATCCTCAATCTTTAATCCTCAATACCCAACCCTCAATCTTCAATCCTCAATCCTCAATCCTCAATTCTCAATCCTCAATCCTCAATCCACAATCCTCAATCCTCGTTCCTCAAACCTCAATACTCAACCCTCAGTCTTCATCCTCAATTCTCAATCCTCAATCCTCAATCCTCAATCCTCAATCCTCAATCCTCAACCTTCAATCCTCAATAATCAATCTCCAACCCTACATCCTCAATCCCCAATCCTCAATCCTTAATCCTCAATCTTCAATCCTCAATCGCCAGTCCTCAATCTTCAATCCTCAATGGTCAATCCTCAATCCTCAAGCCTCAGTCCCCAATCCTCAATCCTCAATCCTCAAACCTCAATCCTCAACCGTCGGTCCTCGTCCTCAATCCTCAACCCTCAATCCTCAATCCTCAATATTCAGTCATCAATAATCAATCTTCAATCCTCAATCATCAATCCTCAATCCTCAATCCTCAATCCTCAATATTCAACACTCAACCCTCAACCTTAAATCCTCAATATTCAACCATCAGTCCTCAATTCTCAATACTCAATAGAACATCCTGAATACTCATGGTTCAATATTCAATCCAGAATATTCAATAATCAAATCTCAAACCTCAAGCATCAATTCTCAACACTCAACCCTCAACACTCAGTCCTCTCTCTTCTATCCTACATCCTCAACCCTCAATCCTCAAGCGTCAATCCTCAATACTCAATCCTCAACACTCAATCCTCAATCCTCAATCTTGAATCCTCAATACTCAATCTTCAATCCTCAATCCTCAATCCTCAATCCTCAATACTCTATCCTCAATCCTCAATCCTCAACCCTCAATCCTCAACCCTCAATCCTCATCCCTCAAACCTCAATCCTCAACCCTCAGTCCTCATCCTCAATTCTCTATTCTCAATTCTCAATTCTCAATCCTCAATCATCAATCCTCAATCTTCAATGCTCAATAATGAATCTCCAATCCTAGATCATCAATCCCCAATCTTCAACCCTTAATCCTCAATCCTCAGTCATAAATCCTCAATCTTCAATACTCAATCGTCAATCCTCTGTCCTCAATCCTCAATCCTCAATTCTCAATCCTCAATATTCAATCCTCAATACTCAACCTTCAATCCTCAATCCTCAATCTTCAATCCTCAATCCTCAGTCATAAATCCTCAATCTTCAATACTCAATCGTCAATCCCCAGTCCTCAATCCTCAACCCTCAATCCTCAAACCTAAATCCTCAACCGTCAGTCCTCGTCCTCAATCCTCAATCCTCAGTCCTCTATCTTTAATCGTCAATACTGAAACTTCAATCCCCAATCCTCAATCCTCAATCCTCAATCCTCATTCTTCAATCCTCAATACCCAATCCTCAATCTTCAATCCTCAGTCCTCAATTCGCAATCCACAATCCTCAATCCTCAGACCTCAAGTAGCAATACTCAACCCTCAGTCCTCGTCCTCAATACACAACCCTCAATCATCAATCCCCAATCTTCAATACTCAATCCTCAATCCTCAATCCTCAGTCCTCAAACCTCAATCCTCAACCTTCAATCCTCAATACTCAATCTTCAATCCTCAATCCTCAATCCTCAATCCTCAATCCTCAATCCTCAATCCTCAATATTCAATCCTCAATAATCAATCTTCAATCATCAATCCTCAATCCTCAATCCTCAGTCGTCAATCCTCAGTCATCAATCCTCAACCTTCAATACTCAATCGTCAATCCTTAGTCCTCAATCCTCAATCCTCAATCCTCGTTCCTCAAACCTCAATCCTCAACCCTCAGCCTTCATCCCCAATTCTCAATTCTCAATCCTCAATCCTCAATCCTCAATCCTCAACCTTCAATCCTCAATAATCAATCTCCAATCCTACATCCTCAATACCCAATCCTCAATCCTTAATCCTCAATCTTCAATCCTCAATCGCAAGTACTCAATCTTCAATCGTCAATGCTCAATCCTCAATCCTCAAGCCTCAGTCCTCAATCCTCAATCCTCAATCCTCAAACCTCAATCCTCAACCGTCGGTCCTCGTCCTCAATCCTTAACCCTCAATCCACAATCCTCAATATTCAATCATCAATAATCAATCTTCAATCCTCAATCATCAATCCTCAATCCTCAATCCTCAATCCTCAATATTCAACACTCAACCCTCAACCTTAAATCCTCAATATTCAACCATCAGTCCTCAATTCTCAGTACTCAATGGAACATCCGGAATACTCATGGTTCAATACACAATCCAGAATATTCAATAATCAAATCTCAAACCTCAAGCATCAATTCTCAACACTCAGTCCTCTCTCTTCTATCCTACATCCTCAACCCTCAATCCTCAAGCGTCAATCCTCAATCCTCAATCCTCAATCCTCAATCCTCAATCTTTAATCCTCAATACCCAATCCTCAATCTTCAATCCTCAATCCTCAATCCTCAATTCTCAATCCTCAATCCTCAATCCTCAGACCTCAAACATCAATATTCAACCCTCAGTTCTCGTCCTCAATCCACAACACTCAATCCTCAATCCTCAATCTTCAATCATCAATATTCAATCTTCAATCCTCAATCCTCAATCCTCAATCCTCAATCCTCAATCCTCAATCCTGAATCCTCAATCTTCAGGCCTCAATCCTCAATCCTCAATCCTCAATTCTCAATCCTCAATCCTCAATCCTCAATCCTCAATACTCAATCCTTAATCCTCAATCCTCAATGCACAATCTGCAATCCTCAATCCTCAATCCTCAATCCTCAATCCTCATTCTTCAATCCTCAATACCCAATCCTCAATCTTCAATCCTCAATCCTCAATCCGCAATTCTCAATCCTCAATCCTCAATCCTCAGACCTCAAACATCAATATTCTACCCTCAGTTCTCGTCCTTAATCCACAACACTCAATCCTCAATCCTCAATCTTCAATCATCAATATTCAATCTTCAATCCTCAATCCTCAATCCTCAATCCTCAATCCTCAATCTTCAATCCTCAATCCTCAATCCTCAATCCTCAATCCTCAATCCTCAACCCTCAATCCTCAATCCTCAATCTTCAATCCTCAATCCTCAATCCTCAATCCTCAATCTTTATTCCTCAATACTGAAACTTCAATACCCAATCCTCAATCCTCAATCCTCAATCCTCATTCTTCAATCCTCAATACCCAATCCTCAATCTTCAATACTCAGACCTCAATTCGCAATCCACAATCCTCAATCCTCAGACCTCAAGTATCAATACTCAACCCTCAGTCCTCGTCCTCAATACACAACCCGCAATCATCAACCCTCAATCCTCAATACTCAATCCTCAATCCTCAATCCTCAGTCCTCAAACCTCAATCCTGAATCCTCAATCCTGAATCCTCAATCTTCAGCCTCAGGCCTCAACAATCAGTTGTCAATCACCAATCCTCCATAGAATATCATCAATTCACAGTTCTCAATACCCAATACTCAATCTGCAATCTTCAAATCTCTATCCACAAACATCAATTCTCATCACTCAACCCTCAACACTCAGTCCCCAATCATCAATATTCAATCCTCAATCCTCAATCCTCAATCCACAATCCTCAACCTTCAATCCTCAATACTCAATCTTCAATCCTCAATCCTCAATCCTCAATCCTCAATCCTCAATCCTCAATCCTCAATATTCAGTCCTCAATACTCAACCTTCAATCATCAATCCTGAATCCTCAATCCTCAATCTTCAATCCTCAATCCCCAGTCCTCAATGTCCAATCCTCAATGCTCAATCCTCAATCCTCAATCCTGAGTCCTCAATCCTCAATCCTCAATCCTCAAACCTCAATCCTCAACCGTCCGTCCTCATCCTCCATCCTCCATCCTCAATCCTCAATCCTCAATCCTCAATCTTCAATCCTCAATACTCAATCTTCAATCCATAATCTTCAATCCTCAATCCTCAATCCTCAATCCTCAGGCATCAATACTCAATCTTCAATACTCAATCCTCAATCCTCAATCCTCAATCATCAATCCTCAACCCTCAATCCTCATTCCTCAAACCTCAATCCTCAACTCTCAGTCCTCATTCTCAATTCTCAATTCTCAATCCTCAATCCTCAATCGTCAATTTTCAATCCTCCATAATCAATCTCCAATCCAAGATACTCAATCCCCAATCTTCAATCCTCAATCCTCAATCCTCAATCCTCAATCCTCAACCCTCAATCCTCAATCCTCAATCTTCAATCCTCAATCCTCAATCCTCAATCCTCAATCTTTATTCCTCAATACTGAAACTTCAATCCCCAATCCTCAATCCTCAATCCTCAACCCTCATTCTTCAATCCTCAATACCCAATCCTCAATCTTCAATCCTCAGACCTCAATTCGCAATCCACAATCCTCAATCCTCAGACCTCAAGTATCAATACTCAACCCTCAGTCCTCGTCCTCAATACACAACCCGCAATCATCAACCCTCAATCCTCAATACTCAATCCTCAATCCTCAATCCTCAGTCCTCAAACCTCAATCCTGAATCCTCAATCCTGAATCCTCAATCATCAGGCCTCAGGCCTCAACAATCAGTTGTCAATCCTCAATCCTCCATAGAATATCATCAATTCACAGTTCTCAATACCCAATACTCAATCTGCAATCTTCAAATCTCTATCCACAAACATCAATTCTCATCACTCAACCCTCAACACTCAGTCCCCAATCCTCAATATTCAATCCTCAATCCTCAATCCTCAATCCTCAGGCATCAATACTCAATCTTCAATACACAATCCTCAATCCTCAATCCTCAATCCTCAATCCTCAATCCTCAATCTTCAATCATCAATATTCAATCTTCAATCCTCAATCCTCAATCCTCAATCCACAATCCTCAATCCTCAATCCTCAATCCCCAATCCTCAATCTTCAATCCTCAATCCTAAATCCTCAATCCTCAATCCTCAACCTTCAATCCTCAATACTCAATCTTCAATCCTCAATCCTCAATCCTCAATCCTCAATCCTCAATCCTCAATCCTCAATATTCAGTCCTCAATACTCAATCTTCAATCATCAATCCTGAATCCTCAATCCTCAATCTTCAATCCTCAATCTCCAGTCCTCAATGTCCAATCCTCAATGCTCAATCCTCAATCCTCAATCCTGAGTCCTCAATCCTCAATCCTCAATCCTCAAACCTCAATCCTCAACCGTCCGTCCTCATCCTCCATCCTCCATCCTCAATCCTCAATCCTCAATCCTCAATCTTCAATCCTCAATACTCAATCTTCAATCCATAATCTTCAATCCACAATCCTCAATCCTCAATCCTCAGGCATCAATACTCAATCTTCAATACTCAATCCTCAACCCTCAATCCTCATTCCTCAAACCTCAATCCTCAACTCTCAGTCCTCATTCTCAATTCTCAATTCTCAATCCTCAATCCTCAATCGTCAATTTTCAATCCTCCATAATCAATCTCCAATCCAAGATACTCAATCCCCAATCTTCAATCCTCAATCCTCAATCCTCAATCCTCAATCCTCAACCCTCAATCCTCAATCCTCAATCTTCAATCCTCAATCCTAAATCCTCAATCCTCAATCCTCAACCTTCAATCCTCAATACTCAATCTTCAATCCTCAATCCTCAATCCTCAATCCTCAATCCTCAATCCTCAGTCCTCAATATTCAGTCCTCAATACTCAATCTTCAATCATCAATCCTGAATCCTCAATCCTCAATCTTCAATCCTCAATCCCCAGTCCTCAATGTCCAATCCTCAATGCTCAATCCTCAATCCTCAATCCTGAGTCCTCAATCGTCAATCCTCAATCCTCAAACCTCAATCCTCAACCGTCCGTCCTCATCCTCCATCCTCCATCCTCAATCCTCAATCCTCAATCCTCAATCTTCAATCCTCAATACTCAATCTTCAATCCATAATCTTCAATCCTCAATCCTCAATCCTCAATCCTCAGGCATCAATACTCAATCTTCAATACTCAATCCTCAATCCTCAATCCTCAATCATCAATCCTCAACCCTCAATCCTCATTCCTCAAACCTCAATCCTCAACTCTCAGTCCTCATTCTCAATTCTCAATTCTCAATCCTCAATCCTCAATCGTCAATTTTCAATCCTCCATAATCAATCTCCAATCCAAGATACTCAATCCCCAATCTTCAATCCTCAATCCTCAATCCTCAATCCTCAATCCTCAATCCTCAACCCTCAATCCTCAATCCTCAATCTTCAATCCTCAATCCTCAATCCTCAATCCTCAATCTTTATTCCTCAATACTGAAACTTCAATCCCCAATCCTCAATCCTCAATCCTCAATATTCAGTCCTCAATACTCAATCTTCAATCATCAATCCTGAATCCTCAATCCTCAATCTTCAATCCTCAATCCCCAGTCCTCAATGTCCAATCCTCAATGCTCAATCCTCAATCCTCAATCCTGAGTCCTCAATCCTCAATCCTCAATCCTCAAACCTCAATCCTCAACCGTCCGTCCTCATCCTCCATCCTCCATCCTCAATCCTCAATCCTCAATCCTCAATCTTCAATCCTCAATACTCAATCTTCAATCCATAATCTTCAATCCTCAATCCTCAATCCTCAATCCTCAGGCATCAATACTCAATCTTCAATACTCAATCCTCAACCCTCAATCCTCAATCCTCAATCTTCAATCCTCAATCCTCAATCCTCAATCCTCAATCTTTATTCCTCAATACTGAAACTTCAATCCCCAATCCTCAATCCTCAATCCTCAATCCTCATTCTTCAATCCTCAATACCCAATCCTCAATCTTCAATCCTCAGACCTCAATTCGCAATCCACAATCCTCAATCCTCAGACCTCAAGTATCAATACTCAACCCTCAGTCCTCGTCCTCAATACACAACCCGCAATCATCAACCCTCAATCCTCAATACTCAATCCTCAATCCTCAATCCTCAGTCCTCAAACCTCAATCCTGAATCCTCAATCCTGAATCCTCAATCTTCAGGCCTCAGGCCTCAACAATCAGTTGTCGATCCTCAATCCTCCATAGAATATCATCAACTCACAGTTCTCAATACCCAATACTCAATCTGCAATCTTCAAATCTCTATCCACAAACATCAATTCTCATCACTCAACCCTCAACACTCAGTCCCCAATCCTCAATATTCAATACTCAATCCTCAATCCTCAATCCACAATCCTCAACCTTCAATACTCAATACTCAATCTTCAATCCTCAATCCTCAATCCTCAATCCTCAATCCTCAATCCTCAATCCTCAATCCTCAATATGCAGTCCTCAATACTCAATCTTCAATCATCAATCCTGAATCCTCAATCCTCAATCTTCAATCCTCAATCCCCAGTCCTCAATGTCCAATCCTCAATGCTCAATCCTCAATCCTCAATCCTGAGTCCTCAATCCTCAATCCTCAATCCTCAAACCTCAATCCTCAACCGTCCGTCCTCATCCTCCATCCTCCATCCTCAATCCTCAATCCTCAATCCTCAATCTTCAATCCTCAATACTCAATCTTCAATCCATAATCTTCAATCCTCAATCCTCAATCCTCAATCCTCAGGCATCAATACTCAATCTTCAATACTCAATCCTCAATCCTCAATCCTCAATCATCAATCCTCAACCCTGAATCCTCATTCCTCAAACCTCAATCCTCAACTCTCAGTCCTCATTCTCAATTCTCAATTCTCAATCCTCAATCCTCAATCGTCAATCTTCAATCCTCCACAATCAATCTCCAATCCAAGATACTCAGTCCCCAATCTTCAATCCTTAATCCTCAATCTTCAATCCTCAATCCCCAGTCATCAATCTTCAATCCTCAATGCTCAATCCTCAATCCTCAACCGTCAGTCCTCGTCCTCAATGCTCAGCACTCAAATCTCAATTCTCAATATTCAATCATCAATACCCAATCTTCAATCCTCAATACTCAATCCTCAATCGTCAATCCTCAATCTTCAATCCTCAATACTCAATCCTCAATCCTCAATCCTCAGTCCTCAAACCTCAATCCTGAATCCTCAATCCTGAATCCTCAATCTTCAGGCCTCAGGCCTCAACAATCAGTTGTCAATCCTCAATCCTCCATAGAATATCATCAATTCACAGTTCTCAATTCCCAATACTCAATCTGCAATCTTCAAATCTCTATCCACAAACATCAATTCTCATCACTCAACCCTCAACACTCAGTCCCCAATCCTCAATATTCAATCCTCAATCCTCAATCCTCAATCCACAATCCTCAACCTTCAATCCTCAATACTCAATCTTCAATCCTCAATCCTCAATCCTCAATCCTCAATCCTCAATCCTCAATCCTCAATCCTCAATATTCAGTCCTCAATACTCAATCTTCAATCATCAATCCTGAATCCTCAATCCTCAATCTTCAATCCTCAATCCCCAGTCCTCAATGTCCAATCCTCAATGCTCAATCCTCAATCCTCAATCCTGAGTCCTCAATCCTCAATCCTCAATCCTCAAACCTCAATCCTCAACCGTCCGTCCTCATCCTCCATCCTCCATCCTCAATCCTCAATCCTCAATCCTCAATCTTCAATCCTCAATACTCAATCTTCAATCCATAATCTTCAATCCTCAATCCTCAATCCTCAATCCTCAGGCATCAATACTCAATCTTCAATACTCAATCCTCAATCCTCAATCCTCAATCATCAATCCTCAACCCTCAATCCTCATTCCTCAAACCTCAATCCTCAACTCTCAGTCCTCATTCTCAATTCTCAATTCTCAATCCTCAATCCTCAATCGTCAATTTTCAATCCTCCATAATCAATCTCCAATCCAAGATACTCAATCCCCAATCTTCAATCCTCAATCCTCAATCCTCAATCCTCAATCCTCAATCTTCAATCCTCAATCCTCAATCCTCAATCCTCAATCCTCAATCCTCAACCCTCAATCCTCGATCCTCAATCTTCAATCCTCAATCCTCAATCCTCAATCCTCAATCTTTATTCCTCAATACTGAAACTTCAATCCCCAATCCTCAATCCTCAATCCTCAATCCTCAATCCTCATTCTTCAATCCTCAATACCCGATCCTCAATCTTCAATACTCAGACCTCAAGTATCAATACTCAACCCTCAGTCCTCGTCCTCAATACACAACCCGCAATCATCAACCCTCAATCCTCAATACTCAATCCTCAATCCTCAATCCTCAGTCCTCAAACCTCAATCCTGAATCCTCAATCCTGAATCCTCAATCTTCAGGCCTCAGGCCTCAACAATCAGTTGTCAATCCTCAATCCTCCATAGAATATCATCAATTCACAGTTCTCAATACCCAATACTCAATCTGCAATCTTCAAATCTCTATCCACAAACATCAATTCTCATCACTCAACCCTCAACACTCAGTCCCCAATCCTCAATATTCAATCCTCAATCCTCAATCCTCAATCCACAATCCTCAACCTTCAATCCTCAATACTCAATCTTCAATCCTCAATCCTCAATCCTCAATCCTCAATCCTCAATCCTCAATATTCAGTCCACAATACTCAGTCTTCAATCATCAATCCTGAATCCTCAATCCTCAATCTTCAATCCTCAATCCCCAGTCCTCAATGTCCAATCCTCAATGCTCAATCCTCAATCCCCAATCCTGAGTCCTCAATCCTCAATCCTCAATCCTCAAACCTCAATCCTCAACCGTCCGTCCTCATCCTCCATCCTCCATCCTCAATCCTCAATACTCAATCCTCAATACTCAATCCTCAATACTCAATCTTCAATCCATAATCCTCAATCCTCAATCCTCAATCCTCAATCCTCAGGCATCAATACTCAATCTTCAATACTCAATCCTCAATCCTCAATCCTCAATCATCAATCCTCAACCCTCAATCCTCATTCCTCAAACCTCAATCCTCAACTCTCAGTCCTCATTCTCAATTCTCAATTCTCAATCCTCAATCCTCAATCGTCAATCTTCAATCCTCCATAATCAATCAACAATCCAAGATACTCAATCCCCAATCTTCAATCCTTAATCCTCAACCTTCAATCCTCAATCCCCAGTCATCAATCTTCAATCCTCAATGCTCAATCCTCAATCCTCAATCTTCAATCCTCAATCCTCAATCCTCAATCCTCAATCCTCAACCCTCAATCCTCAATCCTCAATCATCAATCCTCAATCCTAAATCCTCAATCCTCAATCCTCAATCTTTAATCCTCAATACCCAACCCTCAATCTTCAATCCTCAATCCTCAATCCTCAATTCTCAATCCTCAATCCTCAATCCACAATCCTCAATCCTCGTTCCTCAAACCTCAATACTCAACCCTCAGTCTTCATCCTCAATTCTCAATCCTCAATCCTCAATCCTCAATCCTCAATCCTCAATCCTCAACCTTCAATCCTCAATAATCAATCTCCAACCCTACATCCTCAATCCCCAATCCTCAATCCTTAATCCTCAATCTTCAATCCTCAATCGCCAGTCCTCAATCTTCAATCCTCAATGGTCAATCCTCAATCCTCAAGCCTCAGTCCCCAATCCTCAATCCTCAATCCTCAAACCTCAATCCTCAACCGTCGGTCCTCGTCCTCAATCCTCAACCCTCAATCCTCAATCCTCAATATTCAGTCATCAATAATCAATCTTCAATCCTCAATCATCAATCCTCAATCCTCAATCCTCAATCCTCAATATTCAACACTCAACCCTCAACCTTAAATCCTCAATATTCAACCATCAGTCCTCAATTCTCAATACTCAATAGAACATCCTGAATACTCATGGTTCAATATTCAATCCAGAATATTCAATAATCAAATCTCAAACCTCAAGCATCAATTCTCAACACTCAACCCTCAACACTCAGTCCTCTCTCTTCTATCCTACATCCTCAACCCTCAATCCTCAAGCGTCAATCCTCAATACTCAATCCTCAACACTCAATCCTCAATCCTCAATCTTGAATCCTCAATACTCAATCTTCAATCCTCAATCCTCAATCCTCAATCCTCAATACTCTATCCTCAATCCTCAATCCTCAACCCTCAATCCTCAACCCTCAATCCTCATCCCTCAAACCTCAATCCTCAACCCTCAGTCCTCATCCTCAATTCTCTATTCTCAATTCTCAATTCTCAATCCTCAATCCTCAATCCTCAATCTTCAATGCTCAATAATGAATCTCCAATCCTAGATCATCAATCCCCAATCTTCAACCCTTAATCCTCAATCCTCAGTCATAAATCCTCAATCTTCAATACTCAATCGTCAATCCTCTGTCCTCAATCCTCAATCCTCAATTCTCAATCCTCAATATTCAATCCTCAATACTCAACCTTCAATCCTCAATCCTCAATCTTCAATCCTCAATCCTCAGTCATAAATCCTCAATCTTCAATACTCAATCGTCAATCCCCAGTCCTCAATCCTCAACCCTCAATCCTCAAACCTAAATCCTCAACCGTCAGTCCTCGTCCTCAATCCTCAATCCTCAGTCCTCTATCTTTAATCGTCAATACTGAAACTTCAATCCCCAATCCTCAATCCTCAATCCTCAATCCTCATTCTTCAATCCTCAATACCCAATCCTCAATCTTCAATCCTCAGTCCTCAATTCGCAATCCACAATCCTCAATCCTCAGACCTCAAGTAGCAATACTCAACCCTCAGTCCTCGTCCTCAATACACAACCCTCAATCATCAATCCCCAATCTTCAATACTCAATCCTCAATCCTCAATCCTCAGTCCTCAAACCTCAATCCTCAACCTTCAATCCTCAATACTCAATCTTCAATCCTCAATCCTCAATCCTCAATCCTCAATCCTCAATCCTCAATCCTCAATATTCAATCCTCAATAATCAATCTTCAATCATCAATCCTCAATCCTCAATCCTCAGTCGTCAATCCTCAGTCATCAATCCTCAACCTTCAATACTCAATCGTCAATCCTTAGTCCTCAATCCTCAATCCTCAATCCTCGTTCCTCAAACCTCAATCCTCAACCCTCAGCCTTCATCCCCAATTCTCAATTCTCAATCCTCAATCCTCAATCCTCAATCCTCAACCTTCAATCCTCAATAATCAATCTCCAATCCTACATCCTCAATACCCAATCCTCAATCCTTAATCCTCAATCTTCAATCCTCAATCGCAAGTACTCAATCTTCAATCGTCAATGCTCAATCCTCAATCCTCAAGCCTCAGTCCTCAATCCTCAATCCTCAATCCTCAAACCTCAATCCTCAACCGTCGGTCCTCGTCCTCAATCCTTAACCCTCAATCCACAATCCTCAATATTCAATCATCAATAATCAATCTTCAATCCTCAATCATCAATCCTCAATCCTCAATCCTCAATCCTCAATATTCAACACTCAACCCTCAACCTTAAATCCTCAATATTCAACCATCAGTCCTCAATTCTCAGTACTCAATGGAACATCCGGAATACTCATGGTTCAATACACAATCCAGAATATTCAATAATCAAATCTCAAACCTCAAGCATCAATTCTCAACACTCAGTCCTCTCTCTTCTATCCTACATCCTCAACCCTCAATCCTCAAGCGTCAATCCTCAATCCTCAATCCTCAATCCTCAATCCTCAATCTTTAATCCTCAATACCCAATCCTCAATCTTCAATCCTCAATCCTCAATCCTCAATTCTCAATCCTCAATCCTCAATCCTCAGACCTCAAACATCAATATTCAACCCTCAGTTCTCGTCCTCAATCCACAACACTCAATCCTCAATCCTCAATCTTCAATCATCAATATTCAATCTTCAATCCTCAATCCTCAATCCTCAATCCTCAATCCTCAATCCTCAATCCTGAATCCTCAATCTTCAGGCCTCAATCCTCAATCCTCAATCCTCAATTCTCAATCCTCAATCCTCAATCCTCAATCCTCAATACTCAATCCTTAATCCTCAATCCTCAATGCACAATCTGCAATCCTCAATCCTCAATCCTCAATCCTCAATCCTCAATCCTCAGGCATCAATACTCAATCTTCAATACACAATCCTCAATCCTCAATCCTCAATACTCAATCCTCAATCCTCAATCTTCAATCATCAATATTCAATCTTCAATCCTCAATCCTCAATCCTCAATCCACAATCCTCAATCCTCAATCCTCAATCCCCAATCCTCAATCTTCAATCCTCAATCCTAAATCCTCAATCCTCAATCCTCAACCCTCAATCCTCAAACCTCAATCTTCAATCCTCAATCCTCAATCCACAATCCTCAATCCTCAATCTTTAACCCTCAATACTGAAACTTCAATCCCCAATCCTCAATCCTCAATCCTCAATCCTCATTCTTCAATCCTCAATACCAAATCCTCAATCTTCAATCCTCAGTCCTCAATTCGCAATCCACAATCCTCAATCCTCAGACCTCAAGCATCAATACTCAACCCTCAGTCCTCGTCCTCAATTCACAACCCTCAATCATCAATCCTCAATCTTCAATACTCAATCCTCAATCCTCAATCCTCAGTCCTCAAACCTCAATCCTGAATCCTCAATCCTGAATCCTCAATCTTCAGCCCTCAGTCCTCAACAATCAGTTGTCAATCCTCAATCCTCCATAGAATATCATCAATTCACATTTTTCAATACTCAATACTCAATCTGCAATCATCAAATCTCTATCCACAAACATCAATTCTCATCACTCAACCCTCAACACTCGGTCCCCAATCCTCAATATTCAATCCTCAATCCTCAATCCTCAATCCTCAATCCACAATCCTCAACCTTCAATCCTCAATACTCAATCTTCAATCCTCAATCCTCAATCCTCAACCCTCAATCCTCAATCCTCAATATTCAATCCTCAATACTCAATCTTCAATCATCAATCCTCATCCCTCAAACCTCAATCCTCAACCCTCAGTCCTCATCCTCAATTCCCTATTCTCAATTCTCAATCCTCAATCCTCAATCCTCAAACTTCAATCCTCAATAATGAATCTCCAACCCTAGATCCTCAATCCCCAATCTTCAACCCTTAATCCTCAATCCTCAGTCATAAATCCTCAATCTTCAATACTCAATCGTCAATCCTCTGTCCTCAATCCTCAATCCTCAGCCCTCAATCCTCAATATTCAATCCTCAATACTCAACCTTCAATCCTCAATCCTCAATCCTCAGTCATAAGTCCTCAATCTTCAATACTCAATCGTCAATCTCCAGTCCTCAATCCTCAATCCTCAATCTTCAATCATCAATAATCAATCTTCTATCCTCAATCATCAATCCTAAATCCTCAATCCTCAATCCTCAATCTTCAATCCTCAACCCTCAATCCTCAATCCTCAATCCTCAACCCTCAATCCTCAATCCTCAATCTTCAATCCTCAATCCTCAATCCTCAATCCTCAATCCTCAATCCTCAATCCTCAACCCTCAATCCTCAATCCTCAATCTTCAATCCTCAATCCTCAATCCTCAATCCTCTATCTTTAATCCTCAATACTGAAACTTCAATCCCCAATCCTCAATCCTCAATTCTCAATCCTCATTCTTCAATCCTCAATACCCAATCATCAATCTTCAATCCTCAATCCTCAATCCTCAATCCTTAATCCTCAATTATCAATCCTCAATCCTCAATCCTCAATCCTCAATCCTCAATTCTCAATCTTCAATCCTCAATCCTCAATCCTCAATCCTCAATCCTCAACCCTCAACCCTCAGTCCTCATTCCTCAACCGTCAGTCCTCATCCTCCATCCTCAATCCTCAATCCTCTATCCTCAATCTTCAATCCCCAATACTCAATCTTCAATCGTCAATCCTCAATCCTCAATCCACAATCCTCAATCCTCAGGCACCAATACTCAATCTTCAATACTCAATCCTCAATCCTCAATCCTCAATCCTCAATCCTCAACCCTCAGTCCTCATTCCTCAAACCTCAATCCTCAACACTGAGTCCTCATCCTCAATTCTCAATTCTCAATTCTCAGTCCTCAATCCTCAATCCTCAATCTTCAATCCTCAATAATCAATCTCCAATCCTAAATACTCAATCCCCAATCTTCAACCCTTAATCCTCAATCCTCAGTCATAAATCCTCAATCTTCAATACTCAATCCTCAATACTCAACACACAACCCTCAGCCATCAATCCTCAATACTCAACCATCAATACTCAATTCTGAATAATCAGTAGAATATCCTGAATTCTCATGGTTCAATACTCAATCCACAATATTCAATAATCAAATCTCAATCCTCAATCTTGAATACCCAATACTCAATTTCAATCCTCAATCCTCAATCCTCAATCCTCAATCCTCAATCCTCAATCCTCAATATTCAATCCTCAATACTCAATCTTCAATCATCAATCCTCAATCCTCAATCCTCAGTCGTCAATCCTCAGTCATCAATCCTCAACCTTCAATACTCAATCGTCAATCCTTAGTCCTCAATCCTCAATCCTCAATCCTCGTTCCTCAAACCTCAATCCTCAACCCTCAGCCTTCATCCTCAATTCTCAATTCTCAATCCTCAATCCTCAATCCTCAATCCTCAACCTTCAATCCTCAATAATCAATCTCCAATCCTACATCCTCAATCCCCAATCCTCAATCCTTAATCCTCAATCTTCAAGCCTCAATCGCAAGTACTCAATCTTCAATCGTCAATGCTCAATCCTCAATCCTCAAGCCTCAGTCCTCAATCCTCAATCCTCAATCCTCAAACCTCAATCCTCAACCGTCGGTCCTCGTCCTCAATCCTTAACCCTCAATCCACAATCCTCAATATTCAATCATCAATAATCAATCTTCAATCCTCAATCATCAATCCTCAATCCTCAATCCTCAATCCTCAATATTCAACACTCAACCCTCAACCTTAAATTCTCAATATTCAACCATCAGTCCTCAATTCTCAATACTCAATGGAACATCCGGAATACTCATGGTTCAATACACAGTCCAGAATATTCAATAATCAAATCTCAAACCTCAGGCATCAATTCTCAACACTCAGTCCTCTCTCTTCTATCCTACATCCTCAACCCTCAATCCTCAAGCGTCAATCCTCAATCCTCAATCCTCAATCCTCAATCCTCAATCTTTAATCCTCAATACCCAATCCTCAATCCTCAATATTCAATCCTCAATACTCAATCTTCAATCATCAATCCTCAATCCTCAATCCTCAGTCGTCAATCCTCAGTCATCAATCCTCAACCTTCAATACTCAATCGTCAATCCTTAGTCCTCAATCCTCAATCCTCAATCCTCGTTCCTCAAACCTCAATCCTCAACCCTCAGCCTTCATCCTCAATTCTCAATTCTCAATCCTCAATCCTCAATCCTCAATCCTCAATCCTCAACCTTCAATCCTCAATAATCTATCTCCAATCCTACATCCTCAATCCCCAATCCTCAATCCTTAATCCTCAATCTTCAAGCCTCAATCGCAAGTACTCAATCTTCAATCGTCAATGCTCAATCCTCAATCCTCAAGCCTCAGTCCTCAATCCTCAATCCTCAATCCTCAAACCTCAATCCTCAACCGTCGGTCCTCGTCCTCAATCCTTAACCCTCAATCCACAATCCTCAATATTCAATCATCAATAATCAATCTTCAATCCTCAATCATCAATCCTCAATCCTCAATCCTCAATCCTCAATATTCAACACTCAACCCTCAACCTTAAATCCTCAATATTCAACCATCAGTCCTCAATTCTCAATACTCAATGGAACATCCGGAATACTCATGGTTCAATACACAGTCCAGAATATTCAATAATCAAATCTCAAACCTCAAGCATCAATTCTCAACACTCAGTCCTCTCTCTTCTATCCTACATCCTCAACCCTCAATCCTCAAGCGTCAATCCTCAATCCTCAATCCTCAATCCTCAATCCTCAATCTTTAATCCTCAATACCCAATCCTCAATCCTCAATATTCAATCCTCAATACTCAATCTTCAATCATCAATCCTCAATCCTCAATCCTCAGTCGTCAATCCTCAGTCATCAATCCTCAACCTTCAATACTCAATCGTCAATCCTTAGTCCTCAATCCTCAATCCTCAATCCTCGTTCCTCAAACCTCAATCCTCAACCCTCAGCCTTCATCCTCAATTCTCAATTCTCAATCCTCAATCCTCAATCCTCAATCCTCAATCCTCAACCTTCAATCCTCAATAATCAATCTCCAATCCTACATCCTCAATCCCCAATCCTCAATCCTTAATCCTCAATCTTCAAGCCTCAATCGCAAGTACTCAATCTTCAATCGTCAATGCTCAATCCTCAATCCTCAAGCCTCAGTCCTCAATCCTCAATCCTCAATCCTCAAACCTCAATCCTCAACCGTCGGTCCTCGTCCTCAATCCTTAACCCTCAATCCACAATCCTCAATATTCAATCATCAATAATCAATCTTCAATCCTCAATCATCAATCCTCAATCCTCAATCCTCAATCCTCAATATTCAACACTCAACCCTCAACCTTAAATCCTCAATATTCAACCATCAGTCCTCAATTCTCAATACTCAATGGAACATCCGGAATACTCATGGTTCAATACACAATCCAGAATATTCAATAATCAAATCTCAAACCTCAAGCATCAATTCTCAACACTCAGTCCTCTCTCTTCTATCCTACATCCTCAACCCTCAATCCTCAAGCGTCAATCCTCAATCCTCAATCCTCAATCCTCAATCCTCAATCTTTAATCCTCAATACCCAATCCTCAATCTTCAATCCTCAATCCTCAATCCGCAATTCTCAATCCTCAATCCTCAATCCTCAGACCTCAAACATCAATATTCTACCCTCAGTTCTCGTCCTTAATCCACAACACTCAATCCTCAATCCTCAATCTTCAATCATCAATATTCAATCTTCAATCCTCAATCCTCAATCCTCAATCCTCAATCCTCAATCCTCAATCTTCAATCCTCAATCCTCAATCCTCAATCCTCAATCCTCAATCCTCAACCCTCAATCCTCAATCCTCAATCTTCAATCCTCAATCCTCAATCCTCAATCCTCAATCTTTATTCCTCAATACTGAAACTTCAATCCCCAATCCTCAATCCTCAATCCTCAATCCTCATTCTTCAATCCTCAATACCCAATCCTCAATCTTCAATCCTCAGACCTCAATTCGCAATCCACAATCCTCAATCCTCAGACTTCAAGTATCAATACTCAACCCTCAGTCCTCGTCCTCAATACACAACCCGCAATCATCAACCCTCAATCCTCAATACTCAATCCTCAATCCTCAATCCTCAGTCCTCAAACCTCAATCCTGAATCCTCAATCCTGAATCCTCAATCTTCAGGCCTCAGGCCTCAACAATCAGTTGTCAATCCTCAATCCTCCATAGAATATCATCAATTCACAGTTCTCAATACCCAATACTCAATCTGCAATCTTCAAATCTCTATCCACAAACATCAATTCTCATCAGTCAACCCTCAACACTCAGTCCCCAATCCTCAATATTCAATCCTCAATCCTCAATCCTCATTCCACAATCCTCAACCTTCAATCCTCAATACTCAATCTTCAATCCTCAATCCTCAATCCTCAATCCTCAATCCTCAATCCTCAATCCTCAATCCTCAATATTCAGTCCTCAATACTCAATCTTCAATCATCAATCCTGAATCCTCAATCCTCAATCTTCAATCCTCAATCCCCAGTCCTCAATGTCCAATCCTCAATGCTCAATCCTCAATCCTCAATCCTGAGTCCTCAATCCTCAATCCTCAATCCTCAAACCTCAATCCTCAACCGTCCGTCCTCATCCTCCATCCTCCATCCTCAATCCTCAATCCTCAATCCTCAATCTTCAATCCTCAATACTCAATCTTCAATCCATAATCTTCAATCCTCAATCCTCAATCCTCAATCCTCAGGCATCAATACTCAATCTTCAATACTCAATCCTCAATCCTCAATCCTCAATCATCGATCCTCAACCCTCAATCCTCATTCCTCAAACCTCAATCCTCAACTCTCAGTCCTCATTCTCAACTCTCAATTCTCAATCCTCAATCCTCAATCGTCAATTTTCAATCCTCCATAATCAATCTCCAATCCAAGATACTCAATCCCCAATCTTCAATCCTCAATCCTCAATCCTCAATCCTCAATCCTCAATCTTCAATCCTCCATCCTCAATCCTCAATCCTCAATCCTCAATCCTCAACCCTCAATCCTCAATCCTCAATCTTCAATCCTCAATCCTCAATCCTCAATCCTCAATCTTTATTCCTCAATACTGAAACTTCAATCCCCAATCCTCAATCCTCAATCCTCAATCCTCAATCGTCATTCTTCAATCCTCAATACCCAATCCTCAATCTTCAATACTCAGACCTCAATTCGCAATCCACAATCCTCAATCCTCAGACCTCAAGTATCAATACTCAACCCTCAGTCCTCGTCCTCAATACACAACCCGCAATCATCAACCCTCAATCCTCAATACTCAATCCTCAATCCTCAATCCTCAGTCCTCAAACCTCAATCCTGAATCCTCAATCCTGAATCCTCAATCTTCAGGCCTCAGGCCTCAACAATCAGTTGTCAATCCTCAATCCTCCATAGAATATCATCAATTCACAGTTCTCAATACCCAATACTCAATCTGCAATCTTCAAATCTCTATCCACAAACATCAATTCTCATCACTCAACCCTCAACACTCAGTCCCCAATCCTCAATATTCAATCCTCAATCCTCAATCCTCAATCCACAATCCTCAACCTTCAATCCTCAATACTCAATCTTCAATCCTCAATCCTCAATCCTCAATCCTCAATCCTCAATCCTCAATATTCAGTCCACAATACTCAGTCTTCAATCATCAATCCCGAATCCTCAATCCTCAATCTTCAATCCTCAATCCCCAGTCCTCAATGTCCAATCGTCAATGCTCAATCCTCAATCCTCAGTCCTGAGTCCTCAATCCTCAATCCTCAATCCTCAAACCTCAATCCTCAACCGTCCGTCCTCATCCTCCATCCTCCATCCTCAATCCTCAATCCTCAATCCTCAATCTTCAATCCTCAATACTCAATCTTCAATCCATAATCCTCAATCCTCGATCCTCAATCCTCAATCCTCAGGCATCAATACTCATAATCAATCTCCAATCCAAGATACTCAATCCCCAATCTTCAATCCTTAATCCTCAACCTTCAATCCTCAATCCCCAGTCATCAATCTTCAATCCTCAATGCTCAATCCTCTATCCTCAATCTTCAATCCTCAATCCTCAATCCTCAATCCTCAATCCTCAACCCTCAATCCTCAATAATCAATCTCCAACCCTACATCCTCAATCCCCAATCCTCAATCCTTAATCCTCAATCTTCAATCCTCAATCGCCAGTCCTCAATCTTCATCCTCAATGCTCAATCCTCAATCCTCAATCCTCAAGCCTCAGTCCCCAATCCTCAATCCTCAATCCTCAAACCTCAATCCTCAACCGTCGGTCCTCGTCCTCAATCCTCAACCCTCAATCCTCAATCCTCAATATTCAGTCATCAATAATCAATCTTCAATCCTCAATCATCAATCCTCAATCCTCAATCCTCAGTCCTCAATATTCAACACTCAACCCTCAACCTTAAATCCTCAATATTCAACCATCAGTCCTCAATTCTCAATACTCAATAGAACATCCTGAATACTCATGGTTCAATATTCAATCCAGAATATTCATTAATCAAATCTCAAACCTCAAGCATCAATTCTCAACACTCAACCCTCAACACTCAGTCCTCTCTCTTCTATCCTACATCCTCAACCCTGAATCCTCAAGCGTCAATCCTCAATACTCAATCCTCAACCCTCAATCCTCAATCCTCAATCTTGAATCCTCAATACTCAATCTTCAATCCTCAATCCTCAATCCTCAATCCTCAATACTCTATCCTCAATCCTCAATCCTCAATCCTCAAAACTCAATCCTCAACCCTCAATCCTCAACCCTCAAACCTCAATCCTCAACCCTCAGTCCTCATCCTCAATTCTCTATTCTCAATTCTCAATCCTCAATCCTCAATCCTCAATCTTCAATCCTCAATAATGAATCTCCAATCCTAGATCCTCAATCCCCAATCTTCAACCCTTAATCCTCAATCCTCAGTCATAAATCCTCAATCTTCAATACTCAATCGTCAATCGTCAATCCTCTGTCCTCAATCCTCAATCCTCAATCCTCAATCCTCAATATTCAATCCTCAATACTCAACCTTCAATCCTCAATCCTCAATCCTCAATCCTCAATCCTCAGTCATAAATCCTCAATCTTCAATACTCAATCGTCAATCCCCATTCCTCAATCCTCAACCCTCAATCCTCAAACCTCAATCCTCAACCGACAGTCCTCGTCCTCAATCCTCAACCCTCAATCCTCAATCCTCAATATTCAATCATCAATAATCAATCTTCAATCCTCAATCATCAATCCTCAATCCTCAATCCTCAATCCTCAATCCTCAATCCTCAATCCTCAATCCTCAATCCTCAATCCTCAATCCTCAATACTCAATCTGCAATCCTCAATCCTCAATCCTCAATCCTCAATCCTCATTCTTCAATCCTCAATACCCAATCCTCAATCTTCAAACCTCAATCCTCAATCCTCAATTCTCAATCCTCAATCCTCAATCCTCAGACATCAAACATCAATATTCTACCCTCAGTCCTCGTCCTCAATACACAACCCTCCATCATCAACACTCAATCCTCAATACTCAATCCTCAATCCTCAATCCTCAGTCCTCAAACCTCAATCCTGAATCCTCAATCCTGAATCCTCAATCTTCAGGCCTCAGGCCTCAACAATCAGTTGTCAATCCTCAATCCTCCATAGAATATCATCAATTCACAGTTCTCAATACCCAATACTCAATCTGCAATCTTCAAATCTCTATCCACAAACATCAATTCTCATCACTCAACCCTCAACACTCAGTCCCCAATCCTCAATATTCAATCCTCAATCCTCAATCCTCAATCCACAATCCTCAACCTTCAATCCTCAATACTCAATCTTCAATCCTCAATCCTCAATCCTCAATTCTCAATCCTCAATCCTCAATCCTCAATATGCAGTCCTCAATACTCAATCTTCAATCATCAATCCTGAATCCTCAATCCTCAATCTTCAATCCTCAATCCCCAGCCCTCAATGTCCAATCCTCAATGCTCAATCCTCAATCCTCAATCCTGAGTCCTCAATCCTCAATCCTCAATCCTCAAACCTCAATCCTGAACCGTCCGTCCTCATCCTCCATCCTCCATCCTCAATCCTCAATCCTCAATCCTCAATCTTCAATCCTCAATACTCAATCTTCAATCCATAATCCTCAATCCTCAATCCTCAATCCTCAACCCTCAACCCTCAGTCCTCATTCCTCAACCGTCAGTCCTCATCCTCCATCCTCAATCCTCAATCCTCTATCCTCAATCTTCAATCCCCAATACTCAATCTTCAATCGTCAATCCTCAATCCTCAATCCACAATCCTCAATCCTCAGGCACCAATACTCAATCTTCAATACTCAATCCTCAATCCTCAATCCTCAATCCTCAATCCTCAACCCTCAGTCCTCATTCCTCAAACCTCAATCCTCAACACTGAGTCCTCATCCTCAATTCTCAATTCTCAGTCCTCAATCCTCAATCCTCAATCTTCAATCCTCAATAATCAATCTCCAATCCTAAATACTCAATCCCCAATCTTCAACCCTTAATCCTCAATCCTCAGTCATAAATCCTCAATCTTCAATACTCAATCCTCAATACTCAACACACAACCCTCAGCCATCAATCCTCAATACTCAACCATCAATACTCAATTCTGAATAATCAGTAGAATATCCTGAATTCTCATGGTTCAATACTCAATCCACAATATTCAATAATCAAATCTCAATCCTCAATCTTGAATACCCAATACTCAATTTCAATCCTCAATCCTCAATCCTCAATCCTCAATCCTCAATTCTCAATCCTCAATATTCAATCCTCAACACTCAATCTTCAATCATCAATCCTCAATCCTCAATCCTCAGTCGTCAATCCTCAGTCATCAATCCTCAACCTTCAATACTCAATCGTCAATCCTTAGTCCTCAATCCTCAATCCTCAATCCTCGTTCCTCAAACCTCAATCCTCAACCCTCAGCCTTCATCCTCAATTCTCAATTCTCAATCCTCAATCCTCAATCCTCAATCCTCAACCTTCAATCCTCAATAATCAATCTCCAATCCTACATCCTCAATCCCCAATCCTCAATCCTTAATCCTCAATCTTCAAGCCTCAATCGCAAGTACTCAATCTTCAATCGTCAATGCTCAATCCTCAATCCTCAAGCCTCAGTCCTCAATCCTCAATCCTCAATCCTCAAACCTCAATCCTCAACCGTCGGTCCTCGTCCTCAATCCTTAACCCTCAATCCACAATCCTCAATATTCAATCATCAATAATCAATCTTCAATCCTCAATCATCAATCCTCAATCCTCAATCCTCAATCCTCAATATTCAACACTCAACCCTCAACCTTAAATCCTCAATATTCAACCATCAGTCCTCAATTCTCAATACTCAATGGAACATCCGGAATACTCGTGGTTCAATACACAATCCAGAATATTCAATAATCAAATCTCAAACCTCAAGCATCAATTCTCAACACTCAGTCCTCTCTCTTCTATCCTACATCCTCAACCCTCAATCCTCAAGCGTCAATCCTCAATCCTCAATCCTCAATCCTCAATCCTCAATCTTTAATCCTCAATACCCAATCCTCAATCTTCAATCCTCAATCCTCAATCCTCAATTCTCAATCCTCAATCCTCAATCCTCAGACCTCAAACATCAATATTCAACCCTCAGTTCTCGTCCTCAATCCACAACACTCAATCCTCAATCCTCAATCTTCAATCATCAATATTCAATCTTCAATCCTCAATCCTCAATCCTCAATCCTCAATCCTCAATTCTCAATCCTCAATCCTCAATCCTCAATCCTCAACCCTCAATCCTCAATCCTCAATCTTCAATCCTCAATCCTCAATCCTCAATCCTCAATCTTTAATCCTCAATACTGAAACTTCAATCCCCAATCCTCAATCCTCAATCCTCAATCCTCATTCTTCAATCCTCAATACCCAATCCTCAATCTTCAATCCTCAGTCCTCAATTCGCAATCCACAATCCTCAATCCTCAGACCTCAAGTATCAATACTCAACCCTCAGTCCTCGTCCTCAATACACAACCCTCAATCATCAACCCTCAATCCTCAATACTCAATCCTCAATCCTCAATCTTAAGTCCTCAAACCTCAATCCTGAATCCTCAATCCTGAATCCTCAATCTTCAGGCCTCAATCCTCAATCCTCAATCCTCAATCCTCAATCCTCAATCCTCAATCCTCAATCCTCAATACTCAATCCTCAATCCTCAATCCTCAATGCACAATCTGCAATCCTCAATCCTCAATCCTCAATCCTCAATCCTCATTCTTCAATCCTCAATACCCAATCCTCAATCTTCAATCCTCAATCCTCAATCCGCAATTCTCAATCCTCAATCCTCAATCCTCAGACCTCAAACATCAATATTCTACCCTCAGTTCTCGTCCTTAATCCACAACACTCAATCCTCAATCCTCAATCTTCAATCATCAATATTCAATCTTCAATCCTCAATCCTCAATCCTCAATCCTCAATCCTCAATCCTCAATCTTCAATCCTCAATCCTCAATCCTCAATCCTCAATCCTCAATCCTCAACCCTCAATCCTCAATCCTCAATCTTCAATCCTCAATCCTCAATCCTCAATCCTCAATCCTCAATCTTTATTCCTCAATACTGAAACTTCAATCCCCAATCCTCAATCCTCAATCCTCAATCCTCATTCTTCAATCCTCAATACCCAATCCTCAATCTTCAATCCTCAGACCTCAATTCGCAATCCACAATCCTCAATCCTCAGACCTCAAGTATCAATACTCAACCCTCGTCCTCAATACACAACCCGCAATCATCAACCCTCAATCCTCAATACTCAATCCTCAATCCTCAATCCTCAGTCCTCAAACCTCAATCCTGAATCCTCAATCCTGAATCCTCAATCTTCAGGCCTCAGGCCTCAACAATCAGTTGTCAATCCTCAATCCTCCATAGAATATCATCAATTCACAGTTCTCAATACCCAATACTCAATCTGCAATCTTCAAATCTCTATCCACAAACATCAATTCTCATCACTCAACCCTCAACACTCAGTCCCCAATCCTCAATATTCAATCCTCAATCCTCAATCCTCAATCCACAATCCTCAACCTTCAATCCTCAATACTCAATCTTCAATCCTCATTCCTCAATCCTCAATCCTCAATCCTCAATCCTCAATCCTCAATCCTCAATCCTCAATATTCAGTCCTCAATACTCAATCTTCAATCATCAATCCTGAATCCTCAATCCTCAATCTTCAATCCTCAATCCCCAGTCCTCAATGTCCAATCCTCAATGCTCAATCCTCAATCCTCAATCCTGAGTCCTCAATCCTCAATCCTCAATCCTCAAACCTCAATCCTCAACCGTCCGTCCTCATCCTCCATCCTCCATCCTCAATCCTCAATCCTCAATCCTCAATCTTCAATCCTCAATACTCAATCTTCAATCCATAATCTTCAATCCTCAATCCTCAATCCTCAATCCTCAGGCATCAATACTCAATCTTCAATACTCAATCCTCAATCCTCAACCCTCAATCATCGATCCTCAACCCTCAATCCTCATTCCTCAAACCTCAATCCTCAACTCTCAGTCCTCATTCTCAATTCTCAATTCTCAATCCTCAATCCTCAATCGTCAATTTTCAATCCTCCATAATCAATCTCCAATCCAAGATACTCAATCCCCAATCTTCAATCCTCAATCCTCAATCCTCAATCCTCAATCCTCAATCCTCAATCTTCAATCCTCAATCCTCAATCCTCAATCCTCAATCCTCAATCCTCAACCCTCAATCCTCAATCCTCAATCTTCAATCCTCAATCCTCAATCCTCAATCCTCAATCTTTATTCCTCTATACTGAAACTTCAATCCCTAATCCTCAATCCTCAATCCTCAATCCTCAATCCTCATTCTTCAATCCTCAATACCCAATCCTCAATCTTCAATACTCAGACCTCAATTCGCAATCCACAATCCTCAATCCTCAGACCTCAAGTATCAACACTCAACCCTCAGTCCTCGTCCTCAATACACAACCCGCAATCATCAACCCTCAATCCTCAATACTCAATCCTCAATCCTCAATCCTCAATCTTCAATCCTCAATCCCCAGTCCTCAATGTCCAATCCTCAATGCTCAATCCTCAATCCTCAATCCTGAGTCCTCAATCCTCAATCCTCAATCCTCAAACCTCAATCCTCAACCGTCCGTCCTCATCCTCCATCCTCCATCCTCAATCCTCAATCCTCAATCCTCAATCTTCAATCCTCAATACTCAATCTTCAATCCATAATCTTCAATCCTCAATCCTCAATCCTCAATCCTCAGGCATCAATACTCAATCTTCAATACTCAATCCTCAATCCTCAATCCTCAATCATCAATCCTCAATCTTCAATCCTCAATCCTCAATCCTCAATCCTCAATCCTCAATCCTCAACCCTCAATCCTCAATCCTCAATCCTCAATCCTCAATCCTCAACCCTCAATCCTCAATCCTCAATCATCAATCCTCAATCCTAAATCCTCAATCCTCAATCCTCAATCCTCAATCCTCAATCCTCAATCCTCAATCCTCAACCCTCAATCCTCAATCCTCAATCTTCAATCCTCAATCCTCAATCCTCAATCCTCAATCCTCAATCGTCAATCTTTAATCCTCAATACCCAACCCTCAATCTTCAATCCTCAATCCTCAATCCTCAATTCTCAATCCTCAATCCTCAATCCACAATCCTCAATCCTCGATCCTCAAACCTCAATACTCAACCCTCAGTCTTCATCCTCAATTCTCAATCTTTATTCCTCAATACTGAAACTTCAATCCCCAATCCTCAATCCTCAATCCTCAATCCTCAATCCTCATTCTTCAATCCTCAATACCCGATCCTCAATCTTCAATACTCAGACCTCAAGTATCAATACTCAACCCTCAGTCCTCGTCCTCAATACACAACCCGCAATCATCAACCCTCAATCCTCAATACTCAATCCTCAATCCTCAATCCTCAGTCCTCAAACCTCAATCCTGAATCCTCAATCCTGAATCCTCAATCTTCAGGCCTCAGGCCTCAACAATCAGTTGTCAATCCTCAATCCTCCATAGAATATCATCAATTCACAGTTCTCAATACCCAATACTCAATCTGCAATCTTCAAATCTCAATCCACAAACATCAATTCTCATCACTCAACCCTCAACACTCAGTCCCCAATCCTCAATATTCAATCCTCAATCCTCAATCCTCAATCCACAATCCTCAACCTTCAATCCTCAATACTCAATCTTCAATCCTCAATCCTCAATCCTCAATCCTCAATCCTCAATCCTCAATCCTCAATATTCAGTCCACAATACTCAGTCTTCAATCATCAATCCTGAATCCTCAATCCTCAATCTTCAATCCTCAATCCCCAGTCCTCAATGTCCAATCCTCAATGCTCAATCCTCAATCCTCAATCCTGAGTCCTCAATCCTCAATCCTCAATCCTCAAACCTCAATCCTCAACCGTCCGTCCTCATCCTCCATCCTCCATCCTCAATCCTCAATCCTCAATCCTCAATCTTCAATCCTCAATACTCAATCTTCAATCCATAATCCTCAATCCTCAATCCTCAATCCTCAATCCTCAGGCATCAATACTCAATCTTCAATCCTCAATCCTCAATCCACAATCCTCAATCCTCGTTCCTCAAACCTCAATACTCAACCCTCAGTCTTCATCCTCAATTCTCAATCCTCAATCCTCAATCCTCAATCCTCAATCCTCAATCCTCAACCTTCAATCCTGAATAATCAATCTCCAACCCTACATCCTCAATCCCCAATCCTCAATCCTTAATCCTCAATCTTCAATCCTCAATCGCCAGTCCTCAATCTTCAATCCTCAATGGTCAATCCTCAATCCTCAAGCCTCAGTCCCCAATCCTCAATCCTCAATCCTCAAACCTCAATCCTCAACCGTCGGTCCTCGTCCTCAATCCTCAACCCTCAATCCTCAATCCTCAATAGTCGGTCATCAATAATCAATCTTCAATCCTCAATCATCAATCCTCAATCCTCAATCCTCAATCCTCAATATTCAACACTCAACCCTCAACCTTAAATCCTCAATATTCAACCATCAGTCCTCAATTCTCAATACTCAATAGAACATCCTGAATACTCATGGTTCAATATTCAATACAGAATATTCAATAATCAAATCTCAAACCTCAAGCATCAATTCTCAACACTCAACCCTCAACACTCAGTCCTCTCTCTTCTATCCTACATCCTCAACCCTCAATCCTCAAGCGTCAATCCTCAATACTCAATCCTCAACACTCAATCCTCAATCCTCAATCTTGAATCCTCAATACTCAATCTTCAATTCTCAATCCTCAATCCTCAATCCTCAATACTCTATCCTCAATCCTCAATCCTCAATCCTCAAAACTCAATCCTCAACCCTCAATCCTCAACCCTCAAACCTCAATCCTCAACCCTCAGTCCTCATCCTCAATTCTCTATTCTCAATTCTCAATCCTCAATCCTCAATCCTCAATCTTCAATCCTCAATAATGAATCTCCAATCCTAGATCCTCAATCCCCAATCTTCAACCCTTAATCCTCAATCCTCAGTCATAAATCCTCAATCTTCAATACTCAATCGTCAATCCTCTGTCCTCAATCCTCAATCCTCAATCCTCAATCCTCAATATTCAATCCTCAATACTCAACCTTCAATCCTCAATCCTCAATCCTCAATCCTCAATCCTCAGTCATAAATCCTCAATCTTCAATACTCAATCGTCAATCCCCATTCCTCAATCCTCAACCCTCAATCCTCAAACCTCAATCCTCAACCGACAGTCCTCGTCCTCAATCCTCAACCCTCAATCCTCAATCCTCAATATTCAATCATCAATAATCAATCTTCAATCCTCAATCATCAATCCTCAATCCTCAATCCTCAATCCTCAATTTTCAATACTCAATCCTCAATCCTCAATCCTCAATCCTCAACCCTCAACCCTCAATCCTCAACGGTCAGTCCTCGCCCTCAATCCTCAAACCTCAATCCTCAATCCTCAATATTCAATCATCAATACTCAATCTTCAATCCTCAATCCTCTATACTCAATCCTCAATCCTCAATCCTCAATCCTCAATCCTCAACCTTCAATCCTCAATAATCAATCTCCAACCCTACATCCTCAATCCCCAATCCTCAATCCTTAATCCTCAATCTTCAATCCTCAATCGCCAGTCCTCAATCTTCAATCCTCAATGCTCAATCCTCAATCCTCAATCCTCAAGCCTCAGTCCCCAATCCTCAATCCTCAATCCTCAAACCTCAATCCTCAACCGTCGGTCATCGTCCTCAATCCTCAACCCTCAATCCTCAATCCTCAATATTCAGTCATCAATAATCAATCTTCAATCCTCAATCATCAATCCTCAATCCTCAATCCTCAATCCTCAATATTCAACACTCAACCCTCAACCTTAAATCCTCAATATTCAACCATCAGTCCTCAATTCTCAATACTCAATAGAACATCCTGAATACTCATGGTTCAATATTCAATCCAGAATATTCAATAATCAAATCTCAAACCTCAAGCATCAATTCTCAACACTCAACCCTCAACACTCAGTCCTCTCTCTTCTATCCTACATCCTCAACCCTCAATCCTCAAGCGTCAATCCTCAATACTCAATCCTCAACCCTCAATCCTCAATCCTCAATCTTGAATCCTTAATACTCAATCTTCAATCCTCAATCCTCAATCCTCAATCCTCAATACTCTATCCTCAATCCTCAATCCTCAATCCTCAAAACTCAATCCTCAACCCTCAATCCTCAACCCTCAAACCTCAATCCTCAACCCTCAGTCCTCATCCTCAATTCTCTATTCTCAATTCTCAATCCTCAATCCTCAATCCTCAATCTTCAATCCTCAATAATGAATCTCCAATCCTAGATCCTCAATCCCCAATCTTCAACCCTTAATCCTCAATCCTCAGTCATAAATCCTCAATCTTCAATACTCAATCGTCAATCGTCAATCCTCTGTCCTCAATCCTCAATCCTCAATCCTCAATCCTCAATATTCAATCCTCAATACTCAACCTTCAATCCTCAATCCTCAATCCTCAATCCTCAATCCTCAGTCATAAATCCTCAATCTTCAATACTCAATCGTCAATCCCCATTCCTCAATCCTCAACCCTCAATCCTCAAACCTCAATCCTCAACCGACAGTCCTCGTCCTCAATCCTCAACCCTCAATCCTCAATCCTCAATATTCAATCATCAATAATCAATCTTCAATCCTCAATCATCAATCCTCAATCCTCAATCCTCAATCCTCAATTTTCAATACTCAATCCTCAATCCTCAATCCTCAATCCTCAATCCTCAAACCTCAATCCTCAACCGTCCGTCCTCATCCTCCATCCTCCATCCTCAATCCTCAATCCTCAATCCTCAATCTTCAATCCTCAATACTCAATCTTCAATCCATAATCTTCAATCCTCAATCCTCAATCCTCAATCCTCAGGCATCAATACTCAATCTTCAATACTCAATCCTCAATCCTCAACCCTCAATCATCGATCCTCAACCCTCAATCCTCATTCCTCAAACCTCAATCCTCAACTCTCAGTCCTCATTCTCAATTCTCAATTCTCAATCCTCAATCCTCAATCGTCAATTTTCAATCCTCCATAATCAATCTCCAATCCAAGATACTCAATCCCCAATCTTCAATCCTCAATCCTCAATCCTCAATCCTCAATCCTCAATCCTCAATCTTCAATCCTCAATCCTCAATCCTCAATCCTCAATCCTCAATCCTCAACCCTCAATCCTCAATCCTCAATCTTCAATCCTCAATCCTCAATCCTCAATCCTCAATCTTTATTCCTCTATACTGAAACTTCAATCCCTAATCCTCAATCCTCAATCCTCAATCCTCAATCCTCATTCTTCAATCCTCAATACCCAATCCTCAATCTTCAATACTCAGACCTCAATTCGCAATCCACAATCCTCAATCCTCAGACCTCAAGTATCAACACTCAACCCTCAGTCCTCGTCCTCAATACACAACCCGCAATCATCAACCCTCAATCCTCAATACTCAATCCTCAATCCTCAATCCTCAATCTTCAATCCTCAATCCCCAGTCCTCAATGTCCAATCCTCAATGCTCAATCCTCAATCCTCAATCCTGAGTCCTCAATCCTCAATCCTCAATCCTCAAACCTCAATCCTCAACCGTCCGTCCTCATCCTCCATCCTCCATCCTCAATCCTCAATCCTCAATCCTCAATCTTCAATCCTCAATACTCAATCTTCAATCCATAATCTTCAATCCTCAATCCTCAATCCTCAATCCTCAGGCATCAATACTCAATCTTCAATACTCAATCCTCAATCCTCAATCCTCAATCATCAATCCTCAATCTTCAATCCTCAATCCTCAATCCTCAATCCTCAATCCTCAATCCTCAACCCTCAATCCTCAATCCTCAATCCTCAATCCTCAATCCTCAACCCTCAATCCTCAATCCTCAATCATCAATCCTCAATCCTAAATCCTCAATCCTCAATCCTCAATCCTCAATCCTCAATCCTCAATCCTCAATCCTCAACCCTCAATCCTCAATCCTCAATCTTCAATCCTCAATCCTCAATCCTCAATCCTCAATCCTCAATCGTCAATCTTTAATCCTCAATACCCAACCCTCAATCTTCAATCCTCAATCCTCAATCCTCAATTCTCAATCCTCAATCCTCAATCCACAATCCTCAATCCTCGATCCTCAAACCTCAATACTCAACCCTCAGTCTTCATCCTCAATTCTCAATCTTTATTCCTCAATACTGAAACTTCAATCCCCAATCCTCAATCCTCAATCCTCAATCCTCAATCCTCATTCTTCAATCCTCAATACCCGATCCTCAATCTTCAATACTCAGACCTCAAGTATCAATACTCAACCCTCAGTCCTCGTCCTCAATACACAACCCGCAATCATCAACCCTCAATCCTCAATACTCAATCCTCAATCCTCAATCCTCAGTCCTCAAACCTCAATCCTGAATCCTCAATCCTGAATCCTCAATCTTCAGGCCTCAGGCCTCAACAATCAGTTGTCAATCCTCAATCCTCCATAGAATATCATCAATTCACAGTTCTCAATACCCAATACTCAATCTGCAATCTTCAAATCTCAATCCACAAACATCAATTCTCATCACTCAACCCTCAACACTCAGTCCCCAATCCTCAATATTCAATCCTCAATCCTCAATCCTCAATCCACAATCCTCAACCTTCAATCCTCAATACTCAATCTTCAATCCTCAATCCTCAATCCTCAATCCTCAATCCTCAATCCTCAATCCTCAATATTCAGTCCACAATACTCAGTCTTCAATCATCAATCCTGAATCCTCAATCCTCAATCTTCAATCCTCAATCCCCAGTCCTCAATGTCCAATCCTCAATGCTCAATCCTCAATCCTCAATCCTGAGTCCTCAATCCTCAATCCTCAATCCTCAAACCTCAATCCTCAACCGTCCGTCCTCATCCTCCATCCTCCATCCTCAATCCTCAATCCTCAATCCTCAATCTTCAATCCTCAATACTCAATCTTCAATCCATAATCCTCAATCCTCAATCCTCAATCCTCAATCCTCAGGCATCAATACTCAATCTTCAATCCTCAATCCTCAATCCACAATCCTCAATCCTCGTTCCTCAAACATCAATACTCAACCCTCAGTCTTCATCCTCAATTCTCAATCCTCAATCCTCAATCCTCAATCCTCAATCCTCAATCCTCAACCTTCAATCCTGAATAATCAATCTCCAACCCTACATCCTCAATCCCCAATCCTCAATCCTTAATCCTCAATCTTCAATCCTCAATCGCCAGTCCTCAATCTTCAATCCTCAATGGTCAATCCTCAATCCTCAAGCCTCAGTCCCCAATCCTCAATCCTCAATCCTCAAACCTCAATCCTCAACCGTCGGTCCTCGTCCTCAATCCTCAACCCTCAATCCTCAATCCTCAATAGTCGGTCATCAATAATCAATCTTCAATCCTCAATCATCAATCCTCAATCCTCAATCCTCAATCCTCAATATTCAACACTCAACCCTCAACCTTAAATCCTCAATATTCAACCATCAGTCCTCAATTCTCAATACTCAATAGAACATCCTGAATACTCATGGTTCAATATTCAATACAGAATATTCAATAATCAAATCTCAAACCTCAAGCATCAATTCTCAACACTCAACCCTCAACACTCAGTCCTCTCTCTTCTATCCTACATCCTCAACCCTCAATCCTCAAGCGTCAATCCTCAATACTCAATCCTCAACACTCAATCCTCAATCCTCAATCTTGAATCCTCAATACTCAATCTTCAATTCTCAATCCTCAATCCTCAATCCTCAATACTCTATCCTCAATCCTCAATCCTCAATCCTCAAAACTCAATCCTCAACCCTCAATCCTCAACCCTCAAACCTCAATCCTCAACCCTCAGTCCTCATCCTCAATTCTCTATTCTCAATTCTCAATCCTCAATCCTCAATCCTCAATCTTCAATCCTCAATAATGAATCTCCAATCCTAGATCCTCAATCCCCAATCTTCAACCCTTAATCCTCAATCCTCAGTCATAAATCCTCAATCTTCAATACTCAATCGTCAATCCTCTGTCCTCAATCCTCAATCCTCAATCCTCAATCCTCAATATTCAATCCTCAATACTCAACCTTCAATCCTCAATCCTCAATCCTCAATCCTCAATCCTCAGTCATAAATCCTCAATCTTCAATACTCAATCGTCAATCCCCATTCCTCAATCCTCAACCCTCAATCCTCAAACCTCAATCCTCAACCGACAGTCCTCGTCCTCAATCCTCAACCCTCAATCCTCAATCCTCAATATTCAATCATCAATAATCAATCTTCAATCCTCAATCATCAATCCTCAATCCTCAATCCTCAATCCTCAATTTTCAATACTCAATCCTCAATCCTCAATCCTCAATCCTCAACCCTCAACCCTCAATCCTCAACGGTCAGTCCTCGCCCTCAATCCTCAAACCTCAATCCTCAATCCTCAATATTCAATCATCAATACTCAATCTTCAATCCTCAATCCTCTATACTCAATCCTCAATCCTCAATCCTCAATCCTCAATCCTCAACCTTCAATCCTCAATAATCAATCTCCAACCCTACATCCTCAATCCCCAATCCTCAATCCTTAATCCTCAATCTTCAATCCTCAATCGCCAGTCCTCAATCTTCAATCCTCAATGCTCAATCCTCAATCCTCAATCCTCAAGCCTCAGTCCCCAATCCTCAATCCTCAATCCTCAAACCTCAATCCTCAACCGTCGGTCATCGTCCTCAATCCTCAACCCTCAATCCTCAATCCTCAATATTCAGTCATCAATAATCAATCTTCAATCCTCAATCATCAATCCTCAATCCTCAATCCTCAATCCTCAATATTCAACACTCAACCCTCAACCTTAAATCCTCAATATTCAACCATCAGTCCTCAATTCTCAATACTCAATAGAACATCCTGAATACTCATGGTTCAATATTCAATCCAGAATATTCAATAATCAAATCTCAAACCTCAAGCATCAATTCTCAACACTCAACCCTCAACACTCAGTCCTCTCTCTTCTATCCTACATCCTCAACCCTCAATCCTCAAGCGTCAATCCTCAATACTCAATCCTCAACCCTCAATCCTCAATCCTCAATCTTGAATCCTTAATACTCAATCTTCAATCCTCAATCCTCAATCCTCAATCCTCAATACTCTATCCTCAATCCTCAATCCTCAATCCTCAAAACTCAATCCTCAACCCTCAATCCTCAACCCTCAAACCTCAATCCTCAACCCTCAGTCCTCATCCTCAATTCTCTATTCTCAATTCTCAATCCTCAATCCTCAATCCTCAATCTTCAATCCTCAATAATGAATCTCCAATCCTAGATCCTCAATCCCCAATCTTCAACCCTTAATCCTCAATCCTCAGTCATAAATCCTCAATCTTCAATACTCAATCGTCAATCGTCAATCCTCTGTCCTCAATCCTCAATCCTCAATCCTCAATCCTCAATATTCAATCCTCAATACTCAACCTTCAATCCTCAATCCTCAATCCTCAATCCTCAATCCTCAGTCATAAATCCTCAATCTTCAATACTCAATCGTCAATCCCCATTCCTCAATCCTCAACCCTCAATCCTCAAACCTCAATCCTCAACCGACAGTCCTCGTCCTCAATCCTCAACCCTCAATCCTCAATCCTCAATATTCAATCATCAATAATCAATCTTCAATCCTCAATCATCAATCCTCAATCCTCAATCCTCAATCCTCAATTTTCAATACTCAATCCTCAATCCTCAATCCTCAATCCTCAACCCTCAACCCTCAATCCTCAACGGTCAGTCCTCGTCCTCAATCCTCAAACCTCAATCCTCAATCCTCAATATTCAATCATCAATACTCAATCTTCAATCCTCAATCCTCTATACTCAATCCTCAATCCTCAATCCTCAATACTCAACACACAACCCTCAGCCATCAATCCTCAATACTCAACCATCAACCATCAATTCTCAATACTCAATAGAATATCCTGAATTCTCATGGTTCAATACTCAATCCTCAATCGTCAATCCTCAATCCCCAGTCCTCAATCTTCAATCCTCAATCTTCAACCCTCAATCCTCAATCCTCAATCCTCAGTCTTCAATCCTCAATACTCAATCTTCAATCCTCAATCCTCAATACTCAATCCTCAATCCTCAATCCTCAATCCTCAATCCTCAATCCTCAATCCTCAATCCTCAATCCTCAATGCTCAATCTGCAATCCTCAATCCTCAATCCTCAATCCTCAATCCTCATTCTTCAATCCTCAATACCCAATCCTCAATCTTCAATCCTCAATCCTCAATCCTCAATTCTCAATCCTCAATCCTCAATCCTCAGACATCAAACATCAATATTCTACCCTCAGTTCTCGTCCTCAATCCACAACACTCAATCCTCAATCCTCAATCTTCAATCATCAATATTCAATCTTCAATCCTCAATCCTCAATCCTCAATCCTCAATCCTCAATCCTCAATCCTCAATCCTCAATCCTCAAACCTCAATCCTCAATCCTCAACCCTCAATCCTCAATCCTCAATCTTCAATCCTCAATCCTCAATCCTCAATCCTCAATCTTTAATCCTCAATACTGAGACTTCAATCCCCAATCCTCAATCCTGAATCCTCAATCCTCATTCTTCAATCCTCAATACCCAATACACAATCTTCAATCCTCAGACCTCAATTCGCAATCCACAATCCTCAATCCTCAGACCTCAAGTATCAATACTCAACCCTCAGCCCTCGTCCTCAATACACAACCCTCCATCATCAACACTCAATCCTCAATACTCAATCCTCAATCCTCAATCCTCAGTCCTCAAACCTCAATCCTGAATCCTCAATCCTGAATCCTCAATCTTCAGGCCTCAGGCCTCAACAATCAGTTGTCAATCCTCAATCCTCCATAGAATATCATCAATTCACAGTTCTCAATACCCAATACTCAATCTGCAATCTTCAAATCTCTATCCACAAACATCAATTCTCATCACTCAACCCTCAACACTCAGTCCCCAATCCTCAATATTCAATCCTCAATCCTCAATCCTCAATCCACAATCCTCAACCTTCAATCCTCAATACTCAATCTTCAATCCTCAATCCTCAATCCTCAATTCTCAATCCTCAATCCTCAATCCTCAATATGCAGTCCTCAATACTCAATCTTCAATCATCAATCCTGAATCCTCAATCCTCAATCTTCAATCCTCAATCCCCAGTCCTCAATGTCCAATCCTCAATGCTCAATCCTCAATCCTCGATCCTGAGTCCTCAATCCTCAATCCTCAATCCTCAAACCTCAATCCTGAACCGTCCGTCCTCGTCCTCCATCCTCCATCCTCAATCCTCAATCCTCAATCCTCAATCTTCAATCCTCAATACTCAATCTTCAATCCATAATCCTCAATCCTCAATCCTCAATCCTCAAACCTCAGGCATCAATACTCAATCTTCAATACTCAATCCTCAATCCTCAATCCTCAATCATCAATCCTCAACCCTGAATCCTCATTCCTCAAACCTCAATCCTCAACTCTCGGTCCTCATTCTCAATTCTCAATTCTCAATCCTCAATCCTCAATCGTCAATCTTCAATCCTCCATAATCAATCTCCAATCCAAGATACTCAGTCCCCAATCTTCAATCCTTAATCCTCAATCTTCAATCCTCAATCCCCAGTCATCAATCTTCAATCCTCAATGCTCAATCCTCAATCCTCAGCCGTCAGTCCTCGTCCTCAATGCTCAGCACTCAAATCTCAATTCTCAATATTCAATCATCAATACCCAATCTTCAATCCTCAATACTCAATCCTCAATCGTCAATCCTCAATCTTCAATCCTCAATACTCAATCCTCAATCCTCAGTCCTCAAACCTCAATCCTGAATCCTCAATCCTGAATCCTCAATCTTCAGGCCTCAGGCCTCAACAATCAGTTGTCAATCCTCAATCCTCCATAGAATATCATCAATTCACAGTTCTCAATACCCAATACTCAATCTGCAATCTTCAAATCTCTATCCACAAACATCAATTCTCATCACTCAACCCTCAACACTCAGTCCCCAATCCTCAATATTCAATCCTCAATCCTCAATCCTCAATCCACAATCCTCAACCTTCAATCCTCAATACTCAATCTTCAATCCTCAATCCTCAATCCTCAATCCTCAATCCTCAATCCACAATCCTCAATCCTCAATCCTCAATCTTCAATCCTCAATCCTCAATCCTCAATCCTCAATCCTCAATCCTCAACCCTCAATCCTCAATCCTCAATCTTCAATCCTCAATCCTCAATCCTCAATCCTCAATCTTTATTCCTCAATACTGAAACTTCAATCCCCAATCCTCAATCCTCAATCCTCAATCCTCAATCCCCATTCTTCAATCCTCAATACCCGATCCTCAATCTTCAATACTCAGACCTCAAGTATCAATACTCAACCCTCAGTCCTCGTCCTCAATACACAACCCGCAATCATCAACCCTCAATCCTCAATACTCAATCCTCAATCCTCAATCCTCAGTCCTCAAACCTCAATCCTGAATCCTCAATCCTGAATCCTCAATCTTCAGGCCTCAGGCCTCAACAATCAGTTGTCAATCCTCAATCCTCCATAGAATATCATCAATTCACAGTTCTCAATACCCAATACTCAATCTGCAATCTTCAAATCTCTATCCACAAACATCAATTCTCATCACTCAACCCTCAACACTCAGTCCCCAATCCTCAATATTCAATCCTCAATCCTCAATCCTCAATCCACAATCCTCAACCTTCAATCCTCAATACTCAATCTTCAATCCTCAATCCTCAATCCTCAATCCTCAATCCTCAATCCTCAATATTCAGTCCACAATACTCAGTCTTCAATCATCAATCCTGAATCCTCAATCCTCAATCTTCAATCCTCAATCCCCAGTCCTCAATGTCCAATCCTCAATGCTCAATCCTCAATCCTCAATCCTGAGTCCTCAATCCTCAATCCTCAATCCTCAAACCTCAATCCTCAACCGTCCGTCCTCATCCTCCATCCTCCATCCTCAATCCTCAATCCTCAATCCTCAATCTTCAATCCTCAATACTCAATCTTCAATCCATAATCCTCAATCCTCAATCCTCAATCCTCAATCCTCAGGCATCAATACTCAATCTTCAATACTCAATCCTCAATCCTCAATCCTCAATCATCAATCCTCAACCCTCAATCCTCATTCCTCAAACCTCAATCCTCAACTCTCAGTCCTCATTCTCAATTCTCAATTCTCAATCCTCAATCCTCAATCGTCAATCTTCAATCCTCCATAATCAATCAACAATCCAAGATACTCAATCCCCAATCTTCAATCCTTAATCCTCAACCTTCAATCCTCAATCCCCAGTCATCAATCTTCAATCCTCAATGCTCAATCCTCAATCCTCAATCTTCAATCCTCAATCCTCAATCCTCAATCCTCAATCCTCAACCCTCAATCCTCAATCCTCAATCATCAATCCTCAATCCTAAATCCTCAATCCTCAATCCTCAATCTTTAATCCTCAATACCCAACCCTCAATCTTCAATCCTCAATCCTCAATCCTCAATTCTCAATCCTCAATCCTCAATCCACAATCCTCAATCCTCGTTCCTCAAACCTCAATACTCAACCCTCAGTCTTCATCCTCAATTCTCAATCCTCAATCCTCAATCCTCAATCCTCAATCCTCAATCCTCAACCTTCAATCCTCAATAATCAATCTCCAACCCTACATCCTCAATCCCCAATCCTCAATCCTTAATCCTCAATCTTCAATCCTCAATCGCCAGTCCTCAATCTTCAATCCTCAATGGTCAATCCTCAATCCTCAAGCCTCAGTCCCCAATCCTCAATCCTCAATCCTCAAACCTCAATCCTCAACCGTCGGTCCTCGTCCTCAATCCTCAACCCTCAATCCTCAATCCTCAATATTCAGTCATCAATGATCAATCTTCAATCCTCAATCATCAATCCTCAATCCTCAATCCTCAATCCTCAATATTCAACACTCAACCCTCAACCTTAAATCCTCAATATTCAACCATCAGTCCTCAATTCTCAATACTCAATAGAACATCCTGAATACTCATGGTTCAATATTCAATCCAGAATATTCAATAATCAAATCTCAAACCTCAAGCATCAATTCTCAACACTCAACCCTCAACACTCAGTCCTCTCTCTTCTATCCTACATCCTCAACCCTCAATCCTCAAGCGTCAATCCTCAATACTCAATCCTCAACACTCAATCCTCAATCCTCAATCTTGAATCCTCAATACTCAATCTTCAATCCTCAATCCTCAATCCTCAATCCTCAATACTCTATCCTCAATCCTCAATCCTCAATCCTCAACACTCAATCCTCAACCCTCAGTCCTCAACCCTCAAACCTCAATCCTCAACCCTCAGTCCTCATCCTCAATTCTCTATTCTCAATTCTCAATCCTCAATCCTCAATCCTCAATCTTCAATCCTCAATAATGAATCTCCAATCCTAGATCCTCAATCCCCAATCTTCAACCCTTAATCCTCAATCCTCAGTCATAAATCCTCAATCTTCAATACTCAATCGTCAATCCTCTGTCCTCAATCCTCAATCCTCAATCCTCAATCCTCAATATTCAATCCTCAATACTCAACCTTCAATCCTCAATCCTCAATCCTCAATCCTCAATCCTCAGTCATAAATCCTCAATCTTCAATACTCAATCGTCAATCCCCATTCCTCAATCCTCAACCCTCAATCCTCAAACCTCAATCCTCAACCGACAGTCCTCGTCCTCAATCCTCAACCCTCAATCCTCAATCCTCAATATTCAATCATCAATAATCAATCTTCAATCCTCAATCATCAATCCTCAATCCTCAATCCTCAATCCTCAATTTTCAATACTCAATCCTCAATCCTCAATCCTCAATCCTCAACCCTCAACCCTCAATCCTAAACGGTCAGTCCTCGTCCTCAATCCTCAAACCTCAATCCTCAATCCTCAATATTCAATCATCAATACTCAATCTTCAATCCTCAATCCTCTATACTCAATCCTCAATCCTCAATCCTCAATACTCAACACACAACCCTCAGCCATCAATCCTCAATACTCAACCGTCAATCATCAATTCTCAATACTCAATAGAATATCCTGAATTCTCATGGTTCAATACTCAATCCTCAAACGTCAATCCTCAATCCCCAGTCCTCAATCTTCAATCCTCAATCCTCAACCCTCCATCCTCAATCCTCAATCCTCAGTCTTCAATCCTCAATACTCAATCTTCAATCCTCAATCCTCAATCCTCAATCCTCAATCCTCAATCCTCAATCCTCAATCCTCAATCCTCAATCCTCAATCCTCAATCCTCAATGCTCAATCTGCAATCCTCAATCCTCAATCCTCAATCCTCAATCCTCATTCCTCAATCCTCAATACCCAATCCTCAATCTTCAATCCTCAATCCTCAATCCTCAATTCTCAATCCTCAATCCTCAATCCTCAGACATCAAACATCAATATTCTACCTTCAGTTCTCGTCCTCAATCCACAACACTCAATCCTCAATCCTCAATCTTCAATCATCAATATTCAATCTTCAATCCTCAATCCTGAATCCTCAATCCCCAATCCTCAATCCTCAATCCTCAATCCTCAATCCTCAAACCTCAATCCTCAATCCTCAACCCTCAATCCTCAATCCTCAATCTTCAATCCTCAATCCTCAATCCTCAATCCTCAATCTTTAATCCTCAATACTGAGACTTCAATCCCCAATCCTCAATCCTCAATCCTCAATCCTCATTCTTCAATCCTCAATACCCAATACACAATCTTCAAACCTCAGACCTCAATTCGCAATCCACAATCCTCAATCCTCAGACCTCAAGTATCAATACTCAACCCTCAGTCCTCGTCCTCAATACACAACCCTCCATCATCAACCCTCAATCCTCAATACTCAATCCTCAATCCTCAATCCTCAGTCCTCAAACCTCAATCCTGAATCCTCAATCCTGAATCCTCAATCTTCAGGCCTCAGGCCTCAACAATCAGTTGTCAATCCTCAATCCTCCATAGAATATCATCAATTCACAGTTCTCAATACCCAATACTCAATCTGCAATCTTCAAATCTCTATCCACAAACATCAATTCTCATCACTCAACCCTCAACACTCAGTCCCCAATCCTCAATATTCAATCCTCAATCCTCAATCCTCAATCCACAATCCTCAACCTTCAATCCTCAATACTCAATCTTCAATCCTCAATCCTCAATTCTCAATCCTCAATCCTCAATCCTCAATATGCAGTCCTCAATACTCAATCTTCAATCATCAATCCTGAATCCTCAATCCTCAATCTTCAATCCTCAATCCCCAGTCCTCAATGTCCAATCCTCAATGCTCAATCCTCAATCCTCAATCCTGAGTCCTCAATCCTCAATCCTCAATCCTCAAACCTCAATCCTGAACCGTCCGTCCTCATCCTCCATCCTCCATCCTCAATCCTCAATCCTCAATCCTCAATCTTCAATCCTCAATACTCAATCTTCAATCCATAATCCTCAATCCTCAATCCTCAATCCTCAAACCTCAGGCATCAATACTCAATCTTCAATACTCAATCCTCAATCCTCAATCCTCAATCATCAATCCTCAACCCTGAATCCTCATTCCTCAAACCTCAATCCTCAACTCTCAGTCCTCATTCTCAATTCTCAATTCTCAATCCTCAATCCTCAATCGTCAATCTTCAATCCTCCATAATCAATCTCCAATCCAAGATACTCAGTCCCCAATCTTCAATCCTTAATCCTCAATCTTCAATCCTCAATCCCCAGTCATCAATCTTCAATCCTCAATGCTCAATCCTCAATCCTCAACCGTCAGTCCTCGTCCTCAATGCTCAGCACTCAAATCTCAATTCTCAATATTCAATCATCAATACCCAATCTTCAATCCTCAATAGTCAATCCTCAATCGTCAATCCTCAATCTTCAATCCTCAATACTCAATCCTCAATCCTCAGTCCTCAAACCTCAATCCTGAATCCTCAATCCTGAATCCTCAATCTTCAGGCCTCAAGCCTCAACAATCAGTTGTCAATCCTCAATCCTCCATAGAATATCATCAATTCACAGTTCTCAATACCCAATACTCAATCTGCAATCTTCAAATCTCTATCCACAAACATCAATTCTCATCACTCAACCCTCAACAGTCAGTCCCCAATCCTCAATATTCAATCCTCAATCCTCAATCCTCAATCCACAATCCTCAACCTTCAATCCTCAATACTCAATCTTCAATCCTCAATCCTCAATCCTCAATATTCAACACTCAACCCTCAACCTTAAATCCTCAATATTCAACCATCAGTCCTCAATTCTCAATACTCAATAGAACATCCTGAATACTCATGGTTCAATATTCAATCCAGAATATTCAATAATCAAATCTCAAACCTCAAGCATCAATTCTCAACACTCAACCCTCAACACTCAGTCCTCTCTCTTCTATCCTACATCCTCAACCCTCAATCCTCAAGCGTCAATCCTCAATACTCAATCCTCAACACTCAATCCTCAATCCTCAATCTTGAATCCTCAATACTCAATCTTCAATCCTCAATCCTCAATCCTCAATCCTCAATACTCTATCCTCAATCCTCAATCCTCAATCCTCAAAACTCAATCCTCAATTCTCAATCCTCAACCCTCAAACCTCAATCCTCAACCCTCAGTCCTCATCCTCAATTCTCTATTCTCAATTCTCAATCCTCAATCCTCAATCCTCAATCTTCAATCCTCAATAATGAATCTCCAATCCTAGATCCTCAATCCCCAATCTTCAACCCTTAATCCTCAATCCTCAGTCATAAATCCTCAATCTTCAATACTCAATCGTCAATCCTCTGTCCTCAACCCTCAATCCTCAATCCTCAATCCTCAATATTCAATCCTCAATACTCAACCTTCAATCCTCAATCCTCAATCCTCAATCCTCAATCCTCAGTCATAAATCCTCAATCTTCAATACTCAATCGTCAATCCCCATTCCTCAATCCTCAACCCTCAATCCTCAAACCTCAATCCTCAACCGACAGTCCTCGTCCTCAATCCTCAACCCTCAATCCTCAATCCTCAATATTCAATCATCAATAATCAGTCTTCAATCCTCAATCATCAATCCTCAATCCTCAATCCTCAATCCTCAATTTTCAATACTCAATCCTCAATCCTCAATCCTCAATCCTCAACCCTCAACCCTCAATCCTCAACGGTCAGTCCTCGTCCTCAATCCTCAAACCTCAATCCTCAATCCTCAATATTCAATCATCAATACTCAATCTTCAATCCTCAATCCTCTATACTCAATCCTCAATCCTCAATCCTCAATACTCAACACACAACCCTCAGCCATCAATCCTCAATACTCAACCATCAATCATCAATTCTCAATACTCAATAGAATATCCTGAATTCTCATGGTTCATTACTCAATCCTCAATCGTCAATCCTCAATCCCCAGTCCTCAATCTTCAATACTCAATCCTCAACCCTCCATCCTCAATCCTCAATCCTCAGTCTTCAATCCTCAATACTCAATCTTCAATCCTCAATCCTCAATCCTCAATCCTCAATCCTCAATCCTCAATCCTCAATCCTCAATCCTCAATCCTCAATCCTCAATCCTCAATCCTCAATGCTCAATTATGCAATCCTCAATCCTCAATCCTCAATCCTCAATCCTCATTCCTCAATCCTCAATACCCAATCCTCAATCTTCAATCCTCAATCCTCAATCCTCAATTCTCAATCCTCAATCCTCAATCCTCAGACATCAAACATCAATATTCTACCCTCAGTTCTCGTCCTCAATCCACAACACTCAATCCTCAATCCTCAATCTTCAATCATCAATATTCAATCTTCAATCCTCAATCCTGAATCCTCAATCCCCAATCCTCAATCCTCAATCCTCAATCCTCAATCCTCAAACCTCAATCCTCAATCCTCAACCCTCAATCCTCAATCCTCAATCTTCAATCCTCAATCCTCAATCCTCAATCCTCAATCTTTAATCCTCAATACTGAGACTTCAATCCCCAATCCTCAATCCTCAATCCTCAATCCTCATTCTTCAATCCTCAATACCCAATACACAATCTTCAATCCTCAGACCTCAATTCGCAATCCACAATCCTCAATCCTCAGACCTCAAGTATCAATACTCAACCCTCAGTCCTCGTCCTCAATACACAACCCTCCATCATCAACCCTCAATCCTCAATACTCAATCCTCAATCCTCAATCCTCAGTCCTCAATCCTCAATCCACAATCCTCAACCTTCAATCCTCAATACTCAATCTTCAATCCTCAATCCTCAATCCTCAATTCTCAATCCTCAATCCTCAATCCTCAATATGCAGTCCTCAATACTCAATCTTCAATCATCAATCCTGAATCCTCAATCCTCAATCTTCAATCCTCAATCCCCAGTCCTCAATGTCCAATCCTCAATGCTCAATCCTGAATCCTCAATCCTGAGTCCTCAATCCTCAATCCTCAATCCTCAAACCTCAATCCTGAACCGTCCGTCCTCATCCTCCATCCTCCATCCTCAATCCTCAATCCTCAATCCTCAATCCTCAATCTTCAATCCTCAATACTCAATCTTCAATCCATAATCCTCAATCCTCAATCCTCAATCCTCAAACCTCAGGCATGAATACTCAATCTTCAATACTCAATCCTCAATCCTCAATCCTCAATCATCAATCCTCAACCCTGAATCCTCATTCCTCAAACCTCAATCCTCAACTCTCAGTCCTCATTCTCAATTCTCAATTCTCAATCCTCAATCCTCAATCGTCAATCTTCAATCCTCCATAATCAATCTCCAATCCAAGATACTCAGTCCCCAATCTTCAATCCTTAATCCTCAATCTTCAATCCTCAATCCCCAGTCATCAATCTTCAATCCTCAATGCTCAATCCTCAATCCTCAACCGTCAGTCCTCGTCCTCAATGCTCAGCACTCAAATCTCAATTCTCAATATTCAATCATCAATACCCAATCTTCAATCCTCAATACTCAATCCTCAATCGTCAATCCTCAATCTTCAATCCTCAATACTCAATCCTCAATCCTCAGTCCTCAAACCTCAATCCTGAATCCTCAATCCTGAATCCTCAATCTTCAGGCCTCAGGCCTCAACAATCAGTTGTCAATCCTCAATCCTCCATAGAATATCATCAATTCACAGTTCTCAATACCCAATACTCAATCTGCAATCTTCAAATCTCTATCCACAAACATCAATTCTCATCACTCAACCCTCAACACTCAGTCCCCAATCCTCAATATTCAATCCTCAATCCTCAATCCTCAATCCACAATCCTCAACCTTCAATCCTCAATACTCAATCTTCAATCCTCAATCCTCAATCCTCAATCCTCAATCCTCAATCCTCAATCCTCAATCCTCATTATTCAGTCCTCAATACTCAATCTTCAATCATCAATCCTGAATCCTCAATCCTCAATTTTCAATCCTCAATCCCCAGTCCTCAATGTCCAATCCTCAATGCTCAATCCTCAATCCGCAATCCTGAGTCCTCAATCCTCAATCCTCAATCCTCAAACCTCAATCCTCAACCGTCCGTCCTCATCCTCCATCCTCCATCCTCAATCCTCAATCCTCAATCCTCAATCTTCAATCCTCAATACTCAATCTTCAATCCATAATCTTCAATCCTCAATCCTCAATCCTCAATCCTCAGGCATCAATACTCAATCTTCAATACTCAATCCTCAATCCTCAATCCTCAATCATCAATCCTCAACCCTCAATCCTCATTCCTCAAACCTCAATCCTCAACTCTCAGTCCTCATTCTCAATTCTCAATTCTCAATCCTCAATCCTCAATCGTCAATTTTCAATCCTCCATAATCAATCTCCAATCCAAGATACTCAATCCCCAATCTTCAATCCTCAATCCTCAATCCTCAATCCTCAATCCTTAATCCTCAACCTTCAATCCTCAATCCCCAGTCATCAATTTTCAATCCTCAATGCTCAATCCTCAATCCTCAATCTTCAATCCTCAATCCTCAATCCTCAATCCTCAATCCTCAACCCTCAATCCTCAATCCTCAATCATCAATCCTCAATCCTCAATCCTCAATCCTCAATCCTCAATCTTTAATCCTCAATACCCAACCCTCAATCTTCAATCCTCAATCCTCAATCCTCAATCCTCAATCCTCAATTCTCAATCCTCAATCCTCAATCCACAATCCTCAATCCTCGTTCCTCAAACCTCAATACTCAACCCTCAGTCTTCATCCTCAATTCTCAATCCTCAATCCTCAATCCTCAATCCTCAATCCTCAACCTTCAATCCTCAATAATCAATCTCCAACCCTACATCCTCAATCCCCAATCCTCATTCCTTAATCCTCAATCTTCAATCTTCAATCGCCAGTCCTCAATCTTCAATCCGCAATGCTCAATCCTCAATCCTCAAGCCTCAGTCCCCAATCCTCAATCCTCAATCCTCAAACCTCAATCCTCAACCGTCGGACCTCGTCCTCAATCCCCAACCCTCAATCCTCAATCCTCAATATTCAGTCATCAATAATCAATCTTCAATCCTCAATCATCAATCCTCAATCCTCAATCCTCAATCCTCAATATTCAACACTCAACCCTCAACCTTAAATCCTCAATATTCAACCATCAGTCCTCAATTCTCAATACTCAATAGAACATCCTGAATACTCATGGTTCAATACTCAATCCAGAATATTCAATAATCAAATCTCAAACCTCAAGCATCAATTCTCAACACTCAACCCTCAACACTCAGTCCTCTCTCTTCCATCCTACATCCTCAACCCTCAATCCTCAAGCGTCAATCCTCAATACTCAATCCTCAACCCTCAATCCTCAATCCTCAATCTTGAATCCTCAATACTCAATCTTCAATCCTCAATCCTCAATCCTCAATCCTCAATACTCTATCCTCAATCCTCAATCCTCAATCCTCAAAACTCAATCCTCAACCCTCAATCCTCAACCCTCAAACCTCAATCCTCAACCCTCAGTCCTCATCCTCAATTCTCTATTCTCAATTCTCAATCCTCAATCCTCAATCCTCAATCTTCAATCCTCAATAATGAATCTCCAATCCTAGATCCTCAATCCCCAATCTTCAACCCTTAATCCTCAATCCTCAGTCATAAATCCTCAATCTTCAATACTCAATCGTCAATCCTCTGTCCTCAATCCTCAATCCTCAATCCTCAATCCTCAATATTCAATCCTCAATACTCAACCTTCAATCCTCAATCCTCAATCCTCAAACCTCAATCCTTAGTCATAAATCCTCAATCTTCAATACTCAGTCGTCAATCCCCATTCCTCAATCCTCAACCCTCAATCCTCAAACCTCAATCCTCAACCGACAGTCCTCGTCCTCAATCCTCAACCCTCAATCCTCAATCCTCAATATTCAATCATCAATAATCAATCTTCAATCCTCAATCATCAATCCTCAATCCTCAATCCTCAATCCTCAATTTTCAATACTCAATCCTCAATCCTCAATCCTCAATCCTCAACCCTCAACCCTCACTCCTCAACGGTCAGTCCTCGTCCTCAATCCTCAAACCTCAATCCTCAATCCTCAATATTCAATCATCAATACTCAATCTTCAATCCTCAATCCTCTATACTCAATCCTCAATCCTCAATCCTCAATACTCAACACACAACCCTCAGCCATCAATCCTCAATACTCAACCATCAATCATCAATTCTCAATACTCAATAGAATATCCTGAATTCTCATGGTTCAATACTCAATCCTCAATCGTCAATCCTCAATCCCCAGTCCTCAATCTTCAATCCTCAATCCTCAACCCTCAATCCTCAATCCTCAATCCTCAGTCTTCAATCCTCAATACTCAATCTTCAATCCTCAATCCTCAATCCTCAATCCTCAATCCTCAATCCTCAATCCTCAATCCTCAATCCTCAATCCTCAATCCTCAATCCTCAATCCTCAATGCTCAATCTGCAATCCTCAATCCTCAATCCTCAATCCTCAATCCTCATTCTTCAATCCTCAATACCCAATCCTCAATCTTCAATCCTCAATCCTCAATCCTCAATTCTCAATCCTCAATCCTCAATCCTCAGACATCAAACATCAATATTCTACCCTCAGTTCTCGTCCTCAATCCACAACACTCAATCCTCAATCCTCAATCTTCAATCATCAATATTCAACCTTCAATCCTCAATCCTCAATCCTCAATCCTCAATCCTCAATCCTCAATCCTCAATCCTCAATCCTCAAACCTCAATCCTCAATCCTCAACCCTCAATCCTCAATCCTCTATCTTCAATCCTCAATCCTCAATCCTCAATCCTCAATCTTTAATCCTCAATACTGAGACTTCAATCCCCAATCCTCAATCCTCAATCCTCAATCCTCATTCTTCAATCCTCAATACCCAATACTCAATCTTCAATCCTCAGACCTCAATTCGCAATCCACAATCCTCAATCCTCAGACCTCAAGTATCAATACTCAACCCTCAGTCCTCGTCCTCAAAACACAACCCTCCATCATCAACCCTCAATCCTCAATACTCAATCCTCAATCCTCAATCCTCAGTCATCAAACCTCAATCCTGAATCCTCAATCCTGAATCCTCAATCTTCAGGCCTCAGGCCTCAACAATCAGTTGTCAATCCTCAATCCTCCATAGAATATCATCAATTCACAGTTCTCAATACCCAATACTCAATCTGCAATCTTCAAATCTCTATCCACAAACATCAATTCTCATCACTCAACCCTCAACACTCAGTCCCCAATCCTCAATATTCAATCCTCAATCCTCAATCCTCAATCCTCAATCCACAATCCTCAACCTTCAATCCTCAATACTCAATCTTCAATCCTCAATCCTCAATCCTCAATTCTCAATCCTCAATCCTCAATCCTCAATATGCAGTCCTCAATACTCAATCTTCAATCATCAATCCTGAATCCTCAATCCTCAATCTTCAATCCTCAATCCCCAGTCCTCAATGTCCAATCCTCAATGCTCAATCCTCAATCCTCAATCCTGAGTCCTCAATCCTCAATCCTCAAACCTCAAACCTCAATCCTGAACCGTCCGTCCTCATCCTCCATCCTCCATCCTCAATCCTCAATCCTCAATCCTCAATCTTCAATCCTCAGTACTCAATCTTCAATCCATAATCCTCAATCCTCAATCCTCAATCCTCAGGCATCAATACTCAATCTTCAATACTCAATCCTCAATCCTCAATCCTCAATCATCAATCCTCAACCCTGAATCCTCATTCCTCAAACCTCAATCCTCAACTCTCAGTCCTCATTCTCAATTCTCAATTCTCAATCCTCAATCCTCAATCGTCAATCTTCAATCTTCCATAATCAATCTCCAATCCAAGATACTCAGTCCCCAATCTTCAATCCTTAATCCTCAATCTTCAATCCTCAATCCCCAGTCATCAATCTTCAATCCTCAATGCTCAATCCTCAATCCTCAACCGTCAGTCCTCGTCCTCAATGCTCAGCACTCAAACCTCAATTCTCAATATTCAATCATCAATACCCAATCTTCAATCCTCAATACTCAATCCTCAATCGTCAATCCTCAATCTTCAATCCTCAATACTCAATCTTCAATCACCAATCCTCAATCCTCAATCCTCAATCCTCCGGCATCAATCCTCAATCATCAATCCTCAACCCTCAATCCTCAATCCTCAAAACTCAATCCTCAACCCTCAATCCTCAACCCTCAAACCTCAATCCTCAAACCTCAGTCCTCATCCTCAATTCTCTATTCTCAATTCTCAATCCTCAATCCTCAATCCTCAATCTTCAATCCTCAATAATGAATCTCCAATCCTAGATCCTCAATCCCCAATCTTCAACCCTTAATCCTCAATCCTCAGTCATAAATACTCAATCTTCAATACTCAATCGTCAATCCTCTGTCCTCAATCCTCAATCCTCAATCCTCAATCCTCAATCCTCAATATTCAATCCTCAATACTCAACCTTCAATCCTCAATCCTCAATCCTCAATCCTCAATCCTCAGTCATAAATCCTCAATCTTCAATACTCAATCGTCAATCCCCATTCCTCAATCCTCAACCCTCAATCCTCAAACCTCAATCCTCAACCGACAGTCCTCGTCCTCAATCCTCAACCCTCAATCCTCAATCCTCAATATTCAATCATCAATAATCAATCTTCAATCCTCAATCATCAATCCTCAATCCTCAATCCTCAATCCTCAATTTTCAATACTCAATCCTCAATCCTCAATCCTCAATCCTCAACCCTCAACCCTCAATCCTCAACGGTCAGTCCTCGTCCTCAATCCTCAAACCTCAATCCTCAATCCTCAATATTCAATCATCAATACTCAATCTTCAATCCTCAATCCTCTATACTCAATCCTCAATCCTCAATCCTCAATACTCAACACACAACCCTCAGCCATCAATCCTCAATACTCAACCATCAATCATCAATTCTCAATACTCAATAGAATATCCTGAATTCTCATGGTTCAATACTCAATCCTCAATCGTCAATCCTCAATCCCCAGTCCTCAATCTTCAATCCTCAATCCTCAACCCTCAATCCTCAATCCTCAATCCTCAGTCTTCAATCCTCAATACTCAATCTTCAATCCTCAATCCTCAATCCTCAATCCTCAATCCTCAATCCTCAATCCTCAATCCTCAATCCTCAATCCTCAATCCTCAATCCTCAATCCTCAATCCTCAATGCTCAATCTGCAATCCTCAATCCTCAATCCTCAATCCTCAATCCTCATTCTTGAATCCTCAATACCCAATCCTCAATCTTCAATCCTCAATCCTCAATCCTCAATTCTCAATTCTCAATCCTCAATCCTCAATCCTCAGACATCAAACATCAATATTCTACCCTCAGTTCTCGTCCTCAATCCACAACACTCAATCCTCAATCCTCAATCTTCAATCATCAATATTCAATCTTCAATCCTCAATCCTCAATCCTCAATCCTCAATCCTCAATCCTCAATCCTCAATCCTCAATCCTCAAACCTCAATCCTCAATCCTCAACCCTCAATCCTCAATCCTCAATCTTCAATCCTCAATCCTCAATCCTCAATCCTCAATCTTTAATCCTCAATACTGAGACTTCAATCCCCAATCCTCAATCCTCAATCCTCAATCCTCATTCTTCAATCCTCAATACCCAATACTCAATCTTCAATCCTCAGACCTCAATTCGCAATCCACAATCCTCAATCCTCAGACCTCAAGTATCAATACTCAACCCTCAGTCCTCGTCCTCAATACACAACCCTCCATCATCAACCCTCAATCCTCAATACTCAATCCTCAATCCTCAATCCTCAGTCCTCAAACCTCAATCCTGAATCCTCAATCCTGAATCCCCAATCTTCAGGCCTCAGGCCTCAACAATCAGTTGTCAATCCTCAATCCTCCATAGAATATCATCAATTCACAGTTCTCAATACCCAATACTCAATCTGCAATCTTCAAATCTCTATCCACAAACATCAATTCTCATCACTCAACCCTCAACACTCAGTCCCCAATCCTCAATATTCAATCCTCAATCCTCAATCCTCAATCCTCAATCCTCAATACTCAATCTTCAATCCTCAATACTCAATCTTCAATCCTCAATCCTCAATCCTCAATTCTCAATCCTCAATCCTCAATCCTCAATATGCAGTCCTCAATACTCAATCTTCAATCATCAATCCTGAATCCTCAATCCTCAATCTTCAATCCTCAATCCCCAGTCCTCAATGTCCAATCCTCAATGCTCAATCCTCAATCCTCAATCCTGAGTCCTCAATCCTCAATCCTCAATCCTCAAACCTCAATCCTGAACCGTCCGTCCTCATCCTCCATCCTCCATCCTCAATCCTCAATCCTCAATCCTCAATCTTCAATCCTCAATACTCAATCTTCAATCCATAATCCTCAATCCTCAATCCTCAATCCTCAGGCATCAATACTCAATCTTCAATACTCAATCCTCAATCCTCAATCCTCAATCATCAATCCTCAACCCTGAATCCTCATTCCTCAAACCTCAATCCTCAACTCTCAGTCCTCATTCTCAATTCTCAATTCTCAATCCTCAATCCTCAATCGTCAATCTTCAATCCTCCATAATCAATCTCCAATCCAAGATACTCAGTCCCCAATCTTCAATCCTTAATCCTCAATCTTCAATCCTCAATCCCCAGTCATCAATCTTCAATCCTCAATGCTCAATCCTCAATCCTCAACCGTCAGTCCTCGTCCGCAATGCTCAGCACTCAAACCTCAATTCTCAATATTCAATCATCAATACCCAATCTTCAATCCTCAATACTCAATCCTCAATCGTCAATCCTCAATCTTCAATCCTCAATACTCAATCTTCAATCACCAATCCTCAATCCTCAATCCTCAATCCTCCGGCATCAATACTCAATCTTCAATACTCAATCTTCAATCCTCAATCCTCAATCCTCAATCCTCAATCCTCAATCCTCAATATTCAGTCCACAATACTCAGTCTTCAATCATCAATCCTGAATCCTCAATCCTCAATCTTCAATCCTCAATCCCCAGTCCTCAATGTCCAATCCTCAATGCTCAATCCTCAATCCTCAATCCTGAGTCCTCAATCCTCAATCCTCAATCCTCAATCATCAATCCTCAACCCTCAATCCTCATTCCTCAAACCTCAATCCTCAACTCTCAGTCCTCATTCTCAATTCCCAATTCTCAATCCTCAATCCTCAATCGTCAATCTTCAATCCTCCATAATCAATCTCCAATCCAAGATACTCAATCCCCAATCTTCAATCCTCAGGCATCAATCTTCAATCCTCAATGCTCAATCCTCAATCCTCAATCTTCAATCCTCAATCCTCAATCCTCAATCCTCAATCCTCAACCCTCAATCCTCAATCCTCAATCATCAATCCTCAATCCTCAGGCATCAATACTCAATCTTCAATACTCAATCCTCAATCCTCAATCCTCAATCATCAATCCTCAACCCTCAATCCTCATTCCTCAAACCTCAATCCTCAACTCTCAGTCCTCATTCTCAATTCCCAATTCTCAATCCTCAATCCTCAATCGACAATCTTCAATCCTCCATAATCAATCTCCAATCCAAGATACTCAATCCCCAATCTTCAATCCTTAATCCTCAACCTTCAATCCTCAATCCCCAGTCATCAATCTTCAATCCTCAATGCTCAATCCTCAATCCTCAATCTTCAATCCTCAATCCTCAATCCTCAATCCTCAATCCTCAACCCTCAATCCTCAATCCTCAATCATCAATCCTCAATCCTCAATCCTGAATCCTCAATCCTCAATCTTTAATCCTCAATACCCAACCCTCAATCTTCAATCCTCAATCCTCAATCCTCAATTCTCAATCCTCAATCCTCAATCCACAATCCTCAATCCTCGTTCCTCAAACCTCAATACTCAACCCTCAGTCTTCATCCTCAATTCTCAATCCTCAATCCTCAATCCTCAATCCTCAATCCTCAATCCTCAACCTTCAATCCTCAATAATCAATCTCCAACCCTACATCCTCAATCCCCAATCCTCAATCCTTAATCCTCCATCTTCAATCCTCAATCGCCAGTCCTCAATCTTCAATCCTCAATGCTCAATCCTCAATCCTCAAGCCTCAGTCCCCAATCCTCAATCCTCAATCCTCAAACCTCAATCCTCAACCGTCGGTCCTCGTCCTCAATCCTCAACCCTCAATCCTCAATCCTCAATATTCAGTCATCAATAATCAATCTTCAATCCTCAATCATCAATCCTCAATCCTCAATCCTCAATCCTCAATATTCAACACTCAACCCTCAACCTTAAATCCTCAATATTCAACCATCAGTCCTCAATTCTCAATACTCAATAGAACATCCTGAATACTCATGGTTCAATATTCAATCCAGAATATTCAATAATCAAATCTCAAACCTCAAGCATCAATTCTCAACACTCAACCCTCAACACTCAGTCCTCTCTCTTCTATCCTACATCCTCAACCCTCAATCCTCAAGCGTCAATCCTCAATACTCAATCCTCAACCCTCAATCCTCAATCCTCAATCTTGAATCCTCAATACTCAATCTTCAATCCTCAATCCTCAATCCTCAATCCTCAATACTCTATCCTTAATCCTCAATCCTCAATCCTCAAAACTCAATCCTCAACCCTCAATCCTCAACCCTCAAACCTCAATCCTCAACCCTCAGTCCTCATCCTCAATTCTCTATTCTCAATTCTCAATCCTCAATCCTCAATCCTCGATCTTCAATCCTCAATAATGAATCTCCAATCCTAGATCCTCAATCCCCAATCTTCAACCCTTAACCCTCAATCCTCAGTCATAAATCCTCAATCTTCAATACTCAATCGTCAATCCTCTGTCCTCAATCCTCAATCCTCAATCCTCAATCCTCAATATTCAATCCTCAATACTCAACCTTCAATCCTCAATCCTCAATCCTCAATCCTCAATCCTCAGTCATAAATCCTCAATCTTCAATACTCAATCGTCAATCCCCACTCCTCAATCCTCAACCCTCAATCCTCAAACCTCAATCCTCAACCGACAGTCCTCGTCCTCAATCCTCAACCCTCAATCCTCAGTCCTCAATATTCAATCATCAATAATCAATCTTCAATCCTCAATCATCAATCCTCAATCCTCAATCCTCAATCCTCAATTTTCAATACTCAATCCTCAATCCTCAATCCTCAATCCTCAACCCTCAACCCTCAATCCTCAACGGTCAGTCCTCGTCCTCAATCCTCAAACCTCAATCCTCAATCCTCAATATCCAATCATCAATACTCAATCTTCAATCCTCAATCCTCTATACTCAATCCTCAATCCTCAATCCTCAATACTCAACACACAACCCTCAGCCATCAATCCTCAATACTCAACCATCAATCATCAATTCTCAATACTCAATAGAATATCCTGAATTCTCATGGTTCAATACTCAATCCTCAATCGTCAATCCTCAATCCCCAGTCCTCAATCTTCAATCCTCAATCCTCAACCCTCAATCCTCAATCCTCAATCCTCAGTCTTCAATCCTCAATACTCAATCTTCAATCCTCAATCCTCAATCCTCAATCCTCAATCCTCAATCCTCAATCCTCAATCCTCAATCCTCAATCCTCAATCCTCAATCCTCAATGCTCAATCTGCAATCCTCAATCCTCAATCCTCAATCCTCAATCCTCATTCTTCAATCCTCAATACCCAATCCTCAATCTTCAATCCTCAATCCTCAATCCTCAATTCTCAATCCTCAATCCTCAATCCTCAGACATCATACATCAATATTCTACCCTCAGTTCTCGTCCTCAATCCACAACACTCAATCCTCAATCCTCAATCTTCAATCATCAATATTCAATCTTCAATCCTCAATCCTCAATCCTCAATCCTCAATCCTCAATCCTCAATCCTCAATCCTCAATCCTCAATCCTCAATCCTCAACCTTCAATCCTCAATAATCAATCTCCAACCCTACATCCTCAATCCCCAATCCTCAATCCTTAATCCTCAATCTTCAATCCTCAATCGCCAGTCCTCAATCTTCAATCCTCAATGCTCAATCCTCAATCCTCAAGCCTCAGTCCCCAATCCTCAATCCTCAATCCTCAAACCTCAATCCTCAACCGTCGGTCCTCGTCCTCAATCCTCAACCCTCAATCCTCAATCCTCAATATTCAGTCATCAATTATCAATCTTCAATCCTCAATCATCAATCCTCAATCCTCAATCCTCAATCCTCAATATTCAACACTCAACCCTCAACCTTAAATCCTCAATATTCAACCATCAGTCCTCAATTCTCAATACTCAATAGAACATCCTGAATACTCATGGTTCAATATTCAATCCAGAATATTCAATAATCAAATCTCAAACCTCAAGCATCAATTCTCAACACTCAACCCTCAACACTCAGTCCTCTCTCTTCTATCCTACATCCTCAACCCTCAATCCTCAAGCGTCAATCCTCAATACTCAATCCTCAACCCTCAATCCTCAATCCTCAATCTTGAATCCTCAATACTCAATCTTCAATCCTCAATCCTCAATCCTCAATCCTCAATACTCTATCCTCAATCCTCAATTCTCAATCCTCAAAACTCAATCCTCAACCCTCAATCCTCAACCCTCAAACCTCAATCCTCAACCCTCAGTCCTCATCCTCAATTCTCTATTCTCAATTCTCAATCCTCAATCCTCAATCCTCAATCTTCAATCCTCAATAATGAATCTCCAATCCTAGATCCTCAATCCCCAATCTTCAACCCTTAATCCTCAATCCTCAGTCATAAATCCTCAATCTTCAATACTCAATCGTCAATCCTCTGTCCTCAATCCTCAATCCTCAATCCTCAATCCTCAATATTCAATCCTCAATACTCAACCTTCAATCCTCAATCCTCAATCCTCAATCCTCAATCCTCAGTCATAAATCCTCAATCTTCAATACTCAATCGTCAATCCCCATTCCTCAATCCTCAACCCTCAATCCTCAAACCTCAATCCTCAACCGACAGTCCTCGTCCTCAATCCTCAACCCTCAATCCTCAATCCTCAATATTCAATCATCAATAATCAATCTTCAATCCTCAATCATCAATCCTCAATCCTCAATCCTCAATCCTCAATTTTCAATACTCAATCCTCAATCCTCAATCCTCAATCCTCAACCCTCAACCCTCAATCCTCAACGGTCAGTCCTCGTCCTCAATCCTCAAACCTCAATCCTCAATCCTCAATATTCAATCATCAATACTCAATCTTCAATCCTCAATCCTCTATACTCAATCCTCAATCCTCAATCCTCAATACTCAACACACAACCCTCAGCCATCAATCCTCAATACTCAACCATCAATCATCAATTCTCAATACTCAATAGAATATCCTGAATTCTCATGGTTCAATACTCAATCCTCAATCGTCAATCCTCAATCCCCAGTCCTCAATCTTCAATCCTCAATCCTCAACCCTCAATCCTCAATCCTCAATCCTCAATCTTCAATCCTCAATACTCAATCTTCAATCCTCAATCCTCAATCCTCAATCCTCAATCCTCAATCCTCAATCCTCAATCCTCAATCCTCAATGCTCAATCTGCAATCCTCAATCCTCAATCCTCAATCCTCAATCCTCATTCTTCAATCCTCAATACCCAATCCTCAATCTTCAATCCTCAATCCTCAATCCTCAATTCTCAATCCTCAATCCTCAATCCTCAGACATCATACATCAATATTCTACCCTCAGTTCTCGTCCTCAATCCACAACACTCAATCCTCAATCCTCAATCTTCAATCATCAATATTCAATCTTCAATCCTCAATCCTCAATCCTCAATCCTCAATCCTCAATCCTCAATCCTCAATCCTCAATCCTCAAACCTCAATCCTCAATCCTCAACCCTCAATCCTCAATCCTCAATCTTCAATCCTCAATCCTCAATCCTCAATCCTCAATCTTTAATCCTCAATACTGAGACTTCAATCCCCAATCCTCAATCCTCAATCCTCAATCCTCATTCTTCAATCCTCAATACCCAATACACAATCTTCAATCCTCAGACCTCAATTCGCAATCCACAATCCTCAATCCTCAGACCTCAAGTATCAATACTCAACCCTCAGTCCTCGTACTCAATACACAACCCTCCATCATCAACCCTCAATCCTCAATACTCAATCCTCAATCCTCAATCCTCAGTCCTCAAACCTCAATCCTGAATCCTTAATCCTGAATCCTCAATCTTCAGGCCTCAGGCCTCAACAATCAGTTGTCAATCCTCAATCCTCCATAGAATATCATCAATTCACAGTTCTCAATACCCAATACTCAATCTGCAATCTTCAAATCTCTATCCACAAACATCAATTCTCATCACTCAACCCTCAACACTCAGTCCCCAATCCTCAATATTCAATCCTCAATCCTCAATCATCAATCCACAATCCTCAACCTTCAATCCTCAATACTCAATCTTCAATCCTCAATCCTCAATCCTCAATTCTCAATCCTCAATCCTCAATCCTCAATATGCAGTCCTCAATACTCAATCTTCAATCATCAATCCTGAATCCTCAATCCTCAATCTTCAATCCTCAATCCCCAGTCCTCAATGTCCAATCCTCAATGCTCAATCCTCAATCCTCAATCCTGAGTCCTCAATCCTCAATCCTCAATCCTCAAACCTCAATCCTGAACCGTCCGTCCTCATCCTCCATCCTCCATCCTCAATCCTCAATCCTCAATCCTCAATCTTCAATCCTCAATACTCAATCTTCAATCCATAATCCTCAATCCTCAATCCTCAATCCTCAAACCTCAGGCATCAATACTCAATCTTCAATACTCAATCCTCAATCCTCAATCCTCAATCATCAATCCTCAACCCTGAATCCTCATTCCTCAAACCTCAATCCTCAACTCTCAGTCCACATTCTCAATTCTCAATTCTCAATCCTCAATCCTCAATCGTCAATCTTCAATCCTCCATAATCAATCTCCAATCCAAGATACTCAGTCCCCAATCTTCAATCCTTAATCCTCAATCTTCAATCCTCAATCCCCAGTCATCAATCTTCAATCCTCAATGCTCAATCCTCAATCCTCAACCGTCAGTCCTCGTCCTCAATGCTCAGCACTCAAATCTCAATTCTCAATATTCAATCATCAATACCCAATCTTCAATCCTCAATACTCAATCCTCAATCGTCAATCCTCAATCTTCAATCCTCAATACTCAATCCTCAATCCTCAGTCCTCAAACCTCAATCCTGAATCCTCAATCCTGAATCCTCAATCTTCAGGCCTCAGGCCTCAACAATCAGTTGTCAATCCTCAATCCTCCATAGAATATCATCAATTCACAGTTCTCAATACCCAATACTCAATCTGCAATCTTCAAATCTCTATCCACAAACATCAATTCTCATCACTCAACCCTCAACACTCAGTCCCCAATCCTCAATATTCAATCCTCAATCCTCAATCCTCAATCCACAGTCCTCAACCTTCAATCCTCAATACTCAATCTTCAATCCTCAATCCTCAATCCTCAATCCTCAATCCTCAATCCTCAATACTCAATCCTCAATCCTCAATCCTCAATCCTCAATCCTCAATCCTCAATCTTCAATCCTCAATCCTCAATCCTCATTCTTGAATCCTCAATACCCAATCCTCAATCTTCAATCCTCAATCCTCAATCCTCAATTCTCAATCCTCAATCCTCAATCCTCAGACATCAAACATCAATATTCTACCCTCAGTTCTCGTCCTCAATCCACAACACTCAATCCTCAATCCTCAATCTTCAATCATCAATATTCAATCTTCAATCCTCAATCCTCAATCCTCAATCCTCAATCCTCAATCCTCAATCCTCAATCCTCAATCCTCAAACCTCAATCCTCAATCCTCAACCCTCAATCCTCAATCCTCAATCTTCAATCCTCAATCCTCAATCCTCAATCCTCAATCTTTAATCCTCAATACTGAGACTTCAATCCCCAATCCTCAATCCTCAATCCTCAATCCTCATTCTTCAATCCTCAATACCCAATACTCAATCTTCAATCCTCAGACCTCAATTCGCAATCCACAATCCTCAATCCTCAGACCTCAAGTATCAATACTCAACCCTCAGTCCTCGTCCTCAATACACAACCCTCCATCATCAACCCTCAATCCTCAATACTCAATCCTCAATCCTCAATCCTCAGTCCTCAAACCTCAATCCTGAATCCTCAATCCTGAATCCCCAATCTTCAGGCCTCAGGCCTCAACAATCAGTTGTCAATCCTCATTCCTCCATAGAATATCATCAATTCACAGTTCTCAATACCCAATACTCAATCTGCAATCTTCAAATCTCTATCCACAAACATCAATTCTCATCACTCAACCCTCAACACTCAGTCCCCAATCCTCAATATTCAATCCTCAATCCTCAATCCTCAATCCTCAATCCGCAATCCTCAACCTTCAATCCTCAATACTCAATCTTCAATCCTCAATCCTCAATCCTCAATTCTCAATCCTCAATCCTCAATCCTCAATATGCAGTCCTCAATACTCAATCTTCAATCATCAATCCTGAATCCTCAATCCTCAATCTTCAATCCTCAATCCCCAGTCCTCAATGTCCAATCCTCAATGCTCAATCCTCAATCCTCAATCCTGAGTCCTCAATCCTCAATCCTCAATCCTCAATCTTCAATCCTCAATCCTCAATCCTCAATCCTCAATCTTTAATCCTCAATACTGAGACTTCAATCCCCAATCCTCAATCCTCAATCCTCAATCCTCATTCTTCAATCCTCAATACCCAATACTCAATCTTCAATCCTCAGACCTCAATTCGCAATCCACAATCCTCAATCCTCAGACCTCAAGTATCAATACTCAACCCTCAGTCCTCGTCCTCAATACACAACCCTCCATCATCAACCCTCAATCCTCAATACTCAATCCTCAATCCTCAATCCTCAGTCCTCAAACCTCAATCCTGAATCCTCAATCCTGAATCCCCAACCTTCAGGCCTCAGGCCTCAACAATCAGTTGTCAATCCTCATTCCTCCATAGAATATCATCAATTCACAGTTCTCAATACCCAATACTCAATCTGCAATCTTCAAATCTCTATCCACAAACATCAATTCTCATCACTCAACCCTCAACACTCAGTCCCCAATCCTCAATATTCAATCCTCAATCCTCAATCCTCAATCCTCAATCCACAATCCTCAACCTTCAATCCTCAATACTCAATCTTCAATCCTCAATCCTCAATCCTCAATTCTCAATCCTCAATCCTCAATCCTCAATATGCAGTCCTCAATACTCAATCTTCAATCATCAATCCTGAATCCTCAATCCTCAATCTTCAATCCTCAATCCGCAGTCCTCAATGTCCAATCCTCAATGCTCAATCCTCAATCCTCAATCCTGAGTCCTCAATCCTCAATCCTCAATCCTCAAACCTCAATCCTCAACCGTCCGTCCTCATCCTCCATCCTCCATCCTCAATCCTCAATCCTCAATCCTCAATCTTCAATCCTCAATACTCAATCTTCAATCCATAATCCTCAATCCTCAATCCTCAATCCTCAATCCTCAGGCATCAATACTCAATCTTCAATACTCAATCCTCAATCCTCAATCCTCAATCATCAATCCTCAACCCTCAATCCTCATTCCTCAAACCTCAATCCTCAACTCTCAGTCCTCATTCTCAATTCCCAATTCTCAATCCTCAATCCTCAATCGTCAATCTTCAATCCTCCATAATCAATCTCCAATCCAAGATACTCAATCCCCAATCTTCAATCCTTAATCCTCAACCTTCAATCCTCAATCCCCAGTCATCAATCTTCAATCCTCAATGCTCAATCCTCAATCCTCAATCTTCAATCCTCAATCCTCAATCCTCAATCCTCAATCCTCAACCCTCAATCCTCAATCCTCAATCATCAATCCTCAATCCTCAATCCTCAATCCTCAATCCTCAATCTTTAATCCTCAATACCCAACCCTCAATCTTCAATCCTCAATCCTCAATCCTCAATTCTCAATCCTCAATCCTCAATCCACAATCCTCAATCCTCGTTCCTCAAACCTCAATACTCAACCCTCAGTCTTCATCCTCAATTCTCAATCCTCAATCCTCAATCCTCAATCCTCAATCCTCAATCCTCAACCTTCAATCCTCAATAATCAATCTCCAACCCTACATCCTCAATCCCCAATCCTCAATCCTTAATCCTCCATCTTCAATCCTCAATCGCCAGTCCTCAATCTTCAATCCTCAATGCTCAATCCTCAATCCTCAAGCCTCAGTCCCCAATCCTCAATCCTCAATCCTCAAACCTCAATCCTCAACCGTCGGTCCTCGTCCTCAATCCTCAACCCTCAATCCTCAATCCTCAATATTCAGTCATCAATAATGAATCTTCAATCCTCAATCATCAATCCTCAATCCTCAATCCTCAATCCTCAATATTCAACACTCAACCCTCAACCTTAAATCCTCAATATTCAACCATCAGTCCTCAATTCTCAATACTCAATAGAACATCCTGAATACTCATGGTTCAATATTCAATCCAGAATATTCAATAATCAAATCTCAAACCTCAAGCATCAATTCTCAACACTCAACCCTCAACACTCAGTCCTCTCTCTTCTATCCTACATCCTCAACCCTCAATCCTCAAGCGTCAATCCTCAATACTCAATCCTCAACCCTCAATCCTCAATCCTCAATCTTGAATCCTCAATACTCAATCTTCAATCCTCAATCCTCAATCCTCAATCCTCAATACTCTATCCTTAATCCTCAATCCTCAATCCTCAAAACTCAATCCTCAACCCTCAATCCTCAACCCTCAAACCTCAATCCTCAACCCTCAGTCCTCATCCTCAATTCTCTATTCTCAATTCTCAATCCTCAATCCTCAATCCTCGATCTTCAATCCTCAATAATGAATCTCCAATCCTAGATCCTCAATCCCCAATCTTCAACCCTTAACCCTCAATCCTCAGTCATAAATCCTCAATCTTCAATACTCAATCGTCAATCCTCTGTCCTCAATCCTCAATCCTCAATCCTCAATCCTCAATATTCAATCCTCAATACTCAACCTTCAATCCTCAATCCTCAATCCTCAATCCTCAATCCTCAGTCATAAATCCTCAATCTTCAATACTCAATCGTCAATCCCCACTCCTCAATCCTCAACCCTCAATCCTCAAACCTCAATCCTCAACCGACAGTCCTCGTCCTCAATCCTCAACCCTCAATCCTCAATCCTCAATATTCAATCATCAATAATCAATCTTCAATCCTCAATCATCAATCCTCAATCCTCAATCCTCAATCCTCAATTTTCAATACTCAATCCTCAATCCTCAATCCTCAATCCTCAACCCTCAACCCTCAATCCTCAACGGTCAGTCCTCGTCCTCAATCCTCAAACCTCAATCCTCAATCCTCAATATCCAATCATCAATACTCAATCTTCAATCCTCAATCCTCTATACTCAATCCTCAATCCTCAATCCTCAATACTCAACACACAACCCTCAGCCATCAATCCTCAATACTCAACCATCAATCATCAATTCTCAATACTCAATAGAATATCCTGAATTCTCATGGTTCAATACTCAATCCTCAATCGTCAATCCTCAATCCCCAGTCCTCAATCTTCAATCCTCAATCATCAACCCTCAATCCTCAATCCTCAATCCTCAGTCTTCAATCCTCAATACTCAATCTTCAATCCTCAATCCTCAATCCTCAATCCTCAATCCTCAATCCTCAATCCTCAATCCTCAATCCTCAATCCTCAATCCTCAATCCTCAATGCTCAATCTGCAATCCTCAATCCTCAATCCTCAATCCTCAATCCTCATTCTTCAATCCTCAATACCCAATCCTCAATCTTCAATCCTCAATCCTCAATCCTCAATTCTCAATCCTCAATCCTCAATCCTCAGACATCATACATCAATATTCTACCCTCAGTTCTCGTCCTCAATCCACAACACTCAATCCTCAATCCTCAATCTTCAATCATCAATATTCAATCTTCAATCCTCAATCCTCAATCCTCAATCCTCAATCCTCAATCCTCAATCCTCAATCCTCAATCCTCAGTCCTCAATCCTCAACCTTCAATCCTCAATAATCAATCTCCAACCCTACATCCTCAATCCCCAATCCTCAATCCTTAATCCTCAATCTTCAATCCTCAATCGCCAGTCCTCAATCTTCAATCCTCAATGCTCAATCCTCAATCCTCAAGCCTCAGTCCCCAATCCTCAATCCTCAATCCTCAAACCTCAATCCTCAACCGTCGGTCCTCGTCCTCAATCCTCAACCCTCAATCCTCAATCCTCAATATTCAGTCATCAATTATCAATCTTCAATCCTCAATCATCAATCCTCAATCCTCAATCCTCAATCCTCAATATTCAACACTCAACCCTCAACCTTAAATCCTCAATATTCAACCATCAGTCCTCAATTCTCAATACTCAATAGAACATCCTGAATACTCATGGTTCAATATTCAATCCAGAATATTCAATAATCAAATCTCAAACCTCAAGCATCAATTCTCAACACTCAACCCTCAACACTCAGTCCTCTCTCTTCTATCCTACATCCTCAACCCTCAATCCTCAAGCGTCAATCCTCAATACTCAATCCTCAACCCTCAATCCTCAATCCTCAATCTTGAATCCTCAATACTCAATCTTCAATCCTCAATCCTCAATCCTCAATCCTCAATACTCTATCCTCAATCCTCAATTCTCAATCCTCAAAATTCAATCCTCAACCCTCAATCCTCAACCCTCAAACCTCAATCCTCAACCCTCAGTCCTCATCCTCAATTCTCTATTCTCAATTCTCAATCCTCAATCCTCAATCCTCAATCTTCAATCCTCAATAATGAATCTCCAATCCTAGATCCTCAATCCCCAATCTTCAACCCTTAATCCTCAATCCTCAGTCATAAATCCTCAATCTTCAATACTCAATCGTCAATCCTCTGTCCTCAATCCTCAATCCTCAATCCTCAATCCTCAATATTCAATCCTCAATACTCAACCTTCAATCCTCAATCCTCAATCCTCAATCCTCAATCCTCAGTCATAAATCCTCAATCTTCAATACTCAATCGTCAATCCCCATTCCTCAATCCTCAACCCTCAATCCTCAAACCTCAATCCTCAACCGACAGTCCTCGTCCTCAATCCTCAACCCTCAATCCTCAATCCTCAATATTCAATCATCAATAATCAATCTTCAATCCTCAATCATCAATCCTCAATCCTCAATCCTCAATCCTCAATTTTCAATACTCAATCCTCAATCCTCAATCCTCAATCCTCAACCCTCAACCCTCAATCCTCAACGGTCAGTCCTCGTCCTCAATCCTCAAACCTCAATCCTCAATCCTCAATATTCAATCATCAATACTCAATCTTCAATCCTCAATCCTCTATACTCAATCCTCAATCCTCAATCCTCAATACTCAACACACAACCCTCAGCCATCAATCCTCAATACTCAACCATCAATCATCAATTCTCAATACTCAATAGAATATCCTGAATTCTCATGGTTCAATACTCAATCCTCAATCGTCAATCCTCAATCCCCAGTCCTCAATCTTCAATCCTCAATCCTCAACCCTCAATCCTCAATCCTCAATCCTCAGTCTTCAATCCTCAATACTCAATCTTCAATCCTCAATCCTCAATCCTCAATCCTCAATCCTCAATCCTCAATCCTCAATCCTCAATCCTCAATGCTCAATCTGCAATCCTCAATCCTCAATCCTCAATCCTCAATCCTCATTCTTCAATCCTCAATACCCAATCCTCAATCTTCAATCCTCAATCCTCAATCCTCAATTCTCAATCCTCAATCCTCAATCCTCAGACATCATACATCAATATTCTACCCTCAGTTCTCGTCCTCAATCCACAACACTCAATCCTCAATCCTCAATCTTCAATCATCAATATTCAATCTTCAATCCTCAATCCTCAATCCTCAATCCTCAATCCTCAATCCTCAATCCTCAATCCTCAATCCTCAAACCTCAATCCTCAATCCTCAACCCTCAATCCTCAATCCTCAATCTTCAATCCTCAATCCTCAATCCTCAATCCTCAATCTTTAATCCTCAATACTGAGACTTCAATCCCCAATCCTCAATCCTCAATCCTCAATCCTCATTCTTCAATCCTCAATACCCAATACACAATCTTCAATCCTCAGACCTCAATTCGCAATCCACAATCCTCAATCCTCAGACCTCAAGTATCAATACTCAACCCTCAGTCCTCGTACTCAATACACAACCCTCCATCATCAACCCTCAATCCTCAATACTCAATCCTCAATCCTCAATCCTCAGTCCTCAAACCTCAATCCTGAATCCTTAATCCTGAATCCTCAATCTTCAGGCCTCAGGCCTCAACAATCAGTTGTCAATCCTCAATCCTCCATAGAATATCATCAATTCACAGTTCTCAATACCCAATACTCAATCTGCAATCTTCAAATCTCTATCCACAAACATCAATTCTCATCACTCAACCCTCAACACTCAGTCCCCAATCCTCAATATTCAATCCTCAATCCTCAATCATCAATCCACAATCCTCAACCTTCAATCCTCAATACTCAATCTTCAATCCTCAATCCTCAATCCTCAATTCTCAATCCTCAATCCTCAATCCTCAATATGCAGTCCTCAATACTCAATCTTCAATCATCAATCCTGAATCCTCAATCCTCAATCTTCAATCCTCAATCCCCAGTCCTCAATGTCCAATCCTCAATGCTCAATCCTCAATCCTCAATCCTGAGTCCTCAATCCTCAATCCTCAATCCTCAAACCTCAATCCTGAACCGTCCGTCCTCATCCTCCATCCTCCATCCTCAATCCTCAATCCTCAATCCTCAATCTTCAATCCTCAATACTCAATCTTCAATCCATAATCCTCAATCCTCAATCCTCAATCCTCAAACCTCAGGCATCAATACTCAATCTTCAATACTCAATCCTCAATCCTCAATCCTCAATCATCAATCCTCAACCCTGAATCCTCATTCCTCAAACCTCAATCCTCAACTCTCAGTCCACATTCTCAATTCTCAATTCTCAATCCTCAATCCTCAATCGTCAATCTTCAATCCTCCATAATCAATCTCCAATCCAAGATACTCAGTCCCCAATCTTCAATCCTTAATCCTCAATCTTCAATCCTCAATCCCCAGTCATCAATCTTCAATCCTCAATGCTCAATCCTCAATCCTCAACCGTCAGTCCTCGTCCTCAATGCTCAGCACTCAAATCTCAATTCTCAATATTCAATCATCAATACCCAATCTTCAATCCTCAATACTCAATCCTCAATCGTCAATCTTCAATCTTCAATCCTCAATACTCAATCCTCAATCCTCAGTCCTCAAACCTCAATCCTGAATCCTCAATCCTGAATCCTCAATCTTCAGGCCTCAGGCCTCAACAATCAGTTGTCAATCCTCAATCCTCCATAGAATATCATCAATTCACAGTTCTCAATACCCAATACTCAATCTGCAATCTTCAAATCTCTATCCACAAACATCAATTCTCATCACTCAACCCTCAACACTCAGTCCCCAATCCTCAATATTCAATCCTCAATCCTCAATCCTCAATCCACAGTCCTCAACCTTCAATCCTCAATACTCAATCTTCAATCCTCAATCCTCAATCCTCAATCCTCAATCCTCAATCCTCAATACTCAATCCTCAACCCTCAATCCTCAATCCTCAATCTTGAATCCTGAATACTCAATCTTCAATCCTCAATCCTCAATCCTCAATCCTCAACTCTCAGTCCTCATTCTCAATTCTCAATTCTCAATCCTCAATCCTCAATCGTCAATCCTCAATTCTCAACCTTCAATCCTCAATAATCAATCTCCAACCCTACATCCTCAATCCCCAATCCTCAATCCTTAATCCTCAATCTTCAATCCTCAATCGCCAGTCCTCAATCTGCAATCCTCAATGCTCAATCCTCAATCCTCAAGCCTCAGTCCCCAATCCTCAATCCTCAATCCTCAAACCTCAATCCTCAACCGTCGGTCCTCGTCCTCAATCCTCAACCCTCAATCCTCAATCCTCAATATTCAGTCATCAATAATCAATCTTCAATCCTCAATCATCAATCCTCAATCCTCAATCCTCAATCCTCAGGCATCAATACTCAATCTTCAATACTCAATCCTCAATCCTCAATCCTCAATCATCAATCCTCAACCCTGAATCCTCATTCCTCAAACCTCAATCCTCAACTCTCAGTCCTCATTCTCAATTCTCAATTCTCAATCCTCAATCCTCAATCGTCAATCTTCAATCCTCCATAATCAATCTCCAATCCAAGATACTCAGTCCCCAATTTTCAATCCTTAATCCTCAATCTTCAATCCTCAATCCCCAGTCATCAATCTTCAATCCTCAATGCTCAATCCTCAATCCTCAACCGTCAGTCCTCGTCCTCAATGCTCAGCACTCAAATCTCAATTCTCAATATTCAATCATCAATACCCAATCTTCAATCCTCAATACTCAATCCTCAATCGTCAACCCTCAATCTTCAATCCTCAATACTCAATCTTCAATCACCAATCCTCAATCCTCAATCCTCAATCCTCCGGCATCAATACTCAATCTTCAATACTCAATCCTTAATCCTCAATTCTCAATCCTCAATCCTCAACCTTTAACTCTTAATCCACAATCCTCAATGTTCAATCCTCAATACCCAATCCTTAATCTTCAATCCTCAGTCCTCAATCCTCAATTCTCAATCCTCAATCCTCAATCCTCAATCCTCAATCCTCAGTCCTCAAACCTCAATCCTGAATACTCAATCCTGAATCCTCAATCTTCAATCCTCAATCCTCAATCCTCAATCCTCAATCCTCAATCTTTAATCCTCAATACTGAAACTTCAATCCCCAATCCTCAATCCTCAATCATCAATCCTCATTCTTCAATCCTCAATACCCAACCCTCAATCTTCAATCCTCAGTCCTCAATTCGCAATCCACAATCCTCAATCCTCAGACCTCAAGTATCAATACTCAACCCTCAGTCCTCGTCCTCAATACACAACCCTCACTCATCAATCCTCAATCTTCAATCCTCAATCCTCAATCCTCAATCCTCAGACCTCAAACATTAATATTCAACACTCAGTTCTCGTCCTCAATCCACAACACTCAATCCTCAATCCTCAATCTCCAATCATCAATATTCAATCTTCAATCCTCAATCCTCAATCCTCAATCCTCAATCCTCAATCCTCAATCCTCAATCCTCAATCCTCAATCCTCTATCCTCAATCCTCAATCCTCAACCCTCAATCCTCAATCCTCAATCTTCAATCCTCAATCCTCAATCCTGAATCCTCAATCTTCAGCCCTCAGTCCTCAACAATCAGTTGTCAATACTCAATCCTCCATAGAATATCATCAATTCACAGTTTTCAATACTCAATACTCAATCTGCAATCTTCAAATCTCTATCCACAAACATCAATTCTCATCACTCAACCCTCAACACTGAGTACACAATCCTCAATATTCAATCCTCAATCCTCAATCCCCAATCCACAATCCTCAACCATCTATCCTCAATACTCTATCTTCAATCCTCAATCCTCAATCCTCAATCCTCAATCCTCAATCCTCAATACTCAATCTTCAATCATCAATCCTCAATCCTCAATCCTCAGTCGTCAATCCTCAGTCATCAATCCTCAATCTTCAATACTCAGCCGTCAATCCTTAGTCCTCAATCCTCAATCCTCGTTCCTCAAACCTCAATCCTCAACCCACAGCCTTCATCCTCAATTCTCAATTCTCAATCCGCAATCCTCAATCCTCAATCCTCAACCTTCAATCCTCAATAATCAATCTCCAATCCTACATCCTCAATCCCCAATCCTCAATCCTTAATCCTCAATCTTCAATCCTCAATCGCCAGTTCTCAATCTTCAATCCTCAATGCTCAATCCTCAATCCTCAAGCCTCAGTCCTCAATCCTCAATCCTCAATCCTCAAACCTCAATCCTCAACCGTCGGTCCTCGTCCTCAATCCTCAACCCTCAATACTCAATCCTCAATATTCAATCATCAATAATCAATCTTCAATCCTCAATCATCAATCCTCAATCCTCAATCCTCAATCCTCAATATTCAACACTCAACCCTCAACCTTAAATCCTCAATATTCAACCATCAATCCTCAATTCCCAATACTCAATAGAACATCCTGAATACTCATGGTTCAATACACAATCCGGAATATTCACTAATCAAATCTCAAACCCCAAGCATCAATTCTCAACACTCAACCCTCAACACTCAGTCCTCTCTCTTCTATCCTACATCCTCAACCCTCAATCCTCAAGCGTCAACCCTCAATACTCAATCCGCAACGCTCAATCCTCAATCCTCAATCATCAATCCTCAATACTCAATCTTCAATCCTCAATCCTCAATCCTCAATCCTCAATCCTCAATACTCTATCCTCAATCCTCAATCCTCAACCCTCAACCCTCAACCCTCAACCCTCAATCCTCATCCCTCAAACGTCAATCCTCAACCCTCAGTCCTCATCCTCAATTCTCTATTCTCAATTCTCAATTCTCAATCCTCAATCCTCAATCTTCAATGCTCAATAATGAATCTCCAATCCTAGATCCTCAATCCCCAATCTTCAACCCTTAATCGTCAATCCTCAGTCATAAATCCTCAATCTTCAATACTCAATCGTCAATCCTCTGTCCTCAATCCTCAATCCTCAATTCTCAATCCTCAATATTCAATCCTCAATACTCAACCTTCAATCCTCAATCCTCAATCCTCAATCCTCAATCCTCAGTCATAAATCCTCAATCTTCAATACTCAATCGTCAATCCCAAGTCCTCAATCCTCAACCCTCAATCCTCAAACCTAAATCCTCAACCGTCAGTCCTCGTCCTCAATCCTCAATCCTCAATCCTCAATCTTTAATCGTCAATACTGAAACTTCAATCCCCAGTCCTCAATCCTCAATCCTCAATCCTCATTCTTCAATCCTCAATACCCAATGCTCAATCTTCAATCCTCAGTCCCCAATTCGCAATCCACAATCCTCAATCCTCAGACCTCAAGTAGCAATACTCAACCCTCAGTCCTCGTCCTCAATACACAACCCTCAATCATCAATCCCCAATCTTCAATACTCAATCCTCAATCCTCAATCCTCAGTCCTCAAACCTCAATTCTGAATCCTCAATCTTCAGCCCTCAGTCCTCAACAATCAGTTGTCAACCCTCAATCCTCCATAGAATATCATCAATTCACAGTTTTCAATACTCAATACTCAATCTGCAATCTTCAAATCTCTATCCACAAACATCAATTCTCATCACTCAACCCTCAACACTCAGTCCCCAATCCTCAATATTCAATCCTCAATCCTCAATCCTCAATCCACAATCCTCAACCTTCAATCCTCAATACTCAATCTTCAATCCTCAATCCTCAATCCTCAATCCTCAATCCTCAATCCTCAATCCTCAATGCTCAATCTGCAATCCTCAATCCTCAATCCTCAATCCTCAATCCTCATTCTTCAATCCTCAATACCCAATCCTCAATCTTCAATCCTCAATCCTCAATCCTCAATCCACACTCCTCAATCCTCAATCCTCAATATTGAATCCTCAATACTCAATCTTCAATCATCAATCCTCAATCCCCAATCATCAGTACTCAATCCTCAGTCATCATTCCTCAATCTTCAATACTCAATCCTCAATCCTCATTCTTCAATCCTCAATACCCAATCCTGAATCTTCAATCCTCAGACCTCAATTCGCAATCCACAATCCTCAATCCTCAGACCTCAAGTATCAATACTCAACCCTCAGTCCTCGTCCTCAATACACAACCCTCAATCATCAATCCTCAATCTTCAATACTCAATCCTCAATCCTCAATCCTCAGTCCTCAAACCTCAATCCTGAATCCTCAATCCTGAATCCTCAATCTTCAGCCCTCAGTCCTCAACAATCAGTTGTCAATCCTCAATCCTCCATAGAATATCATCAATTCACAGTTTTCAATACTCAATACTCAATCTGCAATCTTCAAATCTCTATCCACAAGCATCAATTCTCATCACTCAACCCTCAACACTCAGTCCCCAGTCCTCAATATTCAGTCCTCAATCCTCAGTCCTCAATCCACAATCCTCAACCTTCAATCCTCAATACTCAATCTTCAATCCTCAATCCTCAATCCTCAATCCTCAATCCTCAATCCTCAATATTCAATCCTCAATACTCAATCTTCAATCATCAATCCTCAATCCTCAATCCTCAGTCGTCAATCCTCAGTCATCAATCCTCAATCTTCAATACTCAATCGTCAATCCTTAGTCCTCAATCCTCAATCCTCAATCCTCGTTCCTCAAACCTCAATACTCAACCCTCAGTCTTCATCCTCAGTTCTCAATTCTCAATCCTCAATCCTAAATCCTCAATCCTCAACCTTCAATCCTCAATAATCAATCTCCAACCCTACATCCTCAATCCCCAATCCTCAATCCTTAATCCTCAATCTTCAATCCTCAATCGCCTGTCGTCAATCTTCAATCCTACATCCTCAACCCTCAATCCTCAAGCGTCAATCCTCAAACTTCAATCCTCAATCCTCAATCCTCAATCCTCAATCCTCAACCCTCAATCCTCAATCCTCGATCATCAATCCTCAATCCTCAATCCTCAATCCTCAATCCTCTATCTTTAATCCTCAATACCCAATCCTCAATCTTCAATCCTCAATCCTCAATCCTCAATTCTCAATTCTCAATCCTCAATCCTCAGACCTCAAACATCAATATTCAACCCTCAGTTCTCGTCCTCAATCCACAACACTCAATCCTCAATCCCCAATCTTCAATCATCAATATTCAATCTTCAATCCTCAATCCTCAATCCTCAATCCTCAATCCCCAATCCTCAATCCTCAATCCTCAATCCTCATCCTTCAATCCTCAATACCCAATCCTCAATCTTCAATCCTCAGTCCTCAATTCGCAATCCACAATCCTCAATCCTCAGACCTCAAGTATCAATACTCAACCCTCAGTACTCGTCCTCAATACACAACCCTCAATCATCAACCCTCAATCCTCAATACTCAATCCTCAATCCTCAATCCTAAGTCCTCAAACCTCAATCCTGAATCCTCAATCCTGAATCCTCAATCTTCAGGCCTCAGGCCTCAACAATCAGTTGTCAATCATCAATCCTCCATAGAATATCATCAATTCACAGTTCTCAATACCCAATACTCAATCTGCAATCTTCAAATCCCTATCCACAAACATCAATTCTCATCACTCAACCCTCAACACTCAGTCCCCAATCCTCAATATTCAATCCTCAATCCTCAATCTTAAATCCACAATCCTCAACCTTCAATCCTCTATACTCAATCTTCAATCCTCAATCCTCAATCCTCAATTCTCAATCCTCAATCCTCAATCCTCAATATTCAATCCTTAATACTCAATCTTCAATCATCAATCCTCAATCCTCAATCCTCAGTCGTCAATCCTCAGTCATCAATCCTCAATCTTCAATACTCAATCGTCAATCCTTAGTCCTCAATCCTCAATCCTCAATCCTCGTTCCTCAAACCTCAATCCTCAGCCCTCAGTCTTCATCCTGAGCTCTCAATTCTCAATCCTCAATCCTCAATCCTCAATCCTCAATCTTCAATCCCCAATAGTCAATCTCCAATCCTACATGCTCAATCCCCAATCCTCAATCCTTAATCCTCAATCTTCAATCCTCAATCACCAGTCCTCAATCTTCAATCCTGAACGCTCAATCCTCAATCCTCAAGCCTCAGTCCTCAATCCTCAATCCTGAATCCTCAAACCTCAATCCTCAACCGTCGCCCCTCGTCCTCAATCCTCAACCCTCAATCCTCAATCCTCAATATTCAATCATCAATCCTCAATCCTCAATCCTCAGTCGTCAATCCTCAGTCATCAATCCTCAATCTTCAATACTCAATCGTCAATCCTTAGTCCTCAATCCTCAATCCTCAATCCTCGTTCCTCAAACCTTAATACTCAACCCTCAGTCTTCATCCTCAATTCTCAATTCTCAATTCTCAATCCTCAATCCTCAATCCTCAATCCTCAACCTTCAATCCTCAATAATCAATCTCCAACCCTACATCCTCAATCCCCAATCCTCAATCCTTAATCCTCAATCTTCAATCCTCAATCGCCAGTCCTCTATCTTCAATCCTCAATGCTCAATCCTCAATCCTCAAGCCTCAGTCCTCAATCCTCAATCCTCAATCCTCAAACCTCAATCCTCAACCGTCGGTCCTCGTCCGCAATCCTCAACCCTCAATCCTCAATCCTCAATATTCAATCATCAATAATCAATCATCAATCCTCAATCCTCAATCCTCAATCCTCAATATTCAACACTCAACCCTCAACCTTAAATCCTCAATATTCAACCATCAGTCCTCAATTCTCAATACTCAATAGAACATCCTGAATACTCATGGTTCAATACTCAATCCAGAATATTCAGTAATCAAATCTCAAACCTCAAGCATCAATTCTCAACACTCAACCCTCAACACTCAGTCCTCTCTCTTCTATCCTACATCCTCAACCCTCAATCCTCAATCCTCAAAACTCAATCCTCAACCCTCAATCCTCAATCCTCAACACTCAATCCTCAACCCTCAATCCTCAACCCTCAAACCTCAATCCTCAACCCTCAGTCCTCATCCTCAATTCTCTATTCTCAATTCTCAATCCTCAATCCTCAATCCTCAATCTTCAATCCTCAATAATGAATCTCCAATCCTAGATCCTCAATCCCCAATCTTCAACCCTTAATCCTCAATCCTCAGTCATAAATCCTCAATCTTCAATACTGAATCGTCAATCCTCTGTCCTCAATCCTCAATCCTCAATCCTCAATCCTCAATCCTCAATCCTCAATCTTCAATCATCAATAATCAATCTTCAATCCTCAATCATCAATCCTCAATCCTCAATCCTCAATCCTCAATCTTCAATACTCAATCCTCAATCCTCAATCCTCAATCCTCAATCCTCAATCATCAACCTTCAATCCTCAATACTCAATCTTCAATCATCAATACTCAATCCTCAATCACCAATCCTCAATCCCCAAACCTCAATCTTCAATCCTCAATCCTCAATCCTCAATCATCAATACTCAATGTTCAACCCTCAATACTCAACCTTCAATCCTCAACCCTCAATCCTCAATCCACAATCCACAATCCTCAATCCTCAATCATCAACCTTCAACCCTCAATACTCAATCTTCAATCCTCAATACTCAATCCTGAATCGTCAATCCTCATTCTTGAATCCTCAATACCCAATCCTCAATCCTCAATCCTCAATACTCCATCCTCAATTCTCAATCCTCAGTCCTCAGTCCTCAGTCCTCAAACCTCAATCCTCAACCCTCTGCCCTCATCCTCAATCCTCAATCTTGAATCCTCAATCCTCAATCCTCAACCCTCAATCCTCAGTCCTCAAATCTCAATTCCGAATCCTCAATCCTGAATGCTGAATCTTCATCCCTCAGTCCGCAACAATCAATTGTCAATCCTCCATCCTTAATAGAATATCCACAATTCACAGTTTTCAATACTCAATCCCCAATCTTCAATCTTCAAATCTCAATCCACAGACATCAATTCTCATCACTCAACCCTCAGCACTCAGTCCTCAATCTTCAATCCTCAATGCTCAACCCTCAATCTTCAATCCTCCATACTCAATCTTCAATCCTCAATCCTCAATCATCAATCCTCAATCTTCAACACTCAGTCCTCAATCCTCAGTCCTCAATCCTCAATCATCAATCCTCAATCTTCAATACTCAATCCTCAATCCTCAATCCTCAATCCTCAATACTGAACCATCAATACTCAATTCCCAATACTCAATAGATTATCCTGAATTCTCAGTAATTTAATACTCAAACCTCAATCCTTAACCATCAGCCCATCATCCTCCATCCCCAATCCTCAATCCCCAATCCTCAATATTCAATCCTCAATCCTCAATCCTCAATCATCAATACTCAATGTTCAATCCTCAATACTCAACCTTCAATCCTCAACCCTCAATCCTCAATCATCAGCCTTCAATACTCAATACTCAATCTTCAATCCTCAATACTCAATTCTCAATCGTCAATCCTCATTCTTCAATCCTCAATACCCAATCCTCGATCCTCAATCCTCAATCCTCCATCCTCAATACTCAATCCTCAAACCTCAATACTCAACCATCAATCCTCAATTCTCAATACTCAATAGAATATCCTGAATTCTCAGTTTTCATTACTCAATCCTCATTCTTCAATCTTCATGTCTCCATCCCCAAACATCAATTCTGATCACTCAGCCATCAACACTCAGTCCTCAATCTTCAATCCTCAATCCTCAATACCAAATCCTCAGTCCTCAGTCCTCATTCTTCAATCCTCAATACCCAATCCACAATCCTCAATCCTCAATCCTCAATCCTCAATACTCAATCTTCAATCCTCAATCCTCAATCCTGAATCCTTAATCCTCAACCCTCAGTCCTCATCCTCAATCTCTCAATTCTCAATCCTCAATCCTCAATCCTCAATCTTCAATCCCCAATAATCAATCTCCTATCCTAGATCCTCAATCCCCAATACTCTATCCTTAATCCTCAATATTCAATCCTCAATCCACAGTCCTCCATCTTCAGTCCTCAATGCTCAATACTCAATCCTCAATCCTCAGTCATCAGTCCTCAATCCTCAATCCTCAGACCTCAATCCTCAACCGTCAGTCCTCGTCCTCAATCCTCAACCCTCAATCCTCAATCCTCAATGTTCACTCATCAATACTCAATCTTCAATCCTCAATCCTCAATCCTCAATCCTAAAACCCTCAATCCTCAATATTCAACACACAACCCTCAACCATCAATCCCCAATACTCAACCATCAATACTCAATTCTCAATACTCAATAGAATACCCTGAATTCTCAGTTTTCATTACTCAATCCTCAATCTTCAATCTTCATGTCTCCATCCACAAACATCAATTCTCATCACTCAACCCTCAACACTCAGTCCTCAATCTTCAATCCTCAATCCTCAATACTCAATCCTCAGTCCTCAGTCCTCATTCTTCAATCCTCAATACCCAATACTCAATCCTCAATCCTCAATCCTCAATCCTCAGTCATCAGTCCTCAATCCTCAATCCTCAAACCTCAATCCTCAACCGTCAGACCTCGTCCTCAATCCTCAATCCTCAGTCCTCAATCCTCAATCGCCCACCCTCAATCCTCAATCCTCAAGCCTCAGTCCTCAATCCTCAATCCTGAATCCTCAAACCTCAATCCTCAACCGTCGCCCCTCGTCCTCAATCCTCAACCCTCAATCCTCAATCCTCAATATTCAATCATCAATCCTCAATCCTCAATCCTCAGTCGTCAATCCTCAGTCATCAATCCTCAATCTTCAATACTCAATCGTCAATCCTTAGTCCTCAATCCTCAATCCTCAATCCTCGTTCCTCAAACCCTAATACTCAACCCTCAGTCTTCATCCTCAATTCTCAATTCTCAATCCTCAATCCTCAATCCTCAATCCTCAACCTTCAATCCTCAATAATCAATCTCCAACCCTACATCCTCAATCCCCAATCCTCAATCCTTAATCCTCAATCTTCAATCCTCAATCGCCAGTCCTCTATCTTCAATCCTCAATGCTCAATTCTCAATCCTCAAGCCTCAGTCCTCAATCCTCAATCCTCAATCCTCAAACCTCAATCCTCAACCGTCGGTCCTCGTCCGCAATCCTCAACCCTCAATCCTCAATCCTCAATATTCAATCATCAATAATCAATCATCAATCCTCAATCCTCAATCCTCAATCCTCAATATGCAACACTCAACCCTCAACCTTAAATCCTCAATATTCAACCATCAGTCCTCAATTCTCAATACTCAATAGAACATCCTGAATACTCATGGTTCAATACTCAATCCAGAATATTCAGTAATCAAATCTCAAACCTCAAGCATCAATTCTCAACACTCAACCCTCAACACTCAGTCCTCTCTCTTCTATCCTACATCCTCAACCCTCAATCCTCAATCCTCAAAACTCAATCCTCAACCCTCAATCCTCAATCCTCAACACTCAATCCTCAACCCTCAATCCTCAACCCTCAAACCTCAATCCTCAACCCTCAGTCCTCATCCTCAATTCTCTATTCTCAATTCTCAATCCTCAATCCTCAATCCTCAATCTTCAATCCTCAATAATGAATCTCCAATCCTAGATCCTCAATCCCCAATCTTCAACCCTTAATCCTCAATCCTCAGTCATAAATCCTCAATCTTCAATACTCAATCGTCAATCCTCTGTCCTCAATCCTCAATCCTCAATCCTCAATCCTCAATCCTCAATCCTCAATCCTCAATCTTCAATCATCAATAATCAATCTTCAATCCTCAATCATCAATCCTCAATCCTCAATCCTCAATCCTCAATCTTCAATCCTCGATCCTCAATTCTCAATCCTCAATCCTCAGTCCTCAGTCCTCAAACCTCAATCCTCAAACCTCAGCCCTCATCCTCAATCCTCAATCGTCAATCCTCAGTCCACAGCCCTCAAATCTCAACCCTCAACCCTCATACCTCATCCTCAATCCTCAATTCTCAATCCTCAATCCTCAATCCTCAATCCCCAATACTCAATCTTCAATCCTCAATCCTCAATCCTCAATCCTGAATCCTCAACCCTCAGTCATCAATACTCAATCTTCAATACTCAATCCTCAATCCTCAAACCTCAATCCTCAATCCTCAATCCTCAATCCTCATTCCTCAAACCTCAATCCTCAACCCTCAGTCCTCATCCTCAATTCTCAATTCTCAATCCTCAATCCTCAATCCTCAATCTTCAATCCTCAATAGTCAATCTCCAATCCTAGATCCTCAATCCCCAATGGTCAATCCTTAATCCTCAATCTTCAATCCTCAATCCCCAGTCCTCAATCTTCAATCCTCAATGCTCCATCCTCAATCCTCAATCCTCAGTCCGCAATCCTCAATCCTCAACCCTCAAACTTCAGTCCTCAACCGACAGCCCTCATCCTCAATCCTCAACCCTCAATCCTCATTGCTCAATCTTCAATCATCAATACTCAATCTACAATCCTCAATCCTCAATCCTCAATTCTCAATCCTCAATCCCCAATACTCAATCTTCAATCCTCAATCCTCAATCCCCAATACTCAATCTACAATCCTCAATCCTCAATCCTCAATCCTCAATCTTCAACTCTCAATCCTCAATCCTCAATCCTCAATCCTCATTCTTCAATCCTCAATACCGATTCCTCAATCTTCAATCCTCAATCCTCAATCCTCAATTCTCAATCTTCAATCCTCAATGCTCAATCCTCAATCGTCAATCCTCATTCTTCAATCCTCAATACCCAATCCTCAATCTTGAATCCTCAATCCTCAATCCTCAATTCTCAATCGTGAATCCTCAGCCCTCAGTCCTCAAACCTCAATCCTCAACCCTCAGCCCTCATCCTGAATCCTCAATCCTCAATCCTCAATCCCCAATCCTCAATCTTCAATACTCAATCCTCAATACTCAATCCTCAATCCTCAATATTCAATCCTCAATACTCAATCTTCAATCCTCAATACTCAGTCCTCAATCCTCAATCCTCAATCCTCAATCCTCAATCCTCAACCTTCAATCCTCAATACTCAGTCTTCAATCCTCAATCCTCAATCCTCAATCCTCAATCCTCATTCTTCAATCCTCAATACCCAATCCTCAATTTTCAATCCTCAATACTCAATCCTCAATTCTCAATCCGCAATCCTCATTCCTCAGACCTCAAACATCAATACTCAACCCTCAGTCCTCCTCCTCAATCCACAACAATCAATCCTCAATTCTCAATCTTCAATCATCAATATTCAATCTTCTGTCCGCTATCCTCAATCCTCAATCCTCAATCCTCAATCCTCAATGTTCAATCCGCAATACCCAATCCTCAATCTTCAATCCTCAATCCTCAATCCTCAATCCTCAATCCTCAATCCTCAATCCTCAATCCTCAGTCCTCAAACCTCAATCCTGAATCCTCAATCCTGAATCCTCAATCTTCAGCCCTCAGTCCTCAACAATCATTTGTCAATCCTCAATCCTCAGTAGAATATAGTCAATTCACAGTTTTCAATACGCAATACTCAATCTGCAATCTTCAAATCTCTATCCACAAACATCAATTCTCATCACTCAACCCTGAACGCTCAGTCCTCAATATTGAAATCTTAATCCTCAATTCTCAATCTTCAATCCACAATACTGAATCTTCAATACTCAATCCTCAATCCTCAATCCTCAATGCTCAATCCTCAATCCTCAATCCTCAATCCTCAGTAATCAATCATCAACCTTCAATACTCAATCGTCAATCCTCAGTCCTCAATCCTCAATCCTCAATCCTCGTTCCTCAAACCTCAATCCTCAACCCTCAGTCCTCATCCTCAGTTCTCAGTTCGCAATCCCCAATCCTCAATCCTCAATCTTCAATCCTCATTAATCAATCTCCAATGCTAGATCCTGAATCCCCAATCCTCAATCCTTAATCCTCCACCTTCAATCCTCAGTCCCCAGTCCTCAATCTTCAATCCTCAATGTTCAATCCTCAATCCTCAATCCTCAGTCCTCAATCCTCAATCCTCAATCCTCAAACCTCAATCCTCAGCCGTCAGTCCTCGTCCTCAATCCTCAACCCTCAATCCTCAATCCTCAATCTTCAATCCCCAATACTCAATATTCAATCCTCAATCCTCAATCCTCAATCCTCAATCTTCAATCCTCAATCCTCAACCCTCGATCCTCAATCCTAATTCTTCAATCCTCAATACACAATCCTCAATCTTCAATACTCAATCCTCAATCCTCAATTCTCAATCTTCAATCCTCAATCCTCAATCCTCAATCCTCAATCCTCATTCTTCAATCCTCAACACCCAATCCTCAATATTCAATCCTCAATCCTCAATCCTCAATTCTCAATCCTCAATCCCCAATACTCAATCTTCAATCCTCAATCCTCAATCCTCAATCCACAATCCTCATTCTACAATCCTCAATTCCGAATCCTCAATCATCAATCATCAATCCTCGATCCTCAATTCTCAATCCTCAATCCTCAGTCCTCAGTCCTCAAACCTCAATCCTCAACCCTCAGCCCTCATCCTCAATCCTCAATCGTCAATCCTCAGTCCACAGCCCTCAAATCTCAACCCTCAACCCTCAGACATCATCCTCAATCCTCAATTCTCAATCCTCAATCCTCAATCCTCAATCCCCAATACTCAATCTTCAATCCTCAATCCTCAATCCTCAATCCTCAATCCTCAATCCTCAGTCATCAATACTCAATCTTCAATACTCAATCCTCAATCCTCAAACCTCAATCCTCAATCCTCAATCCTCAATCCTCATTCCTCAAACCTCAATCCTCAACCCTCAGTCCTCATCCTCAATTCTCAATTCTCAATCCTCAATCCTCAATCCTCAATCTTCAATCCTCATTAATCGATCTCCAATCCTAGATCCTGAATCCCCAATCGTCAATCCTCAATCCTCAATCTTCAATCATCAATACTCAGTCTTCAATCCTCAATCCTCAATCCTCAATCCTCAATCCTCATGCTTCAATCCTCAATACCCAATCCTCAATCTTCAATCCTCAATCCTCAATCCTGAATTCTCAAGCCTCAATCCTCAATCCTCACACCTCAGACATCAATACTCAACCCTCAGTCCTCGTCCTCAATCCACAACCATCAATCCTCAATCCTCAATCTTCAATCATCAATATTCAATCTTCTGTCCTCAATCCCCAATCCTCAATTCTCAATCCTCAATCCTCAATGTTCAATCCGCAATACCCAATCCTCAATCCTCAATCCTCAATCCTCAATCCTCAATCCTCAATCCTCAATCCTCAATCCTCAATCCTCAGTAATCAATCCTCAATCTTCAATACTCAATCGTCAATCCTCAGTCCTCAATCCTCAATCCTCAATCCTCGTTCCTCAAACCTCAATCCTCAACACTCAGTCCTCATCCTCAATTCTCAATTCTCAATCCTCAATCCTCAAACCTCAATCTTCAATCCTCATTAATCAATCTCCAATCCTAGATCCTGAATACCCAACCCTCAATCCTTAATCCTCAATCTTCAATCCTCAATCCCCAGTCTTCAATCTTCAATCCTCAATGTTCAATCCTCAATCCTCAATCCTCAGTCCTCAGTCCTCAATCCTCAATCCTCAAACCTCAATCCTCAACCGTCAGTCCGCGTCCTCAATCCTCAACCCTCAATACCCAATCCTCAATCTTCAATCCTCAATACTCAATATTCAATCCTCAATCCTCAATCCTCAATCCGCAATCTTCAATCCTCAATCCTCAATCCTCAATACCCAATCCTCAATCTCCAATCCTCAATACTCAGTCTTTAATCCTCAATCCTCAATCCTCAATCCTCAATCCTCATTCTTCAATGCTCAATACACAATCCTCAATCTTCAATCCTCAATCCTCAATCCCCAATTCTCAATCCTCAATCCTCAATCCTCAGACCTCAAACATCAATACTCAACCCTCAGTCCTCGTCCTCAATCCACAACAATCAATCCTCAATCCTCAATCTTCAATCATCAATATTCAATCTTCTGTCCTCATTCCTCAATCCTCAATCCTCATTCCTCAATCCTCAATGTTCAATCCGCAATACCCAATCATCAATCTTCAATCCTCAATCCTCAATCCTCAATCCTCAATCCTCAATCCTCAACCCTCAATCCTCAGTCCTCAAACCTCAATCCTGAATCCTCAATCCTGAATCCTCAATCTTCAGCCCTCAGTCCACAACAATCAGTTGTCAATCCTCAATCCTCAGTAGAATACCCTCCATTCACAGTTTTCAATACGCAATACTCAATCTGCAATCTTCAAATCTCTACCCACAAACATCAATTCTCATCACTCAAACCTGAACGCTCAGTCCTCAATGTTCAATTCTCAATCCTCAATTCTCAATCTTCAATCCTCAATACTGAATCTTCAATTCTCAATACTCAATCCTCAATCGTCAATCCTCATTCTTCAATCCTCAATACCCAATCCTCAATCCTCAATCCTCAATCCTCCATCCTCAATTCTCAATCCTCAGTCCTCAGTCCTCAGTCCTCAGTCCTCAAACCTCAGTCCTCAACCGTCCGTCCTCGTCCTCAATCCTCAACCCTCAATCCTCAATGCTCAATCTTCAATCATCAATACTCAATCTTCAATCCTCAATCCTCAATCCTCAATCCTCAATCCTCCATCCTCAACATTCAACACACAACCCTCCACCATCAATCCTCAATACTCAATCATCAATCCTCAATTCTCAATACTCAATAGAATATCCTGAATTCTCATGGTTCAATACTCAATCCACAATATTCAATAATCAAATCTCAATACACAAACATCATTTCTCACCACTCAAACCTGAACGCTCAGTCCTCAACGTTCAATCCTCATTCGTCAGTACTCAATCTTCAATCCTCAATACTGAATCTTCAATCCTCAATCCTCAATCCTCAATCTTCAATCCTCAGTCCCCAATCCTCAATCCTCAACCCTCGGTCGTCATCCTCAATTCTCAATTCTCAATTCTCAATACTCAATCCTCAATCCTCAATCTTCAATCCTCATTAATCAATCTCCAATCCTAGATCCTGAATCCCCAATCCTCAATCCTTAATCCTCAACCTTCAATCCTCAATCCCCAGTCCTCAATCTTCAGTCGTCAATGTTCAATTCCCAATCCTCAATCCTCAGTCCTGAATCCTCAATCCTCAATCCTCAAACCTCAGTCCTCAATCTTCAATCCTCATTAATCAATCTCCAATCCTAGACCCTGAATCCCCAATCCTCAATCCTTAATCCTCAGCATTCAATCCTCAATCCTCAATCCTCAATCCTCAATCTTCAATCCTCAATACTCAATCTTCGATTCTCAATCCTCAATCCTCAATCCTCATTCCACAGTCCTTAGCCCTTAAACCTCAACCCTCAACTCTCAGAACTCACCCTCAATACTCAATCCTCAATCCTCAATCCTCAATCCTCAATCTTCAATCCTCAATACTCAATCTTCAATAATCAATCCTCAGCTCTCAATCCTCAATACTCAATCCTCAATCGTCAATCCTCAATCCTTAATCCTCAATCTTCAATCCTCAATCCTCAATCCTCAACCTTCAATCCTCAATACTCAATATTCAATCCGCAATCCTCAATCCGCAATCTTCAATCTTCAATCCTCAATCCTCAATCCTCAATCCTCAATCCTCAATCCTCAATCCTCAATCCTCAATCCTCAGTAATCAATCCTCAATCTTCAATACTCAATCGTCAATCCTCAGTCCTCAATCCTCAATCCTCAATCCTCGTTCCTCAAACCGCAATCCTCAACCCTCAATCCTCAATGCTCAATCTTCAATCATCAATACTCAATCTTCAATCCTCAATCCTCAATCCTCAATCCTCAATCCTCCATCCTCAATATTCAACACACAACCCTCCACCATCAATCCTCAATACTCAATCATCAATCCTCAATTCTCAATACTCAATAGAATATCCTGAATTCTCATGGTTCAATACTCAATCCACAATATTCAATAATCAAATCTCAATACACAAACATCATTTCTCACCACTCAAACCTGAACGCTCAGTCCTCAACGTTCAATCCTCATTCGTCAGTACTCAATCTTCAATCCTCAATACTGAATCTTCAATCCTCAATCCTCAATCCTCAATCTTCAATCCTCATTCTTCAATCCTCAATACCCAATCCTCAATCTTCTATCCTCAATCCTCAATCCTCAATGTTCAATCCTCAATCCTCAATCCTCAATCCTCAATCCTCAATCCTCAATCCTCAAACCTCAATCCTCAACAGTCAGTCCTCGAACTCAATCATCAACCCTCAATCCTCAATCCTCAATCTTCAATCCTCAATACTCGATATTCGATACTCAACCCTCAATCCTCAATCCTCAATCTTCAATCCTCAATCCTCAAGCCTCAATCCTCAATCCTCATTCTTCAATCCTCAATACCCAATCCTCAACCTTCAATCCTCAATCCTCAGTAATCAATCCTCAATCTTCAATACTCAATCGTCAATCCTCAGTCCTCAACCGTCAATCCTCAATCCTCGTTCCTCAAACCTCAATCCACAACCCTCAGTCCTCATCCTCAATACTCAATTCTCAACCCTCAATCCTCAATCCTCAATCTTCAATCCTCATTAATCGATCTCCAATCCTAGATCCTGAATCCCCAATCCTCAATCCTCAATCCTTAATCTTCAATCATCAATACTCTGTCTTCAATCCTCAATCCTCAATCTTCAATCCTCAATCCTCATGCTTCAATCCTCAATACCCAATCCTCAATCTTCAATCCTCAATCCTCAATCCTCAGTTCTCAATCCTCAATCCTCAATCCTCAGACCTCAAACATCAATACTCAACCCTCAGTCCTCGTCCACAATCCACAACCATCAATCCTCAATCCTCAATCTTCAATCATCAATATTCAATCTTCTGTCCTCAATCCACAATCCTCAATCCTCAATCCTCAATCCCCAATGTTCAATCCGCAATACCCACTTCTCAATCTTCTATCCTCAGTCATCAATCCTCAATCCTCAATCCTCAATCCTCAATCCTCAATCCTCAATCCTCAGTCCTCAAACCTCAATCCTGAATCCTCAATCCTGAATACTCAACCTTCAGCCCTCAGTCCTCAAAAATCAATTGTCAATCCTCAATCCTCAGTAGAATATCCTCAATTCACAGTTTTCAATACGCAATACTCAATCTGCAATCTTCAAATCTCTATCCACAAACATCAATTCTCATCACTCAACCCTGAACGCTCAGTCCTCAATGTTGAAACCTTAATCCTCAATTCTCAATCTTCAATCCACAATACTGAATCTTCAATACTCAATCCTCAATCCTCAATCCTCAATGCTCAATCCTCAATCCTCAATCCTCAATCCTCAGTAATCAATCCTCAACCTTCAATACTCAATCGTCAATCCTCAGTCCTCAATCCTCAATCCTCAATCCTCGTTCCTCAAACCTCAATCCTCAACCCTCAGTCCTCATCCTCAGTTCTCAGTTCTCAATCCCCAATCCTCAATCCTCAATCTTCAATCCTCATTAATCAATCTCCAATGCTAGATCCTGAATCCCCAATCCTCAATCCTTAATCCTCAACCTTCAATCCTCAGTCCCCAGTCCTCAATGTTCAATCCTCAATGTTCAATCCTCAATCCTCAATCCTCAGTCCTCAATCCTCAATCCTCAATCCTCAAACCTCAATCCTCAGCCGTCAGTCCTCGTCCTCAATCCTCAACCCTCAATCCTCAATCCTCAATCTTCAATCCCCAATACTCAATATTCAATCCTCAATCCTCAATCCTCAATCCTCAATCTTCAATCCTCAATCCTCAACCCTCGATCCTCAATCCTAATTCTTCAATCCACAATACACAATCCTCAATCTTCAATACTCAATCCTCAATCCTCAATTCTCAATCTTCAATCCTCAATCCTCAATCCTCAATCCTCAATTCTCAATCCTCAATCCCCAATACTCAATCTTCAATCCTCAATCCTCAATCCTCAATCCACAATCCTCATTCTACAATCCTCAATACCGAATCCTCAATCATCAATCATCAATCCTCGATCCTCAATTCTCAATCCTCAATCCTGAGTCCTCAGTCCTCAAACCTCAATCCTCAACCCTCAGCCCTCATCCTCAATCCTCAATCGTCAATCCTCAGTCCACAGCCCTCAAATCTCAACCCTCAACCCTCAGACCTCATCCTCAATCCTCAATTCTCAATCCTCAATCCTCAATCCTCAATCCTCAATCCCAAATACTCAATCTTCAATCCTCAATCCTCAATCCTCAATCCTCAGTCATCAATACTCAATCTTCAATACTCAATCCTCAATCCTCAAACCTCAATCCTCAATCCTCAATCCTCAATCCTCATTCCTCAAACCTCAATCCTCAACCCTCAGTCCTCATCCTCAATTCCCAATTCTCAATCCTCAATCCTCAATCCTCAATCTTCAGTCCTCAATAGTCAATCTCCAATCCTAGATCCTCAATCCCCAATGGTCAATCCTTAATCCTCAATCTTCAATCCTCAATCCCCAGTCCTCAATCTTCAATCCTCAATGCTCCATCCTCAATCCTCAATCCTCAGTACGCAATCCTCAATCCTCAATCCTCAAACTTCAGTCCTCAACCGACAGCCCTCATCCTCAAACCTCAACCCTCAATCCTCATTGCTCAATCTTCAATCATCAATACTCAATCTACAATCCTCAATCCTCAATCCTCAATTCTCAGTCCTCAATCCCCAATACTCAATCTTCAATCCTCAATCCTCAATCCCCAATACTCAATCTACAATCCTCAATCCTCAATCCTCAATCCTCAATCTTCAACTCTCAATCCTCAATCCTCAATCCTCAATCCTCATTCTTCAATCCTCAATACCGATTCCTCAATCTTCAATCCTCAATCCTCAATCCTCAATTCTCAATCTTCAATCCTCAATGCTCAATCCTCAATCGTCAATCCTCATTCTTCAATCCTCAATACCCAATCCTCAATCTTGAATCCTCAATCCTCAATCCTCAATTCTCAATCGTGAATCCTCAGCCCTCAGTCCTCAAACCTCAATCCTCAACCCTCAGTCCTCCTCCTCAATCCACAACAATCAATCCTCAATTCTCAATCTTCAATCATCAATATTCAATCTTCTGTCCGCTATCCTCAATCCTCAATCCTCAATCCTCAATCCTCAATGTTCAATCCGCAATACCCAATCCTCAATCTTCAATCCTCAATCCTCAATCCTCAATCCTCAATCCCCAATCCTCAATCCTCAATCCTCAGTCCTCAAACCTCAATCCTGAATCCTCAATCCTGAATCCTCAATCTTCAGCCCTCAGTCCTCAACAATCATTTGTCAATCCTCAATCCTCAGTAGAATATCCTCCATTCACAGTTTTCAATACGCAATACTCAATCTGCAATCTTCAAATCTCTATCCACAAACATCAATTCTCATCACTCAAACCTGAACGCTCAGTCCTCAATCTTCAATTCTCAATCCTCAATTCTCAATCTTCAATCCTCAATACTGAATCTTCAATCCTCAATCCTCAATCCTCAATCCTCAATCCTCAATCCTCAATCCTCAATCCTCAACCCTCAGTCCTCATACTCAATACTCAATTCTCAATCCTCAATCCTCAATCCTCAATCTTCAATCCTCATTAATCGATCTCCAATCCTAGATCCTGAATCCCCAATCGTCAATCCTCAATCCTCAATCTTCAATCCTCAATACTCAGTATTCAATCCTCAATCCTCAATCCTCAATCCTCAATCCTCAATGTTCAATCCGCAATACCCAATCCTCAATCTTCAATCCTCAATCCTCAATCCACAATCCTCAATCCTCAATCCTCAATCCTCAGTCCTCAAACCTCAATCCTGAATCCTCAATCCTGAATCCTCAATCTTCAGACCTCAGTGCTCAACAATCAGTTGTCAATACTCAATCCTCAGTAGAATATCCTCAATTCACAGTTTTCAATACACAATACTCAATCTGGTATCTTCAAATCTCTATCCACAAACATCAATTCTCAACACTCAACCCTGAACGCTCAGTCCTCAATGTTCAATTCTCAATCCTCAATTCTCAATCTTCAATCCTCAATACTGAATCTTCAATCCTCAATCCTCAATCCTCAATCCTCAATCCTGAATCCTCAATCCTCAATCCTCAATCCTCAATCCTCAATCCTCAATCCTCAATCCTCAATCCTCAATCCTCAGTAATCAATCCTCAATCTTCAATACTCAATCGTCAATCCTCAGTCCTCAATCCTCAATCCTCAATCCTCGTTCCTCAAACCTCAATCCTCAACACTCAGTCCTCATCCTCAATTCTCAATTCTCAATCCTCAATCCTCAAACCTCAATCTTCAATCCTCATTAATCAATCTCCAATCCTAGATCCTGAATACCCAACCCTCAATCCTTAATCCTCAATCTTCAATCCTCAATCCCCAGTCTTCAATCGTCAATCCTCAATGTTCAATCCTCAATCCTCAATCCTCAGTCCTCAGTACTCAATCCTCAATCCTCAAACCTCAATCCTCAACCGTCAGTCCGCGTCCTCAATCCTCAACCCTCAATACCCAATCCTCAATCTTCAATCCTCAATACTCAATATTCAATCCTCAATCCTCAATCCTCAATCCGCAATCTTCAATCCTCAATCCTCAATCCTCAATACCCAATCCTCAATCTCCAATCCTCAATACTCAGTCTTTAATCCTCAATCCTCAATCCTCAATCCTCAATCCTCATTCTTCAATGCTCAATACACAATCCTCAATCTTCAATACTCAATACTCAATCCTCAATCCTCAATCTTCAATCCTCATTAATCAATCTCCAATCCTAGATCCTGAATCCCCAATCCTCAATCCTCAATCCTCAATCTTCATTCCTCAATACTCAGTATTCAATCCTCAATCCTCAATCCTCGATCCTCAATCCTCATTCTTCAATCCTCAATACCCAATCCTCAATCTTCAATCCTCAATCCTCAATCCTCAATTCTCAATCCTCAATCCTCAATCCTCAGACCTCAAACATCTATACTCAACTCTCACTCCTCGTCCTCAATCCACAACCGTCAATCCTCAATCCTCAATCCTCAATCCTCAATCCTCAATCCTCATTCTTCAATCATCAATACCGAATCCTCAATCTTCAATCCTCAATACTCAATCTTCAATAATCAATCCTCAGCTCTCAATTCTCAATACTCAATCCTCAATCGTCAATCCTCAATCCCCAACCCTCAGTCTTCAATACTCAATCCTCAATCCTCAATCCTCAATCCTCAATCCTCATTCTTCAATCCTCAATACCCAATCCTCAGTCTTCAGTCCTCAATCCCCAATCCTCAATTCTCAATCGTCAATCCTCAGCCCTCAGTCCTCAAACCTCAATCCTCAACCCTCAGCCCTCATCCTGAATCCTCAATCCTCAATCCTCAATCCTCAATCTTCAATCCTCAATACTCAATCTTCAATAATCAATCCTCAGCTCTCAATCCTCAATACTCAATCCTCAATCGTCAATCCTCAATCCCCAATCCTCAATCTTCAATACTCAATCCTCAATCCTCAATCCTCAATCCTCAATGTTCAATCCGCAATACCCAATCCTCAATCTTCAATCCTCAATCCTCAATCCTCAATCCTCAATCCTCAATCCTCAATCCTCAATCCTCAATCCTCAGTCCTCAAACCTCAATCCTGAATACTCAATCCTGAATCCTCAATCTTCAGCCCTCAGTCCACAACAATCAGTTGTCAATCCTCAATCCTCAGTAGAATATCCTCCATTCACAGTTTTCAATACGCAATACTCAATCTGCAATCTTCAAATCTCTATCCACAAACATCAATTCTCATCACTCAAACCTGAACGCTCAGTCCTCAATGTTCAATTCTCAATCCTCAATTCTCAATCTTCAATCCTCAATACTGAATCTTCAATCCTCAATCCTCAATCCTCAATCCTCAATCCTCAATCCTAAATCCTCAATCCTCAATCCTCAATCCTCAATCCTCAGTCATCAATCCTCAATCTTCAATCCTCAATCCTCAACCCTCGATCCTCAATCCTAATTCTTCAATCCTCAATACACAATCCTCAATCTTCAATACTCAATCCTCAATCCTCAATTCTCAATCTTCAATCCTCAATCCTCAATCCTCAATCCTCAATTCTCAATCCTCAATCCCCAATACTCAATCTTCAATCCTCAATCCTCAATCCTCAATCCACAATCCTCATTCTACAATCCTCAATACCGAATCCTCAATCATCAATCATCAATCCTCGATCCTCAATTCTCAATCCTCAATCCTGAGTCCTCAGTCCTCAAACCTCAATCCTCAACCCTCAGCCCTCATCCTCAATCCTCAATCGTCAATCCTCAGTCCACAGCCCTCAAATCTCAACCCTCAACCCTCAGACCTCATCCTCAATCCTCAATTCTCAATCCTCAATCCTCAATCCTCAATCCCCAATACTCAATCTTCAATCCTCAATCCTCAATCCTCAATCCTCAATCCTCAATCCTCAGTCATCAATACTCAATCTTCAATACTCAATCCTCAATCCTCAAACCTCAATCCTCAATCCTCAATCCTCAATCCTCATTCCTCAAACCTCAATCCTCAACCCTCAGTCCTCATTCTCAATTCTCAATCCTCAATCCTCAATCCTCAATGTTCAATCCGCAATACCCAATCCTCAATCTTCAATCCTCAATCCTCAATCCTCAATCCTCAATCCTCAATCCTCAATCCTCAATCCTCAGTCCTCAAACCTCAATCCTGAATCCTCAATCCTGAATCCTCAATCTTCAGCCCTCAGTCCTCAACAATCATTTGTCAATCCTCAATCCTCTGTAGAATATCCTCCATTCACAGTTTTCAATACGCAATACTCAATCTGCAACCTTCAAATCTCTATCCACAAACATCAATTCTCATCACTCAACCCTGAACGCTCAGTCCTCAATGTTCAATTCTCAATCCTCAATCCTCAATCCTCAACCCTCAATCCTCAATACTCAATACTCAATCCTCAATCCTCAGTAATCAAACCTCAATCTTCAATACTCAATCGTCAATCCTCAGTCCTCAATCCTCAATCCTCAATCTTCGTTCCCCAAACCTCAATCCTCAACCCTCAGTCCTCATCCTCAGTTCTCAATCCTCAGTCCTCAATCCTCAATCCTCAATCCTCAATCCTCAATCCTCAATCTTCAATCCTCATTAATCAATCTCCAATCCTAGATCCTGAATCCCCAATCCTCAATCCTCAATCCTCAATCTTCATTCCTCAATACTCAGTATTCAATCCTCAATCCTCAATCCTCGATCCTGAATCCTCATTCTTCAATCCTCAATACCCAATCCTCAATCTTCAATCCTCAATCCTCAATCCTCAATTCTCAATCCTCAATCCTCAATCCTCAGACCTCAAACATCTATACTCAACCCTCACTCCTCGTCCTCAATCCACAACCATCAACCCTCAATCCTCAATCCTCAATCCTCAATCCTCAATCCTCATTCTTCAATCATCAATACCGAATCCTCAATCTTCAATCCTCAATACTCAATCTTCAATAATCAATCCTCAGCTCTCAATTCTCAATACTCAATCCTCAATCGTCAATCCTCAATCCCCAACCCTCAGTCCTCAATACTCAATCCTCAATCCTCAATCTTCATTCCTCAATACTCAGTATTCAATCCTCAATCCTCAATCCTCGATCCTCAATCCTCATTCTTCAATCCTCAATACCCAATCCTCAATCTTCAATCCTCAATCCTCAATCCTCAATTCTCAATCCTCAATCCTCAATCCTCAGACCTCAAACATCTATACTCAACCCTCACTCCTCGTCCTCAATCCACAACCATCAACCCTCAATCCTCAATCCTCAATCCTCAATCCTCAATCCTCATTCTTCAATCCTCAATACCCAATCCTCAATCTTCAGTCCTCAATCCCCAATCCTCAATTCTCAATCGTCAATCCTCAGCCCTCAGTCCTCAAACCTCAATCCTCAACCCTCAGCCCTCATCCTGAATCCTCAATCCTCAATCCTCAATCCTCAATCTTCAATCCTCAATACTCAATCTTCAATAATCAATCCTCAGCTCTCAATCCTCAATACTCAATCCTCAATCGTCAATCCTCAATCCCCAATCCTCAATCTTCAATACTCAATCCTCAATCCTCAATCCTCAATCCTCAATGTTCAATCCGCAATACCCAATCCTCAATCTTCAATCCTCAATCCTCAATCCTCAATCCTCAATCCTCAATCCTCAATCCTCAATCCTCAGTCCTCAAACCTCAATCCTGAATCCTCAATCCTGAATCCTCAATCTTCAGCCCTCAGTCCACAACAATCAGTTGTCAATCCTCAATCCTCAGTAGAATATCCTCCATTCACAGTTTTCAATACGCAATACTCAATCTGCAATCTTCAAATCTCTATCCACAAACATCAATTCTCATCACTCAAACCTGAACGCTCAGTCCTCAATGTTCAATTCTCAATCCTCAATTCTCAATCTTCAATCCTCAATCCACAATCCTCATTCTACAATCCTCAATACCGAATCCTCAATCATCAATCATCAATCCTCGATCCTCAATTCTCAATCCTCAATCCTGAGTCCTCAGTCCTCAAACCTCAATCCTCAACCCTCAGCCCTCATCCTCAATCCTCAATCGTCAATCCTCAGTCCACAGCCCTCAAATCTCAACCCTCAACCCTCAGACCTCATCCTCAATCCTCAATTCTCAATCCTCAATCCTCAATCCTCAATCCCCAATACTCAATCTTCAATCCTCAATCCTCAATCCTCAATCCTCAATCCTCAATCCTCAGTCATCAATACTCAATCTTCAATACTCAATCCTCAATCCTCAAACCTCAATCCTCAATCCTCAATCCTCAATCCTCATTCCTCAAACCTCAATCCTCAACCCTCAGTCCTCATTCTCAATTCTCAATCCTCAATCCTCAATCCTCAATCTTCAATCCTCATTAATCGATCTCCAATCCTAGATCCTGAATCCCCAATCGTCAATCCTCAATCCTCAATCTTCAATCATCAATACTCAGGCTTCAATCCTCAATCCTCAATCCTCAATCCTCAATCCTCATGCTTCAATCCTCAATACCCAATCCTCAATCTTCAATCCTCAATCCTCAATCCTGAATGCTCAATCCTCAATCCTCAATCCTCACACCTCAAACATCAATACTCAACCCTCAGTCCTCGTCCTCAATTCTCAATCCTCAATCCTCAATCCTCAATCCACAATCCTCAATCCTCAATCCTCAGTCCTCAAACCTCAATCCTGAATCCTCAATCCTGAATCCTCAATCTTCAGCCCTCAGTCCTCAACAATCATTTGTCAATCCTCAATCCTCAGTAGAATATCCTCCATTCACAGTTTTCAATACGCAATACTCAATCTGCAATCTTCAAATCTCTATCCACAAACATCAATTCTCATCACTCAACCCTGAACGCTCAGTCCTCAATGTTCAATTCTCAATCCTCAATCCTCAATCCTCAACCCTCAATCCTCAATACTCAATACTCAATCCTCAATCCTCAGTAATCAAACCTCAATCCTCAACCCTCAGTCCTCATCCTCAGTTCTCAATCCTCAGTCCTCAATCCTCAATCCTCAATCCTCAATCCTCAATCCTCAATCTTCAATCCTCATTAATCAATCTCCAATCCTAGATCCTGAATCCCCAATCCTCAATCCTCAATCCTCAATCTTCATTCCTCAATACTCAGTATTCAATCCTCAATCCTCAATCCTCGATCCTCAATCCTCATTCTTCAATCCTCAATACCCAATCCTCAATCTTCAATCCTCAATCTTCAATCCTCAATTCTCAATCCTCAATCCTCAATCCTCAGACCTCAAACATCTATACTCAACCCTCACTCCTCGTCCTCAATCCACAACCATCAACCATCAATCCTCAATCCTCAATCCTCAATCCTCAATCCTCATTCTTCAATCATCAATACCGAATCCTCAATCTTCAATCCTCAATACTCAATCTTCAATAATCAATCCTCAGCTCTCAATTCTCAATACTCAATCTTCAATCGTCAATCCTCAATCCCCAACCCTCAGTCTGCAATACTCAATCCTCAATCCTCAATCCTCAATCCTCAATCCTCATTCTTCAATCCTCAATACCCAATCCTCAATCTTCAGTCCTCAATCCCCAATCCTCAATTCTCATTCTACAATCCTCAATACCGAATCCTCAATCATCAATCATCAATCCTCGATCCTCAATTCTCAATCCTCAATCCTGAGTCCTCAGTCCTCAAACCTCAATCCTCAACCCTCAGCCCTCATCCTCAATCCTCAATCGTCAATCCTCAGTCCACAGCCCTCAAATCTCAACCCTCAACCCTCAGACCTCATCCTCAATCCTCAATTCTCAATCCTCAATCCTCAATCCTCAATCCCCAATACTCAATCTTCAATCCTCAATCCTCAATCCTCAATCTTCAGTCCTCAATCCCCAATCCTCAATTCTCAATCGTCAATCCTCAGCCCTCAGTCCTCAAACCTCAATCCTCAACCCTCAGCCCTCATCCTGAATCCTCAATCCTCAATCCTCAATCCTCAATCTTCAATCCTCAATACTCAATCTTCAATAATCAATCCTCAGCTCTCAATCCTCAATACTCAATCCCCAATCGTCAATCCTCAATCCCCAATCCTCAATCTTCAATACTCAATCCTCAATCCTCAATCCTCAATCCTCAATGTTCAATCCGCAATACCCAATCCTCAATCTTCAATCCTCAATCCTCAATCCTCAATCCTCAATCCTCAATCCTCAATCCTCAATCCTCAGTCCTCAAACCTCAATCCTGAATCCTCAATCCTGAATCCTCAATCTTCAGCCCTCAGTCCACAACAATCAGTTGTCAATCCTCAATCCTCAGTAGAATATCCTCCATTCACAGTTTTCAATACGCAATACTCAATCTGCAATCTTCAAATCTCTATCCACAAACATCAATTCTCATCACTCAAACCTGAACGCTCAGTCCTCAATGTTCAATTCTCAATCCTCAATTCTCAATCTTCAATCCTCAATCCACAATCCTCATTCTACAATCCTCAATACCGAATCCTCAATCATCAATCATCAATCCTCGATCCTCAATTCTCAATCCTCAATCCTGAGTCCTCAGTCCTCAAACCTCAATCCTCAACCCTCAGCCCTCATCCTCAATCCTCAATCGTCAATCCTCAGTCCACAGCCCTCAAATCTCAACCCTCAACCCTCAGACCTCATCCTCAATCCTCAATTCTCAATCCTCAATCCTCAATCCTCAATCCCCAATACTCAGTAATCAATCCTCAATCTTCAATACTCAATCGTCAATCCTCAGTCCTCAATCCTCAATCCTCAATCCTCGTTCCTCAAACCTCAATCCTCAACCCTCAGTCCTCATACTCAATTCTCAATTCTCAATCCTCAATCCTCAATCCTCAATCCTCAATCCTCATTAATCGATCTCCAATCCTAGATCCTGAATCCCCAATCGTCAATCCTCAATCCTCAATCTTCAATCATCAATACTCAGGCTTCAATCCTCAATCCTCAATCCTCAATCCTCAATCCTCATGCTTCAATCCTCAATACCCAATCCTCAATCTTCAATCCTCAATCCTCAATCCTGAATGCTCAATCCTCAATCCTCAATCCTCACACCTCAAACATCAATACTCAACCCTCAGTCCTCGTCCTCAATTCTCAATCCTCAATCCTCAATCCTCAATCCACAATCCTCAATCCTCAATCCTCAGTCCTCAAACCTCAATCCTGAATCCTCAATCCTGAATCCTCAATCTTCAGCCCTCAGTCCTCAACAATCATTTGTCAATCCTCAATCCTCAGTAGAATATCCTCCATTCACAGTTTTCAATACGCAATACTCAATCTGCAATCTTCAAATCTCTATCCACAAACATCAATTCTCATCACTCAACCCTGAACGCTCAGTCCTCAATGTTCAATTCTCAATCCTCAATCCTCAATCCTCAACCCTCAATCCTCAATACTCAATACTCAATCCTCAATCCTCAGTAATCAAACCTCAATCTTCAATACTCAATCGTCAATCCTCAGTCCTCAATCCTCAATCCTCAATCTTCGTTCCCCAAACCTCAATCCTCAACCCTCAGTCCTCATCCTCAGTTCTCAATCCTCAGTCCTCAATCCTCAATCCTCAATCCTCAATCCTCAATCCTCAATCTTCAATCCTCATTAATCAATCTCCAATCCTAGATCCTGAATCCCCAATCCTCAATCCTCAATCCTCAATCTTCATTCCTCAATACTCAGTATTCAATCCTCAATCCTCAATCCTCGATCCTCAATCCTCATTCTTCAATCCTCAATACCCAATCCTCAATCTTCAATCCTCAATCCTCAATCCACAATCCTCAATCCTCAATCCTCAATCCTCAGTCCTCAAACCTCAATCCTGCATCCTCAATCCTGAATCCTCAATCTTCAGACCTCAGTGCTCAACAATCAGTTGTCAATACTCAATCCTCAGTAGAATATCCTCAATTCACAGTTTTCAATACACAATACTCAATCTGGTATCTTCAAATCTCTATCCACAAACATCAATTCTCATCACTCAACCCTGAACGCTCAGTCCTCAATGTTCAATTCTCAATCCTCAATTCTCAATCTTCAATCCTCAATAGTGAATCTTCAATCCTCAATCCTCAATCCTCAATCCTCAATCCTCAATCCTCAATCCTCAATCCTCAATCCTCAATCCTCAATCCTCAATCCTCAATCCTCAATCCTCAGTAATCAATCCTCAATCTTCAATACTCAATCGTCAATCCTCAGTCCTCAATCCTCAATCCTCAATCCTCGTTCCTCAAACCTCAATCCTCAACACTCAGTCCTCATCCTCAATTCTCAATTCTCAATCCTCAATCCTCAAACCTCAATCTTCAATCCTCATTAATCAATCTCCAATCCTAGATCCTGAATACCCAACCCTCAATCCTTAATCCTCAATCTTCAATCCTCAATCCCCAGTCTTCAATCGTCAATCCTCAATGTTCAATCCTCAATCCTCAATCCTCAGTCCTCAGTCCTCAATCCTCAATCCTCAAACCTCAATCCTCAACCGTCAGTCCGCGTCCTCAATCCTCAACCCTCAATACCCAATCCTCAATCTTCAATCCTCAATACTCAATATTCAATCCTCAATCCTCAATCCTCAATCCGCAATCTTCAATCCTCAATCCTCAATCCTCAATACCCAATCCTCAATCTCCAATCCTCAATACTCAGTCTTTAATCCTCAATCCTCAATCCTCAATCCTCAATCCTCATTCTTCAATGCTCAATACACAATCCTCAATCTTCAATCCTCAATCCTCAATCCCCAATTCTCAATCCTCAATCCTCAATCCTCAGACCTCAAACATCAATACTCAACCCTCAGTCGTCCTCCTCAATCCACAACAATCAATCCTCAATCCTCAATCTTCAATCATCAATATTCAATCTTCTGTCCTCATTCCTCAATCCTCAATCCTCATTCCTCAATCCTCAATGTTCAATCCGCAATACCCAATCCTCAATCTTCAATCCTCAATCCTCAATCCTCAATCCTCAATCCTCAATCCTCAATCCTCAATCCTCAGTCCTCAAACCTCAATCCTGAATCCTCAATCCTGAATCCTCAATCTTCAGCCCTCAGTCCACAACAATCAGTTGTCAATCCTCAATCCTCAGTAGAATATCCTCCATTCACAGTTTTCAATACGCAATACTCAATCTGCAATCTTCAAATCTCTATCCACAAACATCAATTCTCATCACTCAAACCTGAACGCTCAGTCCTCAATGTTCAATTCTCAATCCTCAATTCTCAATCTTCAATCCTCAATACTGAATCTTCAATCCTCAATCCTCAATCCTCAATCCTCAATCCTCAATCCTCAATCCTCAATCCTCAATCCTCAGTAATCAATCCTCAATCTTCAATACTCAATCGTCAATCCTCAGTCCTCAATCCTCAATCCTCAATCCTCGTTCCTCAAACCTCAATCCTCAACCCTCAGTCCCCATACTCAATTCTCAATTCTCAATCCTCAATCCTCAATCCTCAATCTTCAATCCTCATTAATCGATCTCCAATCCTAGATCCTGAATCCCCAATCGTCAATCCTCAATCCTCAATCTTCAATCATCAATACTCAGTCTTCAATCCTCAATCCTCAATCCTCAAACCTCAATCCTCATGCTTCAATCCTCAATACCCAATCCTCAATCTTCAATCCTCAATCCTCAATCCTGAATTCTCAATCCTCAATCCTCAATCCTCACACCTCAGACATCAATACTCAACCCTCAGTCCTCGTCCTCAATCCACAACCATCAATCCTCAATCCTCAATCTTCAATCATCAATATTCAATCTTCTGTCCTCAATCCCCAATCCTCAATTCTCAATCCTCAATCCTCAATGTTCAATCCGCAATAACCAATTCTCAATCTTCTATCTTCAGTCCTCAATCCTCAATCCTCAATCCTCAATCCTCAATCCTCAATCCTCAATCCTCAGTCCTCAAACCTCAATCCTGAATCCTCAATCCTGAATACTCAATCTTCAGCCCTCAGTCCTCAACAATCAGTTGTCAATCCTCAATCCTCAGTAGAATAACCTCAATTCACAGTTTTCAATACGCAATACTCAATCTGCAATCTTCAAATCTCTATCCACAAACATCAATTCTCCTCACTCAACCCTGAACGCTCAGTCCTCAATGTTCAATTCTCAATCATCAATTCTCAATCTTCAACCCTCAATACTGAATCTTCAATCCTCAATCCTCAATCCACAATCCTCAATGCTCAATCCTCAATACTCAATCCTCAATCCTCAGTAATCAATCCTCAGCCATCAATACTCAATCATCAATCCTCAGTCGTCAATCCTCAATCCTCAATCCTCATTCTTCAATCCTCAATCCCCAATCCTCATTCTTCAAACCACAATCCTGAATCCTCAATCGTGAATCCTCAATCTTCATCCCTCAGTGCTCAACAATCAGTTGTCAATACTCAATCCTCAGTAGAATATCCTCAATTCACAGTTTTCAATACGCAATACTCAAGCTGCAATCTTCAAATCTCTATCCACAAACATCAATCCTCATCACTCAACCCTGAACGCTCAGTCCTCAATGCTCAATTCTCAATCCTCAATCCTCAATCCTCAACCCTCAATCCTCAATACTCAATACTCAATCCTCAATCCTCAGTAATCAAACCTCAATCTTCAATACTCAATCGTCAATCCTCAGTCCTCAATCCTCAATCCTCAATCTTCGTTCCCCAAACCTCAATCCTCAACCCTCAGTCCTCATCCTCAGTTCTCAATCCTCAGTCCTCAATCCTCAATCCTGAATCCTCAATCTTCAGACCTCAGTGCTCAACAATCAGTTGTCAATACTCAATCCTCAGTAGAATATCCTCAATTCACAGTTTTCAATACACAATACTCAATCTGGTATCTTCAAATCTCTGTCCACAAACATCAATTCTCATCACTCAACCCTGAACGCTCAGTCCTCAATGTTCAATTCTCAATCCTCAATCCTCAATCCTCAATCCTCAATCCTCAATACTCAATCCTCAATCCTCAATCCTCAGTAATCAATCCTCAATCTTCAATACTCAGTCGTCAATCCTCAGTCCTCAATCCTCAATCCTCAATCTTCGTTCCCCAAACCTCAATCCTCAACCCTCAGTCCTCATCCTCAATTCTCAATCCTCAATCCTCAATCCTCAATCCTCAATCCTCAATCCTCAATCTTCAATCCTCATTAATCAATCTCCAATCCAAGATCCTGAATCCCCAATCCTCAATCCTCAATCCTCAATCTTCAATCCTCAATACTCAGTATTCAATCCTCAATCCTCAATCCTCAATCCTCAATCCTCAATGTTCAATCCGCAATACCCAATCCTCAATCTTCAATCCTCAATCCTCAATCCACAATCCTCAATCCTCAATCCTCAATCCTCAGTCCTCAAACCTCAATCCTGAATCCTCAATCCTGAATCCTCAATCTTCAGACCTCAGTGCTCAACAATCAGTTGTCAATACTCAATCCTCAGTAGAATATCCTCAATTCACAGTTTTCAATACACAATACTCAATCTGGTATCTTCAAATCTCTATCCACAAACATCAATTCTCATCTCTCAACCCTGAACGCTCAGTCCTCAATGTTCAATTCTCAATCCTCAATTCTCAATCTTCAATCCTCAATACTGAATCTTCAATCCTCAATCCTCAATCCTCAATCCTCAATCCTCAATCCTCAATCCTCAATCCTCAATCCTCAATCCTCAATCCTCAATCCTCAATCCTCAATCCTCAGTAATCAATCCTCAATCTTCAATACTCAATCGTCAATCCTCAGTCCTCAATCCTCAATCCTCAATCCTCGTTCCTCAAACCTCAATCCTCAACACTCAGTCCTCATCCTCAATTCTCAATTCTCAATCCTCAATCCTCAAACCTCAATCTTCAATCCTCATTAATCAATCTCCAATCCTAGATCCTGAATACCCAACCCTCAATCCTTAATCCTCAATCTTCAATCCTCAATCCCCAGTCTTCAATCGTCAATCCTCAATGTTCAATCCTCAATCCTCAATCCTCAGTCCTCAGTCCTCAATCCTCAATCCTCAAACCTCAATCCTCAACCGTCAGTCCGCGTCCTCAATCCTCAACCCTCAATACCCAATCCTCAATCTTCAATCCTCAATACTCAATATTCAATCCTCAATCCTCAATCCTCAATCCGCAATCTTCAATCCTCAATCCTCAATCCTCAATACCCAATCCTCAATCTCCAATCCTCAATACTCAGTCTTTAATCCTCAATCCTCAATCCTCAATCCTCAATCCTCATTCTTCAATGCTCAATACACAATCCTCAATCTTCAATCCTCAATCCTCAATCCCCAATTCTCAATCCTCAATCCTCAATCCTCAGACCTCAAACATCAATACTCAACCCTCAGTCCTCCTCCTCAATCCACAACAATCAATCCTCAATCCTCAATCTTCAATCATCAATATTCAATCTTCTGTCCTCATTCCTCAATCCTCAATCCTCATTCCTCAATCCTCAATGTTCAATCCGCAATACCCAATCCTCAATCTTCAATCCTCAATCCTCAATCCTCAATCCTCAATCCTCAATCCTCAATCCTCAGTCCTCAAACCTCAATCCTGAATCCTCAATCCTGAATCCTCAATCTTCAGCCCTCAGTCCACAACAATCAGTTGTCAATCCTCAATCCTCAGTAGAATATCCTCCATTCACAGTTTTCAATACGCAATACTCAATCTGCAATCTTCAAATCTCTATCCACAAACATCAATTCTCATCACTCAAACCTGAACGCTCAGTCCTCAATGTTCAATTCTCAATCCTCAATTCTCAATCTTCAATTCTCAATCCTCAATCCTCAATCCTCAGTCCTCAGTCCTCAATCCTCAATCCTCAAACCTCAATCCTCAACCGTCAGTCCGCGTCCTCAATCCTCAACCCTCAATACCCAATCCTCAATCTTCAATCCTCAATACTCAATATTCAATCCTCAATCCTCAATCCTCAATCCGCAATCTTCAATCCTCAATCCTCAATCCTCAATACCCAATCCTCAATCTCCAATCCTCAATACTCAGTCTTTAATCCTCAATCCTCAATCCTCAATCCTCAATCCTCATTCTTCAATGCTCAATACACAATCCTCAATCTTCAATCCTCAATCCTCAATCCCCAATTCTCAATCCTCAATCCTCAATCCTCAGACCTCAAACATCAATACTCAACCCTCAGTCCTCCTCCTCAATCCACAACAATCAATCCTCAATCCTCAATCTTCAATCATCAATATTCAATCTTCTGTCCTCATTCCTCAATCCTCAATCCTCATTCCTCAATCCTCAATGTTCAATCCGCAATACCCAATCCTCAATCTTCAATCCTCAATCCTCAATCCTCAATCCTCAATCCTCAATCCTCAATCCTCAGTCCTCAAACCTCAATCCTGAATCCTCAATCCTGAATCCTCAATCTTCAGCCCTCAGTCCACAACAATCAGTTGTCAATCCTCAATCCTCAGTAGAATATCCTCCATTCACAGTTTTCAATACGCAATACTCAATCTGCAATCTTCAAATCTCTATCCACAAACATCAATTCTCATCACTCAAACCTGAACGCTCAGTCCTCAATGTTCAATTCTCAATCCTCAATTCTCAATCTTCAATTCTCAATCCTCAATCCTCAATCCTCAGTCCTCAGTCCTCAATCCTCAATCCTCAAACCTCAATCCTCAACCGTCAGTCCGCGTCCTCAATCCTCAACCCTCAATACCCAATCCTCAATCTTCAATCCTCAATACTCAATATTCAATCCTCAATCCTCAATCCTCAATCCGCAATCTTCAATCCTCAATCCTCAATCCTCAATACCCAATCCTCAATCTCCAATCCTCAATACTCAGTCTTTAATCCTCAATCCTCAATCCTCAATCCTCAATCCTCATTCTTCAATGCTCAATACACAATCCTCAATCTTCAATCCTCAATCCTCAATCCCCAATTCTCAATCCTCAATCCTCAATCCTCAGACCTCAAACATCAATACTCAACCCTCAGTCCTCCTCCTCAATCCACAACAATCAATCCTCAATCCTCAATCTTCAATCATCAATATTCAATCTTCTGTCCTCATTCCTCAATCCTCAATCCTCATTCCTCAATCCTCAATGTTCAATCCGCAATACCCAATCCTCAATCTTCAATCCTCAATCCTCAATCCTCAATCCTCAATCCTCAATCCTCAATCCTCAGTCCTCAAACCTCAATCCTGAATCCTCAATCCTGAATCCTCAATCTTCAGCCCTCAGTCCACAACAATCAGTTGTCAATCCTCAATCCTCAGTAGAATATCCTCCATTCACAGTTTTCAATACGCAATACTCAATCTGCAATCTTCAAATCTCTATCCACAAACATCAATTCTCATCACTCAAACCTGAACGCTCAGTCCTCAATGTTCAATTCTCAATCCTCAATTCTCAATCTTCAATTCTCAATACTGAATCTTCAATCCTCAATCCTCAATCCTCAATCCTCAATCCTCAATCCTCAGTAATCAATCCTCAATCTTCAATACTCAATCGTCAATCCTCAGTCCTCAATCCTCAATCCTCAATCCTCGTTCCTCAAACCTCAATCCTCAACCCTCAGTCCACATACTCAATTCTCAATTCTCAATCCTCAATCCTCAATCCTCAATCTTCAATCCTCATTAATCGATCTCCAATCCTAGATCCTGAATCCCCAATCGTCAATCCTCAATCCTCAATCTTCAATCATCAATACTCAGTCTTCAATCCTCAATCCTCAATCCTCAATCCTCAATCCTCATGCTTCAATCCTCAATACCCAATCCTCAATCTTCAATCCTCAATCCTCAATCCTGAATTCTCAATCCTCAATCCTCAATCCTCACACCTCAGACATCAATACTCAACCCTCAGTCCTCGTCCTCAATCCACAACCATCAATCCTCAATCCTCAATCTTCAATCATCAATATTCAATCTTCTGTCCTCAATCCCCAATCCTCAATTCTCAATCCTCAATCCTCAATGTTCAATCCGCAATACCCAATTCTCAATCTTCTATCTTCAGTCCTCAATCCTCAATCCTCAATCCTCAATCCTCAATCCTCAATCCTCAATCCTCAGTGCTCAAACCTCAATCCTGAATCCTCAATCCTGAATACTCAATCTTCAGCCCTCAGTCCTCAACAATCAGTTGTCAATCCTCAATCCTCAGTAGAATATCCTCAATTCACAGTTTTCAATACGCAATACTCAATCTGCAATCTTCAAATCTCTATCCACAAACATCAATTCTCCTCACTCAACCCTGAACGCTCAGTCCTCAATGTTCAATTCTCAATCATCAATTCTCAATCTTCAACCCTCAATACTGAATCTTCAATCCTCAATCCTCAATCCACAATCCTCAATGCTCAATCCTCAATACTCAATCCTCAATCCTCAGTAATCAATCCTCAGCCATCAATACTCAATCGTCAATCCTCAGTCGTCAATCCTCAATCCTCAATCCTCATTCTTCAATCCTCAATCCCCAATCCTCATTCTTCAAACCACAATCCTGAATCCTCAATCCTGAATCCTCAATCTTCATCCCTCAGTGCTCAACAATCAGTTGTCAATACTCAATCCTCAGTAGAATATCCTCAATTCACAGTTTTCAATACGCAATGCTCAATCTGCAATCTTCAAATCTCTATCCACAAACATCAATCCTCATCACTCAACCCTGAACGCTCAGTCCTCAATGCTCAATTCTCAATCCTCAATCCTCAATCCTCAACCCTCAATCCTCAATACTCAATAATCAATCCTCAATCCTCAGTAATCAAACCTCAATCTTCAATACTCAATCGTCAATCCTCAGTCCTCAATCCTCAATCCTCAATCTTCGTTCCCCAAACCTCAATCCTCAACCCTCAGTCCTCATCCTCAGTTCTCAATCCTCAGTCCTCAATCCTCAATCCTCAATCCTCAATCCTCAATCCTCAATCTTCAATCCTCATTAATCAATCTCCAATCCTAGATCCTGAATCCCCAATCCTCAATCCTCAATCCTCAATCTTCAGCCCTCAGTCCACAACAATCAGTTGTCAATCCTCAATCCTCAGTAGAATATCCTCCATTCACAGTTTTCAATACGCAATACTCAATCTGCAATCTTCAAATCTCTATCCACAAACATCAATTCTCATCACTCAAACCTGAACGCTCAGTCCTCAATGTTCAATTCTCAATCCTCAATTCTCAATCTTCAATCCTCAATACTGAATCTTCAATCCTCAATCCTCAATCCTCAATCCTCAATCCTCAATCCTCAATCCTCAATCCTCAATCCTCAATCCTCAATCCTCAATCCTCAATCCTCAATCCTCAGTAATCAATCCTCAATCTTCAATACTCAATCGTCAATCCTCAGTCCTCAATCCTCAATCCTCAATCCTCGTTCCTCAAACCTCAATCCTCAACCCTCAGTCCTCATACTCAATTCTCAATTCTCAATCCTCAATCCTCAATCCTCATGCTTCAATCCTCAATACCCAATCCTCAATCTTCAATCCTCAATCCTCAATCCTGAATTCTCAATCCTCAATCCTCAATCCTCACACCTCAAACATCAATACTCAACCCTCAGTCCTCGTCCTCAATCCACAACCATCAATCCTCAATCCTCAATCTTCAATCATCAATATTCAATCTTCTGTCCTCAATCCCCAATCCGCAATCCTCAATCCTCAATCCTCAATGTTCAATCCGCAATACCCAATTCTCAATCTACTATCTTCAGTCCTCAATCCTCAATCCTCAATCCTCAATCCTCAATCCTCAATCCTCAATCCTCAGTCCTCAAACGTCAATCCTGAATCCTCAATCCTGAATACTCAATCTTCAGCCCTCAGTCCTCAACAATCAGTTGTCAATCCTCAATCCTCAGTAGAATATCCTCAATTCACAGTTTTCAATACGCAATACTCAATCTGCAATCTTCAAATCTCTATCCACAAACATCAATTCTCCTCACTCAACCCTGAACGCTCAGTCTTCAATGTTCAATTCTCAATCATCAATTCTCAATCTTCAACCCTCAATACTGAATCTTCAATCCTCAATCCTCAATCCACAATCCTCAATGCTCAATCCTCAATACTCAATCCTCAATCCTCAGTAATCAATCCTCAGCCATCAATACTCAATCGTCAATCCTCAGTCGTCAATCCTCAATCCTCAATCCTCGTTCCTCAAACCTCAATCCTCAACACTCAGTCCTCATCCTCAATTCTGAATTCTCAATCCTCAATCCTCAATCCACAACCTACAATCGTCATTAATCAATCTACAATCCTAGATCCTGAATCCCCAATCCTCAATCCTCAATCCTCAATCTTCAATCCTCAATACTCAGTATTCAATCCTCAATCCTCAATCCTCAATCCTCAATCCTCATTCTTCAATCCTCAATACCCAATCCTCAATTTTCAATCATCAATCCTCAATCCTCAATTCTCAATCCTCAGTCCTCAATCCTCAGACCTCAAACATCAATACTCAACCCTCAGTCCTCGTCCTCAATCCATAACCATCAATCCTCTATCCTCAATCTTCAATCATCAATATTCAATTTTCTGTCCTCAATCCTAAATCCTCAATCTTCAATCCTCAATCCTCAATGTTCAATCCGCAATACCCAATCCTCAATCTTCAATCCTCAATCCTCAATCCTCAGTCCTCAATCCTCAATCCTCAATCCTCAAACCTCAATCCTCAACCGTCAGTCCTCGTCCTCAATCCTCAACCCTCAATCCTCAATCCTCAATCTTCAATCCTCAATACTCAATATTCAATCCTCAATCCTCAGTCCTCAATCCTCAATCTTCAATCCTCAATCCTCAACCCTCAATCCTCAATCCTCATTCTTCAATCCTCAGTACCCAATCCACAATCTTCAATCCTCAATCCCCAATCCTCAATCCTCAATCCTCAATCCTCAATCCTCAATCCTCAGTCCTCAAACCTCAATCCTGAATCCTCAATCCTCAATCCTCAGTCCTCAAACCTCAATCCTGAATCCTCAATCCTGAATCCTCAATCTTCAGCCCTCAGTCCACAACAATCAGTTGTCAATCCTCAATCCTCAGTAGAATATCATCCATTCACAGTTTTCAATACGCAATACTCAATCTGCAATCTTCAAATCTCTATCCACAAACATCAATTCTCATCACTCAAACCTGAACGCTCAGTCCTCAATGTTCAATTCTCAGTCCTCAATTCTCAATCTTCAATCCTCAATACTGAATCTTCAATCCTCAATCCTCAATCCTCAATCCTCAATCCTCAATCCTCAATCCTCAATCCTCAATCCTCAATCCTCAATCCTCAATCCTCAATCCTCAATCCTCAGTAATCAATCCTCAATCTTCAATACTCAATCGTCAATCCTCAGTCCTCAATCCTCAATCCTCAATCCTCGTTCCTCAAACCTCAATCCACAACCCTCAGTCCCCATCCTCAATACTCAATTCTCAATCCTCAATCCTCAATCCACAACCATCAATCCTCAATCCTCAATCTTCAATCATCAATATTCAATCTTCTGTCCTCAATCCTAAATCCTCAATCCTCAATCCTCAATCCTCAACGTTCAATCCGCAATACCCAATTCTCAATCTTCAATCCTCAATCCCCAATCCTCAATCCTCAGTCCTCAATCCTCAATCCTCAATCCTCAGTCCTCAAACCTCAATCCTGAATCCTCAATCCTGAATCCTCAATCTACAGCCCTCAGTCCTCAACAATCAGTTGTCAATCCTCAATCCTCAGTAGAATATCCTCAATTCACAGTTTTCAATACGCAGTACTCAATCTGCAATCTTCAAATCTCTATCCACAAACATCAATTCTCATCACTCAACCCTGAACGCTCAGTCCTCAATGTTCAATTCTCAATCCTCAATTCTCAATCTTCAATCCTCAATACTGAATCTTCAATCCTCAATCCTCAATCCTCAATCCTCAATCCTCAATCCTCAATCCTCAATCCTCAATCCTCAGTAATCAATCCTCAATCTTCAATTCTCAATCCTCAATCTTCAATCATCAATACTCAGTCTTCAATCCTCAATCCTCAATCCTCAATCCTCAATCCTCATGCTTCAATCCTCAATACCCAATCCTCAATCTTCAATCCTCAATCCTCAATCCTGAATTCTCAATCCTCAATCCTCAATCCTCACACCTCAGACATCAATACTCAACCCTCAGTCCTCGTCCTCAATCCACAACCATCAATCCTCAATCCTCAATCTTCAATCATCAATATTCAATCTTCTGTCCTCAATCCCCAATCCTCAATTCTCAATCCTCAATCCTCAATGTTCAATCCGCAATACCCAATTCTCAATCTTCTATCTTCAGTCCTCAATCCTCAATCCTCAATCCTCAATCCTCAATCCTCAATCCTCAATCCTCAGTCCTCAAACCTCAATCCTGAATCCTCAATCCTGAATACTCAATCTTCAGCCCTCAGTCCTCAACAATCAGTTGTCAATCCTCAATCCTCAGTAGAATATCCTCAATTCACAGTTTTCAATACGCAATACTCAATCTGCAATCTTCAAATCTCTATCCACAAACATCAATTCTCCTCACTCAACCCTGAACGCTCAGTCCTCAATGTCCAATTCTCAATCATCAATTCTCAATCTTCAACCCTCAATACTGAATCTTCAATCCTCAATCCTCAATCCACAATCCTCGATGCTCAATCCTCAATACTCAATCCTCAATCCTCAGTAATCAATCCTCAGCCATCAATACTCAATCGTCAATCCTCAGTCGTCAATCCTCAATCCTCAATCCTCGTTCCTCAAACCTCAATCCTCAACACTCAGTCCTCATCCTCAATTCTGAATTCTCAATCCTCAATCCTCAATCCACAACCTACAATCGTCATTAATCAATCTACAATCCTAGATCCTGAATCCCCAATCCTCAATCCTCAATCCTCAATCTTCAATCCTCAATACTCAGTATTCAATCCTCAATCCTCAATCCTCAATCCTCAATCCTCATTCTTCAATCCTCAATACCCAATCCTCAATTTTCAATCATCAATCCTCAATCCTCAATTCTCAATCCTCAGTCCTCAATCCTCAGACCTCAAACATCAATACTCAACCCTCAGTCCTCGTCCTCAATCCATAACCATCAATCCTCTATCCTCAATCTTCAATCATCAATATTCAATTTTGTGTCCTCAATCCTAAATCCTCAATCTTCAATCCTCAATCCTCAATGTTCAATACGCAATACCCAATCCTCAATCTTCAACCCTCAATCCTCAATGCTCAGTCCTCAATCCTCAATCCTCAATCCTCAAACCTCAATCCTCAACCGTCAGTCCTCGTCCTCAATCCTCAACCCTCAATCCTCAATCCTCAACCTTCAATCCTCAATACTCAATATTCAATCCTCAAGCCTCAGTCCTCAATCCTCAATCTTCAATCCTCAATCCTCAACCCTCAATCCTCAATACTCATTCTTCAATCCTCAGTACCCAATCCACAATCTTCAATACTCAATCCTCAATTCTCAATCCTCAATCCTCAATCCTCATTCTTCAATCCTCAATACCCAATCCTCAATCTTCAATCCTCAATCCTCAATCCTCAATTCTCAATCCTCAATCCTCAGTCCTCAGACCTCAAACATCTATACTCAACCCTCACACCTCGTCCTCAATCCACAACCATCAATCCTCAATCCTCAATCTTCAATCATCAATATTCAATCTTCTGTCCTCAATCCTAAATCCTCAATCCTCAATCCTCAATCCTCAATGTTCAATCCGCAATATCCAATCCTCAATCTTCAATCCTCAATCCCCAATCCTCAATCCTCAATTCTCAATCCTCAATCCTCAATCCTCAGTCCTCAAACCTCAATCCTGAATCCTCAATCCTGAATCCTCAATCTACAGCCCTCAGTCCTCAACAATCAGTTGTCAATCCTCAATCCTCAGTAGAATATCCTCAATTCACAGTTTTCAATGCGCAGTACTCAATCAGCAATCTTCAAATCTCTATCCACAAACATCAATTCTCATCACTCAACCCTGAACGCTCAGTCCTCAATGTTCAACTCTCAATCCTCAATTCTCAATCTTCAATCCTCAATACTGAATCTTCAATCCTCAATCCTCAATCCTCAATTCTCAATTCTCAATTCTCAATCCTCAATCCTCAAACCTCAATCTTCAATCCTCATTAATCAATCTCCAATCCTAGATCCTGAATCCCCAATCCTAAATCCTCAATCCTCAATCCTCAAACCTCAATCCTCAACCGTCAGTCCTCGTCCTCAATCCTCAACCCTCAATCCTCAATCCTCAATCTTCAATCCTCAATACTCAATATTCAATCCTCAATCCTCAATCCTCAATCCTCAAACTTCAATCCTCAATCCTCAACCCTCAATCCTCAATCCTCATTCTTCAATCCTCAATACCCAATCCTCAATCTTCAATACTCAATCCTCAATCCTCAATTCTCAATCTTCAATCCTCAATCCTCAATCCTCAATCCTCAATCCTCATTCTTCAATCCTCAATCCCCAATCCTCATTCTTCAAACCTCAATCCTGAATCCTCAATCCTGAATCCTCAATCTTCATCCCTCAGTGCTCAACAATCAGTTGTCAATACTCAATCCTCAGTAGAATATCCTCAATTCACAGTTTTCAATACGCAATACTCAATCTGCAATCTTCAAATCTCTATCCACAAACATCAATTCTCATCACTCAACCCTGAACGCTCAGTCCTCAATGTTCAATTCTCAATCCTCAATCCTCAATCCTCAACCCTCAATCCTCAATACTCAATACTCAATCCTCAATCCTCAGTAATCAAACCTCAATCTTCAATACTCAATCGTCAATCCTCAGTCCTCAATCCTCAATCCTCAATCTTCGTTCCCCAAACCTCAATCCTCAACCCTCAGTCCTCATCCTCAGTTCTCAATCCTCAGTCCTCAATCCTCAATCCTCAATCCTCAATCCTCAATCCTCAATCTTCAATCCTCATTAATCAATCTCCAATCCTAGATCCTGAATCCCCAATCCTCAATCCTCAATCCTCAATCTTCATTCCTCAATACTCAGTATTCAATCCTCAATCCTCAATCCTCGATCCTCAATCCTCATTCTTCAATCCTAAATACCCAATCCTCAATCTTCAACCCTCAATCCTCAATCCTCAATTCTCAATCCTCAATCCTCAATCCTCAGACCTCAAACATCTATACTCAACCCTCACTCCTCGTCCTCAATCCACAACCATCAATCCTCAATCCTCAATCCTCAATCCTCAATCCTCAATCCTCATTCTTCAATCATCAATACCGAATCCTCAATCTTCAATCCTCAATACTCAATATTCAATAATCAATCCTCAGCTCTCAATTCTCAATACTCAATCCTCAATCGTCAATCCTCAATCCCCAACCCTCAGTCTTCAATACTCAATCCTCAATCCTCAATCCTCAATCCTCAATCCTCATTCTTCAATCCTCAATACCCAATCCTCAATCTTCAGTCCTCAATCCCCAATCCTCAATTCTCAATCGTCAATCCTCAGCCCTCAGTCCTAAAACCTCAATCCTCAACCCTCAGCCCTCATCCTGAATCCTCCATCCTCAATCCTCAATCCTCAATCTTCAATCCTCAATACTCAATCTTCAATTATCAATCCTCAGCTCTCAATCCTCAATACTCAATCCTCAATCGTCAATCCTCAATCCCCAATCCTCAATCTTCAATACTCAATCCTCAATCCTCAATCCTCAATCCTCAATGTTCAATCCGCAATACCCAATCCTCAATCTTCAATCCTCAATCCTCAATCCTCAATCCTCAATCCTCAATCCTCAATCCTCAATCCTCAGTCCTCAAACCTCAATCCTGAATCCTCAATCCTGAATCCTCAATCTTCAGCCCTCAGTCCACAACAATCAGTTGTCAATCCTCAATCCTCAGTAGAATATCCTCCATTCACAGTTTTCAATACGCAATACTCAATCTGCAATCTTCAAATCTCTATCCACAAACATCAATTCTCATCACTCAAACCTGAACGCTCAGTCCTCAATGTTCAATTCTCAATCCTCAATTCTCAATCTTCAATCCTCAATACTGAATCTTCAATCCTCAATCCTCAATCCTCAATCCTCAATCCTCAATCCTCAATCCTCAATCCTCAATCCTCAATCCTCAATCCTCAATCCTCAATCCTCAGTAATCAATCCTCAATCTTCAATACTCAATCGTCAATCCTCAGTCCTCAATCCTCAATCCTCAATCCTCGTTCCTCAAACCTCAATCCTCAACCCTCAGTCCTCATACTCAATTCTCAATTCTCAATCCTCAATCCTCAGTCCTCAATCTTCAATCCTCATTAATCGATCTCCAATCCTAGATCCTGAATCCCCAATCGTCAATCCTCAATCCTCAATCTTCAATCATCAATACTCAGTCTTCAATCCTCAATCCTCAATCCTCAATCCTCATGCTTCAATCCTCAATACCCAATCCTCAATCTTCAATCCTCAATCCTCAATCCTGAATTCTCAATCCTCAATCCTCAATCCTCACACCTCAAACATCAATACTCAACCCTCAGTCCTCGTCCTCAATCCACAACCATCAATCCTCAATCCTCAATCTTCAATCATCAATATTCAATCTTCTGTCCTCAATCCCCAATCCTCAATCCTCAATCCTCAGTCCTCAAACCTCAATCCTGAATCCTCAATCCTCAATCCTCAGTCCTCAAACCTGAATCCTGAATCCTCAATCCTGAATCCTCAATCTTCAGCCCTCAGTCCACAACAATCAGTTGTCAATCCTCAATCCTCAGTAGAATATCATCCATTCACAGTTTTCAATACGCAATACTCAATCTGCAATCTTCAAATCTCTATCCACAAACATCAATTCTCATCACTCAAACCTGAACGCTCAGTCCTCAATGTTCAATTCTCAATCCTCAATTCTCAATCTTCAATCCTCAATACTGAATCTTCAATCCTCAATCCTCAATCCTCAATCCTCAATCCTCAATCCTCAATCCTCAATCCTCAATCCTCAATCCTCAATCCTCAAGCCTCAATCCTCAATCCTCAGTAATCAATCCTCAATCTTCAATACTCAATCCTCAATCCTCAATCCTCGTTCCTCAAACCTCAATCCACAACCCTCAGTCCCCATCCTCAATACTCAATTCTCAATCCTCAATCCTCAATCCTCAATCTTCAATCCTCATTAATCGATCTCCAATCCTAGATCCTGAATCCCCAATCCTCAATCCTCAATCCTTAATCTTCAATCATCAATACTCAGTCTTCAATCCTCAATCCTCAATCCTCAATCCTCAATCCTCAATCCTCATGCTTCAATCCTCAATACCCAATCCTCAATCTTCAATCCTCAATCCTCAATCCTCAGTTCTCAATCCTCAATCCTCAATCCTCAGACCTCAAACATCAATACTCAACCCTCAGTCCTCGTCCTCAATCCACAACCATCAATCCTCAATCCTCAATCTTCAATCATCAATATTCAATCTTCTGTCCTCAATCCACAATCCTCAATCCTCAATCCTCAATCCTCAATGTTCAATCCGCAATACCCAATTCTCAATCTTCTATCCTCAGTCATCAATCCCCAATCCTCAATCCTCAATCCTCAATCCTCAATCCTCAATCCTCAGTCCTCAAACCTCAATCCTGAATCCTCAATCCTGAATCCTCAATCTACAGCCCTCAGTCCTCAACAATCAGTTGTCAATCCTCAATCCTCAGTAGAATATCCTCAATTCACAGTTTTCAATACGCAGTACTCAATCTGCAATCTTCAAATCTCTATCCACAAACATCAATTCTCATCACTCAACCCTGAACGCTCAGTCCTCAATGTTCAATTCTCAATCCTCAATTCTCAATCTTCAATCCTCAATACTGAATCTTCAATCCTCAATCCTCAATCCTCAATCCTCAATCCTCAATCCTCAATCCTCAATCCTCAATCCTCAGTAATCAATTCTCAATCTTCAATACTCAATCGTCAATCCTCAGTCCTCAATCCTCAATCCTCAATCCTCGTTCCTCAAACCTCAATCCTCAACCCTCGGTCGTCATCCTCAATTCTCAATTCTCAATTCTCAATCCTCAATTATCAATCCTCAATCTTCAATCCTCATTAATCAATCTCCAATCCTAGATCCTGAATCCCCAATCCTCAATCCTTAATCCTCAACCTTCAATCCTCAATCCCCAGTCCTCAATCTTCAGTCGTCAATGTTCAATCCCCAATCCTCAATCCTCAGTCCTCAATCCTCAATCCTCAATCCTCAAACCTCAATCCTCAACCGTCAGTCCTCGTCCTCAATCCTCAACCCTCAATCCTCAATCCTCAATCTTCAATCCTCAATACTCAATATTCAATCCTCAATCCTCAGTCCTCAATCCTCAATCTTCAATCCTCAATCCTCAACCCTCAATCCTCAATCCTCATTCTTCAATCCTCAGTACCCAATCCACAATCTTCAATACTCAATCCTGAATTCTCAATACTCAATCTTCAATCCTCAATACCCAATCCCCAATCTTCAATCCTCAACCCTCAATCCTCAATTCTCAATCCTCAATCCTCAATCCACAATCCTCAATCCCCAATCCTCATTCTTCAAACCTCAATCCTGAATCCTCAATCCTGAATCCTCAATCTTCATCCCTCAGTGCTCAACAATCAGTTGTCAATACTCAATCTTCAGTAGAATATCCTCAATTCACAGTTTTCAATACGCAATACTCAATCTGCAATCTTCAAATCTCTATCCACAAACATCAATTCTCATCACTCAACCCTGAACGCTCAGTCCTCAATGTTCAATTCTCAATCCTCAATCCTCAATCCTCAATCCTCAATCCTCAATCCTCAATCCTCAATCTTCAATCCTCAATACTCAGTATTCAATCCTCAATCCTCAATCCTCAATCCTCAATCCTCATTCTTCAATCCTCAATACCCAATCCTCAATCTTCAATCCTCAATCCTCAATCCTCAATTCTCAATCCTCAATCCTCAATCCTCAGACCTCAAACATCTATACTCAACCCTCACTCCTCGTCCTCAATCCACAACCATCAATCCTCAATCCTCAATCTTCAATCATCAATATTCAATCTTCTGTCCTCAATCCTAAATCCTCAATCCTCAATCCTCAATCCTCAATCCCCAATCCTCAATCCTCAATCCTCAATCCTCAATCCTCAATCCTCAGTCCTCAAACCTCAATCCTGAATCCTCAATCCTGAATCCTCAATCTACAGCCCTCAGTCCTCAACAATCAGTTGTCAATCCTCAATCCTCAGTAGAATATCCTCAATTCACAGTTTTCAATACGCAGTACTCAATCAGCAATCTTCAAATCTCTATCCACAAACATCAATTCTCATCACTCAACCCTGAACGCTCAGTCCTCAATGTTCAATTCTCAATCCTCAATTCTCAATCTTAAATCCTCAATACTGAATCTTCAATCCTCAATCCTCAATCCTCAATCCTCAATCCTCAATCCTCAGTAATCAATCCTCAATCTTCAATACTCAATCGTCAATCCTCAGTCCTCAATCCTCAATCCTCAAGCCTCATTCTACAATCCTCAATACCGAATCCTCAATCTTCAATCATCAATCCTCGATCCTCAATTCTCAATCCTCAATCCTCAGTCCTCAGTCCTCGAACCTCAATCCTCAACCCTCAGCCCTCATCCTCAATCCTCAATCGTCAATCCTCAGTCCGCAGCCCTCAAATCTGAACCCTCAACCCTCAGACCTCATCCTCAATCCTCAATTCTCAATCCTCAATCCTCAATCCTCAATCCCCGATACTCAATCTTCAATCCTCAATCCTCAATCCTCAATCCTCAATCCTCAATCCTCAATCCTCGGTCATCAATACTCAATCTTCAATACTCAATCCTCAAACCTCAATCCTCAATCCTCAATCCTCAATCCTCATTCCTCAAACCTCAATCATCAACCCTCAGACCTCATCCTCAATTCTCAATTCTCAATCCTCAATCCTCAATCCTCAATCTTCAATCCTCAATAGTCAATCTCCAATCCTAGATCCTCAATCCCCAATCGTCAATCCTTAATCCTCAATCTTCAATCCTCAATCCCCAGTCTTCAATCTTCAATCCTCAATGCTCCATCCTCAATCCTCAATCCTCAGTCCTCAATCCTCAACACTCAATCTTCAATACTCAATCCTCAATCCTCAATCCTCAATCCTCAATCCTCATTCTTCAATCCTCAATACCCAATCCTCAATCTTCAGTCCTCAATCCCCAATCCTCAATTCTCAATCGTCAATCCTCAGCCCTCAGTCCTCAAACCTCAATCCTCAACCCTCAGCCCTCATCCTGAATCCTCAATCCTCAATCCTCAATCCTCTATCCTCAATCCTCAATCCTCAATCCTCAATCCTCAGTCCTCAAACCTCAATCCTGAATCCTCAATCCTGAATCCTCAATCTTCAGCCCTCAGTCCACAACAATCAGTTGTCAATCCTCAATCCTCAGTAGAATATCATCCATTCACAGTTTTCAGTACGCAATACTCAATCTGCAATCTTCAAATCTCTATCCACAAACATCAATTCTCATCACTCAAACCTGAACGCTCAGTCCTCAATGTTCAATTCTCAATCCTCAATTCTCAATCTTCAATCCTCAATACTGAATCTTCAATCCTCAATCCTCAATCCTCAATCCTCAATCCTCAATCCTCAATCCTCAATCCTCAATCCTCAATCCTCAGTAATCAATCCTCAATCTTCAATACTCAATCGTCAATCCTCAGTCCTCAATCCTCAATCCTCAATCCTCGTTCCTCAAACCTCAATCCACAACCCTCAGTCCCCATCCTCAATACTCAATTCTCAATCCTCAATCCTCAATCCTCAATCTTCAATCCTCGTTAATCGATCTCCAATCCTAGATCCTGAATCCCCAATCCTCAATCCTCAATCCTTAATCTTCAATCATCAATACTCAGTCTTCAATCCTCAATCCTCAATCCTCAATCCTCAATCCTCAATCCTCATGCTTCAATCCTCAATACCCAATCCTCAATCTTCAATCCTCAATCCTCAATCCTCAGTTCTCAATCCTCAATCCTCAATCCTCAGACCTCAAACATCAATACTCAACCCTCAGTCCTCGTCCTCAATCCACAACCATCAATCCTCAATCCTCAATCTTCAATCATCAATATTCAATCTTCTGTCCTCAATCCACAATCCTCAATCCTCAATCCTCAATCCTCAATGTTCAGTCCGCAATACCCAATTCTCAATCTTCTATCCTCAGTCATCAATCCTCAATCCTCAATCCTCAATCCTCAATCCTCAATCCTCAATCCTCAGTCCTCAAACCTCAATCCTGAATCCTCAATCCTGAATACTCAATCTTCAGCCCTCAGTCCTCAAAAATCAATTGTCAATCCTCAATCCTCAGTAGAATATCCTCAATTCACAGTTTTCAATACGCAATACTCAATCTGCAATCTTCAAATCTCTATCCACAAACATCAATTCTCATCACTCAACCCTGAACGCTCAGTCCTCAATGTTGAAATCTTAATCCTCAATTCTCAACCTTCAATCCACAATACTGAATCTTCAATCCTCAATCCTCAATACTCAATCCTCAATCCTCAATCCTCAATCCTCAACCCTCAGTCCTCATCCTCAGTTCTCAGTTCTCAATCCCCAATCCTCAATCCTCAATCTTCAATCCTCATTAATCAATCTCCAATCCTAGATCCTGAATCCCCAATCCTCAATCCTTAATGCTCAACCTTCAATCCTCAGTCCCCAGTCCTCAATCTTCAATCCTCAATGTTCAATCCTCAATCCTCAATCCTCAGTCCTCAATCCTCAATCCTCAATCCTCAAACCTCAATCCTCAGCCGTCAGTCCTCGTCCTCAATCCTCAACCCTCAATCCTCGTTCCTCAAACCTCAATCCTCAACCCTCAGTCCTCATCCTCAGTTCTCAGTTCTCAATCCCCAATCCTCAATCCTCAATCTTCAATCCTCATTAATCAATCTCCAATCCTAGATCCTGAATCCCCAATCCTCAATCCTTAATGCTCAACCTTCAATCCTCAGTCCCCAGTCCTCAATCTTCAATCCTCAATGTTCAATCCTCAATCCTCAATCCTCAGTCCTCAATCCTCAATCCTCAATCCTCAAACCTCAATCCTCAGCCGTCAGTCCTCGTCCTCAATCCTCAACCCTCAATCCTCAATCCTCAATCTTCAATCCTCATTAATCAATCTCCAATCCTAGATCCTGAATCCCCAATCCTCAATCCTCAATCCTCAATCTTCAATACTCAATACTCAGTATTCAATCCTCAATCCTCAATCCTCAATCCTCAATCCTCATTCTTCAATCCTCAATACCCAATCCTCAATCTTCAATCCTCAATCCTCAATCCTCAATTCTCAGTCCTCAATCCTCAATCCTCAGACCTCAAACATCTATACTCAACCCCCACTCCTCGTCCTCAATCCACAACCATCAATCCTCAATCCTCAATCTTCAATCATCAATATTCAATCTTCTGTCCTCAATCCTAAATCCTCAATCCTCAATCCTCAATCCTCAACGTTCAATCCGCAATACCCAATCCTCAATCTTCAATCCTCAATCCCCAATCCTCAATCCTCAATCCTCAATCCTCAATCCTCAATCCTCAGTCCTCAAACCTCAATCCTGAATCCTCAATCCTCATGCTTCAATCCTCAATACCCAATCCTCAATCTTCAATCCTCAATCCTCAATCCTCAGTTCTCAATCCTCAATCCTCAATCCTCAGACCTCAAACATCAATACTCAACCCTCAGTCCTCGTCCTCAATCCACAACCATCAATCCTCAATCCTCAATCTTCAATCATCAATATTCAATCTTCTGTCCTCAATCCACAATCCTCAATCCTCAATCCTCAATCCTCAATGTTCAATCCGCAATACCCAATTCTCAATCTTCTATCCTCAGTCATCAATCCTCAATCCTCAATCCTCAATCCTCAATCCTCAATCCTCAATCCTCAGTCCTCAAACCTCAATCCTGAATCCTCAATCCTGAATACTCAATCTTCAGCCCTCAGTCCTCAAAAATCAATTGTCAATCCTCAATCCTCAGTAGAATATCCTCAATTCACAGTTTTCAATACGCAATACTCAATCTGCAATCTTCAAATCTCTATCCACAAACATCAATTCTCATCACTCAACCCTGAACGCTCAGTCCTCAATGTTGAAATCTTAATCCTCAATTCTCAACCTTCAATCCACAATACTGAATCTTCAATCCTCAATCCTCAATCCTCAATCCTCAATGCTCAATCCTCAATCCTCAATCCTCAATCCTCAGTAATCAATCCTCAACCTTCAATACTCAATCGTCAATCCTCAGTCCTCAATCCTCAATCCTCAATCCTCGTTCCTCAAACCTCAATCCTCAACCCTCAGTCCTCATCCTCAGTTCTCAGTTCTCAATCCCCAATCCTCAATCCTCAATCTTCAATCCTCATTAATCAATCTCCAATCCTAGATCCTGAATCCCCAATCCTCAATCCTTAATGCTCAACCTTCAATCCTCAGTCCCCAGTCCTCAATCTTCAATCCTCAATGTTCAATCCTCAATCCTCAATCCTCAGTCCTCAATCCTCAATCCTCAATCCTCAAACCTCAATCCTCAGCCGTCAGTCCTCGTCCTCAATCCTCAACCCTCAATCCTCAATCCTCAATCTTCAATCCTCATTAATCAATCTCCAATCCTAGATCCTGAATCCCCAATCCTCAATCCTCAATCCTCAATCTTCAATACTCAATACTCAGTATTCAATCCTCAATCCTCAATCCTCAATCCTCAATCCTCATTCTTCAATCCTCAATACCCAATCCTCAATCTTCAATCCTCAATCCTCAATCCTCAATTCTCAATCCTCAATCCTCAATCCTCAGACCTCAAACATCTATACTCAACCCCCACTCCTCGTCCTCAATCCACAACCATCAATCCTCAATCCTCAATCTTCAATCATCAATATTCAATCTTCTGTCCTCAATCCTAAATCCTCAATCCTCAATCCTCAATCCTCAACGTTCAATCCGCAATACCCAATCCTCAATCTTCAATCCTCAATCCCCAATCCTCAATCCTCAATCCTCAATCCTCAATCCTCAATCCTCAGTCCTCAAACCTCAATCCTGAATCCTCAATCCTGAATCCTCAATCTACAGCCCTCAGTCCTCAACAATCAGTTGTCAATCCTCAATCCTCAGTAGAATATCCTCAATTCACTGTTTTCAATACGCAGTACTCAATCTGCAATCTTCAAATCTCTATCCACAAACATCAATTCTCATCACTCAACCCTGAACGCTCACTCCTCAATGTTCAATTCTCAATCCTCAATTCTCAATCTTCAATCCTCAATACTGAATCTTCAATCCTCAATCCTCAATCCTCAATCCTCAATCCTCAATCCTAAGTAATCAATCCTCAATCTTCAATACTCAATCGTCAATCCTGAGTCCTCAATCCTCAATCCTCAATCCTCGTTCCTCATACCTCAATCCTCAACCCTCAGTCCTCATCCTCAATTCTCAATTCTCAATTCTCAATCCTCAATCCTCAATCCTCAATCTTCAATCCTCATTAATCAATCTCCAATCCTAGATCCTGAATCCCCAATCCTCAATCCTCAATCCTCAAACCTCAATCCTCAACCGTCAGTCCTCGTCCTCAATCCTCAACCCTCAATCCTCAATCCTCAATCTTCAATCCTCAATACTCAATATTCAATCCTCAATCCTCAATCCTCAATCCTCAAACTTCAATTCTCAATCCTCAACCCTCAATCCTCAATCCTCATTCTTCAATCCTCAATACCCAATTCTCAATCTTCAATACTCAATCCTCAATCCTCAATTCTCTATCTTCAATCCTCAATCCTCAATCCTCAATCCTCAATCCTCAATCCTCATTCTTCAATCCTCAATACCCAGTCCTCAATCTTCAATCCCCAATACTCAATCCTCAATTCTCAATCCTCAATACTCAATCCTCAATCCTCAATCCCCAATCCTCATTCTTCAAACCTCAATCCTCAACCCTCAGTCCTCATTCTCAATTCTCAATTCTCAATCCTCAATCCACAATCCTCAATTCTCAATCCACAATCCTCAATCCTCAGACCTCAAACATCAATATTCAACACTCGGACCTGTTCCTGAATCCGCAACCCTCAATCCTCAAACCTCAATCTTCAATCATCAATACTCAATCTTCAATCCTCAATCTTCAACCCTCAATCCTCAGTCCTAAATACTCAATCCTCAACCATCAATCCTCAATCCTCAATCCTCAATCCTCATTCTTCAATCCTCAACACCCAATCCTCAATCTTCAATTCTCAACATTCAATCCTCAATTCTCAATCCTCAATCCTCAATCCTCAGACCTCAAACATCAATACTCAACCCTCAGTCCTCGTCCTCAATCCACAACACTCAATCCTCGAGCCTCAATCGTCAATCATCAATATTCAACTTTCAATACTCAATCGTCAATCCTCTATACTCATTCCTCAATCCTCAATGTTCAATCCTCAATACCCAATCCTCATTCTTCTATCCTCAATCCTCAATCCTCAATCCTCAATCCTCAATCCTCAATCCTCAGTCCTCAAACCTTAATCCTTATTCCTCAATACTGAATCCTCAATCTTCAGCCCTCAGTCCTCAACAATCAGCTGTCAATCCTCAATCCTCAGTAGAATATTCTCAATACACAGGTTTCAATACTCAATACTCAACCTGCAATCTTAAAATCTCTATCTACAAACATCAATTCTCATCACTCAACCCTCAACACTCAGTCCCCAATCCTCAAGCTTCAATCCTCAATCCTCAATACTCAATTCTCAATCCTCAATCTTCAATCCTCAATACTCAATCTTCAATCCTCGGTCCTCAATCCTCAATCGTCAATCTCCAATCCTGAGTACTCAATCTTCAACCCTCCATCCTCAATCCTCAATCCTCAATCCTCAATCCTCAATCTTCAATCCTCAATACCCAATCCTCAATCTTCAATCCTCAATCCTCAATTCTCAACCCTCAACCCTCAGTCCTCAGTCCTCAAACCTCAATCCTCAAACCTCAGCCCTCATCCTCAATCCTCTATCCTCAATCCTCAATCCTCAATCTTCAATGCTCAATACTCAATCTTCAATCCTCAATCCTCAGTCCACAAACCTCAATTCTGAATCCTCAATCCTGCATCCTCAACCTTCAGCGCTCAGTCCTCAACAATCAGTTGTCAATCCTCAATCCCCAATAGAACATCCTCAATTCAGAGCTTTCAATACTCAATACTCAATCTGCAATCCTCAATCCTCAATCCTCAATCCTCAATTCTAAACACTCAACCCTCAGTCCTCAGTCTTCAAACCTCAATCCTCAAACCTCAGCCCTCAATCCTCAATCCTCAATCCCCAATACTCAATCCTCAATCCTCAATCCTCAATCCTCAATCCTCAGTCCTCAAACCTCAATCCTGAATCCTCAATCCTGAATCCTCAATCTTCAGCCCTCAGTCCTCAACAATCAGTTGTCAATCCTCAATCCTCAGTAGAATATCCTCAATTCACAGTTTTCAATACGCAATACTCAATCTGCAATCTTCAAATCTCTATCCACAAACATCAATTCTCATCACTCAACCCTGAACGCTCAGTCCTCAATGTTCAATTCTCAATCCTCAATTCTCAATCTTCAATCCTCAATACTGAATCTTCAATCCTCAATCCTCAATCCTCAATCCTCAATCCTCAATCCTCAATCCTCAATCCTCAATCCTCAATCCACAGTAATCAATTCTCAATCTTCAATACTGAATCGTCAATCCTCAGTCCTCAATCCTCAATCCTCAATCCTCGTTCCTCAAACCTCAATCCTCAACTGTCGGTCGTCATCCTCAATTCTCAATTCTCAATTCTCAATCCTCAATCCTCAATACTCAATCTTCAATCCTCATTAATCAATCTCCAATCCTAGATCCTGAATCCCCAATCCTCAATCCTTAATCCTCATCCTTCAATCCTCAATCCCCAGTCCTCAATCTTCAGTCGTCAATGTTCAATTCCCAATCCTCAATCCTCAGTCCTGAATCCTCAATCCTCAATCCTCAAACCTCAATCCTCAACCGTCAGTCCTCGTCCTCAATCCGCAACCGTCAGTCCTCGTCCTCAATTCTCAACCATCAATCCTCAATCCGCAATCTTCAATCCTCAATCCTCAATCTTCAATACACAGTCCTCAATCCTCAATTCTCAATATTCAATCCTCAATCCTCAACCCTCAATCCTCAATCCTCATTCTTCAATCCTCAATACCCAATCCTCAATCTTCAATCCTCAATCCTCAATCCTCAATTCTCAATCCTCAATCCTCAATCCTCAATCCTCAATCCCCAATCCTCATTCTTCAAACCTCAGTCCTCAACCTTCAGTCCTCATCCTCAATTCCCAATTCTCAATCCTCAATCCTCAATCCTCAATCTTCAATCCTCAATACCCAATCCTCAATCTTCAATCCTCAATCCTCAATCCTCAATTCTCAACCCTCAACCCTCAGTCCTCAGTCCTCAAACCTCAATCCTCAAACCTCAGCCCTCATCCTCAATCCCCTATCCTCAATCCTCAATCCTCAATCTTCAATCCTCAATACTCAATCTGCAATCCTCAATCCTCAATCCTCAATCCTCAATCCTCAATTCTAAACACTCAACCCTCAGTCCTCAGTCTTCAAACCTCAATCCTCAAACCTCAGCCCTCAATCCTCAATCCTCATTCCTCAATCCACAATTTTCCATCCTCAATACTCAATCTTCAATCCTCAATCCTCAATCCTCAATCCTCAAACCTCAATAGACAGTCTTCAATCCTCAATACTCAATCTTCAATCCTCAATCCTCAATCCTCAATCCTCAATCCTCATTCTACAATCCTCAATACCGAATCCTCAATCTTCAATCCTGAATCCTCAATCCTCAATTCTCAATCCTCAATCCTCAGTCCTCAGCCCTCAAACCTCAATCCTCAACCCTCAGCCCTCATCCTCAATCCTCAATCGTCAATCCTCAGTCCTCAGCCCTCAAATCTCAACCCTCAACCCTCAGACCTCATCCTCAATCCTCAATTCTCAATCCTCAATCCTCAATCCCCAATCCTCAATCCTCAATCCTCAATCCTCAATCCTCAATCCTCAGTCCTCAAACCTCAATCCTGGATCCTCAATCCTGAATCCTCAATCTTCAGCCCTCAGTCCACAACAATCAGTTGTCAATCCTCAATCCTCAGTAGAATATCCTCAATTCACAGTTTTCAATACGCAATACTCAATCTGCAATCTTCACATCTCTATCCACAAACATCAATTCTCATCACTCAACCCTGAACGCTCAGTCCTCAATGTTCAATTCTCAATCCTCAATTCTCAATCTTCAATCCTCAATACTGAATCTTCAATCCTCAATCCTCAATCCTCAATCCTCAATCCTCAATCCTCAATCCTCAATCCTCAATCCTCCATCCTCAATCCTCAATAATCAATTCTCAATATTCAATACTGTATCGTCAATCCTCAGTCCTCAATCCTCAATCCTCAAACCTCGTTCCTCAAACCTCAATCCTCAACCCTCGGTCGTCATCCTCAATTCTCAATTCTCAATTCTCAATACTCAATCCTCAATCCTCAATCTTCAATCCTCATTAATCAATCTCCAATCCTAGATCCTGAATCCCCAATCCTCAATCCTTAATCCTGAACCTTCAATCCTCAATCCCCAGTCCTCAATCTTCAGTCGTCAATGTTCAATTCCCAATCCTCAATCCTCAGTCCTGAATCCTCAATCCTCAATCCTCAAACCTCAATCCTCAATCTTCAATCCTCATTAATCAATCTCCAATCCTAGACCCTGAATCCCCAATCCTCAATCCTTAATCCTCAGCATTCAATCCTCAATCCTCAATCCTCAATCCTCAATCTTCAATCCTCAATACTCAATCTTCGATTCTCAATCCTCAATCCTCAATCCTCATTCCACAGTCCTTAACCCTTAAACCTCAACCCTCAACTCTCAGAACTCATCCTCAATACTCAATCCTCAATCCTCAATCCTCAATCCTCAATCTTCAATCCTCAATACTCAATCTTCAATAATCAATCCTCAGCTCTCAATCCTCAATACTCAATCCTCAATCGTCAATCCTCAATCCTCAATCCTCAATCTTCAATCCTCAATCCTCAATCCTCAACCTTCAATCCTCAATACTCAATATTCAATCCGCAATCCTCAATCCTCAATCTTCAATCTTCAATCCTCAATCCTCAATCCTCAATCCTCAATCCTCAATCCTCAATCCTCAATCCTCAATCCTCAATCCTCAGTAATCAATCCTCAATCTTCAATACTCAATCGTCAATCCTCAGTCCTCAATCCTCAATCCTCAATCCTCGTTCCTCAAACCGCAATCCTCAACCCTCAATCCTCAATGCTCAATCTTCAATCATCAATACTCAATCTTCAATCCTCAATCCTCAATCCTCAATCCTCAATCCTCCATCCTCAATATTCAACACACAACCCTCCACCATCAATCCTCAATACTCAATCATCAATCCTCAATTCTCAATACTCAATAGAATATCCTGAATTCTCATGGTTCAATACTCAATCCACAATATTCAATAATCAAATCTCAATACACAAACATCATTTCTCACCACTCAAACCTGAACGCTCAGTCCTCAACGTTCAATCCTCATTCGTCAGTACTCAATCTTCAATCCTCAATACTGAATCTTCAATCCTCAATCCTCAATCCTCAATCTTCAATCCTCATTCTTCAATCCTCAATACCCAATCCTCAATCTTCTATCCTCAATCCTCAATCCTCAATTCTCAATCCTCAATCCTCAATCCTCAATCCTGAATCCCCAATCCTCATTCTTCAAACCTCAATCCTCAACCTTCAGTCCTCATCCTCAATTCCCAATTCTCAATCCTCAATCCTCAGTAATCAATTCACAATCTTCAATACTCAATCGTCAATCCTCAGTCCTCAATCCTCAATCCTCAATCCTCGTTCCTCAAACCTCAATCCTCAACCCTCAGTCCTCATCCTCAATTCTCCATTCTCAATCCTCAATTCTCAATCCTCAATCTTCAATCGTCATTAATCAATCTACAATCCTAGATCCTGAATCCCCAATCCTCAATCCTTAATCCTGAATATTCAATCCTCAATCCCCGGTCCTCAATCTTCAATCCTCAATGTTCAATCCTCAATCCTCAATCCTCAATCCTCAATCCTCAATCCTCAATCCTCAAACCTCAATCCTCAACAGTCAGTCCTCGAACTCAATCATCAACCCTCAATCCTCAATCCTCAATCTTCAATCCTCAATACTCGATATTCGATCCTCAACCCTCAATCCTCAATCCTCAATCTTCAATCCTCAATCATCAAGCCTCAATCCTCAATCCTCATTCTTCAATCCTCAATACCCAATCCTCAACCTTCAATCCTCAATCCTCAGTAATCAATCCTCAATCTTCAATACTCAATCGTCAATCCTCAGTCCTCAACCGTCAATCCTCAATCCTCGATCCTCAAACCTCAATCTTCAATCCTCAATCCTCAACACTCAATCCTCAATCCTCATTCTTCAATCCTCAACACCCAATTCTCAATCTTCAATACTCAATCCTCAATCCTCAATCTTCAATCTTCAACCCACAATCGTCAATCCCCAATTCTCAATCCTGAATCCTCAATCCTCAATCCTCAATATTCAATCCTCAATACTCAGCCTACAATCCTCAATCCTCAATCCTCAATCCTCAATTCTCGTTCTTCAATCCCCATTACCCAATCCTCAGTCTTCAGTCATCAACCCTCAATCCTCAAAACTCAATCCTCAATCCTCAATCCTCAATCCTCAATCCTCGATCCTCAATCCTCAATACACGACCTTCAATCCTCAATCCTCAATCCTCAATCCTCAATCCTCAATCTTCAATCCTCAATACTCAATCTTCAATAATCAATCCTCAGCTCTCAATCCTCAATACTCAATCCTCAATCGTCAATCCTCAATCCTCAATCCTCAATCTTCAATCCTCAATCCTCAATCCTCAACCTTCAATCCTCAATACTCAATATTCAATCCGCAATCCTCAATCCTCAATCTTCAATCTTCAATCCTCAATCCTCAATCCTCAATCCTCAATCCTCAATCCTCAATCCTCAATCCTCAATCCTCAATCCTCAGTAATCAATCCTCAATCTTCAATACTCAATCGTCAATCCTCAGTCCTCAATCCTCAATCCTCAATCCTCGTTCCTCAAACCGCAATCCTCAACCCTCAATCCTCAATGCTCAATCTTCAATCATCAATACTCAATCTTCAATCCTCAATCCTCAATCCTCAATCCTCAATCCTCCATCCTCAATATTCAACACACAACCCTCCACCATCAATCCTCAATACTCAATCATCAATCCTCAATTCTCAATACTCAATAGAATATCCTGAATTCTCATGGTTCAATACTCAATCCACAATATTCAATAATCAAATCTCAATACACAAACATCATTTCTCACCACTCAAACCTGAACGCTCAGTCCTCAACGTTCAATCCTCATTCGTCAGTACTCAATCTTCAATCCTCAATACTGAATCTTCAATCCTCAATCCTCAATCCTCAATCTTCAATCCTCATTCTTCAATCCTCAATACCCAATCCTCAATCTTCTATCCTCAATCCTCAATCCTCAATTCTCAATCCTCAATCCTCAATCCTCAATCCTGAATCCCCAATCCTCATTCTTCAAACCTCAATCCTCAACCTTCAGTCCTCATCCTCAATTCCCAATTCTCAATCCTCAATCCTCAGTAATCAATTCACAATCTTCAATACTCAATCGTCAATCCTCAGTCCTCAATCCTCAATCCTCAATCCTCGTTCCTCAAACCTCAATCCTCAACCCTCAGTCCTCATCCTCAATTCTCCATTCTCAATCCTCAATTCTCAATCCTCAATCTTCAATCGTCATTAATCAATCTACAATCCTAGATCCTGAATCCCCAATCCTCAATCCTTAATCCTGAATATTCAATCCTCAATCCCCGGTCCTCAATCTTCAATCCTCAATGTTCAATCCTCAATCCTCAATCCTCAATCCTCAATCCTCAATCCTCAATCCTCAAACCTCAATCCTCAACAGTCAGTCCTCGAACTCAATCATCAACCCTCAATCCTCAATCCTCAATCTTCAATCCTCAATACTCGATATTCGATCCTCAACCCTCAATCCTCAATCCTCAATCTTCAATCCTCAATCATCAAGCCTCAATCCTCAATCCTCATTCTTCAATCCTCAATACCCAATCCTCAACCTTCAATCCTCAATCCTCAGTAATCAATCCTCAATCTTCAATACTCAATCGTCAATCCTCAGTCCTCAACCGTCAATCCTCAATCCTCGATCCTCAAACCTCAATCTTCAATCCTCAATCCTCAACACTCAATCCTCAATCCTCATTCTTCAATCCTCAACACCCAATTCTCAATCTTCAATACTCAATCCTCAATCCTCAATCTTCAATCTTCAACCCACAATCGTCAATCCCCAATTCTCAATCCTGAATCCTCAATCCTCAATCCTCAATATTCAATCCTCAATACTCAGCCTACAATCCTCAATCCTCAATCCTCAATCCTCAATTCTCGTTCTTCAATCCCCATTACCCAATCCTCAGTCTTCAGTCATCAACCCTCAATCCTCAAAACTCAATCCTCAATCCTCAATCCTCAATCCTCAATCCTCGATCCTCAATCCTCAATACACGACCTTCAATCCTCAATCCTCAATCCTCAATCCTCAATCCTCAATTCTCAATCCTCAATCGTCAGGCTTCAGTACTGAATACTCAATCTTCAATCCTCAATCCTCAATCCTCATTCCTCAATCCTCAATCCTCAATCCTCAATCCTCAATCATCAACCCTCAATCTTCAATACTCAATCCTCAATCATCAACCCTCAATCCTCAATACTCAATCATCAATCTTCAATAATCAATACTCAATCCTCAATCCTCAATCCTCAATCCTCAATACTCAACCACCAATCCTCAATTCTCAATACTCAATAGAATATCCTGAATTCTCAGGTTTCAATACTCAAACCTCAATCATCAACCCTCAGCCCTCATTCTCCATCCTCAATCCTCAATCCTCAATCCTCAACCTTCAATCCCCAATACTCAATCTTCAATCCTCAATCCTCAATCCTCAATCCTCAATCCTCAATCCTCAACCCTCAATCCTCAATCCCCAATCCTCAATCCTCAATCTTCAATCCTTAATACTCAATCTTCAATCCTCAATCCTCAATCCTCTATACTCAATCCTCATTGTTCAATCCTCAATACCCAATCCGCAATTTTCGATCCTCAATCCTCAACCCTCAATCCTCAATCCCCAATCCTCAATCCTCAATCTTCAATCCTTAATACTCAATCTTCAATCCTCAATCCTCAATCCTCTATACTCAATCCTCATTGTTCAAACCTCGATACCCAATCCGCAATTTTCGATCCTCAATCCTCAATCCTCAATCCTCAATCTTCAATCCTCAATCCTCAATCCTCAATCCTCAATCCTCAATCTTCAATCCTCAATACTCAATCCTCAATCCTCAATCCTCAATCCTCAATGTTCAATCCGCAATACCCAATACTCAATCGTCAATCCTCAATCCCCAATCCTCAATCTTCAATCCTCAATCCTCAATCCTCAATCCTCAATCCTCAATCTTCAATCCTCAATCCTCAATCCTCAATCCTCAATCCTCAATTCTCAATTCTCAATCCTTAATCCTCAACATTCAATCCTCAATCCCCAGTCCTCAATCTTAAATCCTCAATGTTCAATCCTCAATCCTCAGTCCTCAATCCTCAATCCTCAATCCTCAAACCTCAATCCTCAATCGTCAGTCCTCGTCCTCAATCCTCAACACTCAATCCTGAATCCTCAATCTTCAATCCTCAATACTCAATATTCATTCCTCAATCCTCAATCCTCAATCCTCAATCTTCAATCCTCAATCCTCAACCCTCAATCCTCAATCCTCATTCTTCAATCCTCAATACCCAATCCTCAATTTTCAATACTCAGCCTTCAATCCTCAATTCTCAATCTTCAATCCTCAATCCTCAATCCTCAATCCTCACTCCTCATTCTTCAATCCTCAATACCCAATCCTCAATCTTCAATCCTCAATCCTCAGTCCTCCAATTCTCAATCCTCAATCCTCAATCCTCAATCCTCAATCCCCAATCCACATTCTTCAAACCTCAATCCTCAACCCTCACTCCTCATGCTCAATTCTCAATTCTCAATCCTCAATCCTCAATCCCCAATGCTCAATCTTCAATCATCAATACTCAATGTTCAATCCTCAATCCTCAATCCTCAATCCTCAATCCTTCATCCTCAATATTCAACACACAACCCTCAACCATCAATCCTCAATACTCAATCATCAATCCTCAATTCTCAATACTCAATAGAATATCCTGAATTCTCATGCTTCAATACTCAATCCACAAAATTCAATAATCAAATCTCAATCCACAAACATCAATTCTCATCACTCAACCCTGAACGCTCAGTCCTCAATGTTCAATCCTCATTCCTCAATCCTCATTCTCAATCCTCAATACCCAATCCTCAATCTTCAATCCTCAATCCTCAATCCTCAATTCTCAATCCTCAATCCTCAATCCTCAATCGTCAATCCCCAATCCTCATTCTTCAAACCTCAATCCTCAACCTTCAGTCCTCATCCTCAATTCCCAATTCTCAATCCTCAATCCTCAATCCTCAATCTTCAATCCTCAATGCTCCATCCTCAATCCTCAATCCTCAGTCCTCAATCCTCAATCCTCAATCCTCAAACCTCAGTCCTCAACCGTCAGTCCTCGTCCTCAATCCTCAACCCTCAATCCTCAATGCTCAATCTTCAATCATCAATACTCAATCTTCAATCCTCAATCCTCAATGCTCAATCCTCAATCCTCCATCCTCAATATTCAACACACAACCCTCCACCATCAATCCTCGATACTCAATCATCAATCCTCAATTCTCAATACTCAATAGAATATCCTGAATTCTCATGGTTCAATACTCAATCCACAATATTCAATAATCAAATCTCGATACACAAACATCATTTCTCACCACTCAAACCTGAACGCTCAGTCCTCAACGTTCAATCCTCATTCGTCAGTACTCAATCTTCAATCCTCAATACTGAATCTTCAATCCTCAGTCCTCAATCCTCAATCTTCAATCCTCAGTCCCCAATCCTCAATCTTCAATCCTCAATCCTCAATCCTCAATCCTCATTCCTCAATCCACAGTCCTTATCCCTCAAACCTCAACCCTCAACTCTGAGACCTAATTCTCAATCCTCAATCCTCAATCCTCAATCCTCAATCCTCAATCCTCAATATTCAATCCTCAATACTCAATCCTCAATCCTCAATCCTCAATTCTCAATCCTCAATCCTCAATCCTCAGTAATCAATCCACAATCTTCAATACTCAATCGTCAATCCTCAGTCCTCAATCCTCAATCCTCAATCCTCGTTCCTCAAACCTCCATCCTCAACCCTCAGTCCTCATCCTCAATTCTCCATTCTCAATCCTCAATTCTCAATCCTCAATCTTCAATCGTCATTAATCAATCTACAATCCTAGATCCTGAATCCCCAATCCTCAATCCTTAATCCTGAATATTCAATCCTCAATGTTCAATCCTCAATCCTCAATCCTCAGTCCTCAATCCTCAATCCGCAATCCTCAAACCTCAATCCTCAATCCTCAATCTTCAATACTCAATACTCAATCCTCAATCCTCAATCCTGAATCCTCAATCCTCAATCGTCAATATTCAATCCTCAATACTCAGTCTACAATCGTCAATCCTCAATCCTCAATCCTAAATCCTCGTTCTTCAATCCTCATTACCCAATCCTCAGTCTTCAGTCCTCAATCCTCAATCCTCAGCACTCAATACTCAATCCTCAATCCTCAATCCTCAATCCTCGATCCTCAATCCTCAATACACGACCTTCAATCCTCAATCCTCAATCCTCAATCCTCAATTCTCAATCCTCAATCCTCAATCCTCAATCCTCAATACTCAATCCTCAATCTTCAATCCTTAATACTCAATCTTCAATCCTCAATCCTCAATCCTCTATACTCAATCCTCATTGTTCAATCCTCAATACCCAATCCGCAATTTTCGATCCTCAATCCTCAATCCTCAATCCTCAATCTTCAATCCTCAATCCTCAATGCTCAATCCTCAATCCTCAATCTTCAATCCTCAATACTCAATCCTCAATCCTCAATCCTCAATCCTCAATGTTTAATCCGCAATACCCAATCCTCAATCGTCAATCCTCAATCCCCAATCCTCAATCTTCAATCCTCAATCCTCAATCCTCAATCCTCAATCCTCAATTCTCAATTCTCAATCCTCAATCCCCAATCCTCAATCTTCAATCCTCATTAATCAATCTCCAATCCTAGATTGTGAATCCCCAATCCTCAATCCTTAATCCTCAACATTCAATCCTCAATCCTCAGTCCTCAATCTTCAATCCTCAATGTTCAATCCTCAATCCTCAGTCCTCAATCCTCAATCCTCAATCCTCAAACCTCAATCCTCAATCGTCAGTCCTCGTCCTCAATCCTCAACCCTCAATCCTGAATCCTCAATATTCAATCCTCAATACTCAATATTCAATCCTCAATACTCAATCCTCAATCCTCAATCCTCAATCCTCAATCTTCAATCCTCAATACTCAATCTTCAATCCTCAATCCTCAATCCTCAATCCTCAATCCACAGTCCTTAGCCCTCAAACACTCAACCCTCCACTCTCAGAACTCATCCTCAATCCTCAATCCTCAATCGTCAATCCTCAATCCTCAATCCTCAATCTTGAATCCTCAATCCTCAATCCTCAATCCTCAATCCTCAATCTTCAATCCTCAATACTCAATCCTCAATCCTCAATCCTCAACCCTTAATCTTCAATCCTCAATACCCAATCCTCAACCTTCAATCCTCAATCCTCAGTAATCAATCCTCAATCTTCAATACTCAATCGTCAATCCTCAGACCTCAATCCTCAATCCTCAATCCTCGTTCCTCAAACCTCAATCCTCAACCCTCAGTCGTCATCCTCAGTTCTCAATTCTCTATTCTCAATCCTCATTCCTCAATCCTCAATCTTCAATCCTCATTAATCAATCTCCAATCCTAGATCCTGAATCCCCAATCCTCAATCCTTAATCCTCAACATTCAATCCTCAATCCCCAGTCCTCAATCTTCAGTCCTCAATGTTCAATCCTCAATCCTCAATCCTCAGTCCTCAATCCTCAATCCTCAATCCTCAAACCTCAAACCTCAACCGTCAGTCCTCGTCCTTAATCCTCAACCATCAATCCTCAATCCTCAATCTTCAATCCTCAATCCTCAATCTTCAATACTCAATCCTCAATCCTCAATTCTCAATCTTCTATCCTCAATTCTCAACCCTCAATCCTCAGTCCTCATTCTTCAATCCTCAATACCCAATCCTCAATCTTCAATCCTCAATACTCAATCCTCAATTCTCAATCCTCAATCCTCAATCCTCAATCCTCAATCCTCAATCCCCAATCCTCATTATTCAAACCTCAATCCTCAACCTTCAGTCCTCATCCTCAATTCTCAATTCTCAATCCTCAATCCTCAATCCTCAATATTCGATCCTCAATAATCAATCTCCAATCCTAGATCCTCAATCCCCAATCGTCAATCCTTAATCCTGAATCCTCGATCCTCGATCCCCAGTCCTCAACCTTCAATCCTCAATGCTCCATCCTCAATCATCAATCCTCAATCTTCAATACTCAATCCTCAATCATCAACCCTCAATCCTCAACCCTCAATCCTCAATCCTCATTCTTCAATCCTCAATCCTCAATCCCCAATCCTCAATCTTCAATCCTCATTAACCAATCTCCAATCCTAGATCCTGAATCCCCAATCCTCAATCCTTAATCCTCAGCATTCAATCCTCAATCCCGAGTCCTCAATCTTCACTCCTCAATGTTCAATACTCAATCCTCAGTCCTCAATCCTCAATCCTCAATCCTCAAACCTCAATCCTCAACCGTCAGTCCTCGTCCTCAATCCTCAACCCTCAGTCCTCAATCCTCAATCTTCAATCCTCAATACTCAATTTTCAATCCTCAATCCTCAATCCTCAATCCTCAATCTTCAATCCTCAATCCTCAACCCTCAATCCTCAATCCTCATTCTTCAATCCTCAATACCCAATCCTCAATTTGCAATACTCAGCCTTCAATCCTCAATTCTCAATCTTCAATCCTCAAACCCCAATCCTCAATCCTCAATCCTCATTCTTCAAACCTCAATCCTCAACCCTCACTCCTCATGCTCAGCTCAATTCTCAATCCTCAATCCCCAATGCTCAATCTTCAATCATCAATACTCAATCTTCAATCCTCAATACTCAATCCTCAATCCTCAATCCTCCATCCTCAATATTCAACACACAACCCTCAACCATCAATCCTCAATACTCAATCATCGATCCTCAATTCTCAATACTCAATAGAATATCCTGAATTCTCATGGTTCAATACTCAATCCACAATATTCAATAATCAAATCTCAATCCACAAACATCAATTCTCATCACTCAACCCTGAACGCTCAGTCCTCAATGTTCAATCCTCATTCCTCAATTCTCAATCTTCAATCCTCAATACTGAACCTTCAATCCTCAATCTTCAACCCTCAATCCTCAATCCTCAATCCTCAATCCTCAATCCACAGTCCTTAGCCCTCAAACCTCAACCCTCAACTCTCAGAACTCATCCTCAATCCTCAATCCTCAATCCTCAATCCTCAATCCTCAATCTTCAATCCTCAATACTCAATCATCGATCCTCAATCCTCAATCCTCAATCCTCATTCCACAGTCCTTAGCACTCAAACCTCAACCCTCAACTCTCAGAACCCATCCTCAATCCTCAATCCTCAATCCTCAATCCTCAATCCTCAATCTTCAATCCTCAATACACAATCTTCAATCCTCAATCCACAGTCCTTAGCGCTCAAACCTCAACCCTCAACTCTCAGAACTCATCCTCAATCCTCAAACCTCAATCGTCAATCCTCAATCCTCAATCCTCAATCTTCAATCCTCAATCCTCAATACTCAATCCTCAATCCTCAATCTTCAATCCTCAATACTCAATCCTCAATCCTCAATCCTCAATCCTCAATGTCCAATCCGCAATGCCCAATCCTCAATCGTCAATCCTCAATCCCCAATCCTCAATCTTCAATCCTCAGTCCTCAATCCTCAATCCTCAATCCTCAATTCTCAATTCTCAATACTCATTCCCCAATCCTCAATCTTCAATCTTCATTAATCAATCTCCAATCCTAGATCCTGAATCCCCAATCCTCAATCCTTAATCCTCAACATTCAATCCTCAATCCCCAGTCCACAATCTTCTATCCTCAATGTTCAATACTCAACCTTCAATCCTCAATTCTCAATCTTCAATCCTCAACCCTCAATCCTCAATCCTCAATCCTCAATCCTCATCCTTCAATCCTCAATACCCAATCCTCAATCTTCAATCCTCAATCCTCAATCCTCAATTCTCAATCCTCAATCCTCAATCCTCAATCCTCAATCCCCAATCCTCATTCTTCAAACCTCAATCCTCAACCCTCACTCCTCATCCTGAATTCTCAATTCTCAATCCTCAATCCTCAATGCTCAATCTTCTATCATCAATACTCAATCTTCAATCCTCAATCCTCAATCCTGAATCCTCAATCCTCCATCCTCAATATTCAACACACAACCCTCAACCATCAATCCTCACTACTCAATCATCAATCCTCAATTCTCGTTCCTCAAACCTCAAACCTCAATCCTCAATCCTCAATCTTCAAACCTCAATACTCAATATTCAATCCTCAATCCTCAATCCTCAATCCTCAATCCTCAATCTTCAATCCTCAATCCTCAATCCTCAATCCTCAATCCTCATTCTTCAATCCTCAATACCCAATCCTCAATCTTCAATACTCAATCCTCAATCCTCAATTCTCAATCTTCAATCCTCAATCCTCAATCCTCAATCCTCAATCCTCATTCTTCAATCCTCAATACCCAATACTCAATCTTCAATCCTCAATCCTCAATCCTCATTTCTCAATCCCCAATCCTCAATCCTCAGTCCTCAATCCTCAATCCTCAACCCTCAATCCTCAATCCCCAACCTTCAATTCTCAATACTCAATATTCAATCCGCAATCCTCAATCCTCAATCTTCAATCTTCATTCCTCAATCCTCAATCCTCAATCCTCAATCCTCAGTCCTCAATCCTCAATCCTTAATACTCAATCCTCAATCCTCAATCCTCAATCCTCAGTAATCAATCCTCAATCTTCAATACTCAATCGTCAATCCTCAGTCCTCAATCCTCAATCCTCAATCCTCGTTCCTCAAACCTCAATCCTCAACCCTCGGTCGTCATCCTGAATTCTCAATTCTCAATTCTCAATCCTCAATCCTCAATCCTCAATCTTCAATCATCATTAATCAATCTCCAATCCCAGATCCTGAATCCCCAATCCTCAATCCTTAATCCTCAACCTTCAATCCTCAATCCCCAGTACTCAATCTTCAGTCCTCAATGTTCAATTCTCAATCCTCAATCCTCAGTCCTCAATCCTCAATCCTCAATCCTTAATCCTCAAACCTCAATCCTCAACCGTCAGTCCTCGTCCTCAATCCTCAACCATCAATCCTCAATCCTCAATCCTCAACCCTCAATCCTCAATCCTCATTCTTCAATCCTCAATACCCAATCCTCAATCTTCAATCCTCAATTCTCAATCCTCAATTCTCAATCCTCAATCCTCAATCCTCAATCCTCAATCCCCAATCCTCATACTTCAAACCTCAATCCTCAACCCTCACTCCTCATCCTGAATTCTCAATTCTCAATCCTCAATCCTCAATGCTCAATCTTCTATCATCAATACTCAATCTTCAATCCTCAATCCTCAATCCTGAATCCTCAATCCTCCATCCTCAATATTCAACACACAACCCTCAACCATCAATCCTCACTACTCAATCATCAATCCTCAATCCTCAGTCCTCAAACCTCAAACCTCAATCCTCAATCCTCAATCCCCAACCTTCAATTCTCAATACTCAATATTCAATCCGCAATCCTCAATCCTCAATCTTCAATCTTCAATCCTCAATCCTCAATCCGCAATCCTCAATCCTCAGTCCTCAATCCTCAATCCTTAATACTCAATCCTCAATCCTCAATCCTCAATCCTCAGTAATCAATCCTCAATCTTCAATACTCAATCGTCAATCCTCAGTCCTCAATCCTCAATCCTCAATCCTCGTTCCTCAAACCTCAATCCTCAACCCTCGGTCGTCATCCTGAATTCTCAATTCTCAATTCTCAATCCTCAATCCTCAATCGGCAATCTTCAACCCTCAATTCTCAATCTTCAATACTCAATCCTCAATCCTCAATTCTCAATCTTCAATCCTCAATCCTCAACCCTCAATCCTCAATACTCATTCTTCAATCCTCGATACCCAATCCTCAATCTTCAATCCTCAATCCTCAATCCTCTATGCTCAATCCTCAATCCTCAATCCTCAATCCTCAATCCCCAATCCTCATTCTTCAAACCTCAATCCTCAAACTTCAGGCCTCAACCTCAATTCCCAATTCTCAATCCTCAATCCTCAATCCTCAATCTTCAATCCTCAATGCTCCATCCTCAATCCTCAATCCTCAGTCCTCAATCCTCAATCCTCAATCCTCAAACCTCAGTCCTCAACCGTCCGTCCTCGTCCTCAATCCTCAACCCTCAATCCTCAATGCTCAATCTTCAATCATCAATACTCAATCTTCAATCCTCAATCCTCAATCCTCAATCCTCAATCCTCCATCCTCAATATTCAACACACAACCCTCCACCATCAATCCTCAATACTCAATCATCAATCCTCAATTCTCAATACTCAATAGAATATCCTGAATTCTCATGGTTCAATACTCAATCCACAATATTCAATAATCAAATCTCAATACACAAACATCATTTCTCACCACTCAAACCTGAACGCTCAGTCCTCAACGTTCAATCCTCATTCGTCAGTACTCAATCTTCAATCCTCAATACTGAATCTTCAATCCTCAATCCTCAATCCTCAATCTTCAATCCTCAGTCCCCAATCCTCAATCCTCAACCCTCGGTCGTCATCCTCAATTCTCAATTCTCAATTCTCAATACTCAATCCTCAATCCTCAATCTTCAATCCTCATTAATCAATCTCCAATCCTAGATCCTGAATCCCCAATCCTCAATCCTTAATCCTCAACCTTCAATCCTCAATCCCCAGTCCTCAATCTTCAGTCGTCAATGTTCAATTCCCAATCCTCAATCCTCAGTCCTGAATCCTCAATCCTCAATCCTCAAACCTCAATCCTCAATCTTCAATCCTCATTAATCAATCTCCAATCCTAGACCCTGAATCCCCAATCCTCAATCCTTAATCCTCAGCATTCAATCCTCAATCCTCAATCCTCAATCCTCAATCTTCAATCCTCAATACTCAATCTTCGATTCTCAATCCTCAATCCTCAATCCTCATTCCACAGTCCTTAGCCCTTAAACCTCAACCCTCAACTCTCAGAACTCATCCTCAATACTCAATCCTCAATCCTCAATCCTCAATCCTCAATCTTCAATCCTCAATACTCAATCTTCAATAATCAATCCTCAGCTCTCAATCCTCAATACTCAATCCTCAATCGTCAATCCTCAATCCTCAATCCTCAATCTTCAATCCTCAATCCTCAATCCTCAACCTTCAATCCTCAATACTCAATATTCAATCCGCAATCCTCAATCCTCAATCTTCAATCTTCAATCCTCAATCCTCAATCCTCAATCCTCAATCCTCAATCCTCAATCCTCAATCCTCAATCCTCAGTAATCAATCCTCAATCTTCAATACTCAATCGTCAATCCTCAGCCCTCAATCCTCAATCCTCAATCCTCGTTCCTCAAACCGCAATCCTCAACCCTCAATCCTCAATGCTCAATCTTCAATCATCAATACTCAATCTTCAATCCTCAATCCTCAATCCTCAATCCTCAATCCTCCATCCTCAATATTCAACACACAACCCTCCACCATCAATCCTCAATACTCAATCATCAATCCTCAATTCTCAATACTCAATAGAATATCCTGAATTCTCATGGTTCAATACTCAATCCACAATATTCAATAATCAAATCTCAATACACAAACATCATTTCTCACCACTCAAACCTGAACGCTCAGTCCTCAACGTTCAATCCTCATTCGTCAGTACTCAATCTTCAATCCTCAATACTGAATCTTCAATCCTCAATCCTCAATCCTCAATCTTCAATCCTCATTCTTCAATCCTCAATACCCAATCCTCAATCTTCTATCCTCAATCCTCAATCCTCAATCCTCAATCCTCAATCCTCAATCCTCAATCCTCAATCCTCAATCCTCAATCCTCAAACCTCAATCCTCAACAGTCAGTCCTCGAACTCAATCATCAACCCTCAATCCTCAATCCTCAATCTTCAATCCTCAATACTCGATATTCGATCCTCAACCCTCAATCCTCAATCCTCAATCTTCAATCCTCAATCCTCAAGCCTCAATCCTCAATCCTCATTCTTCAATCCTCAATACCCAATCCTCAACCTTCAATCCTCAATCCTCAGTAATCAATCCTCAATCTTCAATACTCAATCGTCAATCCTGAGTCCTCAACCGTCAATCCTCAATCCTCGTTCCTCAAACCTCAATCCACAACCCTCAGTCCTCATCCTCAATACTCAATTCTCAACCCTCAATCCTCAATCCTCAATCCTCAATCCTTAATCTTCAATCATCAATACTCTGTCTTCAATCCTCAATCCTCAATCTTCAATCCTCAATCCTCATGCTTCAATCCTCAATACCCAATCCTCAATCTTCAATCCTCAATCCTCAATCCTCAGTTCTCAATCCTCAATCCTCAATCCTCAGACCTCAAACATCAATACTCAACCCTCAGTCCTCGTCCACAATCCACAACCATCAATCCTCAATCCTCAATCTTCAATCATCAATATTCAATCTTCTGTCCTCAATCCACAATCCTCAATCCTCAATCCTCAATCCTCAATGTTCAATCCGCAATACCCAATCCTCAATCCTCAATCCTCAGTCCTCAATCCTCAATCCTCAATCCTCAAACCTCAATCCTCAGCCGTCAGTCCTCGTCCTCAATCCTCAACCCTCAATCCTCAATCCTCAATCTTCAATCCCCAATACTCAATATTCAATCCTCAATCCTCAATCCTCAATCCTCAATCTTCAATCCTCAATCCTCAACCCTCGATCCTCAATCCTAATTCTTCAATCCACAATACACAATCCTCAATCTTCAATACTCAATAATCAATCCTCAATTCTCAATCTTCAATCCTCAATCCTCAATCCTCAATCCTCAATTCTCAATCCTCAATCCCCAATACTCAATCTTCAATCCTCAATCCTCAATCCTCAATCCACAATCCTCATTCTACAATCCTCAATACCGAATCCTCAATCATCAATCATCAATCCTCGATCCTCAATTCTCAATCCTCAATCCTGAGTCCTCAGTCCTCAAACCTCAATCCTCAACCCTCAGCCCTCATCCTCAATCCTCAATCGTCAATCCTCAGTCCACAGCCCTCAAATCTCAACCCTCAACCCTCAGACCTCATCCTCAATCCTCAATTCTCAATCCTCAATCCTCAATCCTCAATCCCAAATACTCAATCTTCAATCCTCAATGCTCAATCCTCAATCGTCAATCCTCATTCTTCAATCCTCAATACCCAATCCTCAATCTTGAATCCTCAATCCTCAATCCTCAATTCTCAATCGTGAATCCTCAGCCCTCAGTCCTCAAACCTCAATCCTCAACCCTCAGTCCTCCTCCTCAATCCACAACAATCAATCCTCAATTCTCAATCTTCAATCATCAATATTCAATCTTCTGTCCGCTATCCTCAATCCTCAATCCTCAATCCTCAATCCTCAATGTTCAATCCGCAATACCCAATCCTCAATCTTCAATCCTCAATCCTCAATCCTCAATCCTCAATCCCCAATCCTCAATCCTCAATCCTCAGTCCTCAAACCTCAATCCTGAATCCTCAATCCTGAATCCTCAATCTTCAGCCCTCAGTCCTCAACAATCATTTGTCAATCCTCAATCCTCAGTAGAATATCCTCCATTCACAGTTTTCAATACGCAATACTCAATCTGCAATCTTCAAATCTCTATCCACAAACATCAATTCTCATCACTCAAACCTGAACGCTCAGTCCTCAATGTTCAATTCTCAATCCTCAATTCTCAATCTTCAATCCTCAATACTGAATCTTCAATCCTCAATCCTCAATCCTCAATCCTCAATCCTCAATCCTCAATCCTCAATCCTCAATCCTCAGTAATCAATCCTCAATCTTCAATACTCAATCGTCAATCCTCAGTCCTCAATCCTCAATCCTCAATCCTCGTTCCTCAAACCTCAATCCGCAACCCTCAGTCCTCATACTCAATACTCAATTCTCAATTCTCAATCCTCAATCCTCAATCCTCAATCTTCAATCCTCATTAATCGATCTCCAATCCTAGATCCTGAATCCCCAATCGTCAATCCTCAATCCTCAATCTTCAATCATCAATACTTAGGCTTCAATCCTCAATCCTCAATCCTCAATATCCAATCCTCAGTCTTCAGTCCTCAATCCCCAATCCTCAATTCTCAATCGTCAATCCTCAGCCCTCAGTCCTCAAACCTCAATCCTCAACCCTCAGCCCTCATCCTGAATCCTCAATCCTCAATCCTCAATCCTCAATCTTCAATCCTCAATACTCAATCTTCAATAATCAATCCTCAGCTCTCAATCCTGAATACTCAATCCTCAATCGTCAATCCTCAATCCCCAATCCTCAATCTTCAATACTCAATCCTCAATCCTCAATCCTCAATCCTCAATCCTCAATCCTCAATCCTCAGTCCTCAAACCTCAATCCTGAATACTCAATCCTGAATCCTCAATCTTCAGCCCTCAGTCCACAACAATCAGTTGTCAATCCTCAATCCTCAGTAGAATATCCTCCATTCACAGTTTTCAATACGCAATACTCAATCTGCAATCTTCAAATCTCTATCCACAAACATCAATTCTCATCACTCAAACCTGAACGCTCAGTCCTCAATGTTCAATTCTCAATCCTCAATTCTCAATCTTCAATCCTCAATACTGAATCTTCAATCCTCAATCCTCAATCCTCAATCCTCAATCCTCAATCCTAAATCCTCAATCCTCAATCCTCAATCCTCAATCCTCAATCCTCAATTCTCAATCCTCAATCCCCAATACTCAATCTTCAATCCTCAATCCTCAATCCTCAATCCACAATCCTCATTCTACAATCCTCAATACCGAATCCTCAATCATCAATCATCAATCCTCGATCCTCAATTCTCAATCCTCAATCCTGAGTCCTCAGTCCTCAAACCTCAATCCTCAACCCTCAGCCCTCATCCTCAATCCTCAATCGTCAATCCTCAGTCCACAGCCCTCAAATCTCAACCCTCAACCCTCAGACCTCATCCTCAATCCTCAATTCTCAATCCTCAATCCTCAATCCTCAATCCCCAATACTCAATCTTCAATCCTCAATCCTCAATCCTCAATCCTCAATCCTCAATCCTCAGTCATCAATACTCAATCTTCAATACTCAATCCTCAATCCTCAAACCTCAATCCTCAATCCTCAATCCTCAATCCTCATTCCTCAAACCTCAATCCTCAACCCTCAGTCCTCATTCTCAATTCTCAATTCTCAATCCTCAATCCTCAATCCTCAATCTTCAATCCTCAACAGTCAATCTCCAATCCTAGATCCTCAATCCCCAATGGTCAATCCTTAATCCTCAATCTTCAATCCTCAATCCCCAGTCCTCAATCTTCAATCCTCAATGCTCCATCCTCAATCCTCAATCCTCAGTCCGCAATCCTCAATCCTCAACCCTCAAACTTCAGTCCTCAACCGACAGCCCTCATCCTCAATCCTCAACCCTCAATCCTCATTGCTCAATCTTCAATCATCAATACTCAACCTACAATCCTCAATCCTCAATCCTCAATTCTCAATCCTCAATCCCCAATACTCAATCTTCAATCCTCAATCCTCAATCCCCAATACTCAATCTACAATCCTCAATCCTCAATCCTCAATCCTCAATCTTCAACTCTCAATCCTAAATCCTCAATCCTCAATCCTCATTCTTCAATCCTCAATACCGATTCCTCAATCTTCAATCCTCAATCCTCAATCCTCAATCCTCAATTCTCAATCTTCAATCCTCAATGCTCAATCCTCAATCGTCAATCCTCATTCTTCAATCCTCAATACCCAATCCTCAATCTTGAATCCTCAATCCTCAATCCTCAATTCTCAATCGTGAATCCTCAGCCCTCAGTCCTCAAACCTCAATCCTCAACCCTCAGCCCTCATCCTGAATCCTCAATCCTCAATCCTCAATCCCCAATCCTCAATCTTCAATACTCAATCCTCAATACTCAATCCTCAATCCTCAATATTCAATCCTCAATACTCAATCTTCAATCCTCAATACTCAGTCCTCAATCCTCAATCCTCAATCCTCAATCCTCGATCCTCAACCTTCAATCCTCAATACTCAGTCTTCAATCCTCAATCCTCAATCCTCAATCCTCAATCCTCATTCTTCAATCCTCAATACCCAATCCTCAATTTTCAATCCTCAATACTCAATCCTCAATTCTCAATCCGCAATCCTCATTCCTCAGACCTCAAACATCAATACTCAACCCTCAGTCCTCCTCCTCAATCCACAACAATCAATCCTCAATTCTCAATCTTCAATCATCAATATTCAATCTTCTGTCCGCTATCCTCAATCCTCAATCCTCAATCCTCAATCCTCAATGTTCAGTCCGCAATACCCAATCCTCAATCTTCAATCCTCAATCCTCAATCCTCAATCCTCAATCCTCATTCCTCAATCCTCAATCCTCAGTCCTCAAACCTCAATCCTGAATCCTCAATCCTGAATCCTCAATCTTCAGCCCTCAGTCCTCAACAATCATTTGTCAATCCTCAATCCTCAGTAGAATATCCTCCATTCACAGTTTTCAATACGCAATACTCAATCTGCAATCTTCAAATCTCTATCCACAAACATCAATTCTCATCACTCAACCCTGAACGCTCAGTCCTCAATGTTCAACTCTCAATCCTCAATCCTCAATCCTCAACCCTCAATCCTCAATACTCAATACTCAATCCTCAATCCTCAGTAATCAAACCTCAATCTTCAATACTCAATCGTCAATCCTCAGTCCTCAATCCTCAATCCTCAATCTTCGTTCCCCAAACCTCAATCCTCAACCCTCAGTCCTCATCCTCAGTTCTCAATCCTCAGTCCTCAATCCTCAATCCTCAACCCTCAATGCTCAATCCTCAATCTTCAATCCTCATTAATCAATCTCCAATCCTAGATCCTGAATCCCCAATCCTCAATCCTCAATCCTCAATCTTCATTCCTCAATACTCAGTATTCAATCCTCAATCCTCAATCCTCGATCCTCAATCCTCATTCTTCAATCCTCAATACCCAATCCTCAATCTTCAATCCTCAATCCTCAATCCTCAATTCTCAATCCTCAATCCTCAATCCTCAGACCTCAAACATCTATACTCAACCCTCACTCCTCGTCCTCAATCCACAACCATCAAACCTCAATCCTCAATCCTCAATCCTCAATCCTCAATCCTCATTCTTCAATCATCAATACCGAAACCTCAATCTTCAATCCTCAATACTCAATCTTCAATAATCAATCCTCAGCTCTCAATTCTCAATACTCAATCCTCAATCGTCAATCCTCAATCCCCAACCCTCAGTCTTCAATACTCAATCCTCAATCCTCAATCCTCAATCCTCAATCCTCATTCTTCAATCCTCAATACCCAATCCTCAATCTTCAGTCCTCAATCCCCAATCCTCAATTCTCAATCGTCAATCCTCAGCCCTCAGTCCTCAAACCTCAATCCTCAACCCTCAGCCCTCATCCTGAATCCTCAATCCTCAATCCTCAATCCTCAATCTTCAATCCTCAATACTCAATCTGCAATAATCAATCCTCAGCTCTCAATCCTCAATACTTAATCCTCAATCGTCAATCCTCAATCCCCAATCCTCAATCTTCAATACTCAATCCTCAATCCTCAATCCTCAATCCTCAATGTTCAATCCGCAATACCCAATCCTCAATCTTCAATCCTCAATCCTCAATCCTCAATCCTCAATCCTCAATCCTCAATCCTCAATCCTCAATCCTCAGTCCTCAAACCTCAATCCTGAATCCTCAATCCTGAATCCTCAATCTTCAGCCCTCAGTCCACAACAATCAGTTGTCAATCCTCAATCCTCAGTAGAATATCCTCCATTCACAGTTTTCAATACGCAATACTCAATCTGCAATCTTCAAATCTCTATCCACAAACATCAATTCTCATCACTCAAACCTGAACGCTCAGTCCTCAATGTTCAATTCTCAATCCTCAATTCTCAATCTTCAATCCTCAATACTGAATCTTCAATCCTCAATCCTCAATCCTCAATCCTCAATCCTCAATCCTCAATCCTCAATCCTCAATCCTCAATCCTCAATCCTCAGTCATCAATCCTCAATCTTCAATCCTCAATCCTCAACCCTCGATCCTCAATCCTAATTCTTCAATCCTCAATACACAATCCTCAATCTTCAATACTCAATCCTCAATCCTCAATTCTCAATCTTCAATCCTCAATCCTCAATCCTCAATCCTCAATTCTCAATCCTCAATCCCCAATACTCAATCTTCAATCCTCAATCCTCAATCCTCAATCCACAATCCTCATTCTACAATCCTCAATACCGAATCCTCAATCATCAATCATCAATCCTCGATCCTCAATTCTCAATCCTCAATCCTGAGTCCTCAGTCCTCAAACCTCAATCCTCAACCCTCAGCCCTCATCCTCAATCCTCAATCGTCAATCCTCAGTCCACAGCCCTCAAATCTCAACCCTCAACCCTCAGACCTCATCCTCAATCCTCAATTCTCAATCCTCAATCCTCAATCCTCAATCCCCAATACTCAATCTTCAATCCTCAATCCTCAATCCTCAATCCTCAATCCTCAATCCTCAGTCATCAATACTCAATCTTCAATACTCAATCCTCAATCCTCAAACCTCAATCCTCAATCCTCAATCCTCAATCCTCATTCCTCAAACCTCAATCCTCAACCCTCAGTCCTCATTCTCAATTCTCAATCCTCAATCCTCAATCCTCAATGTTCAATCCGCAATACCCAATCCTCAATCTTCAATCCTCAATCCTCAATCCTCAATCCTCAATCCTCAATCCTCAATCCTCAATCCTCAGTCCTCAAACCTCAATCCTGAATCCTCAATCCTGAATCCTCAATCTTCAGCCCTCAGTCCTCAACAATCATTTGTCAATCCTCAATCCTCAGTAGAATATCCTCCATTCACAGTTTTCAATACGCAATACTCAATCTGCAACCTTCAAATCTCTATCCACAAACATCAATTCTCATCACTCAACCCTGAACGCTCAGTCCTCAATGTTCAATTCTCAATCCTCAATCCTCAATCCTCAACCCTCAATCCTCAATACTCAATACTCAATCCTCAATCCTCAGTAATCAAACCTCAATCTTCAATACTCAATCGTCAATCCTCAGTCCTCAATCCTCAATCCTCAATCTTCGTTCCCCAAACCTCAATCCTCAACCCTCAGTCCTCATCCTCAGTTCTCAATCCTCAGTCCTCAATCCTCAATCCTCAATCCTCAATCCTCAATCCTCAATCTTCAATCCTCATTAATCAACCTCCAATCCTAGATCCTGAATCCCCAATCCTCAATCCTCAATCCTCAATCTTCATTCCTCAATACTCAGTATTCAATCCTCAATCCTCAATCCTCGATCCTCAATCCTCATTCTTCAATCCTCAATACCCAATCCTCAATCTTCAATCCTCAATCCTCAATCCTCAATTCTCAATCCTCAATCCTCAATCCTCAGACCTCAAACATCTATACTCAACCCTCACTCCTCGTCCTCAATCCACAACCATCAACCCTCAATCCTCAATCCTCAATCCTCAATCCTCAATCCTCATTCTTCAATCATCAATACCGAATCCTCAATCTTCAATCCTCAATACTCAATCTTCAATAATCAATCCTCAGCTCTCAATTCTCAATACTCAATCCTCAATCGTCAATCCTCAATCCCCAACCCTCAGTCTTCAATACTCAATCCTCAATCCTCAATCCTCAATCCTCAATCCTCATTCTTCAATCCTCAATACCCAATCCTCAATCTTCAGTCCTCAATCCCCAATCCTCAATTCTCAATCGTCAATCCTCAGCCCTCAGTCCTCAAACCTCAATCCTCAACCCTCAGCCCTCATCCTGAATCCTCAATCCTCAATCCTCAATCCTCAATCTTCAATCCTCAATACTCAATCTTCAATAATCAATCCTCAGCTCTCAATCCTCAATACTCAATCCTCAATCGTCAATCCTCAATCCCCAATCCTCAATCTTCAATACTCAATCCTCAATCCTCAATCCTCAATCCTCAATGTTCAATCCGCAATACCCAATCCTCAATCTTCAATCCTCAATCCTCAATCCTCAATCCTCAATCCTCAATCCTCAATCCTCAATCCTCAGTCCTCAAACCTCAATCCTGAATCCTCAATCCTGAATCCTCAATCTTCAGCCCTCAGTCCACAACAATCAGTTGTCAATCCTCAATCCTCAGTAGAATATCCTCCATTCACAGTTTTCAATACGCAATACTCAATCTGCAATCTTCAAATCTCTATCCACAAACATCAATTCTCATCACTCAAACCTGAACGCTCAGTCCTCAATGTTCAATTCTCAATCCTCAATTCTCAATCTTCAATCCTCAATCCACAATCCTCATTCTACAATCCTCAATACCGAATCCTCAATCATCAATCATCAATCCTCGATCCTCAATTCTCAATCCTCAATCCTGAGTCCTCAGTCCTCAAACCTCAATCCTCAACCCTCAGCCCTCATCCTCAATCCTCAATCGTCAATCCTCAGTCCACAGCCCTCAAATCTCAACCCTCAACCCTCAGACCTCATCCTCAATCCTCAATTCTCAATCCTCAATCCTCAATCCTCAATCCCCAATACTCAATCTTCAATCCTCAATCCTCAATCCTCAATCCTCAATCCTCAATCCTCAGTCATCAATACTCAATCTTCAATACTCAATCCTCAATCCTCAAACCTCAATCCTCAATCCTCAATCCTCAATCCTCATTCCTCAAACCTCAATCCTCAACCCTCAGTCCTCATTCTCAATTCTCAATCCTCAATCCTCAATCCTCAATGTTCAATCCGCAATACCCAATCCTCAATCTTCAATCCTCAATCCTCAATCCTCATGCTTCAATCCTCAATACCCAATCCTCAATCTTCAATCCTCAATCCTCAATCCTCAATCCTCAATCCTCAATCCTCAGTCATCAATACTCAATCTTCAATACTCAATCCTCAATCCTCAAACCTCAATCCTCAATCCTCAATCCTCAATCCTCAGTCCTCAAACCTCAATCCTGAATCCTCAATCCTGAATCCTCAATCTTCAGCCCTCAGTCCTCAACAATCATTTGTCAATCCTCAATCCTCAGTAGAATATCCTCCATTCACAGTTTTCAATACGCAATACTCAATCTGCAATCTTCAAATCTCTATCCACAAACATCAATTCTCATCACTCAAACCTGAACGCTCAGTCCTCAATGTTCGATTCTCAATCCTCAATTCTCAATCTTCAATCCTCAATACTGAATCTTCAATCCTCAATCCTCAATCCTCAATCCTCAATCCTCAATCCTCAATCCTCAATCCTCAATCCTCAATCCTCAGTAATCAATCCTCAATCTTCAATACTCAATCGTCAATCCTCAGTCCTCAATCCTCAATCCTCAATCCTCGTTCCTCAAACCTCAATCCTCAACCCTCAGTCCTCATACTCAATTCTCAATTCTCAATCTTCAATCCTCAATCCTCAATCTTCAATCCTCATTAATCGATCTCCAATCCTAGATCCTGAATCCCCAATCGTCAATCCTCAATCCTCAATCTTCAATCATCAATACTCAGGCTTCAATCCTCAATCCTCAATCCTCAATCCTCAATCCTCATGCTTCAATCCTCAATACCCAATCCTCAATCTTCAATCCTCAATCCTCAATCCTGAATGCTCAATCCTCAATCCTCAATCCTCACACCTCAAACATCAATACTCAACCCTCAGTCCTCGTCCTCAATTCTCAATCCTCAATCCTCAATCCTCAATCCACAATCCTCAATCCTCAATCCTCAGTCCTCAAACCTCAATCCTGAATCCTCAATCCTGAATCCTCAATCTTCAGCCCTCAGTCCTCAACAATCATTTGTCAATCCTCAATCCTCAGTAGAATATCCTCCATTCACAGTTTTCAATACGCAATACTCAATCTGCAATCTTCAAATCTCTATCCACAAACATCAATTCTCATCACTCAACCCTGAACGCTCAGTCCTCAATGTTCAATTCTCAATCCTCAATCCTCAATCCTCAACCCTCAATCCTCAATACTCAATACTCAATCCTCAATCCTCAGTAATCAAACCTCAATCTTCAATACTCAATCGTCAATCCTCAGTCCTCTATCCTCAATCCTCAATCTTCGTTCCCCAAACCTCAATCCTCAACCCTCAGTCCTCATCCTCAGTTGTCAATCCTCAGTCCTCAATCCTCAATCCTCAATCCTCAATCCTCAATCCTCAATCTTCAATCCTGATTAATCAATCTCCAATCCTAGATCCTGAATCCCCAATCCTCAATCCTCAATCCTCAATCTTCATTCCTCAATACTCAGTATTCAATCCTCAATCCTCAATCCTCGATCCTCAATCCTCATTCTTCAATCCTCAATACCCAATCCTCAATCTTCAATCCTCAATCTTCAATCCTCAATTCTCAATCCTCAATCCTCAATCCTCAGACCTCAAACATCTATACTAAACCCTCACTCCTCGTCCTCAATCCACAACCATCAACCCTCAATCCTCAATCCTCAATCCTCAATCCTCAATCCTCATTCTTCAATCATCAATACCGAATCCTCAATCTTCAATCCTCAATACTCAATCTTCAATAATCAATCCTCAGCTCTCAATTCTCAATACTCAATCCTCAATCGTCAATCCTCAATCCCCAACCCTCAGTCTGCAATACTCAATCCTCAATCCTCAATCCTCAATCCTCAATCCTCATTCTTCAATCCTCAATACCCAATCCTCAATCTTCAGTCCTCAATCCCCAATCCTCAATTCTCAATCGTCAATCCTCAGCCCTCAGTCCTCAAACCTCAATCCTCAACCCTCAGCCCTCATCCTGAATCCTCAATCCTCAATCCTCAATCCTCAATCTTCAATCCTCAATACTCAATCTTCAATAATCAATCCTCAGCTCTCAATCCTCAATACTCAATCCTCAATCGTCAATCCTCAATCCCCAATCCTCAATCTTCAATACTCAATCCTCAATCCTCAATCCTCAATCCTCAATGTTCAATCCGCAATACCCAATCCTCAATCTTCAATCCTCAATCCTCAATCCTCAATCCTCAATCCTCAATCCTCAATCCTCAATCCTCAGTCCTCAAACCTCAATCCTGAATCCTCAATCCTGAATCCTCAATCTTCAGCCCTCAGTCCACAACAATCAGTTGTCAATCCTCAATCCTCAGTAGAATATCCTCCATTCACAGTTTTCAATACGCAATACTCAATCTGCAATCTTCAAATCTCTATCCACAAACATCAATTCTCATCACTCAATCCTGAACGCTCAGTCCTCAATGTTCAATTCTCAATCCTCAATTCTCAATCTTCAATCCTCAATCCACAATCCTCATTCTACAATCCTCAATACCGAATCCTCAATCATCAATCATCAATCCTCGATCCTCAATTCTCAATCCTCAATCCTGAGTCCTCAGTCCTCAAACCTCAATCCTCAACCCTCAGCCCTCATCCTCAATCCTCAATCGTCAATCCTCAGTCCACAGCCCTCAAATCTCAACCCTCAACCCTCAGACCTCATCCTCAATCCTCAATCCTCAATTCTCAATCCTCAATCTTCAGACCTCAGTGCTCAACAATCAGTTGTCAATACTCAATCCTCAGTAGAATATCCTCAATTCACAGTTTTCAATACACAATACTCAATCTGGTATCTTCAAATCTCTGTCCACAAACATCAATTCTCATCACTCAACCCTGAACGCTCAGTCCTCAATGTTCAATTCTCAATCGTCAATCCTCAATCCTCAATCCTCAATCCTCAATACTCAATCCTCAATCCTCAATCCTCAGTAATCAATCCTCAATCTTCAATACTCAGTCGTCAATCCTCAGTCCTCAATCCTCAATCCTCAATCTTCGTTCCCCAAACCTCAATCCTCAACCCTCAGTCCTCATCCTCAATTCTCAATCCTCAATCCTCAATCCTCAATCCTCAATCCTCAATCCTCAATCCTCAATCTTCAATCCTCATTAATCAATCTCCAATCCAAGATCCTCAATCCCCAATCCTCAATCCTCAATCCTCAATCTTCAATCCTCAATACTCAGTATTCAATCCTCAATCCTCAATCCTCAATCCTCAATCCTCAATGTTCAATCCGCAATACCCAATCCTCAATCTTCAATCCTCAATCCTCAATCCACAATCCTCAATCCTCAATCCTCAATCCTCAGTCCTCAAACCTCAATCCTGAATCCTCAATCCTGAATCCTCAATCTTCAGACCTCAGTGCTCAACAATCAGTTGTCAATACTCAATCCTCAGTAGAATATCCTCAATTCACAGTTTTCAATACACAATACTCAATCTGGTATCTTCAAATCTCTATCCACAAACATCAATTCTCATCACTCAACCCTGAACGCTCAGTCCTCAATGTTCAATTCTCAATCCTCAATTCTCAATCTTCAATCCTCAATACTGAATCTTCAATCCTCAATCCTCAATCCTCAATCCTCAATCCTCAATCCTCAATCCTCAATCCTCAATCCTCAATCCTCAATCCTCAATCCTCAATCCTCAATCCTCAGTAATCAATCCTCAATCTTCAATACTCAATCGTCAATCCTCAGTCCTCAATCCTCAATCCTCAATCCTCGTTCCTCAAACCTCAATCCTCAACACTCAGTCCTCATCCTCAATTCTCAATTCTCAATCCTCAATCCTCAAACCTCAATCTTCAATCCTCATTAATCAATCTCCAATCCTAGATCCTGAATACCCAACCCTCAATCCTTAATCCTCAATCTTCAATCCTCAATCCCCAGTCTTCAATCGTCAATCCTCAATGTTCAATCCTCAATCCTCAATCCTCAGTCCTCAGTCCTCAATCCTCAATCCTCAAACCTCAATCCTCAACCGTCAGTCCGCGTCCTCAATCCTCAACCCTCAATACCCAATACTCAATCTTCAATCCTCAATACTCAATATTCAATCCTCAATCCTCAATCCTCAATCCGCAATCTTCAATCCTCAATCCTCAATCCTCAATACCCAATCCTCAATCTCCAATCCTCAATACTCAGTCTTTAATCCTCAATCCTCAATCCTCAATCCTCATTCTTCAATGCTCAATACACAATCCTCAATCTTCAATCCTCAATCCTCAATCCCCAATTCTCAATCCTCAATCCTCAATCCTCAGACCTCAAACATCAATACTCAACCCTCAGTCCTCCTCCTCAATCCACAACAATCAATCCTCAATCCTCAATCTTCAATCATCAATATTCAATCTTCTGTCCTCATTCCTCAATCCTCAATCCTCATTCCTCAATCCTCAATGTTCAATCCGCAATACCCAATCCTCAATCTTCAATCCTCAATCCTCAATCCTCAATCCTCAATCCTCAATCCTCAATCCTCAATCCTCAGTCCTCAAACCTCAATCCTGAATCCTCAATCCTGAATCCTCAATCTTCAGCCCTCAGTCCACAACAATCAGTTGTCAATCCTCAATCCTCAGTAGAATATCCTCCATTCACAGTTTTCAATACGCAATACTCAATCTGCAATCTTCAAATCTCTATCCACAAACATCAATTCTCATCACTCAAACCTGAACGCTCAGTCCTCAATGTTCAATTCTCAATCCTCAATTCTCAATCTTCAATTCTCAATACTGAATCTTCAATCCTCAATCCTCAATCCTCAATCCTCAATCCTCAATCCTCAATCCTCAATCCTCAATCCTCAGTAATCAATCCTCAATCTTCAATACTCAATCGTCAATCCTCAGTCCTCAATCCTCAATCCTCAATCCTCGTTCCTCAAACCTCAATCCTCAACCCTCAGTCCACATACTCAATTCTCAATTCTCAATCCTCAATCCTCAATCCTCAATCTTCAATCCTCATTAATCGATCTCCAATCCTAGATCCTGAATCCCCAATCGTCAATCCTCAATCCTCAATCTTCAATCATCAATACTCAGTCTTCAATCCTCAATCCTCAATCCTCAATCCTCAATCCTCATGCTTCAATCCTCAATACCCAATCCTCAATCTTCAATCCTCAATCCTCAATCCTGAATTCTCAATCCTCAATCCTCAATCCTCACACCTCAGACATTAATACTCAACCCTCAGTCCTCGTCCTCAATCCACAACCATCAATCCTCAATCCTCAATCTTCAATCATCAATATTCAATCTTCTGTCCTCAATCCCCAATCCTCAATTCTCAATCCTCAATCCTCAATGTTCAATCCGCAATACCCAATTCTCAATCTTCTATCTTCAGTCCTCAATCCTCAATCCTCAATCCTCAATCCTCAATCCTCAATCCTCAATCCTCAGTCCTCAAACCTCAATCCTGAATCCTCAATCCTGAATACTCAATCTTCAGCCCTCAGTCCTCAACAATCAGTTGTCAATCCTCAATCCTCAGTAGAATATCCTCAATTCACAGTTTTCAATACGCAATACTCAATCTGCAATCTTCAAATCTCTATCCACAAACATCAATTCTCCTCACTCAACCCTGAACGCTCAGTCCTCAATGTTCAATTCTCAATCATCAATTCTCAATCTTCAACCCTCAATACTGAATCTTCAATCCTCAATCCTCAATACACAATCCTCAATGCTCAATCCTCAATACTCAATCCTCAATCCTCAGTAATCAATCCTCAGCCATCAATACTCAATCGTCAATCCTCAGTCGTCAATCCTCAATCCTCAATCCTCATTCTTCAATCCTCAATCCCCAATCCTCATTCTTCAAACCACAATCCTGAATCCTCAATCCTGAATCCTCAATCTTCATCCCTCAGTGCTCAACAATCAGTTGTCAATACTCAATCCTCAGTAGAATATCCTCAATTCACAGTTTTCAATACGCAATACTCAATCTGCAATCTTCAAATCTCTATCCACAAACATCAATCCTCATCACTCAACCCTGAACGCTCAGTCCTCAATGCTCAATTCTCAATCCTCAATCCTCAATCCTCAACCCTCAATCCTCAATACTCAATACTCAATCCTCAATCCTCAGTAATCAAACCTCAATCTTCAATACTCAATCGTCAATCCTCAGTCCTCAATCCTCAATCCTCAATCTTCGTTCCCCAAACCTCAATCCTCAACCCTCAGTCCTCATCCTCAGTTCTCAATCCTCAGTCCTCAATCCTCAATCCTCAATCCTCAATCCTCAATCCTCAATCTTCAATCCTCATTAATCAATCTCCAATCCTAGATCCTGAATCCCCAATCCTCAATCCTCAATCCTCAATCTTCAGCCCTCAGTCCACAACAATCAGTTGTCAATCCTCAATCCTCAGTAGAATATCCTCCATTCACAGTTTTCAATACGCAATACTCAATCTGCAATCTTCAAATCTCTATCCACAAACATCAATTCTCATCACTCAAACCTGAACGCTCAGTCCTCAATGTTCAATTCTCAATCCTCAATTCTCAATCTTCAATCCTCAATACTGAATCTTCAATCCTCAATCCTCAATCCTCAATCCTCAATCCTCAATCCTCAATCCTCAATCCTCAATCCTCAATCCTCAATCCTCAATCCTCAATCCTCAATCCTCAGTAATCAATCCTCAATCTTCAATACTCAATCGTCAATCCTCAGTCCTCAATCCTCAATCCTCAATCCTCGTTCCTCAAACCTCAATCCTCAACCCTCAGTCCTCATACTCAATTCTCAATTCTCAATCCTCAATCCTCAATCCCCAATCTTCAATCCTCATTAATCGATCTCCAATCCTAGATCCTGAATCCCCAATCGTCAATCCTCAATCCTCAATCTTCAATCATCAATACTCAGTCTTCAATCCTCAATCCTCAATCCTCAATCCTCATGCTTCAATCCTCAATACCCAATCCTCAATCTTCAATCCTCAATCCTCAATCCTGAATTCTCAATCCTCAATCCTCAATCCTCAATCCTCAATCCTCAGTCCTCAAACCTCAATCCTGAATCCTCAATCCTGAATCCTCAATCTTCAGCCCTCAGTCCACAACAATCAGTTGTCAATCCTCAATCCTCAGTAGAATATCCTCCATTCACAGTTTTCAATACGCAATACTCAATCTGCAATCTTCAAATCTCTATCCACAAACATCAATTCTCATCACTCAATCCTGAACGCTCAGTCCTCAATGTTCAATTCTCAATCCTCAATTCTCAATCTTCAATCCTCAATCCACAATCCTCATTCTACAATCCTCAATACCGAATCCTCAATCATCAATCATCAATCCTCGATCCTCAATTCTCAATCCTCAATCCTGAGTCCTCAGTCCTCAAACCTCAATCCTCAACCCTCAGCCCTCATCCTCAATCCTCAATCGTCAATCCTCAGTCCACAGCCCTCAAATCTCAACCCTCAACCCTCAGACCTCATCCTCAATCCTCAATCCTCAATTCTCAATCCTCAATCCTCAATCCTCAATCCCCAATACTCAATCTTCAATCCTCAATCCTCAATCCTCAATCCTCAATCCTCAATCCTCAGTCATCAATACTCAATCTTCAATACTCAATCCTCAATCCTCAAACCTCAATCCTCAATCCTCAATCCTCAATCCTCATTCCCCAAACCTCAATCCTCAACCCTCAGTCCTCATTCTCAATTCTCAATCCTCAATCCTCAATCCTCAATGTTCAATCCGCAATACCCAATCCTCAATCTTCAATCCTCAATCCTCAATCCTCAATCCTCAATCCTCAATCCTCAATCCTCAATCCTCTGTCCTCAAACCTCAATCCTGAATCCTCAATCCTGAATCCTCAATCTTCAGCCCTCAGTCCTCAACAATCATTTGTCAATCCTCAATCCTCAGTAGAATATCCTCCATTCACAGTTTTCAATACGCAATACTCAATCTGCAATCTTCAAATCTCTATCCACAAACATCAATTCTCATCACTCAATCCTGAACGCTCAGTCCTCAATGTTCGATTCTCAATCCTCAATTCTCAATCTTCAATCCTCAATACTGAATCTTCAATCCTCAATCCTCAATCCTCAATCCTCAATCCTCAATCCTCAATCCTCAATCCTCAATCCTCAATCCTCAGTAATCAATCCCCAATCTTCAATACTCAATCGTCAATCCTCAGTCCTCAATCCTCAATCCTCAATCCTCGTTCCTCAAACCTCAATCCTCAACCCTCAGTCCTCATACTCAATTCTCAATTCTCAATCCTCAATCCTCAATCCTCAATCTTCAATCCTCATTAATCGATCTCCAATCCTAGATCCTGAATCCCCAATCGTCAATCCTCAATCCTCAATCTTCAATCATCAATACTCAGGCTTCAATCCTCAATCCTCAATCCTCAATCCTCAATCCTCATGCTTCAATCCTCAACACCCAATCCTCAATCTTCAATCCTCAATCCTCAATCCTGAATGCTCAATCCTCAATCCTCAATCCTCACACCTCAAACATCAATACTCAACCCTCAGTCCTCGTCCTCAATTCTCAATCCTCAATCCTCAATCCTCAATCCACAATCCTCAATCCCCAATCCTCATTCTTCAAACCTCAATCCTGAATCCTCAATCCTGAATCCTCAATCTTCATCCCTCAGTGCTCAACAATCAGTTGTCAATACTCAATCCTCAGTAGAATATCCTCAATTCACAGTTTTCAATACGCAATACTCAATCTGCAATCTTCAAATCTCTATCCACAAACATCAATTCTCATCACTCAACCCTGAACGCTCAGTCCTCAATGTTCAATTCTCAATCCTCAATCCTCAATCCTCAATCCTCAATCCTCAATACTCAATCCTCAATCCTCAATCCTCAGTAATCAATCCTCAATCTTCAATACTCAGTCGTCAATCCTCAGTCCTCAATCCTCAATCCTCAATCTTCGTTCCCCAAACCTCAATCCTCAACCCTCAGTCCTCATCCTCAGTTCTCAATCCTCAGTCCTCAATCCTCAATCCTCAATCCTCAATCCTCAATCCTCAATCTTCAATCCTCATTAATCAATCTCCAATCCTAGATCCTGAATCCCCAATCCTCAATCCTCAATCCTCAATCTTCATTCCTCAATACTCAGTATTCAATCCTCAATCCTCAATCCTCGATCCTCAATCCTCATTCTTCAATCCTCAATACCCAATCCTCAATCTTCAATCCTCAATCCTCAATCCTCAATTCTCAATCCTCAATCCTCAATCCTCAGACCTCAAACATCTATACTCAACCCTCACTCCTCGTCCTCAAACCACAACCATCAACCCTCAATCCTCAATCCTCAATCCTCAATCCTCAATCCTCATTCTTCAATCATCAATACCGAATCCTCAATCTTCAATCCTCAATACTCAATCTTCAATAATCAATCCTCAGCTCTCAATTCTCAATACTCAATCCTCAATCGTCAATCCTCAATCCCCAACCCTCAGTCTTCAATACTCAATCCTCAATCCTCAATCCTCAATCCTCAATCCTCATTCTTCAATCCTCAATACCCAATCCTCAATCTTCAGTCCTCAATCCCCAATCCTCAATTCTCAATCGTCAATCCTCAGCCCTCAGTCCTCAAACCTCAATCCTCAACCCTCAGCCCTCATCCTGAATCCTCAATCCTCAATCCTCAATCCTCAATCTTCAATCCTCAATACTCAATCTTCAATAATCAATCCTCAGCTCTCAATCCTCAATACTCAATCCTCAATCGTCAATCCTCAATCCCCAATCCTCAATCTTCAATACTCAATCCTCAATCCACAATCCTCAATCCTCAATGTTCAATCCGCAATACCCAATCCTCAATCTTCAATCCTCAATCCTCAATCCTCAATCCTCAATCCTCAATCCTCAATCCTCAATCCTCAGTCCTCAAACCTCAATCCTGAATCCTCAATCCTGAATCCTCAATCTTCAGCCCTCAGTCCACAACAATCAGTTGTCAATCCTCAATCCTCAGTAGAATATCCTCCATTCACAGTTTTCAATACGCAATACTCAATCTGCAATCTTCAAATCTCTATCCACAAACATCAATTCTCATCACTCAAACCTGAACGCTCAGTCCTCAATGTTCAATTCTCAATCCTCAATTCTCAATCTTCAATCCTCAATCCACAATCCTCATTCTACAATCCTCAATACCGAATCCTCAATCATCAATCATCAATCCTCGATCCTCAATTCTCAATCCTCAATCCTGAGTCCTCAGTCCTCAAACCTCAATCCTCAACCCTCAGCCCTCATCCTCAATCCTCAATCGTCAATCCTCAGTCCACAGCCCTCAAATCTCAACCCTCAACCCTCAGACCTCATCCTCAATCCTCAATTCTCAATCCTCAATCCTCAATCCTCAATCCCCAATACTCAATCTTCAATCCTCAATCCTCAATCCTCAATCCTCAATCCTCAATCCTCAGTCATCAATACTCAATCTTCAATACTCAATCCTCAATCCTCAAACCTCAATCCTCAATCCTCAATCCTCAATCCTCATTCCTCAAACCTCAATCCTCAACCCTCAGTCCTCATTCTCAATTCTCAATCCTCAATCCTCAATCCTCAATGTTCAATCCGCAATACCCAATCCTCAATCTTCAATCCTCAATCCTCAATCCTCATGCTTCAATCCTCAATACCCAATCCTCAATCTTCAATCCTCAATCCTCAATCCTCAATCCTCAATCCTCAATCCTCAATCCTCAGTCATCAATACTCAATCTTCAATACTCAATCCTCAATCCTCAAACCTCAATCCTCAATCCTCAATCCTCAATCCTCAGTCCTCAAACCTCAATCCTGAATCCTCAATCCTGAATCCTCAATCTTCAGCCCTCAGTCCTCAACAATCATTTGTCAATCCTCAATCCTCAGTAGAATATCCTCCAATCACAGTTTTCAATACGCAATACTCAATCTGCAATCTTCAAATCTCTATCCACAAACATCAATTCTCATCACTCAAACCTGAACGCTCAGTCCTCAATGTTCGATTCTCAATCCTCAATTCTCAATCTTCAATCCTCAATACTGAATCTTCAATCCTCAATCCTCAATCCTCAATCCTCAATCCTCAATCCTCAATCCTCAATCCTCAATCCTCAGTAATCAATCCTCAATCTTCAATACTCAATCGTCAATCCTCAGTCCTCAATCCTCAATCCTCAATCCTCGTTCCTCAAACCTCAATCCTCAACCCTCAGTCCACATACTCAATTCTCAATTCTCAATCCTCAATCCTCAATCCTCAATCTTCAATCCTCATTAATCGATCTCCAATCCTAGATCCTGAATCCCCAATCGTCAATCCTCAATCCTCAATCTTCAATCATCAATACTCAGTCTTCAATCCTCAATCCTCAATCCTCAATCCTCAATCCTCATGCTTCAATCCTCAATACCCAATCCTCAATCTTCAATCCTCAATCCTCAATCCTGAATTCTCAATCCTCAATCCTCAATCCTCACACCTCAGACATCAATACTCAACCCTCAGTCCTCGTCCTCAATCCACAACCATCAATCCTCAATCCTCAATCTTCAATCATCAATATTCAATCTTCTGTCCTCAATCCCCAATCCTCAATTCTCAATCCTCAATCCTCAATGTTCAATCCGCAATACCCAATTCTCAATCTTCTATCTTCAGTCCTCAATCCTCAATCCTCAATCCTCAATCTTCAATACTCAATCGTCAATCCTCAGTCCTCAATCCTCAATCCTCAATCCTCGTTCCTCAAACCTCAATCCTCAACCCTCAGTCCACATACTCAATTCTCAATCCTCAATCCTCAATCCACAATCCTCAATGCTCAATCCTCAATACTCAATCCTCAATCCTCAGTAATCAATCCTCAGCCATCAATACTCAATCGTCAATCCTCAGTCGTCAATCCTCAATCCTCAATCCTCATTCTTCAATCCTCAATCCCCAATCCTCATTCTTCAAACCACAATCCTGAATCCTCAATCCTGAATCCTCAATCTTCATCCCTCAGTGCTCAACAATCAGTTGTCAATACTCAATCCTCAGTAGAATATCCTCAATTCACAGTTTTCAATACGCAATACTCAATCTGCAATCTTCAAATCTCTATCCACAAACATCAATCCTCATCACTCAACCCTGAACGCTCAGTCCTCAATGCTCAATTCTCAATCCTCAATCCTCAATCCTCAACCCTCAATCCTCAATACTCAATACTCAATCCTCAATCCTCAGTAATCAAACCTCAATCTTCAATACTCAATCGTCAATCCTCAGTCCTCAATCCTCAATCCTCAATCTTCGTTCCCCAAACCTCAATCCTCAACCCTCAGTCCTCATCCTCAGTTCTCAATCCTCAGTCCTCAATCCTCAATCCTCAATCCTCAATCCTCAATCCTCAATCTTCAATCCTCATTAATCAATCTCCAATCCTAGATCCTGAATCCCCAATCCTCAATCCTCAATCCTCAATCTTCAGCCCTCAGTCCTCAACAATCATTTGTCAATCCTCAATCCTCAGTAGAATATCCTCCATTCACAGTTTTCAATACGCAATACTCAATCTGCAATCTTCAAATCTCTATCCACAAACATCAATTCTCATCACTCAAACCTGAACGCTCAGTCCTCAATGTTCGATTCTCAATCCTCAATTCTCAATCTTCAATCCTCAATACTGAATCTTCAATCCTCAATCCTCAATCCTCAATCCTCAATCCTCAATCCTCAATCCTCAATCCTCAATCCTCAATCCTCAGTAATCAATCCTCAATCTTCAATACTCAATCGTCAATCCTCAGTCCTCAATCCTCAATCCTCAATCCTCGTTCCTCAAACCTCAATCCTCAACCCTCAGTCCTCATACTCAATTCTCAATTCTCAATCCTCAATCCTCAATCCTCAATCTTCAATCCTCATTAATCGATCTCAAATCCTAGATCCTGAATCCCCAATCGTCAATCCTCAATCCTCAATCTTCAATCATCAATACTCAGGCTTCAATCCTCAATCCTCAATCCTCAATCCTCAATCCTCATGCTTCAATCCTCAATACCCAATCCTCAATCTTCAATCCTCAATCCTCAATCCTGAATGCTCAATCCTCAATCCTCAATCCTCACACCTCAAACATCAATACTCAACCCTCAGTCCTCGTCCTCAATTCTCAATCCTCAATCCTCAATCCTCAATCCACAATCCTCAATCCCCAATCCTCATTCTTCAAACCTCAATCCTGAATCCTCAATCCTGAATCCTCAATCTTCATCCCTCAGTGCTCAACAATCAGTTGTCAATACTCAATCCTCAGTAGAATATCCTCAATTCACAGTTTTCAATACGCAATACTCAATCTGCAATCTTCAAATCTCTATCCACAAACATCAATTCTCATCACTCAACCCTGAACGCTCAGTCCTCAATGTTCAATTCTCAATCCTCAATCCTCAATCCTCAATCCTCAATCCTCAATACTCAATTCTCAATCCTCAATCCTCAGTAATCAATCCTCAATCTTCAATACTCAGTCGTCAATCCTCAGTCCTCAATCCTCAATCCTCAATCTTCGTTCCCCAAACCTCAATCCTCAACCCTCAGTCCTCATCCTCAGTTCTCAATCCTCAGTCCTCAATCCTCAATCCTCAATCCTCAATCCTCAATCCTCAATCTTCAATCCTCATTAATCAATCTCCAATCCTAGATCCTGAATCCCCAATCCTCAATCCTCAATCCTCAATCTTCATTCCTCAATACTCAGTATTCAATCCTCAATCCTCAATCCTCGATCCTCAATCCTCATTCTTCAATCCTCAATACCCAATCCTCAATCTTCAATCCTCAATCCTCAATCCTCAATTCTCAATCCTCAATCCTCAATCCTCAGACCTCAAACATCTATACTCAACCCTCACTCCTCGTCCTCAATCCACAACCATCAACCCTCAATCCTCAATCCTCAATCCTCAATCCTCAATCCTCATTCTTCAATCATCAATACCGAATCCTCAATCTTCAATCCTCAATACTCAATCTTCAATAATCAATCCTCAGCTCTCAATTCTCAATACTCAATCCTCAATCGTCAATCCTCAATCCCCAACCCTCAGTCTTCAATACTCAATCCTCAATCCTCAATCCTCAATCCTCAATCCTCATTCTTCAATCCTCAATACCCAATCCTCAATCTTCAGTCCTCAATCCCCAATCCTCAATTCTCAATCGTCAATCCTCAGCCCTCAGTCCTCAAACCTCAATCCTCAACCCTCAGCCCTCATCCTGAATCCTCAATCCTCAATCCTCAATCCTCAATCTTCAATCCTCAATACTCAATCTTCAATAATCAATCCTCAGCTCTCAATCCTCAATACTCAATCCTCAATCGTCAATCCTCAATCCCCAATCCTCAATCTTCAATACTCAATCCTCAATCCTCAATCCTCAATCCTCAATGTTCAATCCGCAATACCCAATCCTCAATCTTCAATCCTCAATCCTCAATCCTCAATCCTCAATCCTCAATCCTGAATCCTCAATCCTCAGTCCTCAAACCTCAATCCTGAATCCTCAATCCTGAATCCTCAATCTTCAGCCCTCAGTCCACAACAATCAGTTGTCAATCCTCAATCCTCAGTAGAATATCCTCCATTCACAGTTTTCAATACGCAATACTCAATCTGCAATCTTCAAATCTCTATCCACAAACATCAATTCTCATCACTCAAACCTGAACGCTCAGTCCTCAATGTTCAATTCTCAATCCTCAATTCTCAATCTTCAATCCTCAATCCACAATCCTCATTCTACAATCCTCAATACCGAATCCTCAATCATCAATCATCAATCCTCGATCCTCAATTCTCAATCCTCAATCCTGAGTCCTCAGTCCTCAAACCTCAATCCTCAACCCTCAGCCCTCATCCTCAATCCTCAATCGTCAATCCTCAGTCCACAGCCCTCAAATCTCAACCCTCAACCCTCAGACCTCATCCTCAATCCTCAATTCTCAATCCTCAATCCTCAATCCTCAATCCCCAATACTCAATCTTCAATCCTCAATCCTCAATCCTCAATCCTCAATCCTCAATCCTCAGTCATCAATACTCAATCTTCAATACTCAATCCTCAATCCTCAAACCTCAATCCTCAATCCTCAATCCTCAATCCTCATTCCTCAAACCTCAATCCTCAACCCTCAGTCCTCATTCTCAATTCTCAATCCTCAATCCTCAATCCTCAATGTTCAATCCGCAATACCCAATCCTCAATCTTCAATCCTCAATCCTCAATCCTCATGCTTCAATCCTCAATACCCAATCCTCAATCTTCAATCCTCAATCCTCAATCCTCAATCCTCAATCCTCAATCCTCAGTCATCAATACTCAATCTTCAATACTCAATCCTCAATCCTCAAACCTCAATCCTCAATCCTCAATCCTCAATCCTCAGTCCTCAAACCTCGATCCTGAATCCTCAATCCTGAATCCTCAATCTTCAGCCCTCAGTCCTCAACAATCATTTGTCAATCCTCAATCCTCAGTAGAATATCCTCCATTCACAGTTTTCAATACGCAATACTCAATCTGCAATCTTCAAATCTCTATCCACAAACATCAATTCTCATCACTCAAACCTGAACGCTCAGTCCTCAATGTTCGATTCTCAATCCTCAATTCTCAATCTTCAATCCTCAATACTGAATCTTCAATCCTCAATCCTCAATCCTCAATCCTCAATCCTCAATCCTCAATCCTCAATCCTCAATCCTCAATCCTCAGTAATCAATCCTCAATCTTCAATACTCAATCGTCAATCCTCAGTCCTCAATCCTCAATCCTCAATCCTCGTTCCTCAAACCTCAATCCTCAACCCTCAGTCCTCATACTCAATTCTCAATTCTCAATCCTCAATCCTCAATCCTCAATCTTCAATCCTCATTAATCGATCTCCAATCCTAGATCCTGAATCCCCAATCGTCAATCCTCAATCCTCAATCTTCAATCATCAATACTCAGGCTTCAATCCTCAATCCTCAATCCTCAATCCTCAATCCTCATGCTTCAATCCTCAATACCCAATCCTCAATCTTCAATCCTCAATCCTCAATCCTGAATGCTCAATCCTCAATCCTCAATCCTCACACCTCAAACATCAATACTCAACCCTCAGTCCTCGTCCTCAATTCTCAATCCTCAATCCTCAATCCTCAATCCACAATCCTCAATCCTCAATCCTCAGTCCTCAAACCTCAATCCTGAATCCTCAATCCTGAATCCTCAATCTTCAGCCCTCAGTCCTCAACAATCATTTGTCAATCCTCAATCCTCAGTAGAATATCCTCCATTCACAGTTTTCAATACGCAATACTCAATCTGCAATCTTCAAATCTCTATCCACAAACATCAATTCTCATCACTCAACCCTGAACGCTCAGTCCTCAATGTTCAATTCTCAATCCTCAATCCTCAATCCTCAACCCTCAATCCTCAATACTCAATACTCAATCCTCAATCCTCAGTAATCAAACCTCAATCTTCAATACTCAATCGTCAATCCTCAGTCCTCAATCCTCAATCCTCAATCTTCGTTCCCCAAACCTCAATCCTCAACCCTCAGTCCTCATCCTCAGTTCTCAATCCTCAGTCCTCAATCCTCAATCCTCAATCCTCAATCCTCAATCCTCAATCTTCAATCCTCATTAATCAATCTCCAATCCTAGATCCTGAATCCCCAATCCTCAATCCTCAATCCTCAATCTTCATTCCTCAATACTCAGTATTCAATCCTCAATCCTCAATCCTCGATCCTCAATCCTCATTCTTCAATCCTCAATACCCAATCCTCAATCTTCAATCCTCAATCTTCAATCCTCAATTCTCAATCCTCAATCCTCAATCCTCAGACCTCAAACATCTATACTCAACCCTCACTCCTCGTCCTCAATCCACAACCATCAACCCTCAATCCTCAATCCTCAATCCTCAATCCTCAATCCTCATTCTTCAATCATCAATACCGAATCCTCAATCTTCAATCCTCAATACTCAATCTTCAATAATCAATCCTCAGCTCTCAATTCTCAATACTCAATCCTCAATCGTCAATCCTCAATCCCCAACCCTCAGTCTGCAATACTCAATCCTCAATCCTCAATCCTCAATCCTCAATCCTCATTCTTCAATCCTCAATACCCAATCCTCAATCTTCAGTCCTCAATCCCCAATCCTCAATTCTCAATCGTCAATCCTCAGCCCTCAGTCCTCAAACCTCAATCCTCAACCCTCAGCCCTCATCCTGAATCCTCAATCCTCAATCCTCAATCCTCAATCTTCAATCCTCAATACTCAATCTTCAATAATCAATCCTCAGCTCTCAATCCTCAATACTCAATCCTCAATCGTCAATCCTCAATCCCCAATCCTCAATCTTCAATACTCAATCCTCAATCCTCAATCCTCAATCCTCAATGTTCAATCCGCAATACCCAATCCTCAATCTTCAATCCTCAATCCTCAATCCTCAATCCTCAATCCTCAATCCTCAATCCTCAATCCTCAGTCCTCAAACCTCAATCCTGAATCCTCAATCCTGAATCCTCAATCTTCAGCCCTCAGTCCACAACAATCAGTTGTCAATCCTCAATCCTCAGTAGAATATCCTCCATTCACAGTTTTCAATACGCAATACTCAATCTGCAATCTTCAAATCTCTATCCACAAACATCAATTCTCATCACTCAATCCTGAACGCTCAGTCCTCAATGTTCAATTCTCAATCCTCAATTCTCAATCTTCAATCCTCAATCCACAATCCTCATTCTACAATCCTCAATACCGAATCCTCAATCATCAATCATCAACCCTCGATCCTCAATTCTCAATCCTCAATCCTGAGTCCTCAGTCCTCAAACCTCAATCCTCAACCCTCAGCCCTCATCCTCAATCCTCAATCGTCAATCCTCAGTCCACAGCCCTCAAATCTCAACCCTCAACCCTCAGACCTCATCCTCAATCCTCAATTCTCAATCCTCAATCCTCAATCCTCAATCCCCAATACTCAATCTTCAATCCTCAATCCTCAATCCTCAATCCTCAATCCTCAATCCTCAGTCATCAATACTCAATCTTCAATACTCAATCCTCAATCCTCAAACCTCAATCCTCAATCCTCAATCCTCAATCCTCATTCCTCAAACCTCAATCCTCAACCCTCAGTCCTCATTCTCAATTCTCAATCCTCAATCCTCAATCCTCAATGTTCAATCCGCAATACCCAATCCTCAATCTTCAATCCTCAATCCTCAATCCTCAATCCTCAATCCTCAATCCTCAATCCTCAATCCTCAGTCCTCAAACCTCAATCCTGAATCCTCAATCCTGAATCCTCAATCTTCAGCCCTCAGTCCTCAACAATCATTTGTCAATCCTCAATCCTCAGTAGAATATCCTCCATTCACAGTTTTCAATACGCAATACTCAATCTGCAATCTTCAAATCTCTATCCACAAACATCAATTCTCATCACTCAATCCTGAACGCTCAGTCCTCAATGTTCAATTCTCAATCCTCAATTCTCAATCTTCAATCCTCAATCCACAATCCTCATTCTACAATCCTCAATACCGAATCCTCAATCATCAATCATCAACCCTCGATCCTCAATTCTCAATCCTCAATCCTGAGTCCTCAGTCCTCAAACCTCAATCCTCAACCCTCAGCCCTCATCCTCAATCCTCAATCGTCAATCCTCAGTCCACAGCCCTCAAATCTCAACCCTCAACCCTCAGACCTCATCCTCAATCCTCAATTCTCAATCCTCAATCCTCAATCCTCAATCCCCAATACTCAATCTTCAATCCTCAATCCTCAATCCTCAATCCTCAATCCTCAATCCTCAGTCATCAATACTCAATCTTCAATACTCAATCCTCAATCCTCAAACCTCAATCCTCAATCCTCAATCCTCAATCCTCATTCCTCAAACCTCAATCCTCAACCCTCAGTCCTCATTCTCAATTCTCAATCCTCAATCCTCAATCCTCAATGTTCAATCCGCAATACCCAATCCTCAATCTTCAATCCTCAATCCTCAATCCTCAATCCTCAATCCTCAATCCTCAATCCTCAATCCTCAGTCCTCAAACCTCAATCCTGAATCCTCAATCCTGAATCCTCAATCTTCAGCCCTCAGTCCTCAACAATCATTTGTCAATCCTCAATCCTCAGTAGAATATCCTCCATTCACAGTTTTCAATACGCAATACTCAATCTGCAATCTTCAAATCTCTATCCACAAACATCAATTCTCATCACTCAAACCTGAACGCTCAGTCCTCAATGTTCGATTCTCAATCCTCAATTCTCAATCTTCAATCCTCAATACTGAATCTTCAATCCTCAATCCTCAATCCTCAATCCTCAATCCTCAATCCTCAATCCTCAATCCTCAATCCTCAATCCTCAGTAATCAATCCTCAATCTTCAATACTCAATCGTCAATCCTCAGTCCTCAATCCTCAATCCTCAATCCTCGTTCCTCAAACCTCAATCCTCAACCCTCAGTCCTCATACTCAATTCTCAATTCTCAATCCTCAATCCTCAATCCTCAATCTTCAATCCTCATTAATCGATCTCCAATCCTAGATCCTGAATCCCCAATCGTCAATCCTCAATCCTCAATCTTCAATCATCAATACTCAGGCTTCAATCCTCAATCCTCAATCCTCAATCCTCAATCCTCATGCTTCAATCCTCAATACCCAATCCTCAATCTTCAATCCTCAATCCTCAATCCTGAATGCTCAATCCACAATCCTCAATCCTCACACCTCAAACATCAATACTCAACCCTCAGTCCTCGTCCTCAATTCTCAATCCTCAATCCTCAATCCTCAATCCACAATCCTCAATCCTCAATCCTCAGTCCTCAAACCTCAATCCTGAATCCTCAATCCTGAATCCTCAATCTTCAGCCCTCAGTCCTCAACAATCATTTGTCAATCCTCAATCCTCAGTAGAATATCCTCCATTCACAGTTTTCAATACGCAATACTCAATCTGCAATCTTCAAATCTCTATCCACAAACATCAATTCTCATCACTCAACCCTGAACGCTCAGTCCTCAATGTTCAATTCTCAATCCTCAATCCTCAATCCTCAACCCTCAATCCTCAATACTCAATACTCAATCCTCAATCCTCAGTAATCAAACCTCAATCTTCAATACTCAATCGTCAATCCTCAGTCCTCAATCCTCAATCCTCAATCTTCGTTCCCCAAACCTCAATCCTCAACCCTCAGTCCTCATCCTCAGTTCTCAATCCTCAGTCCTCAATCCTCAATCCTCAATCCTCAATCCTCAATCCTCAATCTTCAATCCTCATTAATCAATCTCCAATCCTAGATCCTGAATCCCCAATCCTCAATCCTCAATCCTCAATCTTCATTCCTCAATACTCAGTATTCAATCCTCAATCCTCAATCCTCGATCCTCAATCCTCATTCTTCAATCCTCAATACCCAATCCTCAATCTTCAATCCTCAATCTTCAATCCTCAATTCTCAATCCTCAATCCTCAATCCTCAGACCTCAAACATCTATACTCAACCCTCACTCCTCGTCCTCAATCCACAACCATCAACCCTCAATCCTCAATCCTCAATCCTCAATCCTCAATCCTCATTCTTCAATCATCAATACCGAATCCTCAATCTTCAATCCTCAATACTCAATCTTCAATAATCAATCCTCAGCTCTCAATTCTCAATACTCAATCCTCAATCGTCAATCCTCAATCCCCAACCCTCAGTCTGCAATACTCAATCCTCAATCCTCAATCCTCAATCCTCAATCCTCATTCTTCAATCCTCAATACCCAATCCTCAATCTTCAGTCCTCAATCCCCAATCCTCAATTCTCAATCGTCAATCCTCAGCCCTCAGTCCTCAAACCTCAATCCTCAACCCTCAGCCCTCATCCTGAATCCTCAATCCTCAATCCTCAATCCTCAATCTTCAATCCTCAATACTCAATCTTCAATAATCAATCCTCAGCTCTCAATCCTCAATACTCAATCCTCAATCGTCAATCCTCAATCCCCAATCCTCAATCTTCAATACTCAATCCTCAATCCTCAATCCTCAATCCTCAATGTTCAATCCGCAATACCCAATCCTCAATCTTCAATCCTCAATCCTCAATCCTCAATCCTCAATCCTCAATCCTCAATCCTCAATCCTCAGTCCTCAAACCTCAATCCTGAATCCTCAATCCTGAATCCTCAATCTTCAGCCCTCAGTCCACAACAATCAGTTGTCAATCCTCAATCCTCAGTAGAATATCCTCCATTCACAGTTTTCAATACGCAATACTCAATCTGCAATCTTCAAATCTCTATCCACAAACATCAATTCTCATCACTCAATCCTGAACGCTCAGTCCTCAATGTTCAATTCTCAATCCTCAATTCTCAATCTTCAATCCTCAATCCACAATCCTCATTCTACAATCCTCAATACCGAATCCTCAATCATCAATCATCAACCCTCGATCCTCAATTCTCAATCCTCAATCCTGAGTCCTCAGTCCTCAAACCTCAATCCTCAACCCTCAGCCCTCATCCTCAATCCTCAATCGTCAATCCTCAGTCCACAGCCCTCAAATCTCAACCCTCAACCCTCAGACCTCATCCTCAATCCTCAATTCTCAATCCTCAATCCTCAATCCTCAATCCCCAATACTCAATCTTCAATCCTCAATCCTCAATCCTCAATCCTCAATCCTCAATCCTCAGTCATCAATACTCAATCTTCAATACTCAATCCTCAATCCTCAAACCTCAATCCTCAATCCTCAATCCTCAATCCTCATTCCTCAAACCTCAATCCTCAACCCTCAGTCCTCATTCTCAATTCTCAATCCTCAATCCTCAATCCTCAATGTTCAATCCGCAATACCCAATCCTCAATCTTCAATCCTCAATCCTCAATCCTCAATCCTCAATCCTCAATCCTCAATCCTCAATCCTCAGTCCTCAAACCTCAATCCTGAATCCTCAATCCTGAATCCTCAATCTTCAGCCCTCAGTCCTCAACAATCATTTGTCAATCCTCAATCCTCAGTAGAATATCCTCCATTCACAGTTTTCAATACGCAATACTCAATCTGCAATCTTCAAATCTCTATCCACAAACATCAATTCTCATCACTCAATCCTGAACGCTCAGTCCTCAATGTTCAATTCTCAATCCTCAATTCTCAATCTTCAATCCTCAATCCACAATCCTCATTCTACAATCCTCAATACCGAATCCTCAATCATCAATCATCAACCCTCGATCCTCAATTCTCAATCCTCAATCCTGAGTCCTCAGTCCTCAAACCTCAATCCTCAACCCTCAGCCCTCATCCTCAATCCTCAATCGTCAATCCTCAGTCCACAGCCCTCAAATCTCAACCCTCAACCCTCAGACCTCATCCTCAATCCTCAATTCTCAATCCTCAATCCTCAATCCTCAATCCCCAATACTCAATCTTCAATCCTCAATCCTCAATCCTCAATCCTCAATCCTCAATCCTCAGTCATCAATACTCAATCTTCAATACTCAATCCTCAATCCTCAAACCTCAATCCTCAATCCTCAATCCTCAATCCTCATTCCTCAAACCTCAATCCTCAACCCTCAGTCCTCATTCTCAATTCTCAATCCTCAATCCTCAATCCTCAATGTTCAATCCGCAATACCCAATCCTCAATCTTCAATCCTCAATCCTCAATCCTCAATCCTCAATCCTCAATCCTCAATCCTCAATCCTCAGTCCTCAAACCTCAATCCTGAATCCTCAATCCTGAATCCTCAATCTTCAGCCCTCAGTCCTCAACAATCATTTGTCAATCCTCAATCCTCAGTAGAATATCCTCCATTCACAGTTTTCAATACGCAATACTCAATCTGCAATCTTCAAATCTCTATCCACAAACATCAATTCTCATCACTCAAACCTGAACGCTCAGTCCTCAATGTTCGATTCTCAATCCTCAATTCTCAATCTTCAATCCTCAATACTGAATCTTCAATCCTCAATCCTCAATCCTCAATCCTCAATCCTCAATCCTCAATCCTCAATCCTCAATCCTCAATCCTCAGTAATCAATCCTCAATCTTCAATACTCAATCGTCAATCCTCAGTCCTCAATCCTCAATCCTCAATCCTCGTTCCTCAAACCTCAATCCTCAACCCTCAGTCCTCATACTCAATTCTCAATTCTCAATCCTCAATCCTCAATCCTCAATCTTCAATCCTCATTAATCGATCTCCAATCCTAGATCCTGAATCCCCAATCGTCAATCCTCAATCCTCAATCTTCAATCATCAATACTCAGGCTTCAATCCTCAATCCTCAATCCTCAATCCTCAATCCTCATGCTTCAATCCTCAATACCCAATCCTCAATCTTCAATCCTCAATCCTCAATCCTGAATGCTCAATCCTCAATCCTCAATCCTCACACCTCAAACATCAATACTCAACCCTCAGTCCTCGTCCTCAATTCTCAATCCTCAATCCTCAATCCTCAATCCACAATCCTCAATCCCCAATCCTCATTCTTCAAACCTCAATCCTGAATCCTCAATCCTGAATCCTCAATCTTCATCCCTCAGTGCTCAACAATCAGTTGTCAATACTCAATCCTCAGTAGAATATCCTCAATTCACAGTTTTCAATACGCAATACTCAATCTGCAATCTTCAAATCTCTATCCACAAACATCAATTCTCATCACTCAACCCTGAACGCTCAGTCCTCAATGTTCAATTCTCAATCCTCAATCCTCAATCCTCAATCCTCAATCCTCAATACTCAATCCTCAATCCTCAATCCTCAGTAATCAATCCTCAATCTTCAATACTCAGTCGTCAATCCTCAGTCCTCAATCCTCAATCCTCAATCTTCGTTCCCCAAACCTCAATCCTCAACCCTCAGTCCTCATCCTCAATTCTCAATCCTCAATCCTCAATCCTCAATCCTCAATCCTCAATCCTCAATCCTCAATCTTCAATCCTCATTAATCAATCTCCAATCCAAGATCCTGAATCCCCAATCCTCAATCCTCAATCCTCAATCTTCAATCCTCAATACTCAGTATTCAATCCTCAATCCTCAATCCTCAATCCTCAATCCTCAATGTTCAATCCGCAATACCCAATCCTCAATCTTCAATCCTCAATCCTCAATCCACAATCCTCAATCCTCAATCCTCAATCCTCAGTCCTCAAACCTCAATCCTGAATCCTCAATCCTGAATCCTCAATCTTCAGACCTCAGTGCTCAACAATCAGTTGTCAATACTCAATCCTCAGTAGAATATCCTCAATTCACAGTTTTCAATACACAATACTCAATCTGGTATCTTCAAATCTCTATCCACAAACATCAATTCTCATCACTCAACCCTGAACGCTCAGTCCTCAATGTTCAATTCTCAATCCTCAATTCTCAATCTTCAATCCTCAATACTGAATCTTCAATCCTCAATCCTCAATCCTCAATCCTCAATCCTCAATCCTCAATCCTCAATCCTCAATCCTCAATCCTCAGTAATCAATCCTCAATCTTCAATACTCAATCGTCAATCCTCAGTCCTCAATCCTCAATCCTCAATCCTCGTTCCTCAAACCTCAATCCTCAACCCTCAGTCCTCATACTCAATTCTCAATTCTCAATCCTCAATCCTCAATCCTCAATCTTCAATCCTCATTAATCGATCTCCAATCCTAGATCCTGAATCCCCAATCGTCAATCCTCAATCCTCAATCTTCAATCATCAATACTCAGGCTTCAATCCTCAATCCTCAATCCTCAATCCTCAATCCTCATGCTTCAATCCTCAATACCCAATCCTCAATCTTCAATCCTCAATCCTCAATCCTGAATGCTCAATCCTCAATCCTCAATCCTCACACCTCAAACATCAATACTCAACCCTCAGTCCTCGTCCTCAATTCTCAATCCTCAATCCTCAATCCTCAATCCACAATCCTCAATCCCCAATCCTCATTCTTCAAACCTCAATCCTGAATCCTCAATCCTGAATCCTCAATCTTCATCCCTCAGTGCTCAACAATCAGTTGTCAATACTCAATCCTCAGTAGAATATCCTCAATTCACAGTTTTCAATACGCAATACTCAATCTGCAATCTTCAAATCTCTATCCACAAACATCAATTCTCATCACTCAACCCTGAACGCTCAGTCCTCAATGTTCAATTCTCAATCCTCAATCCTCAATCCTCAATCCTCAATCCTCAATACTCAATCCTCAATCCTCAATCCTCAGTAATCAATCCTCAATCTTCAATACTCAGTCGTCAATCCTCAGTCCTCAATCCTCAATCCTCAATCTTCGTTCCCCAAACCTCAATCCTCAACCCTCAGTCCTCATCCTCAATTCTCAATCCTCAATCCTCAATCCTCAATCCTCAATCCTCAATCCTCAATCCTCAATCTTCAATCCTCATTAATCAATCTCCAATCCAAGATCCTGAATCCCCAATCCTCAATCCTCAATCCTCAATCTTCAATCCTCAATACTCAGTATTCAATCCTCAATCCTCAATCCTCAATCCTCAATCCTCAATGTTCAATCCGCAATACCCAATCCTCAATCTTCAATCCTCAATCCTCAATCCACAATCCTCAATCCTCAATCCTCAATCCTCAGTCCTCAAACCTCAATCCTGAATCCTCAATCCTGAATCCTCAATCTTCAGACCTCAGTGCTCAACAATCAGTTGTCAATACTCAATCCTCAGTAGAATATCCTCAATTCACAGTTTTCAATACACAATACTCAATCTGGTATCTTCAAATCTCTATCCACAAACATCAATTCTCATCACTCAACCCTGAACGCTCAGTCCTCAATGTTCAATTCTCAATCCTCAATTCTCAATCTTCAATCCTCAATACTGAATCTTCAATCCTCAATCCTCAATCCTCAATCCTCAATCCTCAATCCTCTTTCCTCAATCCTCAATCCTCAATCCTCAATCCTCAATCCTCAATCCTCAATCCTCAGTAATCAATCCTCAATCTTCAATACTCAATCGTCAATCCTCAGTCCTCAATCCTCAATCCTCAATCCTCGTTCCTCAAACCTCAATCCTCAACACTCAGTCCTCATCCTCAATTCTCAATTCTCAATCCTCAATCCTCAAACCTCAATCTTCAATCCTCATTAATCAATCTCCAATCCTAGATCCTGAATACCCAACCCTCAATCCTTAATCCTCAATCTTCAATCCTCAATCCCCAGTCTTCAATCGTCAATCCTCAATGTTCAATCCTCAATCCTCAATCCTCAGTCCTCAGTCCTCAATCCTCAATCCTCAAACCTCAATCCTCAACCGTCAGTCCGCGTCCTCAATCCTCAACCCTCAATACCCAATCCTCAATCTTCAATCCTCAATACTCAATATTCAATCCTCAATCCTCAATCCTCAATCCGCAATCTTCAATCCTCAATCCTCAATCCTCAATACCCAATCCTCAATCTCCAATCCTCAATACTCAGTCTTTAATCCTCAATCCTCAATCCTCAATCCTCAATCCTCATTCTTCAATGCTCAATACACAATCCTCAATCTTCAATCCTCAATCCTCAATCCCCAATTCTCAATCCTCAATCCTCAATCCTCAGACCTCAAACATCAAACTCAACCCTCAGTCCTCCTCCTCAATCCACAACAATCAATCCTCAATCCTCAATCTTCAATCATCAATATTCAACCTTCTGTCCTCATTCCTCAATCCTCAATCCTCATTCCTCAATCCTCAATGTTCAATCCGCAATACCCAATCCTCAATCTTCAATCCTCAATCCTCAATCCTCAATCCTCAATCCTCAATCCTCAATCCTCAATCCTCAGTCCTCAAACCTCAATCCTGAATCCTCAATCCTGAATCCTCAATCTTCAGCCCTCAGTCCACAACAATCAGTTGTCAATCCTCAATCCTCAGTAGAATATCCTCCATTCACAGTTTTCAATACGCAATACTCAATCTGCAATCTTCAAATCTCTATCCACAAACATCAATTCTCATCACTCAAACCTGAACGCTCAGTCCTCAATGTTCAATTCTCAATCCTCAATTCTCAATCTTCAATCCTCAATACTGAATCTTCAATCCTCAATCCTCAATCCTCAATCCTCAATCCTCAATCCTCAATCCTCAATCCTCAATCCTCAGTAATCAATCCTCAATCTTCAATACTCAATCGTCAATCCTCAGTCCTCAATCCTCAATCCTCAATCCTCGTTCCTCAAACCTCAATCCTCAACCCTCAGTCCTCATCCTCAGTTCTCAATCCTCAGTCCTCAGTCCTCAAACGTCAATCCTGAATCCTCAATCCTGAATACTCAATCTTCAACCCTCAGTCCTCAACAATCAGTTGTCAATCCTCAATCCTCAGTAGAATATCCTCAATTCACAGTTTTCAATACGCAATACTCAATCTGCAATCTTCAAATCTCTATCCACAAACATCAATTCTCCTCACTCAACCCTGAACGCTCAGTCTTCAATGTTCAATTCTCAATCATCAATTCTCAATCTTCAACCCTCAATACTGAATCTTCAATCCTCAATCCTCAATCCACAATCCTCAATGCTCAATCCTCAATACTCAATCCTCAATCCTCAGTAATCAATCCTCAGCCATCAATACTCAATCGTCAATCCTCAGTCGTCAATCCTCAATCCTCAATCCTCGTTCCTCAAACCTCAATCCTCAACACTCAGTCCTCATCCTCAATTCTGAATTCTCAATCCTCAATCCTCAATCCACATCCTACAATCGTCATTAATCAATCTACAATCCTAGATCCTGAATCCCCAATCCTCAATCCTCAATCCTCAATCTTCAATCCTCAATACTCAGTATTCAATCCTCAATCCTCAATCCTCAATCCTCAATCCTCATTCTTCAATCCTCAATACCCAATCCTCAATTTTCAATCACCAATCCTCAATCCTCAATTCTCAATCCTCAGTCCTCAATCCTCAGACCTCAAACATCAATACTCAACCCTCAGTCCTCGTCCTCAATCCATAACCATCAATCCTCTATCCTCAATCTTCAATCATCAATATTCAATTTTCTGTCCTCAATCCTAAATCCTCAATCTTCAATCCTCAATCCTCAATGTTCAATCCGCAATACCCAATCCTCAATCTTCAATCCTCAATCCTCAATCCTCAGTCCTCAATCCTCAATCCTCAATCCTCAAACCTCAATCCTCAACCGTCAGTCCTCGTCCTCAATCCTCAACCCTCAATCCTCAATCCTCAACCTTCAATCCTCAATACTCAATATTCAATCCTCAATCCTCAGTCCTCAATCCTCAATCTTCAATCCTCAATCCTCAACCCTCAATCCTCAATCCTCATTCTTCAATCCTCAGTACCCAATCCACAATCTTCAATCCTCAATCCCCAATCCTCAATCCTCAATCCTCAATCCTCAATCCTCAATCCTCAGTCCTCAAACCTCAATCCTGAATCCTCAATCCTCAATCCTCAGTCCTCAAACCTCAATCCTGAATCCTCAATCCTGAATCCTCAATCTTCAGCCCTCAGTCCACAACAATCAGTTGTCAATCCTCAATCCTCAGTAGAATATCATCCATTCACAGTTTTCAATACGCAATACTCAATCTGCAATCTTCAAATCTCTATCCACAAACATCAATTCTCATCACTCAAACCTGAACGCTCAGTCCTCAATGTTCAATTCTCAATCCTCAATTCTCAATCTTCAATCCTCAATACTGAACCTTCAATCCTCAATCCTCAATCCTCAATCCTCAATCCTCAATCCTCAATCCTCAATCCTCAATCCTCAATCCTCAGTAATCAATCCTCAATCTTCAATACTCAATCGTCAATCCTCAGTCCTCAATCCTCAATCCTCAATCCTCGTTCCTCAAACCTCAATCCACAACCCTCAGTCCCCATCCTCAATACTCAATTCTCAATCCTCAATCCTCAATCCTCAATCTTCAATCCTCATTAATCGATCTCCAATCCTAGATCCTGAATCCCCAATCCTCAATCCTCAATCCTAAATCTTCAATCATCAATACTCAGTCTTCAATCCTCAATCCTCAATCCTCAATCCTCAATCCTCAATCCTCATGCTTCAATCCTCAATACCCAATCCTCAATCTTCAATCCTCAATCCTCAATCCTCAGTTCTCAATCCTCAATCCTCAATCCTCAGACCTCAAACATCAATACTCAACCCTCAGTCCTCGTCCTCAATCCACAACCATCAATCCTCAATCCTCAATCTTCAATCATCAATATTCAATCTTCTGTCCTCAATCCACAATCCTCAATCCTCAATCCTCAATCCTGAATGTTCAATCCGCAATACCCAATTCTCAATCTTCTATCCTCAGTCATCAATCCTCAATCCTCAATCCTCAATCCTCAATCCACAATCCTCAATCCTCAGTCCTCAAACCTCAATCCTGAATCCTCAATCCTGAATACTCAATCTTCAGCCCTCAGTCCTCAAAAATCAATTGTCAATCCTCAATCCTCAGTAGAATATCCTCAATTCACAGTTTTCAATACGCAATACTCAATCTGCAATCTTCAAATCTCTATCCACAAACATCAATTCTCATCACTCAACCCTGAACGCTCAGTCCTCAATGTTGAAATCTTAATCCTCAATTCTCAACCTTCAATCCACAATACTGAATCTTCAATCCTCAATCCTCAATCCTCAATCCTCAATGCTCAATCCTCAATCCTCAATCCTCAATCCTCAGTAATCAATCCTCAACCTTCAATACTCAATCGTCAATCCTCAGTCCTCAATCCTCAATCCTCAATCCTCGTTCCTCAAACCTCAATCCTCAACCCTCAGTCCTCATCCTCAGTTCTCAGTTCTCAATTCCCAATCCTCAATCCTCAATCTTCAATCCTCATTAATCAATCTCCAATCCTAGATCCTGAATCCCCAATCCTCAATCCTTAATGCTCAACCTTCAATCCTCAGTCCCCAGTCCTCAATCTTCAATCCTCAATGTTCAATCCTCAATCCTCAATCCTCAGTCCTCAATCCTCAATCCTCAATCCTCAAACCTCAATCCTCAGCCGTCAGTCCTCGTCCTCAATCCTCAACCCTCAATCCTCAATCCTCCATCTTCAATCCTCATTAATCAATCTCCAATCCTAGATCCTGAATCCCCAATCCTCAATCCTCAATCCTCAATCTTCAATCCTCAATACTCAGTATTCAATCCTCAATCCTCAATCCTCAATCCTCAATCCTCAATCCTCATTCTTCAATCCTCAATACCCAATCCTCAAACTTCAATCCTCAATCCTCAATCCTCAATTCTCAATCCTCAATCCTCAATCCTCAATCCTCAATCCTCAGACCTCAAACATCTATACTCAACCCCCACTCCTCGTCCTCAATCCACAACCATCAATCCTCAATCCTCAATCTTCAATCATCAATATTCAATCTTCTGTCCTCAATCCTAAATCCTCAATCCTCAATCCTCAATCCTCAACGTTCAATCCGCAATACCCAATCCTCAATCTTCAATCCTCAATCCCCAATCCTCGATCCTCAGTCCTCAATCCTCAATCCTCAATCCTCAGTCCTCAAACCTCAATCCTGAATCCTCAATCCTGAATCCTCAATCTACAGACCTCAGTCCTCAACAATCAGTTGTCAATCCTCAATCCTCAGTAGAATATCCTCAATTCACAGTTTTCAATACGCAGTACTCAATCTGCAATCTTCAAATCTCTATCCACAAACATCAATTCTCATCACTCAACCCTGAACGCTCAGTCCTCAATGTTCAATTCTCAATCCTCAATTCTCAATCTTCAATCCTCAATACTGAATCTTCAATCCTCAATCCTCAATCCTCAATCCTCAATCCTCAATCCTCAATCCTCAATCCTCAATCCTCAATCCTCAATCCTCAATCCTCAGTAATCAATCCTCAATCTTCAATACTCAATCCTCAATCTTCAATCATCAATACTCAGTCTTCAATCCTCAATCCTCAATCCTCAATCCTCAATCCTCATGCTTCAATCCTCAATACCCAATCCTCAATCTTCAATCCTCAATCCTCAATCCTGAATTCTCAATCCTCAATCCTCAATCCTCACACCTCAGACATCAATACTCAACCCTCAGTCCTCGTCCTCAATCCACAACCATCAATCCTCAATCCTCAATCTTCAATCATCAATATTCAATCTTCTGTCCTCAATCCCCAATCCTCAATTCTCAATCCTCAATCCTCAATGTTCAATCCGCAATACCCAATTCTCAATCTTCTATCTTCAGTCCTCAATCCTCAATCCTCAATCCTCAATCCTCAATCCTCAATCCTCAATCCTCAATCCTCAGTCCTCAAACCTCAATCCTGAATCCTCAATCCTGAATACTCAATCTTCAGCCCTCAGTCCTCAACAATCAGTTGTCAATCCTCAATCCTCAGTAGAATATCCTCAATTCACAGTTTTCAATACGCAATACTCAATCTGCAATCTTCAAATCTCTATCCACAAACATCAATTCTCCTCACTCAACCCTGAACGCTCAGTCCTCAATGTTCAATTCTCAATCATCAATTCTCAATCTTCAACCCTCAATACTGAATCTTCAATCCTCAATCCTCAATCCACAATCCTCAATGCTCAATCCTCAATACTCAATCCTCAATCCTCAGTAATCAATCCTCAGCCATCAATACTCAATCGTCAATCCTCAGTCGTCAATCCTCAATCCTCAATCCTCGTTCCTCAAACCTCAATGCTCAACACTCAGTCCTCATCCTCAATTCTGAATTCTCAATCCTCAATCCTCAATCCACAACCTACAATCGTCATTAATCAATCTACAATCCTAGATCCTGAATCCCCAATCCTCAATCCTCAATCCTCAATCTTCAATCCTCAATACTCAGTATTCAATCCTCAATCCTCAATCCTCAATCCTCAATCCTCATTCTTCAATCCTCAATACCCAATCCTCAATTTTCAATCATCAATCCTCAATCCTCAATTCTCAATCCTCAGTCCTCAATCCTCAGACCTCAAACATCAATACTCAACCCTCAGTCCTCGTCCTCAACCCATAACCATCAATCCTCTATCCTCAATCTTCAATCATCAATATTCAATTTTCTGTCCGCAATCCTAAATCCTCAATCTTCAATCCTCAATCCTCAATGTTCAATACGCAATACCCAATCCTCAATCTTCAACCCTCAATCCTCAAGGCTCAGTCCTCAATCCTCAATCCTCAATCCTCAAACCTCAATCCTCAACCGTCAGTCCTCGTCCTCAATCCTCAACCCTCAATCCTCAATCCTCAACCTTCAATCCTCAATACTCAATATTCAATCCTCAATCCTCAGTCCTCAATCCTCAATCTTCAATCCTCAATCCTCAACCCTCAATCCTCAATACTCATTCTTCAATCCTCAGTACCCAATCCACAATCTTCAATACTCAATCCTCAATTCTCAATCCTCAATCCTCAATCCTCATTCTTCAATCCTCAATACCCAATCCTCAATCTTCAATCCTCAATCCTCAATCCTCAATTCTCAATCCTCAATCCTCAGTCCTCAGACCTCAAACATCTATACTCAACCCTCACACCTCGTCCTCAATCCACAACCATCAATCCTCAATCCTCAATCTTCAATCATCAATATTCAATCTTCTGTCCTCAATCCTAAATCCTCAATCCTCAATCCTCAATCCTCAATGTTCAATCCGCAATACCCAATCCTCAATCTTCAATCCTCAATCCCCAATCCTCAATCCTCAATTCTCAATCCTCAATCCTCAATCCTCAGTCCTCAAACCTCAATCCTGAATCCTCAATCCTGAATCCTCAATCTACAGCCCTCAGTCCTCAACAATCAGTTGTCAATCCTCAATCCTCAGTAGAATATCCTCAATTCACAGTTTTCAATGCGCAGTACTCAATCAGCAATCTTCAAATCTCTATCCACAAACATCAATTCTCATCACTCAACCCTGAACGCTCAGTCCTCAATGTTCAACTCTCAATCCTCAATTCTCAATCTTCAATCCTCAATACTGAATCTTCAATCCTCAATCCTCAATCCTCAATCCTCAATCCTCAATCCTCAGTAATCAATCCTCAATCTTCAATACTCAATCGTCAATCCTCAGTCCTCAATCCTCAATCCTCAATCCTCGTTCCTCATACCTCAACCCTCAACCCTCAGTCCTCATCCTCAATTCTCAATTCTCAATTCTCAATCCTCAATCCTCAAACCTCAATCTTCAATCCTCATTAATCAATCTCCAATCCTAGATCCTGAATCCCCAATCCTAAATCCTCAATCCTCAATCCTCAAACCTCAATCCTCAACCGTCAGTCCTCGTCCTCAATCCTCAACCCTCAATCCTCAATCCTCAATCTTCAATCCTCAATACTCAATATTCAATCCTCAATCCTCAATCCTCAATCCTCAAACTTCAATCCTCAATCCTCAACCCTCAATCCTCAATCCTCATTCTTCAATCCTCAATACCCAATCCTCAATCTTCAATACTCAATCCTCAATCCTCAATTCTCAATCTTCAATCCTCAATCCTCAATCCTCAATCCTCAATCCTCATTCTTCAATCCTCAATCCCCAATCCTCATTCTTCAAACCTCAATCCTGAATCCTCAATCCTGAATCCTCAATCTTCATCCCTCAGTGCTCAACAATCAGTTGTCAATACTCAATCCTCAGTAGAATATCCTCAATTCACAGTTTTCAATACGCAATACTCAATCTGCAATCTTCAAATCTCTATCCACAAACATCAATTCTCATCACTCAACCCTGAACGCTCAGTCCTCAATGTTCAATTCTCAATCCTCAATCCTCAATCCTCAACCCTCAATCCTCAATACTCAATACTCAATCCTCAATCCTCAGTAATCAAACCTCAATCTTCAATACTCAATCGTCAATCCTCAGTCCTCAATCCTCAGTCCTCAATCTTCGTTCCCCAAACCTCAATCCTCAACCCTCAGTCCTCATCCTCAGTTCTCAATCCTCAGTCCTCAATCCTCAATCCTCAATCCTCAATCCTCAATCCTCAATCTTCAATCCTCATTAATCAATCTCCAATCCTAGATCCTGAATCCCCAATCCTCAATCCTCAATCCTCAATCTTCATTCCTCAATACTCAGTATTCAATCCTCAATCCTCAATCCTCGATCCTCAATCCTCATTCTTCAATCCTAAATACCCAATCCTCAATCTTCAACCCTCAATCCTCAATCCTCAATTCTCAATCCTCAATCCTCAATCCTCAGACCTCAAACATCTATACTCAACCCTCACTCCTCGTCCTCAATCCACAACCATCAATCCTCAATCCTCAATCCTCAATCCTCAATCCTCAATCCTCATTCTTCAATCATCAATACCGAATCCTCAACCCTCAATCCTCAATCCTCAATCTTCAATCCTCAATCCTCAATACCCAATCCTCAATCCTCAATCCTCAATCCTCAATCCTCAATCCTCATTCTTCAATCCTCAATACCCAATCCTCAATCTTCAATCCTCAATCCTCAATCCTCAATTCTCAATCCTCAATCCTCAATCCTCAGACCTCAAACATCTATACTCAACCCCCACTCCTCGTCCTCAATCCACAACCATCAATCCTCAATCCTCAATCTTCAATCATCAATATTCAATCTTCTGTCCTCAAACCTAAATCCTCAATCCTCAATCCTCAATCCTCAACGTTCAATCCGCAATACCCAATCCTCAATCTTCAATCCTCAATCCCCAATCCTCAATCCTCAATCCTCAATCCTCAATCCTCAATCCTCAGTCCTCAAACCTCAATCCTGAATCCTCAATCCTGAATCCTCAATCTACAGCCCTCAGTCCTCAACAATCAGTTGTCAATCCTCAATCCTCAGTAGAATATCCTCAATTCACAGTTTTCAATACGCAGTACTCAATCTGCAATCTTCAAATCTCTATCCACAAACATCAATTCTCATCACTCAACCCTGAACGCTCAGTCCTCAATGTTCAATTCTCAATCCTCAATTCTCAATCTTCAATCCTCAATACTGAATCTTCAATCCTCAATCCTCAATCCTCAATCCTCAATCCTCAATCCTCAATCCTCAATCCTCAATCCTCAATCCTCAGTAATCAATTCTCAATCTTCAATACTCAATCGTCAATCCTCAGTCCTCAATCCTCAATCCTCAATCCTCGTTCCTCAAACCTCAATCCTCAACCCTCGGTCGTCATCCTCAATTCTCAATTCTCAATTCTCAATTCTCAATCCTCAATTATCAATCCTCAATCTTCAATCCTCATTAATCAATCTCCAATCCTAGATCCTGAATCCCCAATCCTCAATCCTTAATCCTCAACCTTCAATCCTCAATCCCCAGTCCTCAATCTTCAGTCGTCAATGTTCAATTCCCAATCCTCAATCCTCAGTCCTCAATCCTCAATCCTCAATCCTCAAACCTCAATCCTCAACCGTCAGTCCTCGTCCTCAATCCTCAACCCTCAATCCTCAATCCTCAATCTTCAATCCTCAATACTCAATATTCAATCCTCAATCCTCAGTCCTCAATCCTCAATCTTCAATCCTCAATCCTCAACCCTCAATCCTCAATCCTCATTCTTCAATCCTCAGTCCTCAATCCTCAATCCTCAATCCTCGTTCCTCAAACCTCAATCCTCAACACTCAGTCCTCATCCTCAATTCTCAATTCTCAATCCTCAATCCTCAAACCTCAATCTTCAATCCTCATTAATCAATCTCCAATCCTAGATCCTGAATACCCAACCCTCAATCCTTAATCCTCAATCTTCAATCCTCAATCCCCAGTCTTCAATCGTCAATCCTCAATGTTCAATCCTCAATCCTCAATCCTCAGTCCTCAGTCCTCAATCCTCAATCCTCAAACCTCAATCCTCAACCGTCAGTCCGCGTCCTCAATCCTCAACCCTCAATACCCAATCCTCAATCTTCAATCCTCAATACTCAATATTCAATCCTCAATCCTCAATCCTCAATCCGCAATCTTCAATCCTCAATCCTCAATCCTCAATACCCAATCCTCAATCTCCAATCCTCAATACTCAGTCTTTAATCCTCAATCCTCAATCCTCAATCCTCAATCCTCATTCTTCAATGCTCAATACACAATCCTCAATCTTCAATCCTCAATCCTCAATCCCCAATTCTCAATCCTCAATCCTCAATCCTCAGACCTCAAACATCAATACTCAACCCTCAGTCCTCCTCCTCAATCCACAACAATCAATCCTCAATCCTCAATCTTCAATCATCAGTATTCAATCTTCTGTCCTCATTCCTCAATCCTCAATCCTCAATCCTCAATCCTCATGCTTCAATCCTCAATACCCAATCCTCAATCTTCAATCCTCAATCCTCAATCCTGAATTCTCAATCCTCAATCCTCAATCCTCACACCTCAAACATCAATACTCAACCCTCAGTCCTCGTCCTCAATCCACAACCATCAATCCTCAATCCTCAATCTTCAATCATCAATATTCAATCTTCTGTCCTCAATCCCCAATCCGCAATCCTCAATCCTCAATCCTCAATGTTCAATCCGCAATACCCAATTCTCAATCTTCTATCTTCAGTCCTCAATCCTCAATCCTCAATCCTCAATCCTCAATCCTCAATCCTCAATCCTCAGTCCTCAAACGTCAATCCTGAATCCTCAATCCTGAATACTCAATCTTCAGCCCTCAGTCCTCAACAATCAGTTGTCAATCCTCAATCCTCAGTAGAATATCCTCAATTCACAGTTTTCAATACGCAATACTCAATCTGCAATCTTCAAATCTCTATCCACAAACATCAATTCTCCTCACTCAACCCTGAACGCTCAGTATTCAACGTTCAATTCTCAATCATCAATTCTCAATCTTCAACCCTCAATACTGAATCTTCAATCCTCAATCCTCAAACCTCAATCCTCAACACTCAGTCCTCATCCTCAATTCTGAATTCTCAATCCTCAATCCTCAATCCACAACCTACAATCGTCATTAATCAATCTACAATCCTAGATCCTGAATCCCCAATCCTCAATCCTCAATCCTCAATCTTCAATCCTCAATACTCAGTATTCAATCCTCAATCCTCAATCCTCAATCCTCAATCCTCATTCTTCAATCCTCAATACCCAATCCTCAATTTTCAATCATCAATCCTCAATCCTCAATTCTCAATCCTCAGTCCTCAATCCTCAGACCTCAAACATCAATACTCAACCCTCAGTCCTCGTCCTCAATCCATAACCATCAATCCTCTATCCTCAATCTTCAATCATCAATATTCAATTTTCTGTCCTCAATCCTAAATCCTCAATCTTCAATCCTCAATCCTCAATGTTCAATCCGCAATACCCAATCCTCAATCTTCAATCCTCAATCCTCAATCCTCAGTCCTCAATCCTCAATCCTCAATCCTCAAACCTCAATCCTCAACCGTCAGTCCTCGTCCTCAATCCTCAACCCTCAATCCTCAATCCTCAATCTTCAATCCTCAATACTCAATATTCAATCCTCAATCCTCAGTCCTCAATCCTCAATCTTCAATCCTCAATCCTCAACCCTCAATCCTCAATCCTCATTCTTCAATCCTCAGTACCCAATCCACAATCTTCAATCCTCAATCGCCAATCCTCAATCCTCAATCCTCAATCCTCAATCCTCAATCCTCAGTCCTCAAACCTCAATCCTGAATCCTCAATCCTCAATCCTCAGTCCTCAAACCTCAATCCTGAATCCTCAATCCTGAATCCTCAATCTTCAGCCCTCAGTCCACAACAATCAGTTGTCAATCCTCAATCCTCAGTAGAATATCATCCATTCACAGTTTTCAATACGCAATACTCAATCTGCAATCTTCAAATCTCTATCCACAAACATCAATTCTCATCACTCAAACCTGAACGCTCAGTCCTCAATGTTCAATTCTCAATCCTCAATTCTCAATCTTCAATCCTCAATACTGAATCTTCAATCCTCAATCCTCAATCCTCAATCCTCAATCCTCAATCCTCAATCCTCAATCCTCAATCCTCAATCCTCAATCCTCAATCCTCAATCCTCAGTAATCAATCCTCAATCTTCAATACTCAATCGTCAATCCTCAGTCCTCAATCCTCAATCCTCAATCCTCGTTCCTCAAACCTCAATCCACAACCCTCAGTCCCCATCCTCAATACTCAATTCTCAATCCTCAATCCTCAATCCTCAATCTTCAATCCTCATTAATCGATCTCCAATCCTAGATCCTGAATCCCCAATCCTCAATCCTCAATCCTAAATCTTCAATCATCAATACTCAGTCTTCAATCCTCAATCCTCAATCCTCAATCCTCAATCCTCAATCCTCATGCTTCAATCCTCAATACCCAATCCTCAATCTTCAATCCTCAATCCTCAATCCTCAATTCTCAACCTTCAATCCACAATACTGAATCTTCAATCCTCAATCCTCAATCCTCAATCCTCAATGCTCAATCCTCAATCCTCAATCCTCAATGCTCAGTAATCAATCCTCAACCTTCAATACTCAATCGTCAATCCTCAGTCCTCAATCCTCAATCCTCAATCCTCGTTCCTCAAACCTCAATCCTCAACCCTCAGTCCTCATCCTCAGTTCTCAGTTCTCAATCCCCAATCCTCAATCCTCAATCTTCAATCCTCATTAATCAATCTCCAATCCTAGATCCTGAATCCCCAATCCTCAATCCTTAATGCTCAACCTTCAATCCTCAGTCCCCAGTCCTCAATCTTCAATCCTCAATGTTCAATCCTCAATCCTCAATCCTCAGTCCTCAATCCTCAATCCTCAATCCTCAAACCTCAATCCTCAGCCGTCAGTCCTCGTCCTCAATCCTCAACCCTCAATCCTCAATCCTCCATCTTCAATCCTCATTAATCAATCTCCAATCCTAGATCCTGAATCCCCAATCCTCAATCCTCAATCCTCAATCTTCAATCCTCAATACTCAGTATTCAATCCTCAATCCTCAATCCTCAATCCTCAATCCTCATTCTTCAATCCTCAATACCCAATCCTCAATCTTCAATCCTCAATCCTCAATCCTCAATTCTCAATCCTCCATCCTCAATCCTCAGACCTCAAACATCTATACTCAACCCCCACTCCTCGTCCTCAATCCACAACCATCAATCCTCAATCCTCAATCTTCAATCATCAATATTCAATCTTCTGTCCTCAATCCTAAATCCTCAATCCTCAATCCTCAATCCTCAACGTTCAATCCGCAATACCCAATCCTCAATCTTCAATCCTCAATCCCCAATCCTCAATCCTCAGTCCTCAATCCTCAATCCTCAATCCTCAGTCCTCAAACCTCAATCCTGAATCCTCAATCCTGAATCCTCAATCTACAGCCCTCAGTCCTCAACAATCAGTTGTCAATCCTCAATCCTCAGTAGAATATCCTCAATTCACAGTTTTCAATACGCAGTACTCAATCTGCAATCTTCAAATCTCTATCCACAAACATCAATTCTCATCACTCAACCCTGAACGCTCAGTCCTCAATGTTCAATTCTCAATCCTCAATTCTCAATCTTCAATCCTCAATACTGAATCTTCAATCCTCAATCCTCAATCCTCAATCCTCAATCCTCAATCCTCAATCCTCAATCCTCAATCCTCAGTAATCAATCCTCAATCTTCAATACTCAATCCTCAATCTTCAATCATCAATACTCAGTCTTCAATCCTCAATCCTCAATCCTCAATCCTCAATCCTCATGCTTCAATCCTCAATACCCAATCCTCAATCTTCAATCCTCAATCCTCAATCCTGAATTCTCAATCCTCAATCCTCAATCCTCACACCTCAGACATCAATACTCAACCCTCAGTCCTCGTCCTCAATCCACAACCATCAATCCTCAATCCTCAATCTTCAATCATCAATATTCAATCTTCTGTCCTCAATCCCCAATCCTCAATTCTCAATCCTCAATCCTCAATGTTCAATCCGCAATACCCAATTCTCAATCTTCTATCTTCAGTCCTCAATCCTCAATCCTCAATCCTCAATCCTCAATCCTCAATCCTCAATCCTCAGTCCTCAAACCTCAATCCTGAATCCTCAATCCTGAATACTCAATCTTCAGCCCTCAGTCCTCAACAATCAGTTGTCAATCCTCAATCCTCAGTAGAATATCCTCAATTCACAGTTTTCAATACGCAATACTCAATCTGCAATCTTCAAATCTCTATCCACAAACATCAATTCTCCTCACTCAACCCTGAACGCTCAGTCCTCAATGTTCAATTCTCAATCATCAATTCTCAATCTTCAACCCTCAATACTGAATCTTCAATCCTCAATCCTCAATCCACAATCCTCAATGCTCAATCCTCAATACTCAATCCTCAATCCTCAGTAATCAATCCTCAGCCATCAATACTCAATCGTCAATCCTCAGTCGTCAATCCTCAATCCTCAATCCTCGTTCCTCAAACCTCAATCCTCAACACTCAGTCCTCATCCTCAATTCTGAATTCTCAATCCTCAATCCTCAATCCACAACCTACAATCGTCATTAATCAATCTACAATCCTAGATCCTGAATCCCCAATCCTCAATCCTCAATCCTCAATCTTCAATCCTCAATACTCAGTATTCAATCCTCAATCCTCAATCCTCAATCCTCAATCCTCATTCTTCAATCCTCAATACCCAATCCTCAATTTTCAATCATCAATCCTCAATCCTCAATTCTCAATCCTCAGTCCTCAATCCTCAGACCTCAAGCATCAATACTCAACCCTCAGTCCTCGTCCTCAATCCATAACCATCAATCCTCTATCCTCAATCTTCAATCATCAATATTCAATTTTCTGTCCTCAATCCTAAATCCTCAATCTTCAATCCTCAATCCTCAATGTTCAATACGCAATACCCAATCCTCAATCTTCAACCCTCAATCCTCAATGCTCAGTCCTCAATCCTCAATCCTCAATCCTCAAACCTCAATCCTCAACCGTCAGTCCTCGTCCTCAATCCTCAACCCTCAATCCTCAATCCTCAATCTTCAATCCTCAATACTCAATATTCAATCCTCAATCCTCAATCCTCAATCCTCAAACTTCAATCCTCAATCCTCAACCCTCAATCCTCAATCCTCATTCTTCAATCCTCAATACCCAATCCTCAATCTTCAATACTCAATCCTCAATCCTCAATTCTCAATCTTCAATCCTCAATCCTCAATCCTCAATCCTCAATCCTCATTCTTCAATCCTCAATCCCCAATCCTCATTCTTCAAACCTCAATCCTGAATCCTCAATCCTGAATCCTCAATCTTCATCCCTCAGTGCTCAACAATCAGTTGTCAATACTCAATCCTCAGTAGAATATCCTCAATTCACAGTTTTCAATACGCAATACTCAATCTGCAATCTTCAAATCTCTATCCACAAACATCAATTCTCATCACTCAACCCTGAACGCTCAGTCCTCAATGTTCAATTCTCAATCCTCAATCCTCAATCCTCAACCCTCAATCCTCAATACTCAATACTCAATCCTCAATCCTCAGTAATCAAACCTCAATCTTCAATACTCAATCGTCAATCCTCAGTCCTCAATCCTCAATCCTCAATCTTCGTTCCCCAAACCTCAATCCTCAACCCTCAGTCCTCATCCTCAGTTCTCAATCCTCAGTCCTCAATCCTCAATCCTCAATCCTCAATCCTCAATCCTCAATCTTCAATCCTCATTAATCAATCTCCAATCCTAGATCCTGAATCCCCAATCCTCAATCCTCAATCCTCAATCTTCATTCCTCAATACTCAGTATTCAATCCTCAATCCTCAATCCTCGATCCTCAATCCTCATTCTTCAATCCTAAATACCCAATCCTCAATCTTCAACCCTCAATCCTCAATCCTCAATTCTCAATCCTCAATCCTCAATCCTCATTCTTCAATCCTCAATACCCAATCCTCAATCTTCAGTCCTCAATCCCCAATCCTCAATTCTCAATCGTCAATCCTCAGCCCTCAGTCCTAAAACCTCAATCCTCAACCCTCAGCCCTCATCCTGAATCCTCAATCCTCAATCCTCAATCCTCAATCTTCAATCCTCAATACTCAATCTTCAATAATCAATCCTCAGCTCTCAATCCTCAATACTCAATCCTCAATCGTCAATCCTCAATCCCCAATCCTCAATCTTCAATACTCAATCCTCAATCCTCAATCCTCAATCCTCAATGTTCAATCCGCAATACCCAATCCTCAATCTTCAATCCTCAATCCTCAATCCTCAATCCTCAATCCTCAATCCTCAATCCTCAATCCTCAATCCTCAGTCCTCAAACCTCAATCCTGAATCCTCAATCCTGAATCCTCAATCTTCAGCCCTCAGTCCACAACAATCAGTTGTCAATCCTCAATCCTCAGTAGAATATCCTCCATTCACAGTTTTCAATACGCAATACTCAATCTGCAATCTTCAAATCTCTATCCACAAACATCAATTCTCATCACTCAAACCTGAACGCTCAGTCCTCAATGTTCAATTCTCAATCCTCAATTCTCAATCTTCAATCCTCAATACTGAATCTTCAATCCTCAATCCTCAATCCTCAATCCTCAATCCTCAATCCTCAATCCTCAATCCTCAATCCTCAATCCTCAATCCTCAATCCTCAATCCTCAGTAATCAATCCTCAATCTTCAATACTCAATCGTCAATCCTCAGTCCTCAATCCTCAATCCTCAATCCTCGTTCCTCAAACCTCAATCCTCAACCCTCAGTCCTCATACTCAATTCTCAATTCTCAATCCTCAATCCTCAGTCCTCAATCTTCAATCCTCATTAATCGATCTCCAATCCTAGATCCTGAATCCCCAATCGTCAATCCTCAATCCTCAATCTTCAATCATCAATACTCAGTCTTCAATCCTCAATCCTCAATCCTCAATCCTCATGCTTCAATCCTCAATACCCAATCCTCAATCTTCAATCCTCAATCCTCAATCCTGAATTCTCAATCCTCAATCCTCAATCCTCACACCTCAAACATCAATACTCAACCCTCAGTCCTCGTCCTCAATCCACAACCATCAATCCTCAATCCTCAATCTTCAATCATCAATATTCAATCTTCTGTCCTCAATCCCCAATCCTCAATCCTCAATCCTCAGTCCTCAAACCTCAATCCTGAATCCTCAATCCTCAATCCTCAGTCCTCAAACCTGAATCCTGAATCCTCAATCCTGAATCCTCAATCTTCAGCCCTCAGTCCACAACAATCAGTTGTCAATCCTCAATCCTCAGTAGAATATCATCCATTCACAGTTTTCAATACGCAATACTCAATCTGCAATCTTCAAATCTCTATCCACAAACATCAATTCTCATCACTCAAACCTGAACGCTCAGTCCTCAATGTTCAATTCTCAATCCTCAATACTGAATCTTCAATCCTCAATCCTCAATCCTCAATCCTCAATCCTCAATCCTCAATCCTCAATCCTCAATCCTCAATCCTCAATCCTCAAGCCTCAATCCTCAATCCTCAGTAATCAATCCTCAATCTTCAATACTCAATCGTCAATCCTCAGTCCTCAATCCTCAATCCTCAATCCTCGTTCCTCAAACCTCAATCCACAACCCTCAGTCCCCATCCTCAATACTCAATTCTCAATCCTCAATCCTCAATCCTCAATCTTCAATCCTCATTAATCGATCTCCAATCCTAGATCCTGAATCCCCAATCCTCAATCCTCAATCCTTAATCTTCAATCATCAATACTCAGTCTTCAATCCTCAATCCTCAATCCTCAATCCTCAATCCTCAATCCTCATGCTTCAATCCTCAATACCCAATCCTCAATCTTCAATCCTCAATCCTCAATCCTCAGTTCTCAATCCTCAATCCTCAATCCTCAGACCTCAAACATCAATACTCAACCCTCAGTCCTCGTCCTCAATCCACAACCATCAATCCTCAATCCTCAATCTTCAATCATCAATATTCAATCTTCTGTCCTCAATCCACAATCCTCAATCCTCAATCCTCAATCCTCAATGTTCAATCCGCAATACCCAATTCTCAATCTTCTATCCTCAGTCATCAATCCTCAATCCTCAATCCTCAATCCTCAATCCTCAATCCTCAATCCTCAGTCCTCAAACCTCAATCCTGAATCCTCAATCCTGAATACTCAATCTTCAGCCCTCAGTCCTCAAAAATCAATTGTCAATCCTCAATCCTCAGTAGAATATCCTCAATTCACAGTTTTCAATACGCAATACTCAATCTGCAATCTTCAAATCTCTATCCACAAACATCAATTCTCATCACTCAACCCTGAACGCTCAGTCCTCAATGTTGAAATCTTAATCCTCAATTCTCAACCTTCAATCCACAATACTGAATCTTCAATCCTCAATCCTCAATCCTCAATCCTCAATGCTCAATCCTCAATCCTCAATCCTCAATCCTCAGTAATCAATCCTCAACCTTCAATACTCAATCGTCAATCCTCAGTCCTCAATCCTCAATCCTCAATCCTCAATCCTCGTTCCTCAAACCTCAATCCTCAACCCTCAGTCCTCATCCTCAGTTCTCAGTTCTCAATCCCCAATCCTCAATCCTCAATCTTCAATCCTCATTAATCAATCTCCAATCCTAGATCCTGAATCCCCAATCCTCAATCCTTAATGCTCAACCTTCAATCCTCAGTCCCCAGTCCTAAATCTTCAATCCTCAATGTTCAATCCTCAATCCTCAATCCTCAGTCCTCAATCCTCAATCTTCAATCCTCAAACCTCAATCCTCAGCCGTCAGTCCTCGTCCTCAATCCTCAACCCTCAATCCTCAATCCTCAATCTTCAATCCTCATTAATCAATCTCCAATCCTAGATCCTGAATCCCCAATCCTCAATCCTCAATCCTCAATCTTCAATCCTCAATACTCAGTATTCAATCCTCAATCCTCAATCCTCAATCCTCAATCCTCATTCTTCAATCCTCAATACCCAATCCTCAATCTTCAATCCTCAATCCTCAATCCTCAATTCTCAATCCTCAATCCTCAATCCTCAGACCTCAAACATCTATACTCAACCCCCACTCCTCGTCCTCAATCCACAACCATCAATCCTCAATCCTCAATCTTCAATCATCAATATTCAATCTTCTGTCCTCAATCCTAAATCCTCAATCCTCAATCCTCAATCCTCAACGTTCAATCCGCAATACCCAATCCTCAATCTTCAATCCTCAATCCCCAATCCTCAATCCTCAATCCTCAATCCTCAATCCTCAATCCTCAGTCCTCAAACCTCAATCCTGAATCCTCAATCCTGAATCCTCAATCTACAGCCCTCAGTCCTCAACAATCAGTTGTCAATCCTCAATCCTCAGTAGAATATCCTCAATTCACAGTTTTCAATACGCAGTACTCAATCTGCAATCTTCAAATCTCTATCCACAAACATCAATTCTCATCACTCAACCCTGAACGCTCAGTCCTCAATGTTCAATTCTCAATCCTCAATTCTCAATCTTCAATCCTCAATACTGAATCTTCAATCCTCAATCCTCAATCCTCAATCCTCAATCCTCAATCCTCAATCCTCAATCCTCAATCCTCAGTAATCAATTCTCAATCTTCAATACTCAATCGTCAATCCTCAGTCCTCAATCCTCAATCCTCAATCCTCGTTCCTCAAACCTCAATCCTCAACCCTCGGTCGTCATCCTCAATTCTCAATTCTCAATTCTCAATCCTCAATTATCAATCCTCAATCTTCAATCCTCATTAATCAATCTCCAATCCTAGATCCTGAATCCCCAATCCTCAATCCTTAATCCTCAACCTTCAATCCTCAATCCCCAGTCCTCAATCTTCAGTCGTCAATGTTCAATTCCCAATCCTCAATCCTCAGTCCTCAATCCTCAATCCTCAATCCTCAAACCTCAATCCTCAACCGTCAGTCCTCGTCCTCAATCCTCAACCCTCAATCCTCAATCCTCAATCTTCAATCCTCAATACTCAATATTCAATCCTCAATCCTCAGTCCTCAATCCTCAATCTTCAATCCTCAATCCTCAACCCTCAATCCTCAATCCTCATTCTTCAATCCTCAGTACCCAATCCACAATCTTCAATACTCAATCCTCAATTCTCAATACTCAATCTTCAATCCTCAATACCCAATCCCCAATCTTCAATCCTCAACCCTCAATCCTCAATTCTCAATCCTCAATCCTCAATCCACAATCCTCAATCCCCAATCCTCATTCTTCAAACCTCAATCCTGAATCCTCAATCCTGAATCCTCAATCTTCATCCCTCAGTGCTCAACAATCAGTTGTCAATACTCAATCTTCAGTAGAATATCCTCAATTCACAGTTTTCAATACGCAATACTCAATCTGCAATCTTCAAATCTCTATCCACAAACATCAATTCTCATCACTCAACCCTGAACGCTCACTCCTCAATGTTCAATTCTCAATCCTCAATCCTCAATCCTCAATCCTCAATCCTCAATCCTCAATCTTCAATCCTCAATACTCAGTATTCAATCCTTAATCCTCAATCCTCAATCCTCAATCCTCATTCTTCAATCCTCAATACCCAATCCTCAATCTTCAATCCTCAATCCTCAGTAATCAATCCTCAATCTTCAATACTCAATCGTCAATCCTCAGTCCTCAATCCTCAATCCTCAAGCCTCATTCTACAATCCTCAATACCGAATCCTCAATCTTCAATCATCAATCCTCGATCCTCAATTCTCAATCCTCAATCCTCAGTCCTCAGTCCTCGAACCTCAATCCTCAACCCTCAGCCCTCATCCTCAATCCTCAATCGTCAATCCTCAGTCCGCAGCCCTCAAATCTGAACCCTCAACCCTCAGACCTCATCCTCAATCCTCAATTCTCAATCCTCAATCCTCAATCCTCAATCCCCGATACTCAATCTTCAATCCACAATCCTCAATCCTCAATCCTCAATCCTCAATCCTCAATCCTCGGTCATCAATACTCAATCTTCAATACTCAATCCTCAAACCTCAATCCTCAATCCTCAATCCTCAATCCTCAATCCTCATTCCTCAAACCTCAATCATCAACCCTCAGACCTCATCCTCAATTCTCAATTCTCAATCTTCAATCCTCAATCCTCAATCTTCAATCCTCAATAGTCAATCTCCAATCCTAGATCCTCAATCCCCAATCGTCAATCCTTAATCCTCAATCTTCAATCCTCAATCCCCAGTCTTCAATCTTCAATCCTCAATGCTCCATCCTCAATCCTCAATCCTCAGTCCTCAATCCTCAACACTCAATCTTCAATACTCAATCCTCAATCCTCAATCCTCAATCCTCAATCCTCATTCTTCAATCCTCAATACCCAATCCTCAATCTTCAGTCCTCAATCCCCAATCCTCAATTCTCAATCGTCAATCCTCAGCCCTCAGTCCTCAAACCTCAATCCTCAACCCTCAGCCCTCATCCTGAATACTCAATCCTCAATCCTCAATCCTCAATCCTCAATCCTCAATCCTCAATCCTCAATCCTCAATCCTCAAACCTCAATCCTGAATCCTCAATCCTGAATCCTCAATCTTCAGCCCTCAGTCCACAACAATCAGTTGTCAATCCTCAATCCTCAGTAGAATATCATCCATTCACAGTTTTCAATACGCAATACTCAATCTGCAATCTTCAAATCTCTATCCACAAACATCAATTCTCATCACTCAAACCTGAACGCTCAGTCCTCAATGTTCAATTCTCAATCCTCAATTCTCAATCTTCAATCCTCAATACTGAATCTTCAATCCTCAATCCTCAATCCTCAATCCTCAATCCTCAATCCTCAATCCTCAATCCTCAATCCTCAATCCTCAATCCTCAAGCCTCAATCCTCAATCCTCAGTAATCAATCCTCAATCTTCAATACTCAATCGTCAATCCTCAGTCCTCAATCCTCAATCCTCAATCCTCGTTCCTCAAACCTCAATCCACAACCCTCAGTCCCCATCCTCAATACTCAATTCTCAATCCTCAATCCTCAATCCTCAATCTTCAATCCTCATTAATCGATCTCCAATCCTAGATCCTGAATCCCCAATCCTCAATCCTCAATCCTTAATCTTCAATCATCAATACTCAGTCTTCAATCCTCAATCCTCAATCCTCAATCCTCAATCCTCAATCCTCATGCTTCAATCCTCAATACCCAATCCTCAATCTTCAATCCTCAATCCTCAATCCTCAGTTCTCAATCCTCAATCCTCAATCCTCAGACCTCAAACATCAATACTCAACCCTCAGTCCTCGTCCTCAATCCACAACCATCAATCCTCAATCCTCAATCTTCAATCATCAATATTCAATCTTCTGTCCTCAATCCACAATCCTCAATCCTCAATCCTCAATCCTCAATGTTCAATCCGCAATACCCAATTCTCAATCTTCTATCCTCAGTCATCAATCCTCAATCCTCAATCCTCAATCCTCAATCCTCAATCCTCAATCCTCAGTCCTCAAACCTCAATCCTGAATCCTCAATCCTGAATACTCAATCTTCAGCCCTCAGTCCTCAAAAATCAATTGTCAATCCTCAATCCTCAGTAGAATATCCTCAATTCACAGTTTTCAATACGCAATACTCAATCTGCAATCTTCAAATCTCTATCCACAAACATCAATTCTCATCACTCAACCCTGAACGCTCAGTCCTCAATGTTGAAATCTTAATCCTCAATTCTCAACCTTCAATCCACAATACTGAATCTTCAATCCTCAATCCTCAATCCTCAATCCTCAATGATCAATCCTCAATCCTCAATCCTCAATCCTCAGTAATCAATCCTCAACCTTCAATACTCAATCGTCAATCCTCAGTCCTCAATCCTCAATCCTCAATCCTCGTTCCTCAAACCTCAATCCTCAACCCTCAGTCCTCATCCTCAGTTCTTAGTTCTCAATCCCCAATCCTCAATCCTCAATCTTCAATCCTCATTAATCAATCTCCAATCCTAGATCCTGAATCCCCAATCCTCAATCCTTAATGCTCAACCTTCAATCCTCAGTCCCCAGTCCTCAATCTTCAATCCTCAATGTTCAATCCTCAATCCTCAATCCTCAGTCCTCAATCCTCAATCCTCAATCCTCAAACCGCAATCCTCAGCCGTCAGTCCTCGTCCTAAATCCTCAACCCTCAATCCTCAATCCTCAATCTTCAATCCTCATTAATCAATCTCCAATCCTAGATCCTGAATCCCCAATCCTCAATCCTCAATCCTCAATCTTCAATACTCAATACTCAGTATTCAATCCTCAATCCTCAATCCTCGATCCTCAATCCTCATTCTTCAATCCTCAATACCCAATCCTCAATCTTCAATCCTCAATCCTCAATCCTCAATTCTCAATCCTCAATCCTCAATCCTCAGACCTCAAACATCTATACTCAACCCCCACTCCTCGTCCTCAATCCACAACCATCAATCCTCAATCCTCAATCTTCAATCATCAATATTCAATCTTCTGTCCTCAATCCTAAATCCTCAATCCTCAATCCTCAATCCTCAACGTTCAATCCGCAATACCCAATCCTCAATCTTCAATCCTCAATCCCCAATCCTCAATCCTCAATCCTCAATCCTCAATCCTCAATCCTCAGTCCCCAGTCCTAAATCTTCAATCCTCAATGTTCAATCCTCAATCCTCAATCCTCAGTCCTCAATCCTCAATCCTCAATCCTCAAACCTCAATCCTCAGCCGTCAGTCCTCGTCCTCAATCCTCAACCCTCAATCCTCAATCCTCAATCTTCAATCCTCATTAATCAATTTCCAATCCTAGATCCTGAATCCCCAATCCTCAATCCTCAATCCTCAATCTTCAATCCTCAATACTCAGTATTCAATCCTCAATCCTCAATCCTCAATCCTCAATCCTCATTCTTCAATCCTCAATACCCAATCCTCAATCTTCAATCCTCAATCCTCAATCCTCAATTCTCAATCCTCAATCCTCAATCCTCAGACCTCAAACATCTATACTCAACCCCCACTCCTCGTCCTCAATCCACAACCATCAATCCTCAATCCTCAATCTTCAATCATCAATATTCAATCTTCTGTCCTCAATCCTAAATCCTCAATCCTCAATCCTCAATCCTCAACGTTCAATCCGCAATACCCAATCCTCAATCTTCAATCCTCAATGCCCAATCCTCAATCCTCAATCCTCAATCCTCAATCCTCAATCCTCAGTCCTCAAACCTCAATCCTGAATCCTCAATCCTGAATCCTCAATCTACAGCCCTCAGTCCTCAACAATCAGTTGTCAATCCTCAATCCTCAGTAGAATATCCTCAATTCACAGTTTTCAATACGCAGTACTCAATCTGCAATCTTCAAATCTCTATCCACAAACATCAATTCTCATCACTCAACCCTGAACGCTCAGTCCTCAATGTTCAATTCTCAATCCTCAATTCTCAATCTTCAATCCTCAATACTGAATCTTCAATCCTCAATCCTCAATCCTCAATCCTCAATCCTCAATCCTCAATCCTCAATCCTCAATCCTCAGTAATCAATTCTCAATCTTCAATACTCAATCGTCAATCCTCAGTCCTCAATCCTCAATCCTCAATCCTCGTTCCTCAAACCTCAATCCTCAACCCTTGGTCGTCATCCTCAATTCTCAATTCTCAATTCTCAATCCTCAATTATCAATCCTCAATCTTCAATCCTCATTAATCAATCTCCAATCCTAGATCCTGAATCCCCAATCCTCAATCCTTAATCCTCAACCTTCAATCCTCAATCCCCAGTCCTCAATCTTCAGTCGTCAATGTTCAATTCCCAATCCTCAATCCTCAGTCCTCAATCCTCAATCCTCAATCCTCAAACCTCAATCCTCAACCGTCAGTCCTCGTCCTCAATCCTCAACCCTCAATCCTCAATCCTCAATCTTCAATCCTCAATACTCAATATTCAATCCTCAATCCTCAGTCCTCAATCCTCAATCTTCAATCCTCAATCCTCAACCCTCAATCCTCAATCCTCATTCTTCAATCCTCAGTACCCAATCCACAATCTTCAATACTCAATCCTCAATTCTCAATACTCAATCTTCAATCCTCAATACCCAATCCCCAATCTTCAATCCTCAACCCTCAATCCTCAATTCTCAATCCTCAATCCTCAATCCACAATCCTCAATCCCCAATCCTCATTCTTCAAACCTCAATCCTGAATCCTCAATCCTGAATCCTCAATCTTCATCCCTCAGTGCTCAACAATCAGTTGTCAATACTCAATCTTCAGTAGAATATCCTCAATTCACAGTTTTCAATACGCAATACTCAATCTGCAATCTTCAAATCTCTATCCACAAACATCAATTCTCATCACTCAACCCTGAACGCTCACTCCTCAATGTTCAATTCTCAATCCTCAATCCTCAATCCTCAATCCTCAATCCTCAATCCTCAATCCTCAATCTTCAATCCTCAATACTCAGTATTCAATCCTCAATCCTCAATCCTCAATCCTCAATCCTCATTCTTCAATCCTCAATACCCAATCCTCAATCTTCAATCCTCAATCCTCAATCCTCAATTCTCAATCCTCAATCCTCAATCCTCAGACCTCAAACATCTATACTCAACCCTCACTCCTCGTCCTCAATCCACAACCATCAATCCTCAATCCTCAATCTTCAATCATCAATATTCAATCTTCTGTCCTCAATCCTAAATCCTCAATCCTCAATCCTCAATCCTCAATGTTCAATCCGCAATACCCAATCCTCAATCTTCAATCCTCAATCCCCAATCCTCAATCCTCAATCCTCAATCCTCAATCCTCAATCCTCAGTCCTCAAACCTCAATCCTGAATCCTCAATCCTGAATCCTCAATCTACAGCCCTCAGTCCTCAACAATCAGTTGTCAATCCTCAATCCTCAGTAGAATATCCTCAATTCACAGTTTTCAATACGCAGTACTCAATCAGCAATCTTCAAATCTCTATCCACAAACATCAATTCTCATCACTCAACCCTGAACGCTCAGTCCTCAATGTTCAATTCTCAATCCTCAATTCTCAATCTTAAATCCTCAATACTGAATCTTCAATCCTCAATCCTCAATCCTCAATCCTCAATCCTCAATCCTCAATCCTCAATCCTCAATCCTCAATCCTCAGTAATCAATCCTCAATCTTCAATACTCAATCGTCAATCCTCAGTCCTCAATCCTCAATCCTCAATCCTCGTTCCTCAAACCTCAATCCACAACCCTCAGTCCCCATCCTCAATACTCAATTCTCAATCCTCAATCCTCAATCCTCAATCTTCAATCCTCATTAATCGATCTCCAATCCTAGATCCTGAATCCCCAATCCTCAATCCTCAATCCTTAATCTTCAATCATCAATACTCAGTCTTCAATCCTCAATCCTCAATCCTCAATCCTCAATCCTCAATCCTCATGCTTCAATCCTCAATACCCAATCCTCAATCTTCAATCCTCAATCCTCAATCCTCAGTTCTCAATCCTCAATCCTCAATCCTCAGACCTCAAACATCAATACTCAACCCTCAGTCCTCGTCCTCAATCCACAACCATCAATTCTCAATCCTCAATCTTCAATCATCAATATTCAATCTTCTGTCCTCAATCCACAATCCTCAATCCTCAATCCTCAATCCTCAATGTTCAATCCGCAATACCCAATTCTCAATCTTCTATCCTCAGTCATCAATCCTCAATCCTCAATCCTCAATCCTCAATCCTCAATCCTCAATCCTCAGTCCTCAAACCTCAATCCTGAATCCTCAATCCTGAATACTCAATCTTCAGCCCTCAGTCCTCAAAAATCAATTGTCAATCCTCAATCCTCAGTAGAATATCCTCAATTCACTGTTTTCAATACGCAGTACTCAATCTGCAATCTTCAAATCTCTATCCACAAACATCAATTCTCATCACTCAACCCTGAACGCTCACTCCTCAATGTTCAATCCTCAATTCTCAATCTTCAATCCTCAATACTGAATCCTCAATCCTCAATCCTCAATCCTCAATCCTCAATCCTCAATCCTCAATCCTAAGTAATCAATCCTCAATCTTCAATACTCAATCGTCAATCCTGAGTCCTCAATCCTCAATCCTCAATCCTCGTTCCTCATACCTCAATCCTCAACCCTCAGTCCTCATCCTCAATTCTCAATTCTCAATTCTCAATCCTCAATCCTCAATCCTCAATCTTCAATCCTCATTAATCAATCTCCAATCCTAGATCCTGAATCCCCAATCCTCAATCCTCAATCCTCAAACCTCAATCCTCAACCGTCAGTCCTCGTCCTCAATCCTCAACCCTCAATCCTCAATCCTCAATCTTCAATCCTCAATACTCAATATTCAATCCTCAATCCTCAATCCTCAATCCTCAAACTTCAATTCTCAATCCTCAACCCTCAATCCTCAATCCTCATTCTTCAATCCTCAATACCCAATTCTCAATCTTCAATACTCAATCCTCAATCCTCAATTCTCTATCTTCAATCCTCAATCCTCAATCCTCAATCCTCAATCCTCATTCTTCAATCCTCAATACCCAGTCCTCAATCTTCAATCCCCAATACTCAATCCTCAATTCTCAATCCTCAATACTCAATCCTCAATCCTCAATCCCCAATCCTCATTCTTCAAACCTCAATCCTCAACCCTCAGTCCTCAATCTCAATTCTCAATTCTCAATCCTCAATCCACAATCCTCAATTCTCAATCCACAATCCTCAATCCTCAGACCTCAAACATCAATATTCAACACTCGGACCTGTTCCTGAATCCGCAACCCTCAATCCTCAAACCTCAATCTTCAATCATCAATACTCAATCTTCAATCCTCAATCTTCAACCCTCAATCCTCAGTCCTAAATACTCAATCCTCAACCATTAATCCTCAATCCTCAATCCTCAATCCTCCTTCTTCAATCCTCAACACCCAATCCTCAATCATCAATTCTCAACATTCAATCCTCAATTCTCAATCCTCAATCCTCAATCCTCAGACCTCAAACATCAATACTCAACCCTCAGTCCTCGTCCTCAATCCACTACACTCAATCCTCGAGCCTCAATATTCAATCATCAATATTCAACTTTCAATACTCAATCGTCAATCCTCTATACTCATTCCTCAATCCTCAATGTTCAATCCTCAATACCCAATCCTCATTCTTCTATCCTCAATCCTCAATCCTCAATCCTCAATCCTCAATCCTCAATCCTCAGTCCTCAAACCTTAATCCTTATTCCTCAATACTGAATCCTCAATCTTCAGCCCTCAGTCCTCAACAATCAGCTGTCAATCCTCAATCCTCAGTAGAATATTCTCAATACACAGGTTTCAATACTCAATACTCAACCTGCAATCTTAAAATCTCTATCTACAAACATCAATTCTCATCACTCAACCCTCAACACTCAGTCCCCAATCCTCAAACTTCAATCCTCAATCCTCAATACTCAATTCTCAATCCTCAATCTTCAATCCTCAATACTCAATCTTCAATCCTCGGTCCTCAATCCTCAATCGTCAATCTCCAATCCTGAATACTCAATCTTCAACCCTCCATCCTCAATCCTCAATCCTCAATCCTCAATCCTCAATCTTCAATCCTCAATACCCAATCCTCAATCTTCAATCCTCAATCCTCAATTCTCAACCCTCAACCCTCAGTCCTCAGTCCTCAAACCTCAATCCTCAAACCTCAGCCCTCATCCTCAATCCTCTATCCTCAATCCTCAATCCTCAATCTTCAATCCTCAATACTCAATCTTCAATCCTCAATCCTCAGTCCACAAACCTCAATTCTGAATCCTCAATCCTGCATCCTCAACCTTCAGCGCTCAGTCCTCAACAATCAGTTGTCAATCCTCAATCCCCAATAGAACATCCTCAATTCAGAGCTTTCAATACTCAATACTCAATCTGCAATCCTCAATCCTCAATCCTCAATCCTCAATTCTAAACACTCAACCCTCAGTCCTCAGTCTTCAAACCTCAATCCTCAAACCTCAGCCCTCAATCCTCAATCCTCAATCCCCAATCCTCAATCCTCAATCCTCAATCCTCAATCCTCAATCCTCAGTCCTCAAACCTCAATCCTGAATCCTCAATCCTGAATCCTCAATCTTCAGCCCTCAGTCCTCAACAATCAGTTGTCAATCCTCAATCCTCAGTAGAATATCCTCAATTCACAGTTTTCAATACGCAATAATCAATCTGCAATCTTCAAATCTCTATCCACAAACATCAATTCTCATCACTCAACCCTGAACGCTCAGTCCTCAATGTTCAATTCTCAATCCTCAATTCTCAATCTTCAATCCTCAATACTGAATCTTCAATCCTCAATCCTCAATCCTCAATCCTCAATCCTCAATCCTCAATCCTCAATCCTCAATCCACAGTAATCAATTCTCAATCTTCAATACTGAATCGTCAATCCTCAGTCCTCAATCCTCAATCCTCGTTCCTCAAACCTCAATCCTCAACTGTCGGTCGTCATCCTCAATTCTCAATTCTCAATTCTCAATCCTCAATCCTCAATCCTCAATCTTCAATCCTCATTAATCAATCTCCAATCCTAGATCCTGAATCCCCAATCCTCAATCCTTAATCCTCATCCTTCAATCCTCAATCCCCAGTCCTCAATCTTCAGTCGTCAATGTTCAATTCCCAATCCTCAATCCTCAGTCCTGAATCCTCAATCCTCAATCCTCAGTCCTGAATCCTCAATCCTCAATCCTCAAACCTCAATCCTCAACCGTCAGTCCTCGTCCTCAATCCGCAACCGTCAGTCCTCGTCCTCAATTCTCAACCATCAATCCTCAATCCGCAATCTTCAATCCTCAATCCTCAATCTTCAATACACAGTCCTCAATCCTCAATTCTCAATATTCAATCCTCAATCCTCAACCCTCAATCCTCAATCCTCATTCTTCAATCCTCAATACCCAATCCTCAATCTTCAATCCTCAATCCTCAATCCTCAATTCTCAATCCTCAATCCTCAATCCTCAATCCTCAATCCCCAATCCTCATTCTTCAAACCTCAGTCCTCAACCTTCAGTCCTCATCCTCAATTCCCAATTCTCAATCCTCAATCCTCAATCCTCAATCTTCAATCCTCAATACCCAATCCTCAATCTTCAATCCTCAATCCTCAATCCTCAATTCTCAACCCTCAACCCTCAGTCCTCAGTCCTCAAACCTCAATCCTCAAACCTCAATCCTCAAACCTCAGCCCTCATCCTCAATCCCCTATCCTCAATCCTCAATCCTCAATCTTCAATCCTCAATACTCAATCTGCAATCCTCAATCCTCAATCCTCAATCCTCAATCCTCAATTCTAAACACTCAACCCTCAGTCCTCAGTCTTCAAACCTCAATCCTCAAACCTCAGCCCTCAATCCTCAATCCTCATTCCTCAATCCACAATTTTCCATCCTCAATACTCAATCTTCAATCCTCAATCCTCAATCCTCAATCCTCAAACCTCAATAGACAGTCTTCAATCCTCAATACTCAATCTTCAATCCTCAATCCTCAATCCTCAATCCTCAATCCTCATTCTACAATCCTCAATACCGAATCCTCAATCTTCAATCCTCAATCCTCAATCCTCAATTCTCAATCCTCAATCCTCAGTCCTCAGCCCTCAAACCTCAATCTTCAATCCTCAATCCTCAATCCTCAATCCTCAATCCTCAATTCTCAATTCTCAATCCTTAATCCTCAACATTCAATCCTCAATCCCCAGTCCTCAATCTTAAATCCTCAATGTTCAATCCTCAATCCTCAGTCCTCAATCCTCAATCCTCAATCCTCAAACCTCAATCCTCAATCGTCAGTCCTCGTCCTCAATCCTCAACCCTCAATCCTGAATCCTCAATCTTCAATCCTCAATACTCAATATTCAATCCTCAATCCTCGATCCTCAATCCTCAATCTTCAATCCTCAATCCTCAACCCTCAATCCTCAATCCTCATTCTTCAATCCTCAATCCTCAATCCTCAATCTTCAATCCTCATTCTTCAATCCTCAATACCCAATCCTCAATCTTCTATCCTCAATCCTCAATCCTCAATTCTCAATCCTCAATCCTCAATCCTCAATCCTGAATCCCCAATCCTCATTCTTCAAACCTCAATCCTCAACCTTCAGTCCACATCCTCAATTCCCAATTCTCAATCCTCAATCCTCAGTAATCAATTCACAATCTTCAATACTCAATCGTCAATCCTCAGTCCTCAATCCTCAATCCTCAATCCTCAATTCTCCATTCTCAATCCTCAATTCTCAATCCTCAATCTTCAATCGTCATTAATCAATCTACAATCCTAGATCCTGAATCCCCAATCCTCAATCCTTAATCCTGAATATTCAATCCTCAATCCCCGGTCCTCAATCTTCAATCCTCAATGTTCAATCCTCAATCCTCAATCCTCAATCCTCAATCCTCAATCCTCAATCCTCAAACCTCAATCCTCAACAGTCAGTCCTCGAACTCAATCATCAACCCTCAATCCTCAATCCTCAATCTTCAATCCTCAATACTCGATATTCGATCCTCAACCCTCAATCCTCAATCCTCAATCTTCAATCCTCAATCCTCAAGCCTCAATCCTCAATCCTCATTCTTCAATCCTCAATACCCAATCCTCAACCTTCAATCCTCAATCCTCAGTAATCAATCCTCAATCTTCAATACTCAATCGTCAATCCTCAGTCCTCAACCGTCAATCCTCAATCCTCGATCCTCAAACCTCAATCCTCAACCCTCAGTCGTCATCCTCAATTCTCAATTCTCAATTCTCAATGCTCAATCCTCAATCCTCAATCTTAAATCCTCATTAATCAATCTCCAATCCTAGATCCTGAATCCCCAATCCTCAATCCTTAATCCTCAACATTCAATCCTCAATCTCCAGTCCTCAATCTTCAGTCCTCAATCCTCTATCCTCAATCCTCAAACCTCAAACCTCAACCGTCAGTCCTCGTCCTCAATCCTCAACCATCAATCCTCAATCCTCAATCTTCAATCCTCAGTCCTCAATCATCAATACTCAATCCTCAATCCTCAATTCTCAATCTTCTATCCTCAATCCTCAACCCTCAATCCTCAATCCTCATTCTTCAATCCTCAATACCCAATCCTCAATCTTCAATCCTCAATCCTCAATCCTCAATTCTCAATCCTCAACCCTCAATACTCAATCCCCAATTCTCTATACTCAATCCTCAATCCTCAATCCTCAATATTCAATTCTCAATCCTCAGTCCACAAACCTCAATTCTGAATCCTCAATCCTGCATCCTCAATCTTCAATCCTCAATGCTCAATCCTCAATTCTCAATCCTCAATCCTCAATCCTCAGACCTCAAACATCAATACTCAACCCTCAGTCCTCGTCCACAATCCACAACCATCAATCCTCAATCCTCAATCTTCAATCATCAATATTCAATCTTCTGTCCTCAATCCTCAATCCTCAATCCTCAATCCTCAATCCTCAATGTTCAATCCGCAATACCCAATCCTCAATCGTCAATCCTCAATCCCCAATCCTCAATCCTCAATCCTCAATCCTCAATCCTCAATCCTCAGTCCTCAAACCTCAATCCTGAATCCTCAATCCTGAATCCTCAATCTTCAGACCTCAGTCCTCAACAATCAGTTGTCAATCCTCAGTCCTCAGTAGAATATTCTCAATTCACAGAATTTCAATACGCAATACTCAATCTGCAATCTTCAAATCTCAATCCACAAACATCAATTCTCATCACTCAACCCTGAACACTCAGTCCTCAATGTTCAATTTTCAATCCTCAATTCTCAATCTTCAATCCTCAATACTGAATCCTCAATCCTCAATCCTCAACCCTCAATCCTCAATCCTCAATCCTCAATCCTCAATCCTCAATCCTCAGTAATCAATCCTCAATCTTCAATACTCAATCGTCAATCCTCAGTCCTCAATCTTCAATCCTCAATCCTCAATCCTCAATCCTCAATCCTCAATTCTCAATTCTCAATCCTCAATCCCCAATCCTCAATCTTCAATCCTCATTAATCAATCTCCAATCCTAGATCCTGAATCCCCAATCCTCAATCCTTAATCCTCAACATTCAATCCTCAATCCCCAGTCCACAATCTTCAATCCTCAATGTTCAATACTCAACCTTCAATCCTCAATTCTCAATCTTCAATCCTCAATCCTCAATCCTCAATCCTCAATCCTCAATCCCCAACCTTCAATTCTCAATACTCAATATTCAATCCGCAATCCTCAATCCTCAATCTTCAATCTTCAATCCTCAATCCTCAATCCTCAATCCTCAATCCTCAGTCCTCAATCCTCAATCCTTAATACTCAATCCTCAATCCTCAATCCTCAATCCTCAGTAATCAATCCTCAATCTTCAATACTCAATCGTCAATCCTCAGTCCTCAATCCTCAATCCTCAATCCTCGTTCCTCAAACCTCAATCCTCAACCCTCGGTCGTCATCCTGAATTCTCAATTCTCAATTCTCAATCCTCAATCCTCAATCGGCAATCTTCAACCCTCAATTCTCAATCTTCAATACTCAATCCTCAATCCTCAATTCTCAATCTTCAATCCTCAATCCTCAACCCTCAATCCTCAATACTCATTCTTCAATCCTCGATACCCAATCCTCAATCTTCAATCCTCAATCCTCAATCCTCTATGCTCAATCCTCAATCCTCAATCCTCAATCCTCAATCCCCAATCCTCATTCTTCAAACCTCAATCCTCAAACTTCAGGCCTCAACCTCAATTCCCAATTCTCAATCCTCAATCCTCAATCCTCAATCTTCAATCCTCAATGCTCCATCCTCAATCCTCAATCCTCAGTCCTCAATCCTCAATCCTCAATCCTCAAACCTCAGTCCTCAACCGTCCGTCCTCGTCCTCAATCCTCAACCCTCAATCCTCAATGCTCAATCTTCAATCATCAATACTCAATCTTCAATCCTCAATCCTCAATCCTCAATCCTCAATCCTCCATCCTCAATATTCAACACACAACCCTCCACCATCAATCCTCAATACTCAATCATCAATCCTCAATTCTCAATACTCAATAGAATATCCTGAATTCTCATGGTTCAATACTCAATCCACAATATTCAATAATCAAATCTCAATACACAAACATCATTTCTCACCACTCAAACCTGAACGCTCAGTCCTCAACGTTCAATCCTCATTCGTCAGTACTCAATCTTCAATCCTCAATACTGAATCTTCAATCCTCAATCCTCAATCCTCAATCTTCAATCCTCATTCTTCAATCCTCAATACCCAATCCTCAATCTTCTATCCTCAATCCTCAATCCTCAATTCTCAATCCTCAATCCTCAATCCTCAATCCTGAATCCCCAATCCTCATTCTTCAAACCTCAATCCTCAACCTTCAGTCCTCATCCTCAATTCCCAATTCTCAATCCTCAATCCTCAGTAATAAATTCACAATCTTCAATACTCAATCGTCAATCCTCAGTCCTCAATCCTCAATCCTCAATCCTCGTTCCTCAAACCTCAATCCTCAACCCTCAGTCCTCATCCTCAATTCTCCATTCTCAATCCTCAATTCTCAATCCTCAATCTTCAATCGTCATTAATCAATCTACAATCCTAGATCCTGAATCCCCAATCCTCAATCCTTAATCCTGAATATTCAATCCTCAATCCCCGGTCCTCAATCTTCAATCCTCAATGTTCAATCCTCAATCCTCAATCCTCAATCCTCAATCCTCAATCCTCAATCCTCAAACCTCAATCCTCAACAGTCAGTCCTCGAACTCAATCATCAACCCTCAATCCTCAATCCTCAATCTTCAATCCTCAATACTCGATATTCGATCCTCAACCCTCAATCCTCAATCCTCAATCTTCAATCCTCAATCCTCAAGCCTCAATCCTCAATCCTCATTCTTCAATCCTCAATACCCAATCCTCAACCTTCAATCCTCAATCCTCAGTAATCAATCCTCAATCTTCAATACTCAATCGTCAATCCTCAGTCCTCAACCGTCAATCCTCAATCCTCGATCCTCAAACCTCAATCCTCAACCCTCAGTCGTCATCCTCAATTCTCAATTCTCAATTCTCAATGCTCAATCCTCAATCCTCAATCTTAAATCCTCATTAATCAATCTCCAGTCCTAGATCCTGAATCCCCAATCCTCAATCCTTAATCCTCAACATTCAATCCTCAATCTCCAGTCCTCAATCTTCAGTCCTCAATCCTCTATCCTCAATCCTCAAACCTCAAACCTCAACCGTCAGTCCTCGTCCTCAATCCTCAACCATCAATCCTCAATCCTCAATCTTCAATCCTCAGTCCTCAATCATCAATACTCAATCCTCAATCCTCAATTCTCAATCTTCTATCCTCAATCCTCAACCCTCAATCCTCAATCCTCATTCTTCAATCCTCAATACCCAATCCTCAATCTTCAATCCTCAATCCTCAATCCTCAATTCTCAATCCTCAACCCTCAATACTCAATCCCCAATTCTCTATACTCAATCCTCAATCCTCAATCCTCAATATTCAATTCTCAATCCTCAGTCCACAAACCCCAATTCTGAATCCTCAATCCTGCATCCTCAATCTTCAATCCTCAATGCTCAATCCTCAATTCTCAATCCTCAATCCTCAATCCTCAGACCTCAAACATCAATACTCAACCCTCAGTCCTCGTCCACAATCCACAACCATCAATCCTCAATCCTCAATCTTCAATCATCAATATTCAATCTTCTGTCCTCAATCCTCAATCCTCAATCCTCAATCCTCAATCCTCAATGTTCAATCCGCAATACCCAATCCTCAATCGTCAATCCTCAATCCCCAATCCTCAATCCTCAATCCTCAATCCTCAATCCTCAATCCTCAGTCCTCAAACCTCAATCCTGAATCCTCAATCCTGAATCCTCAATCTTCAGACCTCAGTCCTCAACAATCAGTTGTCAATCCTCAGTCCTCAGTAGAATATTCTCAATTCACAGAATTTCAATACGCAATACTCAATCTGCAATCTTCAAATCTCAATCCACAAACATCAATTCTCATCACTCAACCCTGAACACTCAGTCCTCAATGTTCAATTTTCAATCCTCAATTCTCAATCTTCAATCCTCAATACTGAATCCTCAATCCTCAATCCTCAACCCTCAATCCTCAATCCTCAATCCTCAATCCTCAATCCTCAATCCTCAATCCTCAGTAATCAATCCTCAATCTTCAATACTCAATCGTCAATCCTCAGTCCTCAATCTTCAATCCTCAATCCTCAATCCTCAATCCTCAATCCTCAATTCTCAATTCTCAATCCTCAATCCCCAATCCTCAATCTTCAATCCTCAATCCTCAGACCTCAAACATCAATACTCAACCCTCAGTCCTCGTCCTCAATCCACAACCATCAATTCTCAATCCTCAATCTTCAATCATCAATATTCAATCTTCTGTCCTCAATCCACAATCCTCAATCCTCAATCCTCAATCCTCAATGTTCAATCCGCAATACCCAATTCTCAATCTTCTATCCTCAGTCATCAATCCTCAATCCTCAATCCTCAATCCTCAATCCTCAATCCTCAATCCTCAGTCCTCAAACCTCAATCCTGAATCCTCAATCCTGAATACTCAATCTTCAGCCCTCAGTCCTCAAAAATCAATTGTCAATCCTCAATCCTCAGTAGAATATCCTCAATTCACTGTTTTCAATACGCAGTACTCAATCTGCAATCTTCAAATCTCTATCCACAAACATCAATTCTCATCACTCAACCCTGAACGCTCACTCCTCAATGTTCAATCCTCAATTCTCAATCTTCAATCCTCAATACTGAATCCTCAATCCTCAATCCTCAATCCTCAATCCTCAATCCTCAATCCTCAATCCTAAGTAATCAATCCTCAATCTTCAATACTCAATCGTCAATCCTGAGTCCTCAATCCTCAATCCTCAATCCTCGTTCCTCATACCTCAATCCTCAACCCTCAGTCCTCATCCTCAATTCTCAATTCTCAATTCTCAATCCTCAATCCTCAATCCTCAATCTTCAATCCTCATTAATCAATCTCCAATCCTAGATCCTGAATCCCCAATCCTCAATCCTCAATCCTCAAACCTCAATCCTCAACCGTCAGTCCTCGTCCTCAATCCTCAACCCTCAATCCTCAATCCTCAATCTTCAATCCTCAATACTCAATATTCAATCCTCAATCCTCAATCCTCAATCCTCAAACTTCAATTCTCAATCCTCAACCCTCAATCCTCAATCCTCATTCTTCAATCCTCAATACCCAATTCTCAATCTCCAATACTCAATCCTCAATCCTCAATTCTCTATCTTCAATCCTCAATCCTCAATCCTCAATCCTCAATCCTCATTCTTCAATCCTCAATACCCAGTCCTCAATCTTCAATCCCCAATACTCAATCCTCAATTCTCAATCCTCAATACTCAATCCTCAATCCTCAATCCCCAATCCTCATTCTTCAAACCTCAATCCTCAACCCTCAGTCCTCAATCTCAATTCTCAATTCTCAATCCTCAATCCACAATCCTCAATTCTCAATCCACAATCCTCAATCCTCAGACCTCAAACATCAATATTCAACACTCGGACCTGTTCCTGAATCCGCAACCCTCAATCCTCAAACCTCAATCTTCAATCATCAATACTCAATCTTCAATCCTCAATCTTCAACCCTCAATCCTCAGTCCTAAATACTCAATCCTCAACCATTAATCCTCAATCCTCAATCCTCAATCCTCCTTCTTCAATCCTCAACACCCAATCCTCAATCATCAATTCTCAACATTCAATCCTCAATTCTCAATCCTCAATCCTCAATCCTCAGACCTCAAACATCAATACTCAACCCTCAGTCCTCGTCCTCAATCCACTACACTCAATCCTCGAGCCTCAATCTTCAATCATCAATATTCAACTTTCAATACTCAATCGTCAATCCTCTATACTCATTCCTCAATCCTCAATGTTCAATCCTCAATACCCAATCCTCATTCTTCTATCCTCAATCCTCAATCCTCAATCCTCAATCCTCAATCCTCAATCCTCAGTCCTCAAACCTTAATCCTTATTCCTCAATACTGAATCCTCAATCTTCAGCCCTCAGTCCTCAACAATCAGCTGTCAATCCTCAATCCTCAGTAGAATATTCTCAATACACAGGTTTCAATACTCAATACTCAACCTGCAATCTTAAAATCTCTATCTACAAACATCAATTCTCATCACTCAACCCTCAACACTCAGTCCCCAATCCTCAAACTTCAATCCTCAATCCTCAATACTCAATTCTCAATCCTCAATCTTCAATCCTCAATACTCAATCTTCAATCCTCGGTCCTCAATCCTCAATCGTCAATCTCCAATCCTGAATACTCAATCTTCAACCCTCCATCCTCAATCCTCAATCCTCAATCCTCAATCCTCAATCTTCAATCCTCAATACCCAATCCTCAATCTTCAATCCTCAATCCTCAATTCTCAACCCTCAACCCTCAGTCCTCAGTCCTCAAACCTCAATCCTCAAACCTCAGCCCTCATCCTCAATCCTCTATCCTCAATCCTCAATCCTCAATCTTCAATCCTCAATACTCAATCTTCAATCCTCAATCCTCAGTCCACAAACCTCAATTCTGAATCCTCAATCCTGCATCCTCAACCTTCAGCGCTCAGTCCTCAACAATCAGTTGTCAATCCTCAATCCCCAATAGAACATCCTCAATTCAGAGCTTTCAATACTCAATACTCAATCTGCAATCCTCAATCCTCAATCCTCAATCCTCAATTCTAAACACTCAACCCTCAGTCCTCAGTCTTCAAACCTCAATCCTCAAACCTCAGCCCTCAATCCTCAATCCTCAATCCCCAATCCTCAATCCTCAATCCTCAATCCTCAATCCTCAATCCTCAGTCCTCAAACCTCAATCCTGAATCCTCAATCCTGAATCCTCAATCTTCAGCCCTCAGTCCTCAACAATCAGTTGTCAATCCTCAATCCTCAGTAGAATATCCTCAATTCACAGTTTTCAATACGCAATAATCAATCTGCAATCTTCAAATCTCTATCCACAAACATCAATTCTCATCACTCAACCCTGAACGCTCAGTCCTCAATGTTCAATTCTCAATCCTCAATTCTCAATCTTCAATCCTCAATACTGAATCTTCAATCCTCAATCCTCAATCCTCAATCCTCAATCCTCAATCCTCAATCCTCAATCCTCAATCCACAGTAATCAATTCTCAATCTTCAATACTGAATCGTCAATCCTCAGTCCTCAATCCTCAATCCTCAATCCTCGTTCCTCAAACCTCAATCCTCAACTGTCGGTCGTCATCCTCAATTCTCAATTCTCAATTCTCAATCCTCAATCCTCAATCCTCAATCTTCAATCCTCATTAATCAATCTCCAATCCTAGATCCTGAATCCCCAATCCTCAATCCTTAATCCTCATCCTTCAATCCTCAATCCCCAGTCCTCAATCTTCAGTCGTCAATGTTCAATTCCCAATCCTCAATCCTCAGTCCTGAATCCTCAATCCTCAATCCTCAGTCCTGAATCCTCAATCCTCAATCCTCAAACCTCAATCCTCAACCGTCAGTCCTCGTCCTCAATCCGCAACCGTCAGTCCTCGTCCTCAATTCTCAACCATCAATCCTCAATCCGCAATCTTCAATCCTCAATCCTCAATCTTCAATACACAGTCCTCAATCCTCAATTCTCAATATTCAATCCTCAATCCTCAACCCTCAATCCTCAATCCTCATTCTTCAATCCTCAATACCCAATCCTCAATCTTCAATCCTCAATCCTCAATCCTCAATTCTCAATCCTCAATCCTCAATCCTCAATCCTCAATCCCCAATCCTCATTCTTCAAACCTCAGTCCTCAACCTTCAGTCCTCATCCTCAATTCCCAATTCTCAATCCTCAATCCTCAATCCTCAATCTTCAATCCTCAATACCCAATCCTCAATCTTCAATCCTCAATCCTCAATCCTCAATTCTCAACCCTCAACCCTCAGTCCTCAGTCCTCAAACCTCAATCCTCAAACCTCAGCCCTCATCCTCAATCCCCTATCCTCAATCCTCAATCCTCAATCTTCAATCCTCAATACTCAATCTGCAATCCTCAATCCTCAATCCTCAATCCTCAATCCTCAATTCTAAACACTCAACCCTCAGTCCTCAGTCTTCAAACCTCAATCCTCAAACCTCAGCCCTCAATCCTCAATCCTCATTCCTCAATCCACAATTTTCCATCCTCAATACTCAATCTTCAATCCTCAATCCTCAATCCTCAATCCTCAAACCTCAATAGACAGTCTTCAATCCTCAATACTCAATCTTCAATCCTCAATCCTCAATCCTCAATCCTCAATCCTCATTCTACAATCCTCAATACCGAATCCTCAATCTTCAATCCTCAATCCTCAATCCTCAATTCTCAATCCTCAATCCTCAGTCCTCAGCCCTCAAACCTCAATCTTCAATCCTCAATCCTCAATCCTCAATCCTCAATCCTCAATTCTCAATTCTCAATCCTTAATCCTCAACATTCAATCCTCAATCCCCAGTCCTCAATCTTAAATCCTCAATGTTCAATCCTCAATCCTCAGTCCTCAATCCTCAATCCTCAATCCTCAAACCTCAATCCTCAATCGTCAGTCCTCGTCCTCAATCCTCAACCCTCAATACTGAATCCTCAATCTTCAATCCTCAATACTCAATATTCAATCCTCAATCCTCGATCCTGAATCCTCAATCTTCAATCCTCAATCCTCAACCCTCAATCCTCAATCCTCATTCTTCAATCCTCAATCCTCAATCCTCAATCTTCAATCCTCATTCTTCAATCCTCAATACCCAATCCTCAATCTTCTATCCTCAATCCTCAATCCTCAATTCTCAATCCTCAATCCTCAATCCTCAATCCTGAATCCCCAATCCTCATTCTTCAAACCTCAATCCTCAACCTTCAGTCCTCATCCTCAATTCCCAATTCTCAATCCTCAATCCTCAGTAATCAATTCACAATCTTCAATACTCAATCGTCAATCCTCAGTCCTCAATCCTCAATCCTCAATCCTCGTTCCTCAAACCTCAATCCTCAACCCTCAGTCCTCATCCTCAATTCTCCATTCTCAATCCTCAATTCTCAATCCTCAATCTTCAATCGTCATTAATCAATCTACAATCCTAGATCCTGAATCCCCAATCCTCAATCCTTAATCCTGAATATTCAATCCTCAATCCCCGGTCCTCAATCTTCAATCCTCAATGTTCAATCCTCAATCCTCAATCCTCAATCCTCAATCCTCAATCCTCAATCCTCAAACCTCAATCCTCAACAGTCAGTCCTCGAACTCAATCATCAACCCTCAATCCTCAATCCTCAATCTTCAATCCTCAATACTCGATATTCGATCCTCAACCCTCAATCCTCAATCCTCAATCTTCAATCCTCAATCCTCAATCCTCAAGCCTCAATCCTCAATCCTCATTCTTCAATCCTCAATACCCAATCCTCAACCTTCAATCCTCAATCCTCAGTAATCAATCCTCAATCTTCAATACTCAATCGTCAATCCTCAGTCCTCAACCGTCAATCCTCAATCCTCGATCCTCAAACCTCAATCCTCAACCCTCAGTCGTCATCCTCAATTCTCAATTCTCAATTCTCAATGCTCAATCCTCAATCCTCAATCTTAAATCCTCATTAATCAATCTCCAATCCTAGATCCTGAATCCCCAATCCTCAATCCTTAATCCTCAACATTCAATCCTCAATCTCCAGTCCTCAATCTTCAGTCCTCAATCCTCTATCCTCAATCCTCAAACCTCAAACCTCAACCGTCAGTCCTCGTCCTCAATCCTCAACCATCAATCCTCAATCCTCAATCTTCAATCCTCAGTCCTCAATCATCAATACTCAATCCTCAATCCTCAATTCTCAATCTTCTATCCTCAATCCTCAACCCTCAATCCTCAATCCTCATTCTTCAATCCTCAATACCCAATCCTCAATCTTCAATCCTCAATCCTCAATCCTCAATTCTCAATCCTCAACCCTCAATACTCAATCCCCAATTCTCTATACTCAATCCTCAATCCTCAATCCTCAATATTCAATTCTCAATCCTCAGTCCACAAACCTCAATTCTGAATCCTCAATCCTGCATCCTCAATCTTCAATCCTCAATGCTCAATCCTCAATTCTCAATCCTCAATCCTCAATCCTCAGACCTCAAACATCAATACTCAACCCTCAGTCCTCGTCCACAATCCACAACCATCAATCCTCAATCCTCAATCTTCAATCATCAATATTCAATCTTCTGTCCTCAATCCTCAATCCTCAATCCTCAATCCTCAATCCTCAATGTTCAATCCGCAATACCCAATCCTCAATCGTCAATCCTCAATCCCCAATCCTCAATCCTCAATCCTCAATCCTCAATCCTCAATCCTCAGTCCTCAAACCTCAATCCTGAATCCTCAATCCTGAATCCTCAATCTTCAGACCTCAGTCCTCAACAATCAGTTGTCAATCCTCAGTCCTCAGTAGAATATTCTCAATTCACAGAATTTCAATACGCAATACTCAATCTGCAATCTTCAAATCTCAATCCACAAACATCAATTCTCATCACTCAACCCTGAACACTCAGTCCTCAATGTTCAATTTTCAATCCTCAATTCTCAATCTTCAATCCTCAATACTGAATCCTCAATCCTCAATCCTCAACCCTCAATCCTCAATCCTCAATCCTCAATCCTCAATCCTCAATCCTCAGTAATCAATCCTCAATCTTCAATACTCAATCGTCAATCCTCAGTCCTCAATCTTCAATCCTCAATCCTCAATCCTCAATCCTCAATCCTCAATTCTCAATTCTCAATCCTCAATTCTCAACCCTCAACCCTCAGTCCTCAGTCCTCAAACCTCAATCCTCAAACCTCAGCCCTCATCCTCAATCCCCTATCCTCAATCCTCAATCCTCAATCTTCAATCCTCAATACTCAATCTGCAATCCTCAATCCTCAATCCTCAATCCTCAATCCTCAATTCTAAACACTCAACCCTCAGTCCTCAGTCTTCAAACCTCAATCCTCAAACCTCAGCCCTCAATCCTCAATCCTCATTCCTCAATCCACAATTTTCCATCCTCAATACTCAATCTTCAATCCTCAATCCTCAATCCTCAATCCTCAAACCTCAATAGACAGTCTTCAATCCTCAATACTCAATCTTCAATCCTCAATCCTCAATCCTCAATCCTCAATCCTCATTCTACAATCCTCAATACCGAATCCTCAATCTTCAATCCTCAATCCTCAATCCTCAATTCTCAATCCTCAATCCTCAGTCCTCAGCCCTCAAACCTCAATCTTCAATCCTCAATCCTCAATCCTCAATCCTCAATCCTCAATTCTCAATTCTCAATCCTTAATCCTCAACATTCAATCCTCAATCCCCAGTCCTCAATCTTAAATCCTCAATGTTCAATCCTCAATCCTCAGTCCTCAATCCTCAATCCTCAATCCTCAAACCTCAATCCTCAATCGTCAGTCCTCGTCCTCAATCCTCAACCCTCAATACTGAATCCTCAATCTTCAATCCTCAATACTCAATATTCAATCCTCAATCCTCGATCCTGAATCCTCAATCTTCAATCCTCAATCCTCAACCCTCAATCCTCAATCCTCATTCTTCAATCCTCAATCCTCAATCCTCAATCTTCAATCCTCATTCTTCAATCCTCAATACCCAATCCTCAATCTTCTATCCTCAATCCTCAATCCTCAATTCTCAATCCTCAATCCTCAATCCTCAATCCTGAATCCCCAATCCTCATTCTTCAAACCTCAATCCTCAACCTTCAGTCCTCATCCTCAATTCCCAATTCTCAATCCTCAATCCTCAGTAATCAATTCACAATCTTCAATACTCAATCGTCAATCCTCAGTCCTCAATCCTCAATCCTCAATCCTCGTTCCTCAAACCTCAATCCTCAACCCTCAGTCCTCATCCTCAATTCTCCATTCTCAATCCTCAATTCTCAATCCTCAATCTTCAATCGTCATTAATCAATCTACAATCCTAGATCCTGAATCCCCAATCCTCAATCCTTAATCCTGAATATTCAATCCTCAATCCCCGGTCCTCAATCTTCAATCCTCAATGTTCAATCCTCAATCCTCAATCCTCAATCCTCAATCCTCAATCCTCAATCCTCAAACCTCAATCCTCAACAGTCAGTCCTCGAACTCAATCATCAACCCTCAATCCTCAATCCTCAATCTTCAATCCTCAATACTCGATATTCGATCCTCAACCCTCAATCCTCAATCCTCAATCTTCAATCCTCAATCCTCAATCCTCAAGCCTCAATCCTCAATCCTCATTCTTCAATCCTCAATACCCAATCCTCAACCTTCAATCCTCAATCCTCAGTAATCAATCCTCAATCTTCAATACTCAATCGTCAATCCTCAGTCCTCAACCGTCAATCCTCAATCCTCGATCCTCAAACCTCAATCCTCAACCCTCAGTCGTCATCCTCAATTCTCAATTCTCAATTCTCAATGCTCAATCCTCAATCCTCAATCTTAAATCCTCATTAATCAATCTCCAATCCTAGATCCTGAATCCCCAATCCTCAATCCTTAATCCTCAACATTCAATCCTCAATCTCCAGTCCTCAATCTTCAGTCCTCAATCCTCTATCCTCAATCCTCAAACCTCAAACCTCAACCGTCAGTCCTCGTCCTCAATCCTCAACCATCAATCCTCAATCCTCAATCTTCAATCCTCAGTCCTCAATCATCAATACTCAATCCTCAATCCTCAATTCTCAATCTTCTATCCTCAATCCTCAACCCTCAATCCTCAATCCTCATTCTTCAATCCTCAATACCCAATCCTCAATCTTCAATCCTCAATCCTCAATCCTCAATTCTCAATCCTCAACCCTCAATACTCAATCCCCAATTCTCTATACTCAATCCTCAATCCTCAATCCTCAATATTCAATTCTCAATCCTCAGTCCACAAACCTCAATTCTGAATCCTCAATCCTGCATCCTCAATCTTCAATCCTCAATGCTCAATCCTCAATTCTCAATCCTCAATCCTCAATCCTCAGACCTCAAACATCAATACTCAACCCTCAGTCCTCGTCCACAATCCACAACCATCAATCCTCAATCCTCAATCTTCAATCATCAATATTCAATCTTCTGTCCTCAATCCTCAATCCTCAATCCTCAATCCTCAATCCTCAATGTTCAATCCGCAATACCCAATCCTCAATCGTCAATCCTCAATCCCCAATCCTCAATCCTCAATCCTCAATCCTCAATCCTCAATCCTCAGTCCTCAAACCTCAATCCTGAATCCTCAATCCTGAATCCTCAATCTTCAGACCTCAGTCCTCAACAATCAGTTGTCAATCCTCAGTCCTCAGTAGAATATTCTCAATTCACAGAATTTCAATACGCAATACTCAATCTGCAATCTTCAAATCTCAATCCACAAACATCAATTCTCATCACTCAACCCTGAACACTCAGTCCTCAATGTTCAATTTTCAATCCTCAATTCTCAATCTTCAATCCTCAATACTGAATCCTCAATCCTCAATCCTCAACCCTCAATCCTCAATCCTCAATCCTCAATCCTCAATCCTCAATCCTCAGTAATCAATCCTCAATCTTCAATACTCAATCGTCAATCCTCAGTCCTCAATCTTCAATCCTCAATCCTCAATCCTCAATCCTCAATCCTCAATTCTCAATTCTCAATCCTCAATCCCCAATCCTCAATCTTCAATCCTCATTAATCAATCTCCAATCCTAGATCCTGAATCCCCAATCCTCAATCCTTAATCCTCAACATTCAATCCTCAATCCCCAGTCCACAATCTTCAATCCTCAATGTTCAATACTCAACCTTCAATCCTCAATTCTCAATCTTCAATCCTCAATCCTCAATCCTCAATCCTCAATCCTCAATCCCCAACCTTCAATTCTCAATACTCAATATTCAATCCGCAATCCTCAATCCTCAATCTTCAATCTTCAATCCTCAATCCTCAATCCTCAATCCTCAATCCTCAGTCCTCAATCCTCAATCCTTAATACTCAATCCTCAATCCTCAATCCTCAATCCTCAGTAATCAATCCTCAATCTTCAATACTCAATCGTCAATCCTCAGTCCTCAATCCTCAATCCTCAATCCTCGTTCCTCAAACCTCAATCCTCAACCCTCGGTCGTCATCCTGAATTCTCAATTCTCAATTCTCAATCCTCAATCCTCAATCGGCAATCTTCAACCCTCAATTCTCAATCTTCAATACTCAATCCTCAATCCTCAATTCTCAATCTTCAATCCTCAATCCTCAACCCTCAATCCTCAATACTCATTCTTCAATCCTCGATACCCAATCCTCAATCTTCAATCCTCAATTCTCAATCCTCTATGCTCAATCCTCAATCCTCAATCCTCAATCCTCAATCCCCAATCCTCATTCTTCAAACCTCAATCCTGAAACTTCAGGCCTCAACCTCAATTCCCAATTCTCAATCCTCAATCCTCAATCCTCAATCTTCAATCCTCAATGCTCCATCCTCAATCCTCAATCCTCAGTCCTCAATCCTCAATCCTCAATCCTCAAACCTCAGTCCTCAACCGTCCGTCCTCGTCCTCAATCCTCAACCCTCAATCCTCAATGCTCAATCTTCAATCATCAATACTCAATCTTCAATCCTCAATCCTCAATCCTCAATCCTCAATCCTCCATCCTCAATATTCAACACACAACCCTCCACCATCAATCCTCAATACTCAATCATCAATCCTCAATTCTCAATACTCAATAGAATATCCTGAATTCTCATGGTTCAATACTCAATCCACAATATTCAATAATCAAATCTCAATACACAAACATCATTTCTCACCACTCAAACCTGAACGCTCAGTCCTCAACGTTCAATCCTCATTCGTCAGTACTCAATCTTCAATCCTCAATACTGAATCTTCAATCCTCAATCCTCAATCCTCAATCTTCAATCCTCATTCTTCAATCCTCAATACCCAATCCTCAATCTTCTATCCTCAATCCTCAATCCTCAATTCTCAATCCTCAATCCTCAATCCTCAATCCTGAATCCCCAATCCTCATTCTTCAAACCTCAATCCTCAAACTTCAGTCCTCATCCTCAATTCCCAATTCTCAATCCTCAATCCTCAGTAATCAATTCACAATCTTCAATACTCAATCGTCAATCCTCAGTCCTCAATCCTCAATCCTCAATCCTCGTTCCTCAAACCTCAATCCTCAACCCTCAGTCCTCATCCTCAATTCTCCATTCTCAATCCTCAATTCTCAATCCTCAATATTCAATCGTCATTAATCAATCTACAATCCTAGATCCTGAATCCCCAATCCTCAATCCTTAATCCTGAATATTCAATCCTCAATCCCCGGTCCTCAATCTTCAATCCTCAATGTTCAATCCTCAATCCTCAATCCTCAATCCTCAATCCTCAATCCTCAATCCTCAAACCTCAATCCTCAACAGTCAGTCCTCGAACTCAATCATCAACCCTCAATCCTCAATCCTCAATCTTCAATCCTCAATACTCGATATTCGATCCTCAACCCTCAATCCTCAATCCTCAATCTTCAATCCTCAATCCTCAAGCCTCAATCCTCAATCCTCATTCTTCAATCCTCAATACCCAATCCTCAACCTTCAATCCTCAATCCTCAGTAATCAATCCTCAATCTTCAATACTCAATCGTCAATCCTCAGTCCTCAACCGTCAATCCTCAATCCTCGATCCTCAAACCTCAATCCTCAACCCTCAGTCGTCATCCTCAATTCTCAATTCTCAATTCTCAATGCTCAATCCTCAATCCTCAATCTTAAATCCTCATTAATCAATCTCCAGTCCTAGATCCTGAATCCCCAATCCTCAATCCTTAATCCTCAACATTCAATCCTCAATCTCCAGTCCTCAATCTTCAGTCCTCAATCCTCTATCCTCAATCCTCAAACCTCAAACCTCAACCGTCAGTCCTCGTCCTCAATCCTCAACCATCAATCCTCAATCCTGAATCTTCAATCCTCAGTCCTCAATCATCAATACTCAATCCTCAATCCTCAATTCTCAATCTTCTATCCTCAATCCTCAACCCTCAATCCTCAATCCTCATTCTTCAATCCTCAATACCCAATCCTCAATCTTCAATCCTCAATCCTCAATCCTCAATTCTCAATCCTCAACCCTCAATACTCAATCCCCAATTCTCTATACTCAATCCTCAATCCTCAATCCTCAATATTCAATTCTCAATCCTCAGTCCACAAACCTCAATTCTGAATCCTCAATCCTGCATCCTCAATCTTCAATCCTCAATGCTCAATCCTCAATTCTCAATCCTCAATCCTCAATCCTCAGACCTCAAACATCAATACTCAACCCTCAGTCCTCGTCCACAATCCACAACCATCAATCCTCAATCCTCAATCTTCAATCATCAATATTCAATCTTCTGTCCTCAATCCTCAATCCTCAATCCTCAATCCTCAATCCTCAATGTTCAATCCGCAATACCCAATCCTCAATCGTCAATCCTCAATCCCCAATCCTCAATCCTCAATCCTCAATCCTCAATCCTCAATCCTCAGTCCTCAAACCTCAATCCTGAATCCTCAATCCTGAATCCTCAATCTTCAGACCTCAGTCCTCAACAATCAGTTGTCAATCCTCAGTCCTCAGTAGAATATTCTCAATTCACAGAATTTCAATACGCAATACTCAATCTGCAATCTTCAAATCTCAATCCACAAACATCAATTCTCATCACTCAACCCTGAACACTCAGTCCTCAATGTTCAATTTTCAATCCTCAATTCTCAATCTTCAATCCTCAATACTGAATACTCAATCCTCAATCCTCAACCCTCAATCCTCAATCCTCAATCCTCAATCCTCAATCCTCAATCCTCAGTAATCAATCCTCAATCTTCAATACTCAATCGTCAATCCTCAGTCCTCAATCTTCAATCCTCAATCCTCAATCCTCAATCCTCAATCCTCAATTCTCAATTCTCAATCCTCAATCCCCAATCCTCAATCTTCAATCCTCATTAATCAATCTCCAATCCTAGATCCTGAATCCCCAATCCTCAATTCTTAATCCTCAACATTCAATCCTCAATCCCCAGTCCACAATCTTCAATCCTCAATGTTCAATACTCAACCTTCAATCCTCAATTCTCAATCTTCAATCCTCAATCCTCAATCCTCAATCCTCAATCCTCAATCCTCATTCTTCAATCCTCAATACCCAATCCTCAATCTTCAATCCTCAATTCTCAATCCTCAATTCTCAATCCTCAATCCTCAATCCTCAATCCTCAATCCCCAATCCTCATACTTCAAACCTCAATCCTCAACCCTCACTCCTCATCCTCAATTCTCAATTCTCAATCCTCAATCCTCAATGCTCAATCTTCTATCATCAATACTCAATCTTCAATCCTCAATCCTCAATCCTGAATCCTCAATCCTCCATCCTCAATATTCAACACACAACCCTCAACCATCAATCCTCACTACTCAATCATCAATCCTCAATTCTCGTTCCTCAAACCTCAAACCTCAATCCTCAATCCTCAATCTTCAAACCTCAATACTCAATATTCAATCCTCAATCCTCAATCCTCAATCCTCAATCCTCAATCTTCAATCCTCAATCCTCAATCCTCAATCCTCAATCCTCATTCTTCAATCCTCAATACCCAATCCTCAATCTTCAATACTCAATCCTCAATCCTCAATTCTCAATCTTCAATCCTCAATCCTCAATCCTCAATCCTCAATCCTCATTCTTCAATCCTCAATACCCAATACTCAATCTTCAATCCTCAATCCTCAATCCTCATTTCTCAATCCCCAATCCTCAATCCTCAGTCCTCAATCCTCAATCCTCAACCCTCAATCCTCAATCCCCAACCTTCAATTCTCAATACTCAATATTCAATCCGCAATCCTCAATCCTCAATCTTCAATCTTCAATCCTCAATCCTCAATCCTCAATCCTCAATCCTCAGTCCTCAATCCTCAATCCTTAATACTCAATCCTCAATCCTCAATCCTCAATCCTCAGTAATCAATCCTCAATCTTCAATACTCAATCGTCAATCCTCAGTCCTCAATCCTCAATCCTCAATCCTCGTTCCTCAAACCTCAATCCTCAACCCTCGGTCGTCATCCTGAATTCTCAATTCTCAATTCTCAATCCTCAATCCTCAATCCTCAATCTTCAATCCTCATTAATCAATCTCCAATCCCAGATCCTGAATCCCCAATCCTGAATCCTTAATCCTCAACCTTCCATCCTCAATCCCCAGTACTCAATCTTCAGTCCTCAATGTTCAATTCTCAATCCTCAATCCTCAGTCCTCAATCCTCAATCCCCAATCCTTAATCCTCAAACCTCAATCCTCAACCGTCAGTCCTCGTCCTCAATCCTCAACCATCAATCCTCAATCGGCAATCTTCAACCCTCAATTCTCAATCTTCAATTCTCAATCCTCAATCCTCAATTCTCAATCTTCAATCCTCAATCCTCAACCCTCAATCCTCAATACTCATTCTTCAATCCTCAATACCCAATCCTCAATCTTCAATCCTCAATCCTCAATCCTCTATGCTCAATCCTCAATCCTCAATCCTCAATCCTCAATCCCCAATCCTCATTCTTCAAACCTCAATCCTCAAACTTCAGGCCTCAACCTCAATTTCCAATTCTCAATCCTCAATCCTCAATCCTCAATCTTCAATCCTCAATGCTCCATCCTCAATCCTCAATCCTCAGACCTCAATCCTCAATCCTCAATCCTCAAACCTCAGTCCTCAACCGTCCGTCCTCGTCCTCAATCCTCAACTCTCAATCCTCAATGCTCAATCTTCAATCATCAATACTCAATCTTCAATCCTCAATCCTCAATCCTCAATCCTCAATCCTCCATCCTCAATATTCAACACACAACCCTCCACCATCAATCCTCAATACTCAATCATCAATCCTCAATTCTCAATACTCAATAGAATATCCTGAATTCTCATGGTTCAATACTCAATCCACAATATTCAATAATCAAATCTCAATACACAAACATCATTTCTCACCACTCAAACCTGAACGCTCAGTCCTCAACGTTCAATCCTCATTCGTCAGTACTCAATCTTCAATCCTCAATACTGAATCTTCAATCCTCAATCCTCAATCCTCAATCTTCAATCCTCAGTCCCCAATCCTCAATCTTCAATCCTCAATCCTCAATCCTCAATCCTCATTCCTCAATCCACAGTCCTTAGCCCTCAAACCTCAACCCTCAGCTCTGAGACCTCATTCTAAATCCTCAATCCTCAATCCTCAATCCTCAATCATCAATCTTCAATCCTCAATACTCAATCATCAATCATCAATCCTCAATCCTCAATACTCAACCATCAATCCTCAATTCTCAATACTCAACAGAATATCCTGAAATTTCAGGATTCAATACTCAAACAACAACCCTCAACCCTCAGCCCTCATCCTCAATCCTCAATCCTCAATCCTCAATCCTCAATCCTCAATATTCAATCCTCAATACTCAATCCTCAATACTCAATCCTCAATTCTCAATCGTCAATCCTTAATACTGAATCCTCAATCCTCGATCCCCAGTCCTCAACCTTCAATCCTCAATGCTCCATCCTCAATCCTCAATCCTCAGTCCTCATTTCTCAATCCTCAATCCTCAATCCTCAGTCCTCAATCCTCAATCCTCAATCATCAACCGTCAGTCCTCGTGCTCAATCCTCAACCCTCAATCCTCAATCCTCAATCTTCAATCCTCAATACTCAATATTCAATCGTCAATCCTCAATCCTCAATCTTCAATCTTCAATCTTCAATCCTCAATCCTCAACACTCAATCCTCAATCCTCATTCTTCTATCCTCAATACCCAATCCTCAATCTTCAATACTCAATCCTCAATCCTCAATCTTCAATCTTCAACCCAAAATCCTCAATCCCCAATTCTCAATCCTGAATCCTCAATCCTCAATCCTCAATATTCAGTCCTCAATACTCAGTCTACAATCCTCAATCCTCAATCCTCAATCCTCAATCCTCAATTCTCAATCCTCAATAGTCAGGCTTCAGTACTGAATACTCAATCTTCAATCCTCAATCCTCAATCCTCGTTCCTCAATCCTCAATCCTCAATCCTCAATCCTCAATCCTCAATCATCAATCCTCAATCTTCAATACTCAATCCTCAATCATCAACCCTCAATCCTCAATACTCAATCATCAATCCACAATCATCAATACTCAATCCTCCATCCTCAATCCTCAGTCCTCAATACTCAATCTTCAATCCCCAATACTGAATCTTCAATCCTCAATCCTCAATCCTCAATCCTCAATCCTCAACCCTCAATCCACAATCCCCAATCCTCAATCCTCAACCTTCAATCCTTAATACTCAATCTTCAATCCTCAATCCTCAATCCTCTATCCTCAATCCTCATTGTTCAATCCTCTATACCCAATCCGCAATTTTCGATCCTCAATCCTCAATCCTCAATCCTCAATCCTCAATCCTCAATCCTCAACCTTCAATCCTCAATACTCAATCTTCAACCCTCAATCCTCAATCCCCAATTCTCTATACTCAATCCTCAATCCTCAATCCTCAATATTCAATTCTCAATCCTCAGTCCACAAACCTCAATTCTGAATCCTCAATCCAGCATCCTCAATCTTCAATCCTCAATGCTCAATCCTCAATTCTCAATCCTCAATCCTCAATCCTCAGACCTCAAACATCAATACTCAACCCTCAGTCCTCGTCCACAATCCACAACCATCAATCCTCAATCCTCAATCTTCAATCATCAATATTCAATCTTCTGTCCTCAATCCTCAATCCTCAATCCTCAATCCTCAATCCTCAATGTTCAATCCGCAATACCCAATCCTCAATCGTCAATCCTCAATCCCCAATCCTCAATCCTCAATCCTCAATCCTCAATCCTCAATCCTCAGTCCTCAAACCTCAATCCTGAGTCCTCAATCCTGAATCCTCAATCTTCAGCCCTCAGTCCTCAACAATCAGTTGTCAATCCTCAGTCCTCAGTAGAATATTCTCAATTCACAGAATTTCAATACGCAATACTCAATCTGCAATCTTCAAATCTCAATCCACAAACATCAATTCTCATCACTCAACCCTGAACGCTCAGTCCTCAATGTTCAATTCTCAATCCTCAATTCTCAATCTTGAATCCTCAATACTGAATCCTCAATCCTCAATCCTCAACCCTCAATCCTCAATCCTCAATCCTCAATCCTCAATCCTCAATCCTCAGTAATCAATCCTCAATCTTCAATACTCAATCGTCAATCCTCAGTCCTCAATCTTCAATCCTCAATCCTCAATCCTCAATCCTCAATCCTCAATTCTCAATTCTCAATCATCAATCCCCAATCCTCAATCTTCAATCCTCATTAATCAATCTCCAATCCTAGATCCTGAATCCCCAATCCTCAATCCTTAATCCTCAACATTCAATCCTCAATCCCCAGTCCACAATCTTCAATCCTCAATGTTCAATACTCAACCTTCAATCCTCAATTCTCAATCTTCAATCCTCAATCCTCAATCCTCAATCCTCAATCCTCAATCCTCATTCTTCAATCCTCAATACCCAATCCTCAATCTTCAATCCTCAATCCTCAATCCTCAATTCTCAATCCTCAATCCTCAATCCTCAATCCTCAATCCCCAATCCTCATACTTCAAACCTCAATCCTCAACCCTCACTCCTCATCCTCAATTCTCAATTCTCAATCCTCAATCCTCAATGCTCAATCTTCTATCATCAATACTCAATCTTCAATCCTCAATCCTCAATCCTGAATCCTCAATCCTCCATCCTCAATATTCAACACACAACCCTCAACCATCAATCCTCACTACTCAATCATCAATCCTCAATTCTCAATACCCAATAGAATATCCTGAATTCTCATGGTTCAATACTCAATCCACAATATTCAATAATCATATCTCAATCCACAAACATCAATTCTCATCACTCAACCCTGACCGCTCAGTCCTCAATGTTCAATTCTCATTCCTCAATTCTCAATCTTCAGTCCTCAATACTGAATCTTCGATCCTCAATCCTCAATCATCAATCCTCAATCCTCAGTCCCCAATCATGAATCTTCAATCCTCAATCCTCAATCCTCAATCCTCAATCCTCAATCCACAGTCCACAGCCCTCAAACCTCAACCCTCAACTCTCAGAACTCATCCTCAATCCTCAATACTCAATCCTCAATCCTCAATCCTCAATCATCAATCCTCAATACTCAATCTTCAATCCTCAATCCTCAATCCTCAATCCTCAATCCACAGTCCTTAGCCCTCAAACCTCAACCCTCAACTCTCAGAACTCATCCTCAATCCTCAATCCTCAATCCTCAATCCTCAATCCTCAATCTTCAATCCTCAATACTCAATCATCAATCCGCAAACCTCAATCCTCAACCGTCAATCATCGTCCTCAATCCTCAACCCTCAATCCTCAATCCTCAATCCTCAATCTTCAATCCTCAATAATCAATCTCCAATCCTAGTTTCTCAAACCCCAATCCTCAATCCTTAAACCTCAATCTTGAATCCTCAATCCCCAGTCCTCAAACTTCAATCCTCAATGCTCAATCCTCAATCCTCAGTCGTCAGTCCTCAATCCTCAATCCTCAATCCTCAAACCTCAATCCTCAACCGTCAATCCTCGTCCTCAATCCTCAACACTCAATCCTCAATCCTCAATCTTCAATCCACAATACTCAATCTTCAAGCCTCAATCCTCGATCCTCAATCCTCAATCTTCAATCCTCAATCCTTAATCCTCAATCTTCAATCCTCATTCTTCAATCCTCAACGCCCAATCCTCAATCTTCAATCCTCAGTCCTCAATCCTCAATTCTCAATCCTCAATCCTCAGTCCTCAGTCCTCAAACCTCAATCCTCAACCCTCAGACCTCATCCTCAATCCTCAATCCTCAACCCCCAATCCTCAACCTTCAATCCTCAATACTCAATCTGCAATACTCAATCCTCAATTCTCAATCCTCAATACTCAATCCTCAAACGTCAATCCTCCATCCCCAATCCTCAATCATCAATCGTCAATCCTCAATCCTCAATCCTCAATCCTCAACCTTCAATCCTCAATACTCAATCTTCAACCCTCAATTCTCAATCCCCAATTCTCTATACTCAATCCTCAATCCTCAATCCTCAATATTCAATTCTCAATCCTCAGTCCACAAACCTCAATTCTGAATCCTCAATCCTGCATCCTGAATCTTCAATCATCAATGCTCAATCCTCAATTCTCAATCCTCAATCCTCAATCCCCAGACCTCAAACATCAATACTCAACCCTCAGTCCTAGTCCACAATCCACAACCATCAATCCTCAATCCTCAATCTTTAATCATCAATATTCAACCTTCTGTCCTCAATCCTCAATCCTCAATCCTCAATCCTCAATCCTCAATGTTCACTCCGCAATAACCAATCTTCAATCGTCAATCCTCAATCCCCAATCCTCAATCCTCAATCCTCAATCCTCAATCCTCAATCCTCAGTCCTCAAACCTCAATCCTGAATCCTCAATCTTCAGCCCTCAGTCCTCAACAATCAGTTGTCAATCCTCAGTCCTCAGTAGAATATTCTCAATTCACAGCTTTCAATACGCAATACTCAATCTGCAATCTTCAAATCTCCATCCACAAACATCAATTCTCATCACTCAACCCTGAACGCTCAGTCCTCAATGTTCAATTCTCAATCCTCAATTCTCAATCTTCAATCCTCAATACTGAATCCTCAATCCTCAATCCTCAACCCTCAATCCTCAATCCTCAATCCTCAATCCTCAATCCTCAATCCTCAGTAATCAATCCTCAATCTTCAATACTCAATCGTCAATCCTCAGTCCTCAATCCTCAATCCTCAATCCTCGTTCCTCAAACCTCAAACCTCAATCCTCAATCCTCAATCTTCAAACCTCAATACTCAATATTCAATCCTCAATCCTCAATCCTCAATTCACAATCCTCAATTTTCAATCCTCAATCCTCAACCCTCAATCCTCAATCCTCATACTGCTATCCTCAATACCCAATCCTCAATCTTCAATACTCAATCCTCAATCCTCAATTCTCAATCTTCAATCCTCAATCCTCAATCCTCAATCCTCAATCCTCATTCTTCAATCCTCAATACCCAATACTCAATCTACAATCCTCAATCCTCAATCCTCAATCCTCAGTCCTCAATCCTCAATCCTCAATCCTCAACCGTCAGTCCTCGTCCTCAATCCTCAACCCTCAATCCTCAATCCTCAACCTTCAATCCTCAATACTCAATATTCAATCCGCAATACTCAATCCTCAATCTTCAATCTTCAATCCTCAATCGTCAATCCTCAATCCCCAATCCTCAATCCTCAATCCTCAATCCTCAATCCTCAATCCTCAGTCCTCAAACCTCAATCCTGAATCCTCAATCCTGAATCCTCAATCTTCAGCCCTCAGTCCTCAACAATCAGTTGTCAATCCTCAGTCCTCAGTAGAATATTCTCAATTCACAGAATTTCAATACGCAATACTCAATCTGCAATCTTCAAATCTCAATCCACAAACATCAATTCTCATCACTCAACCCTGAACGCTCAGTCCTCAATGTTCAATTCTCAATCCTCAATTCTCAATCTTGAATCCTCAATACTGAATCCTCAATCCTCAATCCTCAACCCTCAATCCTCAATCCTCAATCCTCAATCCTCAATCCTCAATCCTCAGTAATCAATCCTCAATCTTCAATACTCAATCGTCAATCCTCAGTCCTCAATCTTCAATCCTCAATCCTCAATCCTCAATCCTCAATCCTCAATTCTCAATTCTCAATCCTCAATCCCCAATCCTCAATCTTCAATCCTCATTAATCAATCTCCAATCCTAGATCCTGAATCCCCAATCCTCAATCCTTAATCCTCAACATTCAATCCTCAATCCCCAGTCCACAATCTTCAATCCTCAATGTTCAATACTCAACCTTCAATCCTCAATTCTCAATCTTCAATCCTCAATCCTCAATCCTCAATCCTCAATCCTCAATCCTCATTCTTCAATCCTCAATACCCAATCCTCAATCTTCAATCCTCAATCCTCAATCCTCAATTCTCAATCCTCAATCCTCAATCCTCAATCCTCAATCCCCAATCCTCATACTTCAAACCTCAATCCTCAACCCTCACTCCTCATCCTCAATTCTCAATTCTCAATCCTCAATCCTCAATGCTCAATCTTCTATCATCAATACTCAATCTTCAATCCTCAATCCTCAATCCTGAATCCTCAATCCTCCATCCTCAATATTCAACACACAACCCTCAACCATCAATCCTCACTACTCAATCATCAATCCTCAATTCTCAATACCCAATAGAATATCCTGAATTCTCATGGTTCAATACTCAATCCACAATATTCAATAATCATATCTCAATCCACAAACATCAATTCTCATCACTCAACCCTGACCGCTCAGTCCTCAATGTTCAATCCTCATTCCTCAATTCTCAATCTTCAGTCCTCAATACTGAATCTTCGATCCTCAATCCTCAATCATCAATCCTCAATCCTCAGTCCCCAATCATGAATCTTCAACCCTCAATCCTCAATCCTCAATCCTCAATCCTCAATCCACAGTCCACAGCCCTCAAACCTCAACCCTCAACTCTCAGAACTCATCCTCAATCCTCAATACTCAATCCTCAATCCTCAATCCTCAATCATCAATCCTCAATACTCAATCTTCAATCCTCAATCCTCAATCCTCAATCCTCAATCCACAGTCCTTAGCCCTCAAACCTCAACCCTCAACTCTCAGAACTCATCCTCAATCCTCAATCCTCAATCCTCAATCCTCAATCCTCAATCTTCAATCCTCAATACTCAATCATCAATCCGCAAACCTCAATCCTCAACCGTCAATCATCGTCCTCAATCCTCAACCCTCAATCCTCAATCCTCAATCCTCAATCTTCAATCCTCAATAATCAATCTCCAATCCTAGTTTCTCAAACCCCAATCCTCAATCCTTAAACCTCAATCTTGAATCCTCAATCCCCAGTCCTCAAACTTCAATCCTCAATGCTCAATCCTCAATCCTCAGTCGTCAGTCCTCAATCCTCAATCCTCAATCCTCAAACCTCAATCCTCAACCGTCAATCCTCGTCCTCAATCCTCAACACTCAATCCTCAATCCTCAATCTTCAATCCACAATACTCAATCTTCAAGCCTCAATCCTCGATCCTCAATCCTCAATCTTCAATCCTCAATCCTCAATCCTCAATCTTCAATCCTCATTCTTCAATCCTCAACGCCCAATCCTCAATCTTCAATCCTCAGTCCTCAATCCTCAATTCTCAATCCTCAATCCTCAGTCCTCAGTCCTCAAACCTCAATCCTCAACCCTCAGACCTCATCCTCAATCCTCAATCCTCAACCCCCAATCCTCAACCTTCAATCCTCAATACTCAATCTGCAATACTCCATCCTCAATTCTCAATCCTCAATACTCAATCCTCAAACGTCAATCCTCCATCCCCAATCCTCAATCATCAATCGTCAATCCTCAATCCTCAATCCTCAATCCTCAACCTTCAATCCTCAATACTCAATCTTCAACCCTCAATTCTCAATCCCCAATTCTCTATACTCAATCCTCAATCCTCAATCCTCAATATTCAATTCTCAATCCTCAGTCCACAAACCTCAATTCTGAATCCTCAATCCTGCATCCTGAATCTTCAATCCTCAATGCTCAATCCTCAATTCTCAATCCTCAATCCTCAATCCCCAGACCTCAAACATCAATACTCAACCCTCAGTCCTAGTCCACAATCCACAACCATCAATCCTCAATCCTCAATCTTTAATCATCAATATTCAACCTTCTGTCCTCAATCCTCAATCCTCAATCCTCAATCCTCAATGTTCACTCCGCAATAACCAATCTTCAATCGTCAATCCTCAATCCCCAATCCTCAATCCTCAGTCCTCAATCCTCAATCCTCAATCCTCAACCGTCAGTCCTCGTCCTCAATCCTCAACCCTCAATCCTCAATCCTCAACCTTCAATCCTCAATACTCAATATTCAATCCGCAATACTCAATCCTCAATCTTCAATCTTCAATCCTCAATCGTCAATCCTCAATCCCCAATCCTCAATCCTCAATCCTCAATCCTCAATCCTCAATCCTCAGTCCTCAAACCTCAATCCTGAATCCTCAATCCTGAATCCTCAATCTTCAGCCCTCAGTCCTCAACAACCAGTTGTCAATCCTCAGTCCTCAGTAGAATATTCTCAATTCACAGAATTTCAATACGCAATACTCAATCTGCAATCTTCAAATCTCAATCCACAAACATCAATTCTCATCACTCAACCCTGAACGCTCAGTCCTCAATGTTCAATTCTCAATCCTCAATTCTCAATCTTGAATCCTCAATACTGAATCCTCAATCCTCAATCCTCAACCCTCAATCCTCAATCCTCAATCCTCAATCCTCAATCCTCAATCCTCAGTAATCAATCCTCAATCTTCAATACTCAATCGTCAATCCTCAGTCCTCAATCTTCAATCCTCAATCCTCAATCCTCAATCCTCAATCCTCAATTCTCAATTCTCAATCCTCAATCCCCAATCCTCAATCTTCAATCCTCATTAATCAATCTCCAATCCTAGATCCTGAATCCCCAATCCTCAATCCTTAATCCTCAACATTCAATCCTCAATCCCCAGTCCACAATCTTCAATCCTCAATGTTCAATACTCAACCTTCAATCCTCAATTCTCAATCTTCAATCCTCAATCCTCAATCCTCAATCCTCAATCCTCAATCCTCATTCTTCAATCCTCAATACCCAATCCTCAATCTTCAATCCTCAATCCTCAATCCTCAATTCTCAATCCTCAATCCTCAATCCTCAATCCTCAATCCCCAATCCTCATACTTCAAACCTCAATCCTCAACCCTCACTCCTCATCCTCAATTCTCAATTCTCAATCCTCAATCCTCAATGCTCAATCTTCTATCATCAATACTCAATCTTCAATCCTCAATCCTCAATCCTGAATCCTCAATCCTCCATCCTCAATATTCAACACACAACCCTCAACCATCAATCCTCACTACTCAATCATCAATCCTCAATTCTCAATACCCAATAGAATATCCTGAATTCTCATGGTTCAATACTCAATCCACAATATTCAATAATCATATCTCAATCCACAAACATCAATTCTCATCACTCAACCCTGACCGCTCAGTCCTCAATGTTCAATCCTCATTCCTCAATTCTCAATCTTCAGTCCTCAATACTGAATCTTCGATCCTCAATCCTCAATCATCAATCCTCAATCCTCAGTCCCCAATCATGAATCTTCAATCCTCAATCCTCAATCCTCAATCCTCAATCCTCAATCCACAGTCCACAGCCCTCAAACCTCAACCCTCAACTCTCAGAACTCATCCTCAATCCTCAATACTCAATCCTCAATCCTCAATCCTCAATCATCAATCCTCAATACTCAATCTTCAATCCTCAATCCTCAATCCTCAATCCTCAATCCACAGTCCTTAGCCCTCAAACCTCAACCCTCAACTCTCAGAACTCATCCTCAATCCTCAATCCTCAATCCTCAATCCTCAATCCTCAATCTTCAATCCTCAATACTCAATCATCAATCCGCAAACCTCAATCCTCAACCGTCAATCATCGTCCTCAATCCTCAACCCTCAATCCTCAATCCTCAATCCTCAATCTTCAATCCTCAATCCTCAATCCTCAATCTTCAATCCTCATTCTTCAATCCTCAACGCCCAATCCTCAATCTTCAATCCTCAGTCCTCAATCCTCAATTCTCAATCCTCAATCCTCAGTCCTCAGTCCTCAAACCTCAATCCTCAACCCTCAGACCTCATCCTCAATCCTCAATCCTCAACCCCCAATCCTCAACCTTCAATCCTCAATACTCAATCTGCAATACTCCATCCTCAATTCTCAATCCTCAATACTCAATCCTCAAACGTCAATCCTCCATCCCCAATCCTCAATCATCAATCGTCAATCCTCAATCCTCAATCCTCAATCCTCAACCTTCAATCCTCAATACTCAATCTTCAACCCTCAATTCTCAATCCCCAATTCTCTATACTCAATCCTCAATCCTCAATCCTCAATATTCAATTCTCAATCCTCAGTCCACAAACCTCAATTCTGAATCCTCAATCCTGCATCCTGAATCTTCAATCCTCAATGCTCAATCCTCAATTCTCAATCCTCAATCCTCAATCCCCAGACCTCAAACATCAATACTCAACCCTCAGTCCTAGTCCACAATCCACAACCATCAATCCTCAATCCTCAATCTTTAATCATCAATATTCAACCTTCTGTCCTCAATCCTCAATCCTCAATCCTCAATCCTCAATGTTCACTCCGCAATAACCAATCTTCAATCGTCAATCCTCAATCCCCAATCCTCAATCCTCAATCCTCAATCCTCAATCCTCAATCCTCAGTCCTCAAACCTCAATCCTGAATCCTCAATCTTCAGCCCTCAGTCCTCAACAATCAGTTGTCAATCCTCAGTCCTCAGTAGAATATTCTCAATTCACAGCTTTCAATACGCAATACTCAATCTGCAATCTTCAAATCTCCATCCACAAACATCAATTCTCATCACTCAACCCTGAACGCTCAGTCCTCAATGTTCAATTCTCAATCCTCAATTCTCAATCTTCAATCCTCAATACTGAATCCTCAATCCTCAATCCTCAACCCTCAATCCTCAATCCTCAATCCTCAATCCTCAATCCTCAATCCTCAGTAATCAATCCTCAATCTTCAATACTCAATCGTCAATCCTCAGTCCTCAATCCTCAATCCTCAATCCTCGTTCCTCAAACCTCAAACCTCAATCCTCAATCCTCAATCTTCAAACCTCAATACTCAATATTCAATCCTCAATCCTCAATCCTCAATCCACAATCCTCAATTTTCAATCCTCAATCCTCAACCCTCAATCCTCAATCCTCATACTGCTATCCTCAATACCCAATCCTCAATCTTCAATACTCAATCCTCAATCCTCAATTCTCAATCTTCAATCCTCAATCCTCAATCCTCAATCCTCAATCCTCATTCTTCAATCCTCAATACCCAATACTCAATCTTCAATCCTCAATCCTCAATCCTCATTTCTCAATCCTCAATCCTCAATCCTCAGTCCTCAATCCTCAATCCTCAATCCTCAACCGTCAGTCCTCGTCCTCAATCCTCAACCCTCAATCCTCAATCCTCAACCTTCAATCCTCAATACTCAATATTCAATCCGCAATCCTCAATCCTCAATCTTCAATCTTCAATCCTCAATCCTCAATCCTCAATCCTCAATCCTCAATCCTCAATCCTCAATCCTTAATCCTCAATCCTCAATCCTCAATCCTCAATCCTCAGTAATCAATCCTCAATCTTCAATACTCAATCGTCAATCCTCAGTCCTCAATCCTCAATCCTCAATCCTCGTTCCTCAAACCTCAATCCTCAACCCTCGGTCGTCATCCTCAATTCTCAATTCTCAATTCTCAATCCTCAATCCTCAATCCTCAATCTTCAATCCTCATTAATCAATCTCCAATCCCAGATCCTGAATCCCCAATCCTCAATCCTTAATCCTCAACCTTCAATCCTCAATCCCCAGTCCTCAATCTTCAGTCCTCAATGTTCGACTCTCAATCCTCAATCCTCAGTCCTCAATCCTCAATCCTCAATCCTCAAACCTCAATCCTCAACCGTCAGTCCTCGTCCACAATCCTCAACCATCAATCCTCAATCCGCAATCTTCAATCCTCAATCCTCAATCTTCAATACTCAATCCTCAATCCTCAATCCTCAATCCTCAATGTTCAATCCGCAATACCCAATCCTCAATCTTCAATCCTCAATCCCCAATCCTCAATCCTCAATCCTCAATCCTCAATCCTCAATCCTCAGTCCTCAAACCTCAATCCTGAATCCTCAATCCTGAATCCTCAATCTTCAGCCCTCAGTCCTCAACAATCAGTTGTCAATCCTCAATCCTCAGTAGAATATTCTCAATTCACAGCTTTCAATAGGCAATACTCAATCTGCAATCTTCAAATCTCAATCCACAAACATCAATTCTCATCACTCAACCCTGAACGCTCAGTCCTCAATGTTCAATTCTCAATCCTCAATTCTCAATCTTCAATCCTCAATACTGAATCCTCAATCCTCAATCCTCAATCCGCAATCCTCAATCCTCAATCCTCAGTAATCAATCCTCAATCTTCAATTCTCAATCGTCAATCCTCAGCCCTCAATCCTCAATCCTCAATCCTCGTTCCTCAAACCTCAAACCTCAATCCTCAATCCTCAATCTTCAAACCTCAATACTCAATATTCAATCCTCAATCCTCAATCCTCAATCCTCAATCCTCAATCTTCAATCCTCAATCCTCAATCCTCAGTCCTCAATCCTCATTCTTCAATCCTCAATACCCAATCCTCAATCTTCAATACTCAATCCTCAATCCTCAATTCTCAAACTTCAATCCTCAATCCTCAATCCTCAAACCTCAATCCTCAACCGTCAGTCCTCGTCCTCAATCCTCAACCATCAATCCTCAATCGGCAATCTTCAACCCTCAATTCTCAATCTTCAATACTCAATCCTCAATCCTCAATTCTCAATCTTCAATCCTCAATCCTCAACCCTCAATCCTCAATACTCATTCTTCAATACTCAATACCCAATCCTCAATCTTCAATCCTCAATCCTCAATCCTCAATTCTCAATCCTCAATCCTCAATCCTCAATCCTCAATCCCCAATCCTCATTCTTCAAACCTCAATCCTCAAACTTCAGGCCTCAACCTCAATTCCCAATTCTCAATCCTCAATCCTCAATCCTCAATCTTCAATCCTCAATGCTCCATCCTCAATCCTCAATCCTCAGTCCTCAATCCTCAATCCTCAATCCTCAAACCTCAGTCCTCAACCGTCCGTCCTCGTCCTCAATCCTCAGCCCTCAATCCTCAATGCTCAATCTTCAATCATCAATACTCAATCTTCAATCCTCAATCCTCAATCCTCAATCCTCAATCCTCCATCCTCAATATTCAACACACAACCCTCCACCATCAATCCTCAATACTCAATCATCAATCCTCAATTCTCAATACTCAATAGAATATCCTGAATTCTCACGTTTCAATACTCAATCCACAATATTCAATAATCAAATCTCAATACACAAACATCATTTCTCACCACTCAAACCTGAACGCTCAGTCCTCAACGTTCAATCCTCATTCGTCAGTACTCAATCTTCAATCCTCAGTCCTCAATCCTCAATCCTCAACCCTCAATCCTCAATCCCCAACCTTCAATCCTCAATACTCAATATTCAATCCGCAATCCTCAATCCTCAATCTTCAATCTTCAATCCTCAATCTTCAATACTCAATCGTCAATCCTCAGTCCTCAATCCTCAATCCTCAATCCTCGTTCCTCAAACCTCAATCCTCAACCCTCGGTCGTCATCCTCAATTCTCAATTCTCAATTCTCAATCCTCAATCCTCAATCCTCAATCTTCAATCCTCATTAATCAATCTCCAATCCCAGATCCTGAATCCCCAATACTCAATCCTTAATCCTCAACCTTCAATCCTCAATCCCCAGTCCTCAATCTTCAGTCCTCAATGTTCAATTCTCAATACTCAATCCTCAGTCCTCAATACTCAATCCTCAATCCTCAATCCTCCATCCTCAATATTCAACACACAACCCTCCACCATCAATCCTCAATACTCAATCATCAATCCTCAATTCTCAATACTCAATAGAATATCCTGAATTCTCATGGTTCAATACTCAATCCACAATATTCAATAATCAAATCTCAATACACAAAAATCATTTCTCACCACTCAAACCTGAACGCTCAGTCCTCAACGTTCAGTCCTCATTCGTCAGTACTCAATCTTCAATCCTCAATACTGAATATTCAATCCTCAATCCTCAATCCTCAATCTTCAATCCTCAGCCCCCAATCCTCAATCTTCAATCCTCAATCCTCAATCCTGAATCCTCATTCCTCAATCCACAGTCCTTAGCCCTCAAACCTCAACCCTCAACTCTGAGACCTCATTCTCAATCCTCAATACTCAATCCTCAATCCTCAATTATCAATCTTCAATCCTCAATACTCAATCTTCAATCATCAATCCTCAATCCTCAATACTCAACCATCAATCCTCAATTCTCAATACTCAACAGAATATCCTGAAATTTCAGGATTCAATACTCAAACAACAACCCTCAACCCTCAGCCCTCATCCTCAATCCTCAATCCTCAATCATCAATCCTCAATCCTCAATATTCAATCCTCAATATTCAATCCTCAATCCTCAGTCCACAAACCTCAATTCTGAATCCTCAATCCTGCATCCTCAATCTTCAATCCTCAATGCTCAATCCTCAATTCTCAATCCTCAACACTCAATCCTCAGACCTCAAACATCAATACTCAATCCTCAGTCCTCGTCCTCAATCCACAACCATCAATCCTCAATCCTCAATTTTCAATCATCAATATTCAATCTTCTGTCCTCAATCCTCAATCCTCAATCCTCAATCCTCAATCCTCAATGTTCAATCCGCAATACCCAATCCTCAATCTTCAATCCTCAATCCCCAATCCTCAATCCTCAATCCTCAATCCTCAATCCTCAATCCTCAGTCCTCAAACCTCAATCCTGAATCCTCAATCCTGAATCCTCAATCTTCAGCCCTCAGTCCTCAACAATCAGTTGTCAATCCTCAATCCTCAGTAGAATATTCTCAATTCACAGCTTTCAATACGCAATACTCAATCTGCAATCTTCAAATCTCAATCCACAAACATCAATTCTCATCACTCAACCCTGAACGCTCAGTCCTCAATGTTCAATTCTCAATCCTCAATTCTCAATCTTCAATCCTCAATACTCAATCCTCAATCATCAATCCTCAATCCTCAATCCTCAATCCTCAATCCTCAATCCTCAATCCTCAGTAATCAATCCTCAATCTTCAATACTCAATCGTCAATCCTCAGCCCTCAATCCTCAATCCTCAATCCTCGTTCTTCAAACCTCAAACCTCAATCCTCAATCCTCAATCTTCAAACCTCAATACTCAATATTCAATCCTCAATCCTCAATCCTCAATCCTCAATCCTCAATCTTCAATCCTCAATCCTCAATCCTCAATCCTCAATCCTCAATCCTCAATCCTCAATCCTCAATCCTCAACCTTCAATCCTCAATACTCAATCTTCAACCCTCAATCCTCAATCCCCAATTCTCTATACTCAATCCTCAATCCTCAATCCTCAATATTCAATTCTCAATCCTCAGTCCACAAACCTCAAGTTCTGAATCCTCAATCCTGCATCCTCAATCTTCAATCCTCAATGCTCAATCCTCAATTCTCAATCCTCAATCCTCAATCCTCAGACCTCAAACATCAATACTCAACCCTCAGTCCTCGTCCACAATCCACAACCATCAATCCTCAATCCTCAATCTTCAATCATCAATATTCAATCTTCTGTCCTCAATCCTCAATCCTCAATCCTCAATCCTCAATCCTCAATGTTCAATCCGCAATACCCAATCCTCAATCGTCAATCCTCAATCCCCAATCCTCAACCTCAATCCTCAATCCTCAATCCTCAATCCTCAGTCCTCAAACCTCAATCCTGAATCCTCAATCCTGAATCCTCAATCTTCAGCCCTCAGTCCTCAACAATCAGTTGTCAATCCTCAGTCCTCAGTAGAATATTCTCAATTCACAGAATTTCAATACGCAATACTCAATCTGCAATCTTCAAATCTCAATCCACAAACATCAATTCTCATCACTCAACCCTGAACGCTCAGTCCTCAATGCTCAATTCTCAATCCTCAATTCTCAATCTTCAATCCTCAATACTGAATCCTCAATCCTCAATCCTCAACCCTCAATCCTCAATCCTCAATCCTCAATCCTCAATCCTCAATCCTCAGTAATCAATCCTCAATCTTCAATACTCAATCGTCAATCCTCAGTCCTCAATCTTCAATCCTCAATCCTCAATCCTCAATCCTCAATCCTCAATTCTCAATTCTCAATCCTCAATCCCCAATCCTCAATCTTCAATCCTCATTAATCAATCTCCAATCCTAGATCCTGAATCCCCAATCCTCAATCCTTAATCCTCAACATTCAATCCTCAATCCCCAGTCCACAATCTTCAATCCTCAATGTTCAATACTCAACCTTCAATCCTCAATTCTCAATCTTCAATCCTCAATCCTCAATCCTCAATCCTCAATACTCAATTCTCATTCTTCAATCCTCAATACCCAATCCTCAATCTTCAATCCTCAATCCTCAATCCTCAATTCTCAATCCTCAATCCTCAATCCTCAATCCTCAATCCCCAATCCTCATACTTCAAACCTCAATCCTCAACCCTCACTCCTCATCCTCAATTCTCAATTCTCAATCCTCAATCCTCAATGCTCAATCTTCTATCATCAATACTCAATCTTCAATCCTCAATCCTCAATCCTGAATCCTCAATCCTCCATCCTCAATATTCAACACACAACCCTCAACCATCAATCCTCACTACTCAATCATCAATCCTCAATTCTCAATACTCAATAGAATATCCTGAATTATCATGGTTCAATACTCAATCCACAATATTCAATAATCATATCTCAATCCACAAACATCAATTCTCATCACTCAACCCTGACCGCTCAGTCCTCAATGTTCAATCCTCATTCCTCAATTCTCAATTTTCAGTCCTCAATACTGAATCCTCAATCCACAGTCCACAGCCCTCAAACCTCAACCCTCAACTCTCAGAACTCATCCTCAATCCTCAATACTCAATCCTCAATCCTCAATCCTCAATCATCAATCCTCAATACTCAATCTTCAATCCTCAATCCTCAATCCTCAATCCTCAATCCACAGTCCTTAGCCCTCAAACCTCAACCCTCAACTCTCAGAACTCATCCTCAATCCTCAATCCTCAAACCTCAATCCTCAACCGTCAATCCTCGTCCTCAATCCTCAACACTCAATCCTCAATCCTCAATCTTCAATCCACAATACTCAATCTTCAAGCCTCAATCCTCGATCCTCAATCCTCAATCTTCAATCCTCAATCCTCAATCCTCAATCTTCAATCCTCATTCTTCAATCCTCAACGCCCAATCCTCAATCTTCAATCCTCAGTCCTCAATCCTCAATTCTCAATCCTCAATCCTCAGTCCTCAGTCCTCAAACCTCAATCCTCAACCCTCAGACCTCATCCTCAATCCTCAATCCTCAACCCCCAATCCTCAACCTTCAATCCTCAATACTCAATCTGCAATACTCAATCCTCAATTCTCAATCCTCAATACTCAATCCTCAAACGTCAATCCTCCATCCCCAATCCTCAATCATCAATCGTCAATCCTCAATCCTCAATCCTCAATCCTCAACCTTCAATCCTCAATACTCAATCTTCAACCCTCAATTCTCAATCCCCAATTCTCTATACTCAATCCTCAATACTCAATCCTCAATATTCAATTCTCAATCCTCAGTCCACAAACCTCAATTCTGAATCCTCAATCCTGCATCCTGAATCTTCAATCCTCAATGCTCAATCCTCAATTCTCAATCCTCAATCCTCAATCCCCAGACCTCAAACATCAATACTCAACCCTCAGTCCTAGTCCACAATCCACAACCATCAATCCTCAATCCTCAATCTTTAATCATCAATATTCAACCTTCTGTCCTCAATCCTCAATCCTCAATCCTCAATCCTCAATCCTCAATGTTCACTCCGCAATAACCAATCTTCAATCGTCAATCCTCAATCCCCAATCCTCAATCCTCAATCCTCAATCCTCAATCCTCAATCCTCAGTCCTCAAACCTCAATCCTGAATCCTCAATCTTCAGCCCTCAGTCCTCAACAATCAGTTGTCAATCCTCAGTCCTCAGTAGAATATTCTCAATTCACAGCTTTCAATACGCAATACTCAATCTGCAATCTTCAAATCTCCATCCACAAACATCAATTCTCATCACTCAACCCTGAACGCTCAGTCCTCAATGTTCAATTCTCAATCCTCAATTCTCAATCTTCAATCCTCAATACTGAATCCTCAATCCTCAATCCTCAACCCTCAATCCTCAATCCTCAATCCTCAATCCTCAATCCTCAATCCTCAGTAATCAATCCTCAATCTTCAATACTCAACCGTCAATCCTCAGTCCTCAATCCTCAATCCTCAATCCTCGTTCCTCAAACCTCAAACCTCAATCCTCAATCCTCAATCTTCAAACCTCAATACTCAATATTCAATCCTCAATCCTCAATCCTCAATCCACAATCCTCAATTTTCAATCCTCAATCCTCAACCCTCAATCCTCAATCCTCATACTGCTATCCTCAATACCCAATCCTCAATCTTCAATACTCAATCCTCAATCCTCAATTCTCAATCTTCAATCCTCAATCCTCAATCCTCAATCCTCAATCCTCATTCTTCAATCCTCAATACCCAATACTCAATCTTCAATCCTCAATCCTCAATCCTCATTTCTCAATCCTCAATCCTCAATCCTCAGTCCTCAATCCTCAATCCTCAATCCTCAACCGTCAGTCCTCGTCCTCAATCCTCAACCCTCAATCCTCAATCCTCAACCTTCAATCCTCAATACTCAATATTCAATCCGCAATCCTCAATCCTCAATCTTCAATCTTCAATCCTCAATCCTCAATCCTCAATCCTCAATCCTCAATCCTCAATCCTCAATCCTTAATCCTCAATCCTCAATCCTCAATCCTCAATCCTCAGTAATCAATCCTCAATCTTCAATACTCAATCGTCAATCCTCAGTCCTCAATCCTCAATCCTCAATCCTCGTTCCTCAAACCTCAATCCTCAACCCTCGGTCGTCATCCTCAATTCTCAATTCTCAATTCTCAATCCTCAATCCTCAATCCTCAATCTTCAATCCTCATTAATCAATCTCCAATCCCAGATCCTGAATCCCCAATCCTCAATCCTTAATCCTCAACCTTCAATCCTCAATCCCCAGTCCTCAATCTTCAGTCCTCAATGTTCAACTCTCAATCCTCAATCCTCAGTCCTCAATCCTCAATCCTCAATCCTCAAACCTCAATCCTCAACCGTCAGTCCTCGTCCACAATCCTCAACCATCAATCCTCAATCCGCAATCTTCAATCCTCAATCCTCAATCTTCAATACTCAATCCTCAATCCTCAATCCTCAATCCTCAATGTTCAATCCGCAATACCCAATCCTCAATCTTCAATCCTCAATCCCCAATCCTCAATCCTCAATCCTCAATCCTCAATCCTCAATCCTCAGTCCTCAAACCTCAATCCTGAATCCTCAATCCTGAATCCTCAATCTTCAGCCCTCAGTCCTCAACAATCAGTTGTCAATCCTCAATCCTCAGTAGAATATTCTCAATTCACAGCTTTCAATAGGCAATACTCAATCTGCAATCTTCAAATCTCAATCCACAAACATCAATTCTCATCACTCAACCCTGAACGCTCAGTCCTCAATGTTCAATTCTCAATCCTCAATTCTCAATCTTCAATCCTCAATACTGAATCCTCAATCCTCAATCCTCAATCCTCAATCCTCAATCCTCAATCCTCAGTAATCAATCCTCAATCTTCAATTCTCAATCGTCAATCCTCAGCCCTCAATCCTCAATCCTCAATCCTCGTTCCTCAAACCTCAAACCTCAATCCTCAATCCTCAATCTTCAAACCTCAATACTCAATATTCAATCCACAATCCTCAATCCTCAATCCTCAATCCTCAATCTTCAATCCTCAATCCTCAATCCTCAGTCCTCAATCCTCATTCTTCAATCCTCAATAACCAATCCTCAATCTTCAATACTCAATCCTCAATCCTCAATTCTCAATCTTCAATCCTCAATCCTCAATCCTCAAACCTCAATCCTCAACCGTCAGTCCTCGTCCTCAATCCTCAACCATCAATCCTCAATCGGCAATCTTCAACCCTCAATTCTCAATCTTCAATACTCAATCCTCAATCCTCAATTCTCAATCTTCAATCCTCAATCCTCAACCCTCAATCCTCAATACTCATTCTTCAATCCTCAATACCCAATCCTCAATCTTCAATCCTCAATCCTCAATCCTCAATTCTCAATCCTCAATCCTCAATCCTCAATCCTCAATCCACAATCCTCATTCTTCAAACCTCAATCCTCAAACTTCAGGCCTCAACCTCAATTCCCAATTCTCAATCCTCAATCCTCAATCCTCAATCTTCAATCCTCAATGCTCCATCCTCAATCCTCAATCCTCAGTCCTCAATCCTCAATCCTCAATCCTCAAACCTCAGTCCTCAACCGTCCGTCCTCGTCCTCAATCCTCAGCCCTCAATCCTCAATGCTCAATCTTCAATCATCAATACTCAATCTTCAATCCTCAATCCTCAATCCTCAATCCTCAATCCTCCATCCTCAAGAATCAACACACAACCCTCCACCATCAATCCTCAATACTCAATCATCAATCCTCAATTCTCAATACTCAATAGAATATCCTGAATTCTCATGGTTCAATACTCAATCCACAATATTCAATAATCAAATCTCAATACACAAACATCATTTCTCACCACTCAAACCTGAACGCTCAGTCCTCAACGTTCAATCCTCATTCGTCAGTACTCAATCTTCAATCCTCAGTCCTCAATCCTCAATCCTCAACCCTCAATCCTCAATCCCCAACCTTCAATCCTCAATACTCAATATTCAATCCGCAATCCTCAATCCTCAATCTTCAATCTTCAATCCTCAATCTTCAATACTCAATCGTCAATCCTCAGTCCTCAATCCTCAATCCTCAATCCTCGTTCCTCAAACCTCAATCCTCAACCCTCGGTCGTCATCCTCAATTCTCAATTCTCAATTCTCAATCCTCAATCCTCAATCCTCAATCTTCAATCCTCATTAATCAATCTCCAATCCCAGATCCTGAATCCCCAATACTCAATCCTTAATCCTCAACCTTCAATCCTCAATCCCCAGTCCTCAATCTTCAGTCCTCAATGTTCAATTCTCAATACTCAATCCTCAGTCCTCAATACTCAATCCTCAATCCTCAATCCTCCATCCTCAATATTCAACACACAACCCTCCACCATCAATCCTCAATACTCAATCATCAATCCTCAATTCTCAATACTCAATAGAATATCCTGAATTCTCATGGTTCAATACTCAATCCACAATATTCAATAATCAAATCTCAATACACAAAAATCATTTCTCACCACTCAAACCTGAACGCTCAGTCCTCAACGTTCAGTCCTCATTCGTCAGTACTCAATCTTCAATCCTCAATACTGAATATTCAATCCTCAATCCTCAATCCTCAATCTTCAATCCTCAGCCCCCAATCCTCAATCTTCAATCCTCAATCCTCAATCCTCAATCCTCATTCCTCAATCCACAGTCCTTAGCCCTCAAACCTCAACCCTCAACTCTGAGACCTCATTCTCAATCCTCAAAACTCAATCCTCAATCCTCAATTATCAATCTTCAATCCTCAATACTCAATCTTCAATCATCAATCCTCAATCCTCAATACTCAACCATCAATCCTCAATTCTCAATACTCAACAGAATATCCTGAAATTTCAGGATTCAATACTCAAACAACAACCCTCAACCCTCAGCCCTCATCCTCAATCCTCAATCCTCAATCATCAATCCTCAATCCTCAATATTCAATCCTCAATATTCAATCCTCAATCCTCAGTCCACAAACCTCAATTCTGAATCCTCAATCCTGCATCCTCAATCTTCAATCCTCAATGCTCAATCCTCAATTCTCAATCCTCAACACTCAAACCTCAGACCTCAAACATCAATACTCAACCCTCAGTCCTCGTCCTCAATCCACAACCATCAATCCTCAATCCTCAATTTTCAATCATCAATATTCAATCTTCTGTCCTCAATCCTCAATCCTCAATCCTCAATCCTCAATCCTCAATGTTCAATCCGCAATACCCAATCCTCAATCTTCAATCCTCAATCCCCAATCCTCAATCCTCAATCCTCAATCCTCAATCCTCAATCCTCAGTCCTCAAACCTCAATCCTGAATCCTCAATCCTGAATCCTCAATCTTCAGCCCTCAGTCCTCAACAATCAGTTGTCAATCCTCAATCCTCAGTAGAATATTCTCAATTCACAGCTTTCAATACGCAATACTCAATCTGCAATCTTCAAATCTCAATCCACAAACATCAATTCTCATCACTCAACCCTGAACGCTCAGTCCTCAATGTTCAATTCTCAATCCTCAATTCTCAATCTTCAATCCTCAATACTGAATCCTCAATCATCAATCCTCAATCCTCAATCCTCAATCCTCAATCCTCAATCCTCAATCCTCAGTAATCAATCCTCAATCTTCAATACTCAATCGTCAATCCTCAGCCCTCAATCCTCAATCCTCAATCCTCGTTCTTCAAACCTCAAACCTCAATCCTCAATCCTCAATCTTCAAACCTCAATACTCAATATTCAATCCTCAATCCTCAATCCTCAATCCTCAATCCTCAATCTTCAATCCTCAATCCTCAATCCTCAATCCTCAATCCTCAATCCTCAATCCTCAATCCTCAATCCTCAACCTTCAATCCTCAATACTCAATCTTCAACCCTCAATCCTCAATCCCCAATTCTCTATACTCAATCCTCAATCCTCAATCCTCAATATTCAATTCTCAATCCTCAGTCCACAAACCTCAATTCTGAATCCTCAATCCTGCATCCTCAATCTTCAATCCTCAATGCTCAATCCTCAATTCTCAATCCTCAATCCTCAATCCTCAGACCTCAAACATCAATACTCAACCCTCAGTCCTCGTCCACAATCCACAACCATCAATCCTCAATCCTCAATCTTCAATCATCAATATTCAATCTTCTGTCCTCAATCCTCAATCCTCAATCCTCAATCCTCAATCCTCAATGTTCAATCCGCAATACCCAATCCTCAATCGTCAATCCTCAATCCCCAATCCTCAATCCTCAATCCTCAATCCTCAATCCTCAATCCTCAGTCCTCAAACCTCAATCCTGAATCCTCAATCCTGAATCCTCAATCTTCAGCCCTCAGTCCTCAACAATCAGTTGTCAATCCTCAGTCCTCAGTAGAATATTCTCAATTCACAGAATTTCAATACGCAATACTCAATCTGCAATCTTCAAATCTCAATCCACAAACATCAATTCTCATCACTCAACCCTGAACGCTCAGTCCTCAATGTTCAATTCTCAATCCTCAATTCTCAATCTTCAATCCTCAATACTGAATCCTCAATCCTCAATCCTCAACCCTCAATCCTCAATCCTCAATCCTCAATCCTCAATCCTCAATCCTCAGTAATCAATCCTCAATCTTCAATACTCAATCGTCAATCCTCAGTCCTCAATCTTCAATCCTCAATCCTCAATCCTCAATCCTCAATCCTCAATTCTCAATTCTCAATCCTCAATCCCCAATCCTCAATCTTCAATCCTCATTAATCAATCTCCAATCCTAGATCCTGAATCCCCAATCCTCAATCCTTAATCCTCAACATTCAATCCTCAATCCCCAGTCCACAATCTTCAATCCTCAATGTTCAATACTCAACCTTCAATCCTCAATTCTCAATCTTCAATCCTCAATCCTCAATCCTCAATCCTCAATCCTCAATTCTCATTCTTCAATCCTCAATACCCAATCCTCAATCTTCAATCCTCAATCCTCAATCCTCAATTCTCAATCCTCAATCCTCAATCCTCAATCCTCAATCCCCAATCCTCATACTTCAAACCTCAATCCTCAACCCTCACTCCTCATCCTCAATTCTCAATTCTCAATCCTCAATCCTCAATGCTCAATCTTCTATCATCAATACTCAATCTTCAATCCTCAATCCTCAATCCTGAATCCTCAATCCTCCATCCTCAATATTCAACACACAACCCTCAACCATCAATCCTCACTACTCAATCATCAATCCTCAATTCTCAATACTCAATAGAATATCCTGAATTCTCATGGTTCAATACTCAATCCACAATATTCAATAATCATATCTCAATCCACAAACATCAATTCTCATCACTCAACCCTGACCGCTCAGTCCTCAATGTTCAATCCTCATTCCTCAATTCTCAATTTTCAGTCCTCAATACTGAATCTTCGATCCTCAATCCTCAATCATCAATCCTCAATCCTCAGTCCCCAATCATCAATCTTCAATCCTCAATCCTCAACCCTCAATCCTCAATCCTCAATCCACAGTCCACAGCCCTCAAACCTCAACCCTCAACTCTCAGAACTCATCCTCAATCCTCAATACTCAATCCTCAATCCTCAATCCTCAATCCTCAATCCTCAATCCTCAATCCTCAGTCCTCAATCCTCAATCCTCAATCCTCAACCTTCAATCCTCAATACTCAATCTTCAATCCTCAATCCTCAATCCTCAATCCTCAATCCTCAATCCTCAATCCTCAGTAATCAATCCTCAATCTTCAATACTCAACCTTCAATCCTCAATTCTCAATCTTCAATCCTCAATCCTCAATCCTCAATCCTCAATCCTCAATCCTCAATCCTCAGTAATCAATCCTCAATCTTCAATACTCAATCGTCAATCCTCAGTCCTCAATCCTCAATCCTCAATCCTCGTTCCTCAAACCTCAAACCTCAATCCTCAATCCTCAATCTTCAAACCTCAATACTCAATATTCAATCCTCAATCCTCAATCCTCAATCCTCAATCCTCAATTTTCAATCCTCAATCCTCAACCCTCAATCCTCAATCCTCATTCTGCTATCCTCAATACCCAATCCTCAATCTTCAATACTCAATCCTCAATCCTCAATTCTCAATCTTCAATCCTCAATCCTCAATCCTCAATCCTCAATCCTCAATCCTCATTCTTCAATCCTCAATACCCAATACTCAATCTTCAATCCTCAATCCTCAATCCTCATTTCTCAATCCTCAATCCTCAATACTCAGTCCTCAATCCTCAATCCTCAATCCTCAACCGTCAGTCCTCGTCCTCAATCCTCATCCCTCAATCCTCAATCCTCAACCTTCAATCCTCAATACTCAATATTCAATCCGCAATCCTCAATCATCAATCTTCAATCTTCAATCCTCAATCCTCAATCCTCAATCATCAATCCTCAATCCTCAATCCTCAACCATCAATCCTCAATTCTCAATACTCAATAGAATATCCTGAATTCTCATGGTTCAATACTCAATCCACAATATTCAATAATCATATCTCAATCCACAAACATCAATTCTCATCACTCAACCCTGACCGCTCAGTCCTCAATGTTCAATCCTCATTCCTCAATTCTCAATTTTCAGTCCTCAATACTGAATCTTCGATCCTCAATCCTCAATCATCAATCCTCAATCCTCAGTCCCCAATCATCAATCTTCAATCCTCAATCCTCAACCCTCAATCCTCAATCCTCAATCCACAGTCCACAGCCTTCAAACCTCAACCCTCAACTCTCAGAACTCATCCTCAATCCTCAATACTCAATCCTCAATCCTCAATCCTCAATCATCAATCCTCAATACTCAATCTTCAATCCTCAATCCTCAATCCTCAATCCTCAATCCACAGTCCTTAGCCCTCAAACCTCAACCCTCAACTCTCAGAACTCATCCTCAATCCTCAATCCTCAATCCTCAATCCTCAATCCTCAATCTTCAATCCTCAATACTCAATCATCAATCCGCAAACCTCAATCCTCAACCGTCAATCATCGTCCTCAATCCTCAACCCTCAATCCTCAATCCTCAATCCTCAATCTTCAATCCTCAATAATCAATTTCCAATCCTAGTTTCTCAAACCCCAATCCTCAATCCTTAAACCTCAATCTTGAATCCTCAATCCCCAGTCCTCAAACTTCAATCCTCAATGCTCAATCCTCAATCCTCAGTCGTCAGTCCTCAATCCTGAATCCTCAATCCTCAAACCTCAATCCTCAACCGTCAATCCTCGTCCTCAATCCTCAACACTCAATCCTCAATCCTCAATCTTCAATCCACAATACTCAATCTTCAAGCCTCAATCCTCGATCCTCAATCCTCAATCTTCAATCCTCAATCCTCAATCCTCAATCTTCAATCCTCATTCTTCAATCCTCAACGCCCAATCCTCAATCTTCAATCCTCAGTCCTCAATCCTGAATTCTCAATCCTCAATCCTCAGTCCTCAGTCCTCAAACCTCAATCCTCAACCCTCAGACCTCATCCTCAATCCTCAATCCTCAACCCCCAATCCTCAATCTTCAATCCTCAATACTCAATCTGCAATACTCAATCCTCAATTCTCAATCCTCAATACTCAATCCTCAAACGTCAATCCTCCATCCCCAATCCTCAATCATCAATCGTCAATCCTCAATCCTCAATCCTCAATCCTCAACCTTCAATCCTCAATACTCAATCTTCAACCCTCAATCCTCAATCCCCAATTCTCTATACTCAATCCTCAATCCTCAATCCTGAATATTCAATTCTCAATCCTCAGTCCACAAACCTCAATTCTGAATCCTCAATCCTGCATCCTCAATCTTCAATCCTCAATGCTCAATCCTCAATTCTCAATCCTCAATCCTCAATCCCCAGACCTCAAACATCAATACTCAACCCTCAGTCCTCGTCCACAATCCACAACCATCAATCCTCAATCCTCAATCTTTAATCATCAATATTCAACCTTCTGTCCTCAATCCTCAATCCTCAATCCCCAATCCTCAATCCTCAATGTTCACTCCGCAATAACCAATCCTCAATCGTCAATCCTCAATCCCCAATCCTCAATCCTCAATCCTCAATCCTCAATCCTCAATCCTCAGTCCTCAATCCTCAATCCTCAATCCTCAACCTTCAATCCTCAATACTCAATCTTCAATCCTCAATCCTCAATCCTCAATCCTCAATCCTCAATCCTCAATCCTCAATCCTCAATCCTCAATCCTCAGTAATCAATCCTCAATCTTCAATACTCAATCGTCAATCCTCAGTCCTCAATCCTCAATCCTCAATCCTCGTTCCTCAAACCTCAAACCTCAATCCTCAATCCTCAATCTTCAAACCTCAATACTCAATATTCAATCCTCAATCCTCAATCCTCAATCCTCAATCCTCAATTTTCAATCCTCAATCCTCAACCCTCAATCCTCAATCCTCATTCTGCTATCCTCAATACCCAATCCTCAATCTTCAATACTCAATCCTCAATCCTCAATTCTCAATCATCATTCCTCAATCCTCAATCCTCAATCCTCAATCCTCAATCCTCATTCTTCAATCCTCAATACCCAATAATCAATCTTCAATCCTCAATCCTCAATCCTCATTTCTCAATCCTCAATCCTCAATCCTCAGTCCTCAATCCTCAATCCTCAATCCTCAACCGTCAGTCCTCGTCCTCAATCCTCATCCCTCAATCCTCAATCCTCAACCTTCAATCCTCAATACTCAATATTCAATCCGCAATCCTCAATCATCAATCTTCAATCTTCAATCCTCAATCCTCAATCCTCAATCATCAATCCTCAATCCTCAATCCTCAACCATCAATCCTCAATTCTCAATACTCAACAGAATATCCTGAAATTTCAGGATTCAATACTCAAACAACAACCCTCAACCCTCAGCCCTCATCCTCAATCCTCAATCCTCAATCCTCAATCCTCAATCCTCAATATTCAACCCTCAATCCTCAATCCCCAATTCTCTATACTCAATCCTCAATCCTCAATCCTCAATATTCAATCCTCAATCCTCAGTCCACAAACCTCAATTCTGAATCCTCAATCCTGCATCCTCAATCTTCAGTCCTCAATGCTCAATCCTCAATTCTCAATCCTCAACACTCAATCCTCAGACCTCAAACATCAATACTCAACACTCAGTCCTCAATCTTCAAACCTCAATACTCAATATTCAATCCTCAATCCTCAATCCTCAATCCTCAATCCTCAATCTTCAATCCTCAATCCTCAATCCTCAATCCTCAATCCTCAATCCTCAATCCTCAATCCTCAATCCTCAACCTTCAATCCTCAATACTCAATCTTCAACCCTCAATCCTCAATCCCCAATTCTCTATACTCAATCCTCAATCCTCAATCCTCAATATTCAATTCTCAATCCTCAGTCCACAAACCTCAATTCTGAATCCTCAATCCTGCATCCTCAATCTTCAATCCTCAATGCTCAATCCTCAATTCTCAATCCTCAATCCTCAATCCTCAGACCTCAAACATCAATACTCAACCCTCAGTCCTCGTCCACAATCCACAACCATCAATCCTCAATCCTCAATCTTCAATCATCAATATTCAATCTTCTGTCCTCAATCCTCAATCCTCAATCCTCAATCCTCAATCCTCAATGTTCAATCCGCAATACCCAATCCTCAATCGTCAATCCTCAATCCCCAATCCTCAATCCTCAATCCTCAATCCTCAATCCTCAATCCTCAGTCCTCAAACCTCAATCCTGAATCCTCAATCCTGAATCCTCAATCTTCAGCCCTCAGTCCTCATCAATCAGTTGTCAATCCTCAGTCCTCAGTAGAATATTCTCAATTCACAGAATTTCAATACGCAATACTCAATCTGCAATCTTCAAATCTCAATCCACAAACATCAATTCTCATCACTCAACCCTGAACGCTCAGTCCTCAATGTTCAATTCTCAATCCTCAATTCTCAATCTTCAATCCTCAATACTGAATCCTCAATCCTCAATCCTCAACCGTCAATCCTCAATCCTCAATCCTCAATCCTCAATCCTCAATCCTCAGTAATCAATCCTCAATCTTCAATACTCAATCGTCATTCCTCAGTCCTCAATCTTCAATCCTCAATCCTCAATCCTCAATCCTCAATCCTCAATTCTCAATTCTCAATCCTCAATCCCCAATCCTCAATCTTCAATCCTCATTAATCAATCTCCAATCCTAGATCCTGAATCCCCAATCCTCAATCCTTAATCCTCAACATTCAATCCTCAATCCCCAGTCCACAATCTTCAATCCTCAATGTTCAATACTCAACCTTCAATCCTCAATTCTCAATCTTCAATCCTCAATCCTCAATCCTCAATCCTCAATCCTCAATCCTCATTCTTCAATCCTCAATACCCAATCCTCAATCTTCAATCCTCAATCCTCAATCCTCAATTCTCAATCCTCAATCCTCAATCCTCAATCCTCAATCCCCAATCCTCATACTTCAAACCTCAATCCTCAACCCTCACTCCTCATCCTCAATTCTCAATTCTCAATCCTCAATCCTCAATGCTCAATCTTCTATCATCAATACTCAATCTTCAATCCTCAATCCTCAATCCTGAATCCTCAATCCTCCATCCTCAATATTCAACACACAACCCTCAACCATCAATCCTCACTACTCAATCATCAATCCTCAATTCTCAATACCCAATAGAATATCCTGAATTCTCATGGTTCAATACTCAATCCACAATATTCAATAATCATATCTCAATCCACAAACATCAATTCTCATCACTCAACCCTGACCGCTCAGTCCTCAATGTTCAATCCTCATTCCTCAATTCTCAATCTTCAGTCCTCAATACTGAATCTTCGATCCTCAATCCTCAATCATCAATCCTCAATCCTCAGTCCCCAATCATGAATCTTCAATCCTCAATCCTCAATCCTCAATACTCAATCCTCAATCCACAGTCCACAGCCCTCAAACCTCAACCCTCAACTCTCAGAACTCATCCTCAATCCTCAATACTCAATCCTCAATCCTCAATCCTCAATCATCAATCCTCAATACTCAATCTTCAATCCTCAATCCTCAATCCTCAATCCTCAATCCACAGTCCTTAGCCCTCAAACCTCAACCCTCAACTCTCAGAACTCATCCTCAATCCTCAATCCTCAATCCTCAATCCTCAATCCTCAATCTTCAATCCTCAATACTCAATCATCAATCCGCAAACCTCAATCCTCAACCGTCAATCATCGTCCTCAATCCTCAACCCTCAATCCTCAATCCTCAATCCTCAATCTTCAATCCTCAATAATCAATCTCCAATCCTAGTTTCTCAAACCCCAATCCTCAATCCTTAAACCTCAATCTTGAATCCTCAATCCCCAGTCCTCAAACTTCAATCCTCAATGCTCAATCCTCAATCCTCAGTCGTCAGTCCTCAATCCTCAATCCTCAATCCTCAAACCTCAATCCTCAACCGTCAATCCTCGTCCTCAATCCTCAACACTCAATCCTCAATCCTCAATCTTCAATCCACAATACTCAATCTTCAAGCCTCAATCCTCGATCCTCAATCCTCAATCTTCAATCCTCAATCCTCAATCCTCAATCTTCAATCCTCATTCTTCAATCCTCAACGCCCAATCCTCAATCTTCAATCCTCAGTCCTCAATCCTCAATTCTCAATCCTCAATCCTCAGTCCTCAGTCCTCAAACCTCAATCCTCAACCCTCAGACCTCATCCTCAATCCTCAATCCTCAACCCCCAATCCTCAACCTTCAATCCTCAATACTCAATCTGCAATACTCAATCCTCAATTCTCAATCCTCAATACTCAATCCTCAAACGTCAATCCTCCATCCCCAATCCTCAATCATCAATCGTCAATCCTCAATCCTCAATCCTCAATCCTCAACCTTCAATCCTCAATACTCAATCTTCAACCCTCAATTCTCAATCCCCAATTCTCTATACTCAATCCTCAATCCTCAATCCTCAATATTCAATTCTCAATCCTCAGTCCACAAACCTCAATTCTGAATCTTCAATCCTGCATCCTGAATCTTCAATCCTCAATGCTCAATCCTCAATTCTCAATCCTCAATCCTCAATCCCCAGACCTCAAACATCAATACTCAACCCTCAGTCCTAGTCCACAATCCACAACCATCAATCCTCAATCCTCAATCTTTAATCATCAATATTCAACCTTCTGTCCTCAATCCTCAATCCTCAATCCTCAATCCTCAATCCTCAATGTTCACTCCGCAATAACCAATCTTCAATCGTCAATCCTCAATCCCCAATCCTCAATCCTCAATCCTCAATCCTCAATCCTCAATCCTCAGTCCTCAAACCTCAATCCTGAATCCTCAATCTTCAGCCCTCAGTCCTCAACAATCAGTTGTCAATCCTCAGTCCTCAGTAGAATATTCTCAATTCACAGCTTTCAATACGCAATACTCAATCTGCAATCTTCAAATCTCCATCCACAAACATCAATTCTCATCACTCAACCCTGAACGCTCAGTCCTCAATGTTCAATTCTCAATCCTCAATTCTCAATCTTCAATCCTCAATACTGAATCCTCAATCCTCAATCCTCAACCCTCAATCCTCAATCCTCAATCCTCAATCCTCAATCCTCAATCCTCAGTAATCAATCCTCAATCTTCAATACTCAATCGTCAATCCTCAGTCCTCAATCCTCAATCCTCAATCCTCGTTCCTCAAACCTCAAACCTCAATCCTCAATCCTCAATCTTCAAACCTCAACACTCAATATTCAATCCTCAATCCTCAATCCTCAATCCACAATCCTCAATTTTCAATCCTCAATTCTCAATTCTCAACCCTCAATCCTCAATCCTCATACTGCTATCCTCAATACCCAATCCTCAATCTTCAATACTCAATCCTCAATCCTCAATTCTCAATCTTCAATCCTCAATCCTCAATCCTCAATCCTCAATCCTCATTCTTCAATCCTCAATACCCAATACTCAATCTTCAATCCTCAATCCTCAATCCTCATTTCTCAATCCTCAATCCTCAATCCTCAGTCCTCAATCCTCAATCCTCAATCCTCAACCGTCAGTCCTCGTCCTCAATCCTCAACCCTCAATCCTCAATCCTCAACCTTCAATCCTCAATACTCAATATTCAATCCGCAATCCTCAATCCTCAATCTTCAATCTTCAATCCTCAATCCTCAATCCTCAATCCTCAATCCTCAATCCTCAATCCTCAATCCTTAATCCTCAATCCTCAATCCTCAATCCTCAATCCTCAGTAATCAATCCTCAATCTTCAATACTCAAACGTCAATCCTCAGTCCTCAATCCTCAATCCTCAATCCTCGTTCCTCAAACCTCAATCCTCAACCCTCGGTCGTCATCCTCAATTCTCAATTCTCAATTCTCAATCCTCAATCCTCAATCCTCAATCTTCAATCCTCATTAATCAATCTCCAATCCCAGATCCTGAATCCCCAATCCTCAATCCTTAATCCTCAACCTTCAATCCTCAATCCCCAGTCCTCAATCTTCAGTCCTCAATGTTCAACTCTCAATCCTCAATCCTCAGTCCTCAATCCTCAATCCTCAATCCTCAAACCTCAATCCTCAACCGTCAGTCCTCGTCCACAATCCTCAACCATCAATCCTCAATCCGCAATCTTCAATCCTCAATCCTCAATCTTCAATACACAATCCTCAATCCTCAATCCTCAATCCTCAATGTTCAATCCGCAATACCCAATCCTCAATCTTCAATCCTCAATCCCCAATCCTCAATCCTCAATCCTCAATCCTCAATCCTCAATCCTCAGTCCTCAAACCTCAATCCTGAATCCTCAATCCTGAATCCTCAATCTTCAGCCCTCAGTCCTCAACAATCAGTTGTCAATCCTCAATCCTCAGTAGAATATTCTCAATTCACAGCTTTCAATAGGCAATACTCAATCTGCAATCTTCAAATCTCAATCCACAAACATCAATTCTCATCACACAACCCTGAACGCTCAGTCCTCAATGTTCAATTCTCAATCCTCAATTCTCAATCTTCAATCCTCAATACTGAATCCTCAATCCTCAATCCTCAATCCTCAATCCTCAATCCTCAATCCTCAATCCTCAATCCTCAGTAATCAATCCTCAATCTTCAATTCTCAATCGTCAATCCTCAGCCCTCAATCCTCAATCCTCAATCCTCGTTCCTCAAACCTCAAACCTCAATCCTCAATCCTCAATCTTCAAACCTCAATACTCAATATTCAATCCTCAATCCTCAATCCTCAATCCTCAATCTTCAATCCTCAATCCTCAATCCTCAGTCCTCAATCCTCATTCTTCAATCCTCAATACCCAATCCTCAATCTTCAATACTCAATCCTCAATCCTCAATTCTCAATCTTCAATCCTCAATCCTCAATCCTCAAACCTCAATCCTCAACCGTCAGTCCTCGTCCTCAATCCTCAACCATCAATCCTCAATCGGCAACCTTCAACCCTCAATTCTCAATCTTCAATACTCAATCCTCAATCCTCAATTCTCAATCTTCAATCCTCAATCCTCAACCCTCAATCCTCAATACTCATTCTTCAATCCTCAATACCCAATCCTCAATCTTCAATCCTCAATCCTCAATCCTCAATTCTCAATCCTCAATCCTCAATCCTCAATCCTCAATCCCCAATCCTCATTCTTCAAACCTCAATCCTCAAACTTCAGGCCTCAACCTCAATTCCCAATTCTCAATCCTCAATCCTCAATCCTCAATCTTCAATCCTCAATGCTCCATCCTCAATCCTCAATCCTCAGTCCTCAATCCTCAATCCTCAATCCTCAAACCTCAGTCCTCAACCGTCCGTCCTCGTCCTCAATCCTCAGCCCTCAATCCTCAATGCTCAATCTTCAATCATCAATACTCAATCTTCAATCCTCAATCCTCAATCCTCAATCCTCAATCCTCCATCCTCAATATTCAACACACAACCCTCCACCATCAATCCTCAATACTCAATCATCAATCCTCAATTCTCAATACTCAATAGAATATCCTGAATTCTCATGGTTCAATACTCAATCCACAATATTCAATAATCAAATCTCAATACACAAACATCATTTCTCACCACTCAAACCTGAACGCTCAGTCCTCAACGTTCAATCCTCATTCGTCAGTACTCAATCTTCAATCCTCAATACTGAATCTTCAATCCTCAATCCTCAATCCTGAATCTTCAATCCTCCGTCCCCAATCCTCAATCCTCATTCTTCAATCCTCAATACCCAATCCTCAATCTTCAATACTCAATCCTCAATCCTCAATTCTCAATCGTCAATCCTCAATCCTCAATCCTCAATCCTCAATCCTCAATCCTCATTCTTCAATCCTCAATACCCAATACTCAATCTTCAATCCTCAATCCTCAATCCTCATTTCTCAATCCTCAATCCTCAATCCTCAGTCCTCAATCCTCAATCCTCAACCCTCAATCCTCAATCCCCAACCTTCAATCCTCAATACTCAATATTCAATCCGCAATCCTCAATCCTCAATCTTCAATCTTCAATCCTCAATCTTCAATACTCAATCGTCAATCCTCAGTCCTCAATCCTCAATCCTCAATCCTCGTTCCTCAAACCTCAATCCTCAACCCTCGGTCGTCATCCTCAATTCTCAATTCTCAATTCTCAATCCTCAATCCTCAATCCTCAATCTTCAATCCTCATTAATCAATCTCCAATCCCAGATCCTGAATCCCCAATACTCAATCCTTAATCCTCAACCTTCAATCCTCAATCCCCAGTCCTCAATCTTCAGTCCTCAATGTTCAATTCTCAATACTCAATCCTCAGTCCTCAATCCTCAATCCTCAATCCTCAATCCTCCATCCTCAATATTCAACACACAACCCTCCACCATCAATCCTCAATACTCAATCATCAATCCTCAATTCTCAATACTCAATAGAATATCCTGAATTCTCATGGTTCAATACTCAATCCACAATATTCAATAATCAAATCTCAATACACAAAAATCATTTCTTACCACTCAAACCTGAACGCTCAGTCCTCAACGTTCAGTCCTCATTCGTCAGTACTCAATCTTCAATCCTCAATACTGAATATTCAATCCTCAATCCTCAATCCTCAATCTTCAATCCTCAGCCCCCAATCCTCAATCTTCAATCCTCAATCCTCAATCCTCAATCCTCATTCCTCAATCCACAGTCCTTAGCCCTCAAACCTCAACCCTCAACTCTGAGACCTCATTCTCAATCCTCAATACTCAATCCTCAATCCTCAATTATCAATCTTCAATCCTCAATACTCAATCTTCAATCATCAATCCTCAATCCTCAATACTCAACCATCAATCCTCAATTCTCAATACTCAACAGAATATCCTGAAATTTCAGGATTCAATACTCAAACAACAACCCTCAACCCTCAGCCCTCATCCTCAATCCTCAATCCTCAATCCTCAATCCTCAATCCTCAATCCTCAATATTCAATCCTCAATATTCAATCCTCAATCCTCAGTCCACAAACCTCAATTCTGAATCCTCAATCCTGCATCCTCAATCTTCAATCCTCAATGCTCAATCCTCAATTCTCAATCCTCAACACTCAATCCTCAGACCTCAAACATCAATACTCAACCCTCAGTCCTCGTCCTCAATCCACAACCATCAATCCTCAATCCTCAATTTTCAATCATCAATATTCAATCTTCTGTCCTCAATCCTCAATCGTCAATCCTCAATCCTCAATCCTCAATGTTCAATCCGCAATACCCAATCCTCAATCTTCAATCCTCAATCCCCAATCCTCAATCCTCAATCCTCAATCCTCAATCCTCAATCCTCAGTCCTCAAACCTCAATCCTGAATCCTCAATCCTGAATCCTCAATCTTCAGCCCTCAGTCCTCAACAATCAGTTGTCAATCCTCAATCCTCAGCAGAATATTCTCAATTCACAGCTTTCAATACGCAATACTCAATCTGCAATCTTCAAATCTCAATCCACAAACATCAATTCTCATCACTCAACCCTGAACGCTCAGTCCTCAATGTTCAATTCTCAATCCTCAATTCTCAATCTTCAATCCTCAATACTGAATCCTCAATCATCAATCCTCAATCCTCAATCCTCAATCCTCAATCCTGAATCCTCAATCCTCAGTAATCAATCCTCAATCTTCAATACTCAATCGTCAATCCTCAGCCCTCAATCATCAATCCTCAATCCTCGTTCTTCAAACCTCAAACCTCAATCCTCAATCCTCAATCTTCAAACCTCAATACTCAATATTCAATCCTCAATCCTCAATCCTCAATCCTCAATCCTCAATCTTCAATCCTCAATCCTCAATCCTCAATCCTCAATCCTCAATCCTCAATCCTCAATCCTCAATCCTCAACCTTCAATCCTCAATACTCAATCTTCAACCCTCAATCCTCAATCCCCAATTCTCTATACTCAATCCTCAATCCTCAATCCTCAATATTCAATTCTCAATCCTCAGTCCACAAACCTCAATTCTGAATCCTCAATCCTGCATCCTCAATCTTCAATCCTCAATGCTCAATCCTCAATTCTCAATCCTCAATCCTCAATCCTCAGACCTCAAACATCAATACTCAACCCTCAGTCCTCGTCCACAATCCACAACCATCAATCCTCAATCCTCAATCTTCAATCATCAATATTCAATCTTCTGTCCTCAATCCTCAATCCTCAATCCTCAATCCTCAATCCTCAATGTTCAATCCGCAATACCCAATCCTCAATCGTCAATCCTCAATCCCCAATCCTCAATCCTCAATCCTCAATCCTCAATCCTCAATCCTCAGTCCTCAAACCTCAATCCTGAATCCTCAATCCTGAATCCTCAATCTTCAGCCCTCAGTCCTCAACAATCAGTTGTCAATCCTCAGTCCTCAGTAGAATATTCTCAATTCACAGAAATTCAATACGCAATACTCAATCTGCAATCTTCAAATCTCAATCCACAAACATCAATTCTCATCACTCAACCCTGAACGCTCAGTCCTCAATGTTCAATTCTCAATCCTCAATTCTCAATCTTCAATCCTCAATACTGAATCCTCAATCCTCAATCCTCAACCCTCAATCCTCAATCCTCAATCCTCAATCCTCAATCCTCAATCCTCAGTAATCAATCCTCAATCTTCAATACTCAATCGTCAATCCTCAGTCCTCAATCTTCAATCCTCAATCCTCAATCCTCAATCCTCAATCCTCAATTCTCAATTCTCAATCCTCAATCCCCAATCCTCAATCTTCAATCCTCATTAATCAATCTCCAATCCTAGATCCTGAATCCCCAATCCTCAATCCTAAATCCTCAACATTCAATCCTCAATCCCCAGTCCACAATCTTCAATCCTCAATGTTCAATACTCAACCTTCAATCCTCAATGCTCAATCTTCAATCCTCAATCCTCAATCCTCAATCCTCAATCCTCAATTCTCATTCTTCAATCCTCAATACCCAATCCTCAATCTTCAATCCTCAATCCTCAATCCTCAATTCTCAATCCTCAATCCTCAATCCTCAATCCTCAATCCCCAATCCTCATACTTCAAACCTCAATCCTCAACCCTCACTCCTCATCCTCAATTCTCAATTCTCAATCCTCAATCCTCAATGCTCAATCTTCTATCATCAATACTCAATCTTCAATCCTCAATCCTCAATCCTGAATCCTCAATCCTCCATCCTCAATATTCAACACACAACCCTCAACCATCAATCCTCACTACTCAATCATCAATCCTCAATTCTCAATACTCAATAGAATATCCTGAATTCTCATGGTTCAATACTCAATCCACAATATTCAATAATCATATCTCAATCCACAAACATCAATTCTCATCACTCAACCCTGACCGCTCAGTCCTCAATGTTCAATCCTCATTCCTCAATTCTCAATCTTCAGTCCTCAATACTGAATCTTCGATCCTCAATCCTCAATCATCAATCCTCAATCCTCAGTCCCCAATCATCAACCTTCAATCCACAATCCTCAACCCTCCATCCTCAATCCTCAATCCACAGTCCACAGCCCTCAAACCTCAACCCTCAACTCTCAGAACTCATCCTCAATCCTCAATACTCAATCCTCAATCCTCAATCCTCAATCATCAATCCTCAATACTCAATCTTCAATCCTCAATCCTCAATCCTCAATCCTCAATCCACAGTCCTTAGCCCTCAAACCTCAACCCTCAACTCTCAGAACTCATCCTCAATCCTCAATCCTCAATCCTCAATCCTCAATCCTCAATCTTCAATCCTCAATACTCAATCATCAATCCGCAAACCTCAATCCTCAACCGTCAATCATCGTCCTCAATCCTCAACCCTCAATCCTCAATCCTCAATCCTCAATCTTCAATCCTCAATAATCAATTTCCAATCCTAGTTTCTCAAACCCCAATCCTCAATCCTTAAACCTCAATCTTGAATCCTCAATCCCCAGTCCTCAAACTTCAATCCTCAATGCTCAATCCTCAATCCTCAGTCGTCAGTCCTCAATCCTCAATCCTCAATCCTCAAACCTCAATCCTCAACCGTCAATCCTCGTCCTCAATCCTCAACACTCAATCCTCAATCCTCAATCTTCAATCCACAATACTCAATCTTCAAGCCTCAATCCTCGATCCTCAATCCTCAATCTTCAATCCTCAATCCTCAATCCTCAATCTTCAATCCTCATTCTTCAATCCTCAACGCCCAATCCTCAATCTTCAATCCTCAGTCCTCAATCCTGAATTCTCAATCCTCAATCCTCAGTCCTCAGTCCTCAAACCTCAATCCTCAACCCTCAGACCTCATCCTCAATCCTCAATCCTCAACCCCCAATCCTCAATCTTCAATCCTCAATACTCAATCTGCAATACTCAATCCTCAATTCTCAATCCTCAATACTCAATCCTCAAACGTCAATCCTCCATCCCCAATCCTCAATCATCAATCGTCAATCCTTAATCCTCAATCCTCAATCCTCAACCTTCAATCCTCAATACTCAATCTTCAACCCTCAATCCTCAATCCCCAATTCTCTATACTCAATCCTCAATCCTCAATCCTCAATATTCAATTCTCAATCCTCAGTCCACAAACCTCAATTCTGAATCCTCAACCCTGCATCCTCAATCTTCAATCCTCAATGCTCAATCCTCAATTCTCAATCCTCAATCCTCAATCCCCAGACCTCAAACATCAATACTCAACCCTCAGTCCTCGTCCACAATCCACAACCATCAATCCTCAATCCTCAATCTTTAATCATCAATATTCAACCTTCTGTCCTCAATCCTCAATCCTCAATCCTCAATCCTCAATCCTCAATGTTCACTCCGCAATAACCAATCCTCAATCGTCAATCCTCAATCCCCAATCCTCAATCCTCAATCCTCAATCCTCAATCCTCAATCCTCAGTCCTCAAACCTCAATCCTGAATCCTTAATCCTGAATCCTCAATCTTCAGCCCTCAGTCCTCAACAATCAGTTGTCAATCCTCAGTCCTCAGTAGAATATTCTCAATTCACAGCTTTCAATACGCAATACTCAATCTGCAATCTTCAAATCTCAATCCACAAACATCAATTCTCATCACTCAACCCTGAACGCTCAGTCCTCAATGTTCAATTCTCAATCCTCAATTCTCAATCTTCAATCCTCAATACTGAATCCTCAATCCTCAATCCTCAACCCTCAATCCTCAATCCTCAATCCTCAATCCTCAATCCTCAATCCTCAGTAATCAATCCTCAATCTTCAATACTCAATCGTCAATCCTCAGTCCTCAATCCTCAATCCTCAATCCTCGTTCCTCAAACCTCAAACCTCAATCCTCAATCCTCAATCTTCAAACCTCAATACTCAATATTCAATCCTCAATCCTCAATCCTCAATCCTCAATCCTCAATTTTCAATCCTCAATCCTCAACCCTCAATCCTCAATCCTCATTCTGCTATCCTCAATACCCAATCCTCAATCTTCAATACTCAATCCTCAATCCTCAATTCTCAATCTTCAATCCTCAATCCTCAATCCTCAATCCTCAATCCTCAATCCTCATTCTTCAATCCTCAATACCCAATACTCAATCTTCAATCCTCAATCCTCAATCCTCATTTCTCAATCCTCAATCCTCAATCCTCAGTCCTCAATCCTCAATCCTCAATCCTCAACCGTCAGTCCTCGTCCTCAATCCTCATCCCTCAATCCTCAATCCTCAACCTTCAATCCTCAATACTCAATATTCAATCCGCAATCCTCAATCATCAATCTTCAATCTTCAATCCTCAATCCTCAATCCTCAATCATCAATCCTCAATCCTCAATCCTCAATCCATAATCCTCAATCCTCAATCCTCAATCCTCAATCCTCAGTAATCAATCCTCAATCTTCAATACTCAATCGTCAATCCTCAGTCCTCAATCCTCAATCCTCAATCCTCGTTCCTCAAACCTCAATCGTCAACCCTCGGTCGTCATCCTCAATTCTCAATTCTCAATTCTCAATCCTCAATCCTCAATCCTCAATCTTCAATCCTCATTAATCAATCTCCAATCCCAGATCCTGAATCCCCAATCCTCAATCCTTAATCCTCAACCTTCAATCCTCAATCCCCAGTCCTGAATCTTCAGTCCTCAATGTTCAATTCTCAATCCTCAATCCTCAGTCCTCAATCCTCAATCCTCAATCCTCAAACCTCAATCCTCAACCGTCAGTCCTCGTCCTCAACCGTCAGTCCTCAAACCTCAATCCTGAATCCTCAATCCTGAATCCTCAATCTTCAGCCCTCAGTCCTCCACAATCAGTTGTCAATCCTCAATCCTCAGTAGAATATTCTCAATTCACAGCTTTCAATACGCAATACTCAATCTGCAATCTTCAAATCTCAATCCACAAACATCAATTCTCATCACTAAACCCTGAACGCTCAGTCCTCAATGTTCAATTCTCAATCCTCAATTCTCAATCTTCAATCCTCAATACTGAATCCTCAATCCTCAATCCTCAATCCTCAATCCTCAATCCTCAATCCTCAATCCTCAATCCTCAGTAATCAATCCTCAATCTTCAATTCTCAATCGTCAATCCTCAGCCCTCAATCCTCAATCCTCAATCCTCGTTCCTCAAACCTCAAACCTCAATCCTCAATCCTCAATCTTCAAACCTCAATACTCAATATTCAATCCTCAATCCTCAATCCTCAATCCTCAATCCTCAATCTTCAATCCTCAATCCTCAATCCTCAGTCCTCAATCCTCATTCTTCAATCCTCAATACCCAATCCTCAATCTTCAATACTCAATCCTCAATCCTCAATTCTCAATCTTCAATCCTCAATCCTCAATCCTCAATCCTCAATCCTCATTCTTCAATCCTCAATACCCAATACTCAATCTTCAATCCTCAATCCTCAATCCTCATTTCTCAATCCTCAATCCTCAATCCTCAGTCCTCAATCCTCAATCCTCAACCGTCAATCCTCAATCCCCAACCTTCAATTCTCAATACTCAATATTCAATCCGCAATCCTCAATCCTCAATCTTCAATCTTCAATCCTCAATCCTCAATCCTCAATCCTCAATCCTCAGTCCTCAATCCTCAATCCTTAATACTCAATCCTCAGTCCTCAATCCTCAATCCTCAGTAATCAATCCTCAATCTTCAATACTCAATCGTCAATCCTCAGTCCTCAATCCTCAATCCTCAATCCTCGTTCCTCAAACCTCAATCCTCAACCCTCGGTCGTCATCCTGAATTCTCAATTCTCAATTCTCAATCCTTAATCCTCAATCCTCAATCTTCAATCCTCATTAATCAATCTCCAATCCCAGATCCTGAATCCCCAATCCTCAATCCTTAATCCTCAACCTTCAATCCTCAATCCCCAGTACTCAATCTTCAGTCCTCAATGTTCAATTCTCAATACTCAATCCTCAGTCCTCAATCCTCAATCCTCAATCCTTAATCCTCAAACCTCAATCCTCAACCGTCAGTCCTCGTCCTCAATATTCAACACACAACCCTCCACCATCAATCCTCAATACTCAATCATCAATCCTCATTTCTCAATACTCAATAGAATATCCTGAATTCTCATGGTTCAATACTCAATCCACAATATTCAATAATCAAATCTCAATACACAAACATCATTTCTCACCACTCAAACCTGAACGCTCAGTCCTCAACGTTCAATCCTCATTCGTCAGTACTCAATGTTCAATCCTCAATACTGAATCTTCAATCCTCAATCCTCAATCCTCAATCTTCAATCCTCCGTCCCCAATCCTCAATCTTCAATCCTCAATCCTCAATCCTCAATCCTCATTCCTCAATCCACAGTCCTTAGCCCTCAAACCTCAACCCTCAACTCTGAGACCTCATTCTAAATCCTCAATCCTCAATCCTCAATCCTCAATCATCAATCTTCAATCCTCAATACTCAATCATCAATCATCAATCCTCAATCCTCAATACTCAACCATCAATCCTCAATTCTCAATACTCAACAGACTATCCTGAAATTTCAGGATTCAATACTCAAACAACAACCCTCAACCCTCAGCCCTCATCCTCAATCCTCAATCCTCAATCCTCAATCCTCAATCCTCAATATTCAATCCTCAATACTCAATCCTCAATACTCAATCCTCAATTCTCAATCGTCAATCCTTAATCCTGAATCCTCAATCCTCGATCCCCAGTCCTCAACCTTCAATCCTCAATGCTCCATCCTCAATCCTCAATCCTCAGTCCTCATTTCTCAATCCTCAATCCTCAATCCTCAGTCCTCAATCCTCAATCCTCAATCATCAACCGTCAGTCCTCGTGCTCAATCCTCAACCCTCAATCCTCAATCCTCAATCTTCAATCCTCAATACTCAATATTCAATCGTCAATCCTCAATCCTCAATCTTCAATCTTCAATCTTCAATCCTCAATCCTCAACAATCAATCCTCAATCCTCATTCTTCTATCCTCAATACCCAATCCTCAATCTTCAATACTCAATCCTCAATCCTCAATCTTCAATCTTCAAACCAAAATCCTCAATCCCCAATTCTCAATCCTGAATCCTCAATCCTCAATCCTCAATATTCAATCCTCAATACTCAGTCTACAATCCTCAATCCTCAATCCTCAATCCTCAATCCTCGTGCTTCAATCCTCATTACCCAATCCTCAGTCTTCAGTCCTCAATCCTCAATCCTCAACACTCAATCCTCAATCCTCAATCCTCAATCCTTAATCCTCGATCTTCAATCCTCAATACACGACCTTCAATCCTCAATCCTCAATCCTCAATCCTCAATTCTCAATCCTCAATCGTCAGGCTTCAGTACTGAATACTCAATCTTCAATCCTCAATCCTCAATCCTCATTCCTCAATCCTCAATCCTCAATCCTCAATCCTCAATCCTCAATCATCAATCCTCAATCTTCAATACTCAATCCTCAATCCTCAATCATCAATACTCAATCCTCAATCCTCAATCCTCAATCCTCAATACTCAACCATCAATCCTCAATACTCAACCATCAATCCTCAATTCTCAATACTCAATAGAATATCCTGAATTCTCAGGGTTCAATACTCAAACCTCAATCCTCAACCCTCAGCCCTCATTCTCCATCCTCAATCCTCAGTCCTCAATACTCAATCTTCAATCCCCAATACTGAATCTTCAATCCTCAATCCTCAATCCTCAATCCTCAATCCTCAACCCTCAATCCACAATCCCCAATCCTCAATCCTCAACCTTCAATCCTTAATACTCAATCTTCAATCCTCAATCCTCAATCCTCTATCCTCAATCCTCATTGTTCAATCCTCAATACCCAATCCGCAATTTTCGATCCTCAATCCTCAATCCTCATTCTTCAATCCTCAATACACAATCCACAATCTTCAATCCTCAATCCTCAATCCTCAATTCTCAACCCTCAATCCTCAGTCCTCAGTCCTCAGGCCTCAAACCTCAATCCTCAAACCTCAGCCCTCATCCTCAATACTCAATCCTCAATCCTCAATCCTCAATCTTCAATCCTCAATACTCAATCTTCAATAATCAATCCTCAGCTCTCAATCCTCAATACTCAATCCTCAATCGTCAATCCTCAATTCTCAATCCTCAATCTTCAATCCTCAATCCTCAATCCTCCTATCCTCAATCCTCAATCTTCAATCCTCAATCCCCAATCCTCAATCCTCAATCCTCAATCCTCAATCCTCAATCCTCAGTCCTCAAACCTCAATCCTGAATCCTCAATCCTGAATCCTCAATCTTCAGCCCTCAGTGCTCAACAATCAGTTGTCAATCCTCAATCCTCAGTAGAATATTCTCAATTCACAGCTTTCAATACGCAATACTCAATCTGCAATCTTCAAATCTCAATCCACAAACATCAATTCTCATCACTCAACCCTGAACGCTCAGTCCTCAATGTTCAATTCTCAATCCTCAATTCTCAATCTTCAATCCTCAATACTGAATCCTCAATCCTCAATCCTCAATCCTCAATCCTCAATCCTCAATCCTCAATCCTCAATCCTCAATCCTCAATCCTCAGTAATCAATCCTCAATCTTCAATACTCAATCGTCAATCCTCAGTCCTCAATCCTCAATCCTCAATCCTCGTTCCTCAAACCTCAAACCTCAATCCTCAATCCTCAATCTTCAAACCTCAATACTCAATTTTCAATCCTCAATCCTCAATCCTCAATCCTCAATCCTCAATCTTCAATCCTCAATCCTCAACCCTCAATCCTCAATCCTCATTCTTCAATCCTCAATACCCAATCCTCAATCTTCAATACTCAATCCTCAATCCTCAATTCTCAATCTTCAATCCTCAATTCTCAATCCTCAATCCTCATTCTTCAATCCTCAATACCCAATACTCAATCTTCAATCCTCAATCCTCAATCCTCACTTCTCAATCCTCAATCCTCAATCCTCAGTCCTCAATCCTCAATCCTCAATCCTCAACCGTCAGTCCTCGTCATCAATCCTCAACCCTCAATCCTCAATCCTCAACCTTCAATCCTCAATACTCAATATTCAATCCGCAATCCTCAATCCTCAATCTTGAATCTTCAATCCTCAATCCTCAACCCTCAATCCTCAATCCTCAATCCTCAATCCTCAATCCTTAATCCTCAATCCTCAATCCTCAATCCTCAATCCTCAGTAATCAATCCTCAATCTTCAATACTCAATCGTCAATCCTCAGTCCTCAATCCTCAATCCTCAATCCTCGTTCCTCAAACCTCAATCCTCAACCCTCGGTCGTCATCCTCAATTCTCAATTCTCAATTCTCAATCCTCAATCCTCAATCCTCAATCTTCAATCCTCATTAATCAATCTCCAATCCCAGATCCTGAATCCCCAATCCTCAATCCTTAATCCTCAACCTTCAATCCTCAATCCCCAGTCCTGAATCTTCAGTCCTCAATGTTCAATTCTCAATCCTCAATCCTCAGTCCTCAATCCTCAATCCTCAATCCTCAAACCTCAATCCTCAACCGTCAGTCCTCGTCCTCAACCGTCAGTCCTCAAACCTCAATCCTGAATCCTCAATCCTGAATCCTCAATCTTCAGCCCTCAGTCCTCCACAATCAGTTGTCAATCCTCAATCCTCAGTAGAATATTCTCAATTCACAGCTTTCAATACGCAATACTCAATCTGCAATCTTCAAATCTCAATCCACAAACATCAATTCTCATCACTAAACCCTGAACGCTCAGTCCTCAATGTTCAATTCTCAATCCTCAATTCTCAATCTTCAATCCTCAATACTGAATCCTCAATCCTCAATCCTCAATCCTCAATCCTCAATCCTCAATCCTCAATCCTCAATCCTCAGTAATCAATCCTCAATCTTCAATTCTCAATCGTCAATCCTCAGCCCTCAATCCTCAATCCTCAATCCTCGTTCCTCAAACCTCAAACCTCAATCCTCAATCCTCAATCTTCAAACCTCAATACTCAATATTCAATCCTCAATCCTCAATCCTCAATCCTCAATCCTCAATCTTCAATCCTCAATCCTCAATCCTCAGTCCTCAATCCTCATTCTTCAATCCTCAATACCCAATCCTCAATCTTCAATACTCAATCCTCAATCCTCAATTCTCAATCTTCAATCCTCAATCCTCAATCCTCAATCCTCAATCCTCATTCTTCAATCCTCAATACCCAATACTCAATCTTCAATCCTCAATCCTCAATCCTCATTTCTCAATCCTCAATCCTCAATCCTCAGTCCTCAATCCTCAATCCTCAACCGTCAATCCTCAATCCCCAACCTTCAATTCTCAATACTCAATATTCAATCCGCAATCCTCAATCCTCAATCTTCAATCTTCAATCCTCAATCCTCAATCCTCAATCCTCAATCCTCAGTCCTCAATCCTCAATCCTTAATACTCAATCCTCAGTCCTCAATCCTCAATCCTCAGTAATCAATCCTCAATCTTCAATACTCAATCGTCAATCCTCAGTCCTCAATCCTCAATCCTCAATCCTCGTTCCTCAAACCTCAATCCTCAACCCTCGGTCGTCATCCTGAATTCTCAATTCTCAATTCTCAATCCTTAATCCTCAATCCTCAATCTTCAATCCTCATTAATCAATCTCCAATCCCAGATCCTGAATCCCCAATCCTCAATCCTTAATCCTCAACCTTCAATCCTCAATCCCCAGTACTCAATCTTCAGTCCTCAATGTTCAATTCTCAATACTCAATCCTCAGTCCTCAATCCTCAATCCTCAATCCTTAATCCTCAAACCTCAATCCTCAACCGTCAGTCCTCGTCCTCAATATTCAACACACAACCCTCCACCATCAATCCTCAATACTCAATCATCAATCCTCATTTCTCAATACTCAATAGAATATCCTGAATTCTCATGGTTCAATACTCAATCCACAATATTCAATAATCAAATCTCAATACACAAACATCATTTCTCACCACTCAAACCTGAACGCTCAGTCCTCAACGTTCAATCCTCATTCGTCAGTACTCAATGTTCAATCCTCAATACTGAATCTTCAATCCTCAATCCTCAATCCTCAATCTTCAATCCTCCGTCCCCAATCCTCAATCTTCAATCCTCAATCCTCAATCCTCAATCCTCATTCCTCAATCCACAGTCCTTAGCCCTCAAACCTCAACCCTCAACTCTGAGACCTCATTCTAAATCCTCAATCCTCAATCCTCAATCCTCAATCATCAATCTTCAATCCTCAATACTCAATCATCAATCATCAATCCTCAATCCTCAATACTCAACCATCAATCCTCAATTCTCAATACTCAACAGACTATCCTGAAATTTCAGGATTCAATACTCAAACAACAACCCTCAACCCTCAGCCCTCATCCTCAATCCTCAATCCTCAATCCTCAATCCTCAATCCTCAATATTCAATCCTCAATACTCAATCCTCAATACTCAATCCTCAATTCTCAATCGTCAATCCTTAATCCTGAATCCTCAATCCTCGATCCCCAGTCCTCAACCTTCAATCCTCAATGCTCCATCCTCAATCCTCAATCCTCAGTCCTCATTTCTCAATCCTCAATCCTCAATCCTCAGTCCTCAATCCTCAATCCTCAATCATCAACCGTCAGTCCTCGTGCTCAATCCTCAACCCTCAATCCTCAATCCTCAATCTTCAATCCTCAATACTCAATATTCAATCGTCAATCCTCAATCCTCAATCTTCAATCTTCAATCTTCAATCCTCAATCCTCAACAATCAATCCTCAATCCTCATTCTTCTATCCTCAATACCCAATCCTCAATCTTCAATACTCAATCCTCAATCCTCAATCTTCAATCTTCAAACCAAAATCCTCAATCCCCAATTCTCAATCCTGAATCCTCAATCCTCAATCCTCAATATTCAATCCTCAATACTCGGTCTACAATCCTCAATCCTCAATCCTCAATCCTCAATCCTCGTTCTTCAATCCTCATTACCCAATCCTCAGTCTTCAGTCCTCAATCCTCAATCCTCAACACTCAATCCTCAATCCTCAATCCTCAATCCTTAATCCTCGATCTTCAATCCTCAATACACGACCTTCAATCCTCAATCCTCAATCCTCAATCCTCAATTCTCAATCCTCAATCGTCAGGCTTCAGTACTGAATACTCAATCTTCAATCCTCAATCCTCAATCCTCATTCCTCAATCCTCAATCCTCAATCCTCAATCCTCAATCCTCAATCATCAATCCTCAATCTTCAATACTCAATCCTCAATCCTCAATCATCAATACTCAATCCTCAATCCTCAATCCTCAATCCTCAATACTCAACCATCAATCCTCAATACTCAACCATCAATCCTCAATTCTCAATACTCAATAGAATATCCTGAATTCTCAGGGTTCAATACTCAAACCTCAATCCTCAACCCTCAGCCCTCATTCTCCATCCTCAATCCTCAGTCCTCAATACTCAATCTTCAATCCCCAATACTGAATCTTCAATCCTCAATCCTCAATCCTCAATCCTCAATCCTCAACCCTCAATCCACAATCCCCAATCCTCAATCCTCAACCTTCAATCCTTAATACTCAATCTTCAATCCTCAATCCTCAATCCTCTATCCTCAATCCTCATTGTTCAATCCTCAATACCCAATCCGCAATTTTCGATCCTCAATCCTCAATCCTCATTCTTCAATCCTCAATACACAATCCACAATCTTCAATCCTCAATCCTCAATCCTCAATTCTCAACCCTCAATCCTCAGTCCTCAGTCCTCAGGCCTCAAACCTCAATCCTCAAACCTCAGCCCTCATCCTCAATACTCAATCCTCAATCCTCAATCCTCAATCTTCAATCCTCAATACTCAATCTTCAATAATCAATCCTCAGCTCTCAATCCTCAATACTCAATCCTCAATCGTCAATCCTCAATTCTCAATCCTCAATCTTCAATCCTCAATCCTCAATCCTCCTATCCTCAATCCTCAATCTTCAATCCTCAATCCCCAATCCTCAATCCTCAATCCTCAATCCTCAATCCTCAATCCTCAGTCCTCAAACCTCAATCCTGAATCCTCAATCCTGAATCCTCAATCTTCAGCCCTCAGTCCTCAACAATCAGTTGTCAATCCTCAATCCTCAGTAGAATATTCTCAATTCACAGCTTTCAATACGCAACACTCAATCTGCAATCTTCAAATCTCAATCCACAAACATCAATTCTCATCACTCAACCCTGAACGCTCAGTCCTCAATGTTCAATTCTCAATCCTCAATTCTCAATCTTCAATCCTCAATACTGAATCCTCAATCCTCAATCCTCAATCCTCAATCCTCAATCCTCAATCCTCAATCCTCAATCCTCAGTAATCAATCCTCAATCTTCAATACTCAATCGTCAATCCTCAGTCCTCAATCCTCAATCCTCAATCCTCGTTCCTCAAACCTCAAACCTCAATCCTCAATCCTCAATCTTCAAACCTCAATACTCAATTTTCAATCCTCAATCCTCAATCCTCAATCCTCAATCCTCAATCTTCAATCCTCAATCCTCAACCCTCAATCCTCAATCCTCATTCTTCAATCCTCAATACCCAATCCTCAATCTTCAATACTCAATCCTCAATCCTCAATTCTCAATCTTCAATCCTCAATTCTCAATCCTCAATCCTCATTCTTCAATCCTCAATACCCAATACTCAATCTTCAATCCTCAATCCTCAATCCTCACTTCTCAATCCTCAATCCTCAATCCTCAGTCCTCAATCCTCAATCCTCAATCCTCAACCGTCAGTCCTCGTCATCAATCCTCAACCCTCAATCCTCAATCCTCAACCTTCAATCCTCAATACTCAATATTCAATCCGCAATCCTCAATCCTCAATCTTCAATCTTCAATCCTCAATCCTCAACCCTCAATCCTCAATCCTCAATCCTCAATCCTCAATCCTTAATCCTCAATCCTCAATCCTCAATCCTCAATCCTCAGTAATCAATCCTCAATCTTCAATACTCAATCGTCAATCCTCAGTCCTCAATCCTCAATCCTCAATCCTCGTTCCTCAAACCTCAATCCTCAACCCTCGGTCGTCATCCTCAATTCTCAATTCTCAATTCTCAATCCTCAATCCTCAATCCTCAATCTTCAATCCTCATTAATCAATCTCCAATCCCAGATCCTGAATCCCCAATCCTCAATCCTTAATCCTCAACCTTCAATCCTCAATCCCCAGTCCTCAATCTTCAGTCCTCAATGTTCAATTCTCAATCCTCAATCCTCAGTCCTCAATCCTCAATCCTCAATCCTCAAACCTCAATCCTCAACCGTCAGTCCTCGTCCTCAATCCTCAACAATCAGTCCTCAATCCGCAATCTTCAATCCTCAATCCTCAATCTTCAATACTCAATCCTCAATCCTCAATTCTCAATCTTCAATCCTCAATCCTCAACCCTCAATCCTCAATCCTCATTCTTCAATCCTCAATACCCAATCCTCAATCTTCAATCCTCAATCCTCAATCCTCAATTCTCAATCCTCAATTCTCAATCCTCAATCCTCAATCCCCAATCCTCATTCTTCAAACCTCAATCCTCAACCTTCAGTCCTCATCCTCAATTCCCAATTCTCAATCCTCAATCCTCAATCCTCAATCTTCAATCCTCAATGCTCCATCCTCAATCCTCAATCCGCAGTCCTCAATCCTCAATCCTCAATCCTCAAACCTCAGTCCTCAGCCGTCAGTCCTCGTCCTCAATCCTCACCCCTCAATCCTCAATGCTCAATCTTCAATCATCAATACTCAATCTTCAATCCTCAATCCTCAATCCTCAATCCTCCATCCTCAATATTCAACACACAACCCTCCACCATCAATCCTCAATACTCAATCATCAATCCTCAATTCTCAATACTCAATAGAATATCCTGAATTCTCATGGTACAATACTCAATCCACAATATTCAATAATCAAATCTCAATACACAAACATCATTTCTCACCACTCAAACCTGAACGCTCAGTCCTCAACGTTCAATCCTCATTCGTCAGTACTCAATCTTCAATCCTCAATACTGAATCTTCAATCCTCAATCCTCAATCCTCAATCTTCCATCCTCAGTCCCCAATCCTCAATCTTCAATCCTCAATCCTCAATCCTCAATACTCATTCCTCAATCCACAGTCCTTAGCCCTCAAACCTCAACCCTCAACTCTGAGACCTCATTCTCAATCCTCAATCCTCAATCCTCAATCCTCAATCATCAATCTTCAATCCTCAATACTCAATCGTCAATCATCAATCCTCAATCCTCAATACTCAACCATCAATCCTCAATTCTCAATACTCAACAGAATATCCTGAAATTTCAGGATTCAATACTCAAACAACAACCCTCAACCCTCAGCCCACATCCTCAATCCTCAATCCTCAATCCTCAATCCTCAATCCACAATATTCAATCCTAAATACTCAATCCTCAATCCTCAATCCTCAATTCTCAATCCTCAATCCTCAATCCTCAGTAATCAATCCACAATCTTCAATACTCAATCGTCAATCCTCAGTCCTCAATCCTCAATCCTCAGTCCTAGTTCCTCAAACCTCAATCCTCAACCCTCAGTCCTCATCCTCAATTCTCCATTCTCAATCCTCAATTCTCAATCCTCAATCTTCAATCGTCATTAATCAATCTACAATCCTAGATCCTGAATCCCCAATCCTCAATCCTTAATCCTGAATATTCAATCCTCAATCCCCGGTCCTCAATCTTCAATCCTCAATTTCAATCCTCAATCATCAACCCTCAGTCCTCAATCCTCAATCCTCAATCCTCAAACCTCAATCCTCAACAGTCAGTCCTCGAACTCAATCATCAACCCTCAATCCTCAATACTCAATCTTCAATCCTCAATACTCGATATTCAATACTCAACCCTCAATCCTCAATCCTCAATCTTCAATCCTCAATCCTCAACCCTCAATCCTCAATCCTCATTCTGCAATCCTCAATACCCAATCCTCAACCTTCAATCCTCAATCCTCAGTAATCAATCCTCAATATTCAATACTCAATCGTCAATCCTCAGTCCTCAATCCTCAAACCTCAATCCTCGATCCTCAAACCTCAATCCTCAACCCTCAGTCGTCATCCTCAATTCTCAATTCTCAATTCTCAATCCTCAATCCTCAATCCTCAATCATCAATCCTCAGTCCTCAATCCTCAATCCTCAATCCTCAATCCTCAATCCTCAATCCTCAATCATCAATCCTCAATCTTCAATACTCAATCCTCAATCCTCAATCATCAATACTCAATCCTCAATCCTCAATCCTCAATCCTCAATACTCAACCATCAATCCTCAATACTCAACCATCAATCCTCAATTCTCAATACTCAATAGAATATCCTGAATTCTCAGGGTTCAATACTCAAACCTCAATCCTCAACCCTCAGCCCTCATTCTCCATCCTCAATCCTCAGTCCTCAATACTCAATCTTCAATCCCCAATACTGAATCTTCAATCCTCAATCCTCAATCCTCAATCCTCAATCCTCAACCCTCAATCCACAATCCCCAATCCTCAATCCTCAACCTTCAATCCTTAATACTCAATCTTCAATCCTCAATCCTCAATCCTCTATCCTCAATCCTCATTGTTCAATCCTCAATACCCAATCCGCAATTTTCGATCCTCAATCCTCAATCCTCATTCTTCAATCCTCAATACACAATCCACAATCTTCAATCCTCAATCCTCAATCCTCAATTCTCAACCCTCAATCCTCAGTCCTCAGTCCTCAGGCCTCAAACCTCAATCCTCAAACCTCAGCCCTCATCCTCAATACTCAATCCTCAATCCTCAATCCTCAATCTTCAATCCTCAATACTCAATCTTCAATAATCAATCCTCAGCTCTCAATCCTCAATACTCAATCCTCAATCGTCAATCCTCAATTCTCAATCCTCAATCTTCAATCCTCAATCCTCAATCCTCCTATCCTCAATCCTCAATCTTCAATCCTCAATCCCCAATCCTCAATCCTCAATCCTCAATCCTCAATCCTCAATCCTCAGTCCTCAAACCTCAATCCTGAATCCTCAATCCTGAATCCTCAATCTTCAGCCCTCAGTCCTCAACAATCAGTTGTCAATCCTCAATCCTCAGTAGAATATTCTCAATTCACAGCTTTCAATACGCAATACTCAATCTGCAATCTTCAAATCTCAATCCACAAACATCAATTCTCATCACTCAACCCTGAACGCTCAGTCCTCAATGTTCAATTCTCAATCCTCAATTCTCAATCTTCAATCCTCAATACTGAATCCTCAATCCTCAATCCTCAATCCTCAATCCTCAATCCTCAATCCTCAATCCTCAATCCTCAATCCTCAATCCTCAGTAATCAATCCTCAATCTTCAATACTCAATCGTCAATCCTCAGTCCTCAATCCTCAATCCTCAATCCTCGTTCCTCAAACCTCAATCCTCGTTCCTCAAACCTCAATCCTCAACCCTCGGTCGTCATCCTCAATTCTCAATTCTCAATTCTCAATCCTCAATCCTCAATCCTCAATCTTCAATCCTCATTAATCAATCTCCAATCCCAGATCCTGAATCCCCAATCCTCAATCCTTAATCCTCAACCTTCAATCCTCAATCCCCAGTCCTCAATCTTCAGTCCTCAATGTTCAATTCTCAATCCTCAATCCTCAGTCCTCAATCCTCAATCCTCAATCCTCAAACCTCAATCCTCAACCGTCAGTCCTCGTCCTCAATCCTCAACCATCAGTCCTCAATCCGCAATCTTCAATCCTCAATCCTCAATCTTCAATACTCAATCCTCAATCCTCAATTCTCAATCTTCAATCCTCAATCCTCAACCCTCAATCCTCAATCCTCATTCTTCAATCCTCAATACCCAATCCTCAATCTTCAATCCTCAATCCTCAATCCTCAATTCTCAATCCTCAATTCTCAATCCTCAATCCTCAATCCCCAATCCTCATTCTTCAAACCTCAATCCTCAACCTTCAGTCCTCATCCTCAATTCCCAATTCTCAATCCTCAATCCTCAATCCTCAATCTTCAATCCTCAATGCTCCATCCTCAATCCTCAATCCTCAGTCCTCAATCCTCAATCCTCAATCCTCAAACCTCAGTCCTCAGCCGTCAGTCCTCGTCCTCAATCCTCAACCCTCAATCCTCAATGCTCAATCTTCAATCATCAATACTCAATCTTCAATCCTCAATCCTCAATCCTCAATCCTCCATCCTCAATATTCAACACACAACCCTCCACCATCAATCCTCAATACTCAATCATCAATCCTCAATTCTCAATACTCAATAGAATATCCTGAATTCTCATGGTACAATACTCAATCCACAATATTCAATAATCAAATCTCAATACACAAACATCATTTCTCACCACTCAAACCTGAACGCTCAGTCCTCAACGTTCAATCCTCATTCGTCAGTACTCAATCTTCAATCCTCAATACTGAATCTTCAATCCTCAATCCTCAATCCTCAATCTTCCATCCTCAGTCCCCAATCCTCAATCTTCAATCCTCAATCCTCAATCCTCAATCCTCATTCCTCAATCCACAGTCCTTAGCCCTCAAACCTCAACCCTCAACTCTGAGACCTCATTCTCAATCCTCAATCCTCAATCCTCAATCCTCAACCCTCAATCCTCAATCCTCAATCCTCAATCCTCAGTAATCAATCCTCAATCTTCAATACTCAATCGTCAATCCTCAGTCCTCAATCCTCAATCCTCAATCCTCGTTCCTCAAACCTCAAATCTCAATCCTCAATCCTCAATCTTCAACCCTCAATACTCAATATTCAATCCTCAATCCTCAATCCTCAATCCTCAATCCTCAATCTTCAATCCTCAATCCTCAACCCTCAATCCTCAATCCTCATTCGTCAATCCTCAATACCCAATCCTCAATCTTCAATACTCAATCCTCAATCCTCAATCCTCAATTCTCAATCTTCAATCCTCAATCCTCAATCCTCAATCCTCAATCCTCATTCTTCAATCCTCAATCCTCAATCCTCATTTCTCAATCCTCAATCCTCAATCCTCAGTCCTCAATCCTCAACCCTCAACCCTCAGCCGTCAGTCCTCGTCCTCAATCCTCAACCCTCAATCCTCAATCCTCAACCTTCAATCCTCAATACTCAATATTCAATCCGCAATCCTCAATCCTCAATCTTCAATCTTCAATCCTCAATCCTCAATCCTCAATCCTCAATCCTCAATCCTCAATCCTCAATCCTCAATCCTCAATCCTTAATCCTCAATCCTCAATCCTCAATCCTCAATCCTCAGTAATCAATCCTCAATCTTCAATACTCAATCGTCAATCCTCAGTCCTCAATCCTCAATCCTCAATCCTCGTTCCTCAAACCTCAATCCTCAACCCTCGGTCGTCATCCTTAATTCTCAATTCTCAATTCTCAATCCTCAATCCTCAATCCTCAATCTTCAATCCTCATTAATCAATCTCCAATCTCAGATCCTGAATCCCCAATCCTCAATCCTTAATCCTCAACCTTCAATCCTCAATCCCCAGTCCTCAATCTTCAGTCCTCAATGTTCAATTCTCAATCCTCAATCCTCAGTCCTCATTCCTCAATCCTCAATCCCCAAACCTCGATCCTCAACCGTCAGTCCTCGTCCTCAATCCTCAACCATCAATCCTCAATCCGCAATCTTCAATCCTCAATCCTCAATCTTCAATACTCAATCCTCAATCCTCAATTCTCAATCTTCAATCCTCAATCCTCAACCCCCAATCCTCAATCCTCATTCTTCAATCCTCAATACCCAATCCTCAATCTTCAATCCTCAATCCTCAATCCTCAATTCTCAATCCTCAATCCTCAATCCTCAATCCTCAATCACCAATCCTCATTCTTCAAACCTCAAACCTCAACCTTCAGTCCTCATCCTCAATTCCCAATTCTCAATCTTCAATCCTCAATCCTCAACCTTCAATCCTCAATGCTCCATCCTCAATCCTCAATCCTCAGTCCTCAATCCTCAATCCTCAATCCTCAATCCTCAATCCTCAAACCTCAGTCCTCAACCGTCAGTCCTCGTCCTCAATCCTCAACCCTCAATCCTCAATGCTCAATCTTCAATCATCAATACTCAATCTTCAATCCTCAATCCTCAATCCTCAATCCTCAATCCTCCATCCTCAACATTCAACACACAACCCTCCACCATCAATCCTCAATACTCAATCATCAATCCTCAATTCTCAATACTCAATAGAATATCCTGAATTCTCATGGTTCAATACTCAATCCACAATATTCTATAATCAAATCTCAATACACAAACATCATTTCTCACCACTCAAACCTGAACGCTCAGTCCTCAACGTTCAATCCTCATTCGTCAGTACTCAATCTTCAATCCTCAATACTGAATCTCCAATCCTCAATCCTCAATCCTCAATCTTCAGTCCTCAGTCCCCAATCCTCAATCTTCAATCCTCAATCCTGAATCCTCAATCCTCATTCCTCAATCCACAGTCCTTAGCCCTCAAACCTCAACCCTCAACTCTGAGACCTCATTCTCAATCCTCAATCCTCGATCCTCAAACCTCAATCCTCAACCCTCAGTCGTCATCCTCAATTCTCAATTCTCAATCCTCAATCCTCAATCCTCAATCTTCAATCCTCATTAATCAATCTCCAATCCTAGATCCTGAATCCCCAATCCTCAATCCTTAATCCTCAACCTTCAATCCTCAATCCCCAGTCCTCAATCTTCAGTCCTCACTGTCCAATCATCAATCCTCAATCCTCAGTCCTCCATCCTCTATCCTCAATCCTCAAACCTCAAACCTCAACCGTCAGTCCTCGTCCTCAATCCTCAACCATCAATCCTCAATCCTCAATCTTCAATCCTCAATCCTCAATCATCAATACTCAATCCTCAATCCTCAATTCTCAATCTTCTATCCTCAATCCTCAACCCTCAATCCTCAATCCTCATTCTTCAATCCTCAATACCCAATCCTCAATCTTCAATCCTCAATCCTCAATCCTCAATTCTCAATCCTCAATCCTCAGTCCTCAATCCTCAATCACCAATCCTCATTCTTCAAACCTCAAACCTCAACCTTCAGTCCTCATCCTCAATTCCCAATTCTCAATCTTCAATCCTCAATCCTCAACCTTCAATCCTCAATGCTCCATCCTCAATCCTCAATCCTCAGTCCTCAATCCTCAATCCTCAATCCTCAATCCTCAATCCTCAAACCTCAGTCCTCAACCGTCAGTCCTCGTCCTCAATCCTCAACCCTCAATCCTCAATGCTCAATCTTCAATCATCAATACTCAATCTTCAATCCTCAATCCTCAATCCTCAATCCTCAATCCTCCATGCTCAACATTCAACACACAACCCTCCACCATCAATCCTCAATACTCAATCATCAATCCTCAATTCTCAATACTCAATAGAATATCCTGAATTCTCATGGTTCAATACTCAATCCACAATATTCTATAATCAAATCTCAATACACAAACATCATTTCTCACCACTCAAACCTGAACGCTCAGTCCTCAACGTTCAATCCTCATTCGTCAGTACTCAATCTTCAATCCTCAATACTGAATCTCCAATCCTCAATCCTCAATCCTCAATCTTCAGTCCTCAGTCCCCAATCCTCAATCTTCAATCCTCAATCCTGAATCCTTAATCCTCATTCCTCAATCCACAGTCCTTAGCCCTCAAACCTCAACCCTCAACTCTGAGACCTCATTCTCAATCCTCAATCCTCGATCCTCAAACCTCAATCCTCAACCCTCAGTCGTCATCCTCAATTCTCAATTCTCAATCCTCAATCCTCAATCCTCAATCTTCAATCCTCATTAATCAATCTCCAATCCTAGATCCTGAATCCCCAATCCTCAATCCTTAATCCTCAACCTTCAATCCTCAATCCCCAGTCCTCAATCTTCAGTCCTCACTGTCCAATCATCAATCCTCAATCCTCAGTCCTCCATCCTCTATCCTCAATCCTCAAACCTCAAACCTCAACCGTCAGTCCTCGTCCTCAATCCTCAACCATCAATCCTCAATCCTCAATCTTCAATCCTCAATCCTCAATCATCAATACTCAATCCTCAATCCTCAATTCTCAATCTTCTATCCTCAATCCTCAACCCTCAATCCTCAATCCTCATTCTTCAATCCTCAATACCCAATCCTCAATCTTCAATCCTCAATCCTCAATCCTCAATTCACAATCCTCAATCCTCAGTCCTCAATCCTCAATCCCCAATCCTCATTCTTCAAACCTCAATCCTCAACCTTCAGTCCTCATCCTCAATTCTCAATTCTCAATCCTCAATCCTCAATCCTCAATATTCAATCCTCAATAATCAATCTCCAATCCTAGATCCTCAATCCCCAATCGTCAGTGCTTAATCCTGAATCCTCAATCCTCGATCCCCAGTCCTCAACCTTCAATCCTCAATCCTCAATCCTCAATTCTCAATCATCAATCCTCAATCTTCAATACTAAATCCTCAATCATCAACCCTCAATCCTCAATACTCAATCATCAATCCTCAATCATCAATACTCAATCCTCAATCCTTAATCCTCAATCCTCAATACTCAACCATCAATCCTCAATTCTCAATACTCAATAGAATATCCTGAATTCTCAGGGTTCAATACTCAAACCTCAATCCTCAACCCTCAGCCCTCATTCTCCATCCTCAATCCTCAATCCTCAATCCTCAATCTTCAATCCCCAATACTGAATCTTCAATCCTCAATCCTAAATCCTCAATCCTCAATCCTCAACACTCAATCCACAATCCCCAATCCTCAATCCTCAATCTTCAATCCTTAATACTCAATCTTCGATCCTCAATCCTCAATACTCTATCCTCAATCCTCATTGTTCAATCCTCAATACCCAATCCGCAATTTTCGATCCTCAATCCTCAATCCTCATTCTTCAATCCTCAATACCCAATCCACAATCTTCAATCCTCAATCCTCAATCCTCAATTCTCAACCCTCAATCCTCAGTCCTCAGGCCTCAAACCTCAATCCTCAAACCTCAGCCCTCATCCTCAATACTCAATTCTCAATTCTCAATCCTCAATCCCCAATCCTCAATCTTCAATCCTCATTAATCAATCTCCAATCCTAGATCCTGAATCCCCAATCCTCAATCCTTAATCCTCAGCATTCAATCCTCAATCCCCAGTCCTCAATCTTCAATCCTCAATGTTCAATCCTCAATCCTCAGTCATCAATTCTCAATCCTCAATCCTCAAACCTCAATCCTCAACCGTCAGTCCTCGTCCTCAATCCTCAACCCTCAATCCTCAATCCTCAATCTTCAATCCTCAATACTCAATTTTCAATCCTCAATCCTCAATCCACAATCCTCAATCTTCAATCCTCAATCCTCAACCCTCAATCCTCAATCCTCATTCTTCAATCCTCAATACCCAATCCTCAATTTTCAATACTCAGCCTTCAATCCTCAATTCTCAATCTTCAATCCTCAAACCATAATCCTCAATCCTCAATCCTCATTCTTCAATCCTCAATACCCAATCCTCAGTCTTCAATCCTCAATCCACAATCCTCAATTCTCAATCCTCAATCCTCAATCCTCAATCCTCAATCCCCAATCCTCATTCTTCAAACATCAATCCTCAACCCTCACTCCTCATGCTCAATTCTCAATTCTCAATCCTCAATCCCGAATGCTCAATCTTCAATCATCAATACTCAATCTTCAATCCTCAATCCTCAATCCTCAATCCTCAATCCTCCATCCTCAATATTCAACACACAACCCTCAACCATCAATCCTCAATACTCAATCATCAATCCTCAATTCTCAATACTCAATAGAATATCCTGAATTCTCATGGTTCAATACTCAATCCACAATATTCAATAATCAAATCTCAATCCACAAACATCAATTCTCATCACTCAACCCTGAACGCTCAGTCCTCAACGTTCAATCCTCATTCCTCAATTCTCAATCTTCAATCCTCAATACTGAACCTTCAATCCTCAATCTTCAACCCTCAATCCTCAATCCTCAATCCTCAATCCTCAATCCACAGTCCTTAGCCCTCAAACCTCAACCCTAAACTCTCAGAACTCATCCTCAATCCTCAATTCTCAATCCTCAATCCTCAATCCTCAATCTTCAATCCTCAATACCTAATCTTCGATCCTCAATCCTCAATCCTCAATCCTCATTCCACAGTCCTTAGACCTCAAACCTCAACCCTCAACTCTCAGAACTCATCCTCAATCCTCAATCCTCAATCCTCAATCCGCAATCCTCAATCTTCAATCCTCAATACTCAATGTTCAATCCTCAATCCTCAATCCTCAATCCTCAATCCACAGTCCTTAGCCCTCAAACCTCAACCCTCAACTCTCAGAACTCATCCTCAATCCTCAATCCTCAATCGTCAATCCTCAATCTTCAATCCTCAATCTTCAATCCTCAATCCTCAATCCTCAATCCTCAATCGTCAATCTTCAATCCTCAATACTCAATCCTCAATCCTCAATCCTCAATGTTCAATCCGCAATACCCAATCATCAATCGTCAATCCTCAATCCCCAATCCTCAATCTTCAACCCTCAATCCTCAATCCTCAATCCTCAATCTTCAATCCTCAATCCTCAACCCTCAATCCTCAATCCTCATTCTTCAATCCTCAATACCCAATCCTCAATCCTCAATCCTCAATCCTCAATCCTCAGTAATGAATCCTCAATCTTCAATACTCAATCGTCAATCCTCAGTCCTCAATCCTCAATCCTCAATCCTCGATCCTCAAACCTCAATCCTCAACCCTCAGTCGTCATCCTCAATTCTCAATTCTCAATTCTCAATACTCAATCCTCAATCCTCAATCTTCAATCCTCATTAATCAATCTCCAATCCTAGATCCTGAATCCCCAATCCTCAATCCTTAATCCTCAACCTTCAATCCTCAATCCCCAGTCCTCAATCTTCAGTCCTCAATGTTCAATCATCAATCCTCAATCCTCAGTCCTCAATCCTCATTCGTCAATCCTCAAACCTCAAACCTCAACCGTCAGTCCTCGTCCTCAATCCTCAACCATCAATCCTCAATCCTCAATCTTCAATCCCCAATCCTCAATCATCAATACTCAATCCTCAATCCTCGATTCTCAATCTTCTATCCTCAATCCTCAACCCTCAATCCTCAATCCTCATTCTTCAATCCTCAATACTCAATCCTCAATCTTCAATCCTCAATCCTCAATCCTCAATTCTCAATCCTCAATCCTCAATCCTCAATCCTCAATCCCCAATCCTCATTCTTCAAACCTCAATCCTCAACCTTCAGTCCTCATCCTCAATTCTCAATTCTCAATCCTCAATCCTCAATCCTCAATATTCAATCCTCAATAATCAATCTCCAATCCTAGATCCTCAATCCCCAATCGTCAATCCTTAATCCTGAATCCTCAATCCTCGATCCCCAGTCCTCAACCTTCAATCCTCAATGCTCCATCCTCAATCCTCAATCCTCAGTCCTCATTTCTCAATCCTCAATCCTCAATCCTCAATCCTCAACCGTCAGTCCTCGTCCTCAATCCTCAACACTCAATCCTCAATCCTCAATCCTCAATCCTCAATCTTCAATCCTCAATCCTCATTCTTCAATCCTCAATACCCAATCCTCAATCCTCAATCCTCAATCCTCAATCCTCAGTAATGAATCCTCAATCTTCAATACTCAATCGTCAATCCTCAGTCCTCAATCCTCAATCCTCAATCCTCGATCCTCAAACCTCAATCCTCAACCCTCAGTCGTCATCCTCAATTCTCAATTCTCAATTCTCAATCCTCAATCCTCAATCCTCAATCTTCAATTCTCATTAATCAATCTCCAATCCTAGATCCTGAATCCCCAATCCTCAATCCTTAATCCTCAACCTTCAATCCTCAATCCCCAGTCCTCAATCTTCAGTCCTCAATGTTCAATCATCAATCCTCAATCCTCAGTCCTCAATCCTCATTCCTCAATCCTCAAACCTCAAACCTCAACCGTCAGTCCTCGTCCTCAATCCTCAACCATCAATCCTCAATCCTCAATCTTCAATCCCCAATCCTCAATCATCAATACTCAATCCTCAATCCTCAATTCTCAATCTTCTATCCTCAATCCTCAACCCTCAATCCTCAATCCTCATTCTTCAATCCTCAATACTCAACCCTCAATCTTCAATCCTCAATCCTCTATCCTCAATTCTCAATCCTCAATCCTCAATCCTCAATCCTCAATCCCCAATCCTCATTCTTCAAACCTCAATCCTCAACCTTCAGTCCTCATACTCAATTCTCAATTCTCAATCCTCAATCCTCAATCCTCAATATTCAATCCTCAATAATCAACCTCCAATCCTAGATCCTCAATCCCCAATCGTCAATCCTTAATCCTGAATCCTCAATCCTCGATCCCCAGTCCTCAACCTTCAATCCTCAATGCTCCATCCTCAATCCTCAATCCTCAGTCCTCATTTCTCAATCCTCAATCCTCAATCCTCAATCCTCAACCGTCAGTCCTCGTCCTCAATCCTCAACACTCAATCCTCAATCCTCAGTCTTCAGTCCTCAATACTCAATATTCAATCGTCAATCCTCAATCCTCAATCTTCAAACTTCAATCTTCAATCCTCAATCCTCAACACTCAATCCTCAATCCTCATTCTTCAATCCTCAATACCCAATCCTCAATCTTCAATACTCAATCCTCAATCCTCAATCTTCAATCTTCAACCCACAATCCTCAATCCCCAATTCTCAATCCTGAATCCTCAATCCTCAATCCTCAATATTCAATCCTCAATACTCAGTCTACAATCCTCAATCCTCAATCCGCAATCCTCAATCCTCGTTCTTCAATCCTCATTACCCAATCCTCAGTCTTCAGTCCTCAATCCTCAATCCTCAACACTCAATCCTCAATCCTCAATCCTCAATCCTCAATCATCGATCTTCAATCCTCAATGCACGACCTTCAATCCTCAATCCTCAATCCTCAATCCTCAATTCTCAATCCTCAATCGTCAGGCTTCAGTACTGAATACTCAATCTTCAATCCTCAATCCTAAATCCTCATTCCTCAATCCTCAATCCTCAATCCTCAATCCTCAATCATCAATCCTCAATCTTCAATACTCAATCCTCAATCATCAACCCTCAATCCTCAATACTCAATCATCAATCCTCAATCATCAATACTCAATCCTCAATCCTCAATCCTCAATCCTCAATACTCAACCATCAATCCTCAATTCTCAATACTCAAAAGAATATCCTGAATTCTCAGGGTTCAATTCTCAAACCTCAATCCTCAACCCTCAGCCCTCATTCTCCATCCTCAATCCTCAATCCTCAATCCTCAATCTTCAATCCCCAATACTCAATCTTCAATCCTCAATCCTCAATCCTCAATCCTCAATCCTCAACCCTCAATCCTCAATCCCCAATCCTCAATCCTCAATCTTCAATCCTTAATACTCAATCTTCAATCCTCAATCCTCAATCCTCTATCCTCAATCCTCATTGTTCAATCCTCAATACCCAATCCGCAATTTTCGATCCTCAATTCTCAATCCTCAATCCTCAATCTTCAATCCTCAATCCTCAATCCTCAATCCTCAATCCTCAATACTCAATCTTCAATCCTCAATACTCAATCGTCAATCCTCAATCCTCAATCCTCAATGCTCAATCCGCAATACCCAATCCTCAATCGTCAATCCTCAATCCCCAATCCTCAATCTTCAATCCTCAATCCTCAATCCTCAATCCTCAATCCTCAATTCTCAATTCTCAATCCTCAATCCCCAATCCTCAATCTTCAATCCTCATTAATCAACCTCCAATCCTAGATCCTGAATCCCCAATCCTCTATCCTTAATACTCAACATTCAATCCTCAATCCCCAGTCCTCAATCTTCAATCCTCAATGTTCAATCCTTAATCCTCAGTCCTCAATCCTCAATCCTCAATCCTCAAACCTCAATCCTCAATCGTCAGTCCTCGTCCTCAATCCTCAACCCCCAATCCTGAATCCTCAATCTTCAATCCTCAATACTCAATATTCAATCCTCAATCCTCAATCCTCAATCCGCAATCTTCAATCCTCAATCCTCATCCCTCAATCCTCAATCCTCATTCTTCAATCCTCAATACCCAATCCTCAATTTTCAATACTCAGCCTTCAATCCTCAATTCTCAATCTTCAATCCTCAATCCTCAATCCTCAATCCTCACTCCTCATTCTTCAATCCTCAATACCCAGTCCTCAATCTTCAATCCTCAATCCTCAATCCTCAATTCTCAATCCTCAATCCTCAATCCTCAATCCTCAATCCCCAATCCTCATTCTTCAAACCTCAATCCTCAACCCTCACTCCTCATGCTCAATTCTCAATTCTCAATCCTCAATCCCCAATGCTCAATCTTCAATCATCAATACTCAATCTTCAATCCTCAATCCTCAATCCTCAATCCTCAATCCTCCATCCTCAATATTCAACACACAACCCTCAACCATCAATCCTCAATACTCAATCATCAATCCTCAATTCTCAATACTCAATAGAATATCCTGAATTCTCATGGTTCAATACTCAATCCACAATATTCAATAATCAAATCTCAATCCACAAACATCAATTCTCATCACTCAACCCCGAACGCTCAGTCCTCAATGTTCAATCCTCATTCCTCAATTCTCAATCTTCAATCCTCAATACTGAACTTTCAATCCTCAATCTTCAATCCTCAATCCTCTATCCTCAATCCTCAATCCTCAATCCACAGTCCTTAGCCCTCAAACCTCAACCCTCAACTCTCAGAACTCATCCTCAATCCTCAATCCTCAATCCTCTATACTCAATCCTCAATCTTCAATCCTCAATACTCAATCTTCAATCCTCAATCCTCAATCCTCAATCTTCAATCCTCAATACTCAATCTTCAATCATCAATCCTCAATCCTCAATTCTCAATCCACAGTCCTTAGCCCTCAAAACCTCAACCCTCAACTCTCAGAACTCATCCTCAATCCTCAATCCTCAATCGTCAATCCTCAATCCTCAATCCTCAATCTTCAATCCTCAATCCTCAATCCTCAATCCTCAATCCTCAATCTTCAATCCTCAATACTCAATCCTCAATCCTCAATCCTCAATCCTCAATCCTCAATGTTCAATCCGCAATACCCAATCCTCAATCGTCAATCCTCAATCCCCAATCCTCAATCTTCAATCCTCAATCCTCAATCCTCAATCCTCAGTACTCAATTCTCAATTCTCAATCCTCAATCCCCAATCCTCAATCTTCAATCCTCATTAATCAATCTCCAATCCTAGATCCTGAATCCCCAATCCTCAATCCTTAATCCTCAACATTCAATCCACAATCCCCAGTCCTCAATCTTCAATCCTCAATGTTCAATCCGCAATACCCAATCCTCAATCGTCAATCCTCAATCCCCAATCCTCAATCTTCAATCCTCAATCCTCAATCCTCAATCCTCAATCCTCAATTCTCAATTCTCAATCCTCAATCCCCAATCCTCAATCTTCAATCCTCATTAATCAATCTCCAATCCTAGATCCTGAATCCCCAATCCTCAATCCTTAATCCTCAACATTCAATCCTCAATCCCCAGTCCTCAATCTTCAATCCTCAATGTTCAATCCTCAATCCTCAGTCATCAATCCTCAATCCTCAATCCTCAAACCTCAATCCTCAACAGTCAGTCCTCGTCCTCAATCCTCAACCCTCAATCCTCAATCCTCAATCTTCAATCCTCAACACTCAATTTTCAATCCTCAATCCTCAATCCTCAATCCTCAATCTTCAATCCTCAATCCTCAACCCTCAATCCTCAATCCTCATTCTTCAATCCTCAATACCCAATCCTCAATTTTCAATACTCAGCCTTCAATCTTCAATTCTCAATCTTCAATCCTCAAACCCCAATCCTCAATCCTCAATCCTCATTCTTCAATCCTCAATACCCAATCCTCAATCTTCAATCCTCAATCCTCAATCCTCAATTCTCAATCCTCAATCCTCAATCCTCAATCCTCAATCCCCAATCCTCATTCTTCAAACATCAATCCTCAACCCTCACTCCTCATGCTCAATTCTCAATTCTCAATCCTCAATCCCCAATGCTCAATCTTCAATCATCAATACTCAATCTTCAATCCTCAATCCTCAATCCTCAATCCTCAATCCTCCATCCTCAATATTCAACACACAACCCTCAACCATCAATCCTCAATACTCAATCATCAATCCTCAATTCTCCATACTCAATAGAATATCCTGAATTCTCATTGTTCAATACTCAATCCACAACATTCAATAATCAAATCTCAATCCACAAACATCAATTCTCATCACTCAACCCTGAACGCTCAGTCCTCAACGTTCAATCCTCATTCCTCAATTCTCAATCTTCAATCCTCAATACTGAACCTTCAATCCTCAATCTTCAACCCTCAATCCTCAATCCTCAATCCTCAATCCTCAATCCACAGTCCTTAGCCCTCAAACCTCAACCCTCAACTCTCAGAACTCATCCTCAATCCTCAATTCTCAATCCTCAATCCTCAATCCTCAATCCTCAATCCTCAATACCTAATCTTCGATCCTCAATCCTCAATCCTCAATCCTCATTCCACAGTACTTAGACCTCAAACCTCAACCCTCACCTCTCAGAACTCATCCTCAATCCTCAATCCTCAATCCTCAATCCGCAATCCTCAATCTTCAATCCTCAATACTCAATCTTCAATCCTCAATCCTCAATCCTCAATCCTCAATCCACAGTCCTTAGCCCTCAAACCTCAACCCTCAACTCTCAGAACTCATCCTCAATCCTCAATCCTCAATCGTCAATCCTCAATCCTCAATCCTCAATCTTCAATCCTCAATCCTCAATCCTCAATCCTCAATCCTCAATCTTCAATCCTCAATACTCAATCCTCAATCCTCAATCCTCAATGTTCAATCCGCAATACCCAATCCTCAATCGTCAATCCTCAATCCCCAATCCTCAATCTTCAATCCTCAATCCTCAATCCTCAATCCTCAATATTCAATCCTCAATCCTCAACCCTCAATCCTCAATCCTCATTCTTCAATACTCAATACCCAATCCTCAATCCTCAATCCTCAATCCTCAATACTCAATCCTCGTTCTTCAATCCTCATTACCCAATCCTCAGTCTTCAGTCCTCAATCCTCAATACTCAACTCTCAATCCTGAATCCTCAATCCTCAATCCTCAATCCTCGGTCTTCAATCCTCAATACACGACCTTCAATCCTCAATCCTCAATCCTCAATCCTCAACTCTCAATCCTCAATCGTCAGGCTTCAGTACTGAATACTCAATCTTCAATCCTCAATCCTCAATCCTCATTCCTCAATCCTCAATCCTCAATCCTCAATCCTCAATCATCAATCCTCAATCTTCAATACTCAATCCTCAATCATCAACCCTCAATCCTCAATACTCAATCATCAATCCTCAATCATCAATACTCAATCCTCAACCCTCAATCCTCAATCCTCAATACTCAACCATCAATCCTCAATTCTCAATACTAACAAGAATATCCTGAATTCTCAGGGTTCAATACTCAAACCTCAATCCTCAACCCTCAGCCCTCATTCTCCATCCTCAATCCTCAGTCCTCAATCCTCAATCTTCAATCCCCAATACTCAATCTTCAATCCTCAATCCTCAATCCTCAATCCTCAATCCTCAACCCTCAATCCTCAATCCCCAATCCTCAATCCTCAATCTTCAATCCTTAATACTCAATCTTCAATCCTCAATCCTCAATCCTCTATCCTCAATCCTCATTGTTCAATCCTCAATACCCAATCCGCAACTTTCGATCCTCAATTCTCAATCCTCAATCCTCAATCTTCAATCCTCAATCCTCAATCCTCAATCCTCAATCCTCAATCCTCAATCTTCAATCCTCAATACTCAATCGTCAATCCTCAATCCTCAATCCTCAATGCTCAATCCGCAATACCCAATCCTCAATCGTCAATCCTCAATCCCCAATCCTCAATCTTCAATCCTCAATCCTCAATCCTCAATCCTCAATCCTCAATTCTCAATTCTCAATCCTCAATCCCCAATCCTCAATCTTCAATCCTCATTAATCAATCTCCAATCCTAGATCCTGAATCCCCAATCCTCTATCCTTAATCCTCAACATTCAATCCTCAATCCCAGTCCTCAATCTTCAATCCTCAATGTTCAATCCTCAAACCTCAGTCCTCAATCCTCAATCCTCAATCCTCAAACCTCAATCCTCAATCGTCAGTCCTCGTCCTCAATCCTCAACCCTCAATCCTGAATCCTCAACCTTCAATCCTCAATACTCAATATTCAATCCTCAATCCTCAATCCTCAATCCGCAATCTTCAATCCTCAATCCTCATCCCTCGATCCTCAATCCTCATTCTTCAATCCTCAATACCCAATCCTCAATTTTCAATACTCAGCCTTCAATCCTCAATTCTCAATCTTCAATCCTCAATCCTCAATCCTCAATCCTCACTCCTCAATCTTCAATCCTCAATACCCAATCCTCAATCTTCAATCCTCAATCCTCAATCCTCAATTCTCAATCCTCAATCCTCAATCCTCAATCCTCAATCCCCAATCCTCATTCTTCAAACCTCAATCCTCAACCCTCACTCCTCATGCTCAATTCTCAATTCTCAATCCTCAATCCCCAATGCTCAATCTTCAATCATCAATACTCAATCTTCAATCCTCAATCCTCAATCCTCAATCCTCAATCCTCCATCCTCAATATTCAACACACAACCCTCAACCATCAATCCTCAATACTCAATCATCAATCCTCAATTCTCAATACTCAATAGAATATCCTGAATTCTCATGGTTCAATACTCAATCCACAATATTCAATAATCAAATCTCAATCCACAAACATCAATTCTCATCACTCAACCCTGAACGCTCAGTCCTCAATGTTCAATCCTCATTCCTCAATTCTCAATCTTCAATCCTCAATACTGAACCTTCAATCCTCAATCTTCAATCCTCAATCCTCTATCCTCAATCCTCAATCCTCAATCCACAGTCCTTAGCCCTCAAACCTCAACCCTCAACTCTCAGAACTCATCCTCAATCCTCAATCCACAACCCTCAATCCTCAATCCTCAATCCTCATTCTTCAATCCTCAATACCCAATCCTCAATCTTCAATCCTCTATCCTCAATCCTCAATTCTCAATCCTCAATCCTCAATCCTCAAACCTCAATCCCCAATCCTCATTCTTCAAACCTCAAACCTCAACCCTCACTCCTCATCCTCAATTCTCAATTCTCAATCTTCAATCCTCAATCCTCAATCCTCAATCCTCAATCCTCCATCCTCAATATTCAACACACAACCCTCAACCATCAATCCTCAATACTCAATCATCAATCCTCAATTCTCAATACTCAATAGAATATCCTGAATTCTCATGGTTCAACACTCAATCCACAATATTCAATAATCAAATCTCAATCCACAAACATCAATTCTCATCACTCAACCCTGAACGCTCAGTCCACAATGTTCAATACTCATTCCTCAATTCTCAATCTTCAATCCTCAATACTGAACCTTCAATCCTCAATCTTCAATCCTCAATCCTCAATCCTCAATCCTCAATCCTCGTTCTTCAATCCTCATTACCCAATCCTCAGTCTTCAGTCCTCAATCCTCAATCCTCAACACTCAATCCTCAATCCTCAATCCTCAATCCTCAATCCTCGATCTTCAATCCTCAATACACGACCTTCAATCCTCAATCCTCAATACTCAATTCTCAATTCTCAATCCTCAATCGTCAGGCTTCAGTACTGAATACTCAATCTTCAATCCTCAATCCTCAATCCTCATTCCTCAATCTTCAATCCTCAATCCTCAATCCTCAATCATCAATCCTCAATCTTCAATACTCAATCCTCAATCATCAACCCTCAATCCTCAATACTCAATCATCAATCCTCAATCTTCAATACTCAATCCTCAATCATCAACCCTCAATCCTCAATACTCAATCATCAATCCTCAATCATCAATACTCAATCCTCAATCCTTAATCATCAATCCTCAATACTCAACCATCAATCCTCAATTCTCAATACTCAATAGAATATCCTGAATTCTCAGGGTTCAATACTCAAACCTCAATCCTCAACCCTCAGCCCTCATTCTCCATCCTCAATCCTCAATCCTCAATCCTCAATCTTCAATCCCCAATACTGAATCTTCAATCCTCAATCCTAAATCCTCAATCCTCAATCCTCAACACTCAATCCACAATCCCCAATCCTCAATCCTGAATCCTCAATCCTCAATCCTCAATCTTCAATCCTCAATCCTCTATCCTCAATCCTCATTGTTCAATCCTCAATACCCAATCCGCAATTTTCGATCCTCAATTCTCAATCCTCAATCCTCAATCTTCAATCCTCAATCCTCAATCCTCAATCCTCAATCCTCAATCTTCAATCCTCAATACTCAATCGTCAATCCTCAATCCTCAATCCTCAATGCTCAATCCGCAATACCCAATCCTCAATCGTCAATCCTCAATCCCCAATCCTCAATCTTCAACCCTCAATCCTCAATCCTCAATCCTCAATCCTCAGTTCTCAATTCTCAATCCTCAATCCCCAATCCTCAATCTTCAATCCTCATTAATCAATCTCCAATCCTAGATCCTGAATCCCCAATCCTCTATCCTTAATCCTCAACATTCAACCCTCAATCCCCAGTCCTCAATCTTCAATCCTCAATGTTCAATCCTCAATCCTCAGTCCTCAATCATCAATCCTCAATCCTCAAACCTCAATCCTCAATCGTCAGTCCTCGTCCTCAATCCTCAACCCTCAATCCTGAATCCTCAATCTTCAATCCTCAATACTCAATATTCAATCCTCAATCCTCAATCCTCAATCCGCAATCTTCAATCCTCAATCCTCATCCCTCAATCCTCAATCCTCATTCTTCAATCCTCAATACCCAATCCTCAATTTTCAATACTCAGCCTTCAATCCTCAATTCTCAATCTTCAATCCTCAATCCTCAATCCTCAATCCTCACTCCTCATTCTTCAATCCTCAATACCCAATCCTCAATCTTCAAACCTCAATCCTCAATCCTCAATTCTCAATCCTCAATCCTCAATCCTCAATCCTCAATCCCCAATCCTCATTCTTCAAACCTCAATCCTCAACCCTCACTCCTCATGCTCAATTCTCAATTCTCAATCCTCAATCCCCAATGCTCAATCTTCAATCATCAATACTCAATCTTCAATCCTCAATCCTCAATCCTCAATCCTCAATCCTCAATCCTCCATCCTCAATATTCAACACACAACCCTCAACCATCAATCGTCAATACTCAATCATCAATCCTCAATTCTCAATACTCAATAGAATATCCTGAATTCTCATGGTTCAATACTCAATCCACAATATTCAATAATCAAATCTCAATCCACAAACATCAATTCTCATCACTCAACCCTGAACGCTCAGTCCTCAATGTTCAATCCTCATTCCTCAATTCTCAATCTTCAATCCTCAATACTGAACCTTCAATCCTCAATCTTCAATCCTCAATCCTCTATCCTCAATCCTCAATCCTCAATCCACAGTCCTTAGCCCTCAAACCTCAACCCTCAACTCTCAGAACTCATCCTCAATCCTCAATCCTCAATCCTCAACCCTCAATCCTCAATCCTCAATCTTCAATCCTCAATACTCAATCTTCAATCCTCAATCCTCAATCCTCAATCCTCATTCCACAGTCTTTAGCCCTCAAACCTCAACCCTCACCTCTCAGAACTCATCCTCAATCCGCAATCCTCAATCCTCAATACTCAATCATCAATCCTCAATTCTCAATACTCAATAGAATATCCTGAATTCTCATGGTTCAATACTCAATCCACAATATTCAATAATCAAATCTCAATCCACAAACATCAATTCTCATCACTCAACCCTGAACGCTCAGTCCACAATGTTCAATACTCATTCCTCAATTCTCAATCTTCAATCCTCAATACTGAACCTTCAATCCTCAATCTTCAATCCTCAATCCTCAATCCTCAATCCTCAATCCTCGTTCTTCAATCCTCATTACCCAATCCTCAGTCTTCAGTCCTCAATCCTCAATCCTCAACACTCAATCCTCAATCCTCAATCCTCAATCCTCAATCCTCGATCTTCAATCCTCAATACACGACCTTCAATCCTCAATCCTCAATACTCAATTCTCAATTCTCAATCCTCAATCGTCAGGCTTCAGTACTGAATACTCAATCTTCAATCCTCAATCCTCAATCCTCATTCCTCAATCTTCAATCCTCAATCCTCAATCCTCAATCATCAATCCTCAATCTTCAATACTCAATCCTCAATCATCAACCCTCAATCCTCAATACTCAATCATCAATCCTCAATCTTCAATACTCAATCCTCAATCATCAACCCTCAATCCTCAATACTCAATCATCAATCCTCAATCATCAATACTCAATCCTCAATCCTTAATCATCAATGCTCAATACTCAACCATCAATCCTCAATTCTCAATACTCAATAGAATATCCTGAATTCTCAGGGTTCAATACTCAAACCTCAATCCTCAACCCTCAGCCCTCATTCTCCATCCTCAATCCTCAATCCTCAATCCTCAATCTTCAATCCCCAATACTGAATCTTCAATCCTCAATCCTAAATCCTCAATCCTCAACACTCAATCCACAATCCCCAATCCTCAATCCTGAATCCTCAATCCTCAATCCTCAATCTTCAATCCTCAATCCTCTATCCTCAATCCTCATTGTTCAATCCTCAATACCCAATCCGCAATTTTCGATCCTCAATACTCAATCCTCAATCCTCAATCTTCAATCCTCAATCCTCAATCCTCAATCCTCAATCCTCAATCTTCAATCCTCAATACTCAATCGTCAATCCTCAATCCTCAATCCTCAATGCTCAATCCGCAATACCCAATCCTCAATCGTCAATCCTCAATCCCCAATCCTCAATCTTCAACCCTCAATCCTCAATCCTCAATCCTCAATCCTCAGTTCTCAATTCTCAATCCTCAATCCCCAATCCTCAATCTTCAATCCTCATTAATCAATCTCCAATCCTAGATCCTGAATCCCCAATCCTCTATCCTTAATCCTCAACATTCAATCCTCAATCCCCAGTCCTCAATCTTCAATCCTCAATGTTCAATCCTCAATCCTCAGTCCTCAATCATCAATCCTCAATCCTCAAACCTCAATCCTCAATCGTCAGTCCTCGTCCTCAATCCTCAACCCTCAATCCTGAATCCTCAATCTTCAATCCTCAATACTCAATATTCAATCCTCAATCCTCAATCCTCAATCCGCAATCTTCAATCCTCAATCCTCATCCCTCAATCCTCAATCCTCATTCTTCAATCCTCAATACCCAATCCTCAATTTTCAATACTCAGCCTTCAATCCTCAATTCTCAATCTTCAATCCTCAATCCTCAATCCTCAATCCTCACTCCTCATTCTTCAATCCTCAATACCCAATCCTCAATCTTCAATCGTCAATCCTCAATCCTCAATTCTCAATCCTCAATCCTCAATCCTCAATCCTCAATCCCCAATCCTCATTCTTCAAACCTCAATCCTCAACCCTCACTCCTCATGCTCAATTCTCAATTCTCAATCCTCAATCCCCAATGCTCAATCTTCAATCATCAATACTCAATCTTCAATCCTCAATCCTCAATCCTCAATCCTCAATCCTCAATCCTCCATCCTCAATATTCAACACACAACCCTCAACCATCAATCCTCAATACTCAATCATCAATCCTCAATTCTCAATACTCAATAGAATATCCTGAATTCTCATGGTTCAATACTCAATCCACAATATTCAATAATCAAATCTCAATCCACAAACATCAATTCTCATCACTCAACCCTGAACGCTCAGTCCTCAATGTTCAATCCTCATTCCTCAATTCTCAATCTTCAATCCTCAATACTGAACCTTCAATCCTCAATCTTCAATCCTCAATCCTCTATCCTCAATCCTCAATCCTCAATCCACAGTCCTTAGCCCTCAAACCTCAACCCTCAACTCTCAGAACTCATCCTCAATCCTCAATCCACAACCCTCAATCCTCAATCCTCAATCCTCATTCTTCAATCCTCAATACCCAATCCTCAATCTTCAATCCTCTATCCTCAATCCTCAATTCTCAATCCTCAATCCTCAATCCTCAAACCTCAATCCCCAATCCTCATTCTTCAAACCTCAATCCTCAACCCTCACTCCTCATCCTCAATTCTCAATTCTCAATCTTCAATCCTCAATCCTCAATCCTCAATCCTCAATCCTCCATCCTCAATATTCAACACACAACCCTCAACCATCAATCCTCAATACTCAATCATCAATCCTCAATTCTCAATACTCAATAGAATATCCTGAATTCTCATGGTTCAATACTCAATCCACAATATTCAATAATCAAATCTCAATCCACAAACATCAATTCTCATCACTCAACCCTGAACGCTCAGTCCACAATGTTCAATACTCATTCCTCAATTCTCAATCTTCAATCCTCAATACTGAACCTTCAATCCTCAATCTTCAATCCTCAATCCTCAATCCTCAATCCTCAATCCTCGTTCTTCAATCCTCATTACCCAATCCTCAGTCTTCAGTCCTCAATCCTCAATCCTCAACACTCAATCCTCAATCCTCAATCCTCAATCCTCAATCCTCGATCTTCAATCCTCAATACACGACCTTCAATCCTCAATCCTCAATACTCAATTCTCAATTCTCAATCCTCAATCGTCAGGCTTCAGTACTGAATACTCAATCTTCAATCCTCAATCCTCAATCCTCATTCCTCAATCTTCAATCCTCAATCCTCAATCCTCAATCTTCAATCCTCAATACTCGATCCTCAATCCTCAATCCTCAATCCTCAATGTTCAATCCGCAATACCCAATCCTCAATCGTCAATCCTCAATCCCCAATCCTCAATCTTCAATCCTCAATCCTCAATCCTCAATCCTCAATACTCAATTCTCAATTCTCAATCCTCAATCCTCAATCTTCAATCCTCAATCCTCATTAATCAATATCCAATCCTAGATCCTGAATCCCCAATCCTCAATCCTTAATCCTCAACATTCAATCCTCAATCCCTAGTCCTCAATCTTCAATCCTCAATGTTCAATCCTCAATCCTCAACCCTCAGTCCTCAACCCTCAACCTCAATCCTCAAACCTCAATCCTCAACCGTCAGTCCTCGTCCTCAATCCTCAACCCTCAATCCTCAATCCTCTATCTTCAATTCTCAATACTCAATATTCAATCCTCAAACCTCAATCCCCAATCCTCATTCTTCAAACCTCAATCCTCAACCCTCACTCCTCATCCTCAATTCTCAATTCTCAATCTTCAAGCCTCAATCCTCAATCCTCAATCCTCAATCCTCCATCCTCAATATTCAACACACAACCCTCAACCATCAATCCTCAATACTCAATCATCAATCCTCAATTCTCAATACTCAATAGAATATCCTGAATTCTCATGGTTCAATACTCAATCCACAATATTCAATAATCAAATCTCAATCCACAAACATCAATTCTCATCACTCAACCCTGAACGCTCAGTCCACAATGTTCAATACTCATTCCTCAATTCTCAATCTTCAATCCTCAATACTGAACCTTCAATCCTCAATCTTCAATCCTCAATCCTCAATCCTCAATCCTCAATCCTCGTTCTTCAATCCTCATTACCCAATCCTCAGTCTTCAGTCCTCAATCCTCAATCCTCAACACTTAATCCTCAATCCTCTATCCTCAATCCTCAATCCTCGATCTTCAATCCTCAATACACGACCTTCAATCCTCAATCCTCAATCCTCAATTCTCAATTCTCAATCCTCAATCGTCAGGCTTCAGTACTGAATACTCAATCTTCAATCCTCAATCCCCAATCCTCATTCCTCAATCTTCAATCCTCAATCCTCAATCCTCAATCATCAATCCTCAATCTTCAATACTCAATCCTCAATCATCAACCCTCAATCCTCAATACTCAATCATCAATCCTCAATCTTCAATACTCAATCCTCAATCATCAACCCTCAATCCTCAATACTCAATCATCAATCCTCAATCATCAATACTCAATCCTCAATCCTTAATCATCAATCCCCAATACTCAACCATCAATCCTCAATTCTCAATACTCAATAGAGTATCCTGAATTCTCAGGGTTCAATACTCAAACCTCAATCCTGAACCCTCAGCCCTCATTCTCCATCCTCAATCCTCAATCCTCAATCCTCAATCTTCAATCCCCAATACTGAATCTTCAATCCTCAATCCTAAATCCTCAATCCTCAATCCTCAACACTCAATCCACAATCCCCAATCCTCAATCCTGAATCCTCAATCCTCAATCCTCAATCTTCAATCCTCAATACTCAATCCTCAATCCTCAAACCTCTATCCTCAATGTTCAATCCGCAATACCCAATCCTCAATCGTCAATCCTCAATCCCCAATCCTCAATCTTCAATCCACAATCCTCAATCCTCAATCCTCAATCCTCAATTCTCAATTCTCAATCCTCAATCCCCAATCCTCAATCTTCAATCCCCAATCCTCATTCTTCAAACATCAATCCTCAACCCTCACTCCTCATGCTCAATTCTCAATTCTCAATCCTCAATCCCCAATGCTCAATCTTCAATCATCAATACTCAATCTTCAATCCTCAATCCTCAATCCTCAATCCTCAATCCTCCATCCTCAATATTCAACACACAACCCTCAACCATCAATCCTCACTACTCAATCATCAATCCTCAATTCTCAATACTCAATAGAATATCCTGAATTCTCATGGTTCAATACTCAATCCACAATATTCAATAATCAAATCTCAATCCACAGACATCAATTCTCTTCACTCAACCCTGAACGCTCAGTCCTCAACGTGCAATCCTCATTCCTCAATTCTCAATCTTCAATCCTCAATACTGAACCTTCAATCCTCAATCTTCAACCCTCAATCCTCAATCCTCAATCCTCAATCCTCAATCCACAGTCCTTATCCCTCAAACCTCAACCCTCAACTCTCAGAACTCATCCTCAATCCTCAATTCTCAATCCTCAATCCTCAATCCTCAATCTTCAATCCTCAATACCTAATCTTCGATCCTCAATGCTCAATCCTCAATCCTCAGTCCTCAGTCCTCAATCCTCAATCCTCAATCCTCAAACCTCAATCCTCAACCGTCAGTCCTCGTACTAAATCCTCAACCCTCAATCCTCAATCCTCAATCTTCAATCCCCAATACTCAATCTTCAACCCTCAACCCTCAATCCCCAATTATCAATCCTCAATCCTCAATCCTCAATCCTCAATCCTCAATATTCAATCCTCAATCCTCAATCCTCAATCCTCAATCCTCAATCTTCAAACCTCAATCCTCAATCCCCAATCCTCATTCTTCAAACCTCAATCCTCAACCTTCAGTACTCATCCTCAATTCTCAATTCTCAATCCCCAATACTCAATGCTCAATCTTCAATCATCAATACTCAATCTTCAATCCTCAATGATCAATCCCCAATCCTCAATCCTCCATCCTCAATATTCAACACACAACCCTCAACCATCAACCCTCAATACTCAATCATCAATCCTCAATTCTCAATACTCAATAGAATATCCTGAAATCTCATGTTTCAACACTCAATCCACAATATTCAATAATCAAATCTCAATCCACAAACATCAATTCTCATCACACAACCCTGAACGCTCAGTCCTCAATGTTCAATCCTCATTCCTCAATTCTCAATCTTCAATCCTCAATACTGAATCTTCAATCCTCAATCCTCAATCCTCAATCTTCAATCCTCAGTCCCCAATCCTCAATCTTCAATCCTCAATCCTCAATCCTCAATCCTCAATCCTCAATCCTCAATCCTCAATTCTCAATCCTCAATCCTGAGTCCTCAGTCATCACACCTCAAACCTCAACCCTCAGCCCTCATACTCAATCCTCAATCCTCAACCCTCAATCCTCAATATTCAATCCTCAATACTCAATCTTCAACCCTCAATCCTCAATTCTCAATACTCAATCCTCAATCCTCAATCCTCAATCCTCAACCTTCAATCCTCAATACTCAATCTTCAACCCACAATCCTCAATCCCCAATTCTCAATCCTCAATCCTCAATCCTCAATCCTCAATCCTCAATACTCTATCCTCAATACTCAGTCTACAATCCTCAATCCTCAATCCTCAATCCACAATCCTCGTTCCTCAATCCTCAATACCCATTCCTCAGTCTTCAGTCCTCAATCCTCAATCCTCAACCCTCAATCGTCAATCCACAATCCTCAATCCTCAATCCTCGATCTTCAATCCTCAATACTCAATCTTCATTCCTCAATCCTCAATGCTCAATCCTCAATTCTCAATCCTCAATCGTCAGGCTTCAGTACTCAATACTCAATCTTCAATCCTCAATCCTCAATCCTCATTCCTCAATCCACAATCCTCAATCCTCAATCCTCAATCATCAATCCTCAATCTTCAATACTCAATCCTCAATCATCAACACTCAATCCTCAATACTCAATCATCAATCCTCAATCTCCAATACTCAATCCTCAATCCTCAATCCTCAGTCCTCAATACTCAACCATCAATCCTCAATTCTCAATACTCAATAGAATATCCTGAATTCTCGGGGTCCATACTCAAACCTCAATCCTCAACCCTCAGCCGTCATTCTCCATCCTCAATCCTCAATCCTCAATCCTCAATCTTCAATCCCCAATACTCAATCGTCAATCCTCAATCCTCAATCCTCAATCCTCAATCCTCAATCTTCAATCCTTAATACTCAATCTTGAATCCACAATCCTCAATCCTCTATCCTCAATCCTCATTGTTCAATCCTCAATACCCAATCCGCAATCTTCAATCCCCTATCCTCAATTCTCATTCTTCAATCCTCAATACCCAATCCTCAATCTCCAATCCTCAATCCTCAATCCTCAATTCTCAACCCTCAATCCTCAGTCCTCAGGCCTCAAACCTCAATCCTCAAACCTCAGCCCTCATCCTCTATCCTCAATCCTCAATCCTCAATCCTCAATATTCAATCCTCAATACTGAATCTTCAATAATCAATCCTCAGCTCTCAATCCTCAATCCTCCATCCTCAATATTCAACACACAACCCTCAACCATCAATCCTCAATACTCAATGATCAATCCTCAATTCTCAATACTCAATAAGATATCCTGAATTCTCATGGTTCAATACTCAATCCACAATATTCAATAATCAAATCTCAATCCACAAACATCAATTCTCATCACTCAACCCTGAACGCTCAGTCCTCAATGTTCAATCCTCATTCCTCAATTCTCAATATTCAATCCTCAATACTGAATCTTCAATCCTCAATCCTCAATCTTCAATCCTCAGTCCCCAATCCTCAATCTTCAATCCTCAATCCTCAATCCTCAATCCTCAATCCTCAATCCACAGTCCTTAGCCCTCAAACCTCAACCCTCAACTCTCAGACCTCATCCTCAATCCTCAATCCTCAATCCTCAATTCTCAATCCTCAATCTTCAATCCTCAATGCTCAATCTTCAATCCTCAATCCTCAATCCTCAATACCCATCCATCAATCCTCAATTCTCAATACTCAATAGAATATCCTGAATTTTCAGGATTCAATACTCAAACCTCAACCCTCAACCCTCAGCCCTCATCCTCAATCCTCAATCCTCAATCCTCAATCCTCAATATTCAATCCTCAATACTCAATCTTCAATCCTCAATCCTCAATCCTCAATCCTCAATCCTCAATCCTCAGTCATCAATCCTCAATCTTCAATACCCAATCGTCAATCCTCAGTCCTCAATCCTCAATCCCCAATCCTCGTTCCTCAAACCTCAATCCTCAACCCTCAGTCCTCATCCTCAGTTCTCAATTCTCAATCCTCAATCCTCAATCCTCAATCCTCAATCTTCAATCCTCAATAATCAATTTCCAATCCTAGATCATCAATCCCCAATCCTCAAGCCTTAATCCTCAACCTTCAATCCTCAATCCCCAGTCCTCAAGCTTCAATCCTCAATGCTCAATCCTCAATCCTCAGTCCTCAGTCCTCAATCCTCAATCCTCAATCCTCAAACCGCAATCCTCAACCGTCAGTCCTCGTCCTCAATCCTCAACCCTCAATCCTCAATCCTCAATCTTCAATCCCCAATACTCAATCTTCAATTCTCAATACTCAATCCTCAATCCTCAATCTTTAATCCTCAATCCTCAATCCTCAATCCTCAGCCCTCATTCTTCAATCCTCAACGCCCAATCCTCAATCTTCAATCCTCAATCCTCAATCCTCAATTCTCAATCCTCAATCCTCAGTCCTCAGTCCTCAAACCTCAATCCTCAACCCTCAGCCCTCATCCTCTATCCTCAATCCTCAACCCTCAATCCTCAATCTTCAATCCTCAATACTCAATCTTCAATCCTCAATCCTCAATTCTCAATTCTCAATCCTCAATACTCAATACTCAAACGTCAATCCCCCATCCCCAATCCTCAATCTTCAATCGTCAATCCTCAATCCTCAATCCTCAACCTTCAATCCTCAATACTCAATCTTCAACCCTCAATCCTCAATCCCCAATTCTCAATCCTCAATCCTCAATCCTCTATCCTCAATATTCAATCCTCAATCCTCAATCTTCAATCCTCAATCCTCAATCTTCAATCCTCAATACTCAATCCTCAATCCTCTATCCTCAATCATCAATCCTCAATCTTCAATACTCAATCCTCAATCTTCAATCCTCAATACTCAATCCTCAATCCTCAACCTTCAATCCTCAATCCTCAATCCTCAATCCCCAATGCTCTGTCCTCAATCGTCAGGATTCAGTACTCAATACACAATCTTCAATCCTCAATCCTAAATCCTCATTCCTCAATCCTCAATCCTCAATCCTCTATCGTCAATCATCAATCCTCAATCTTCAATACTCAATCCTCAATCTTCAATCCTCAATACTCAATCCTCAATCCTCAATCCTCAATCCTCAATGTTCAACCCGCAATACCCAATCCTCAATCGTCAATCCTCATTCCCCAATCCGCAATCTTCAATCCTCAACCCTCAACCCTCAATCCTCAATCCTCAATACTCAATCCTCAATCTTCAATCCTCAATCCTCAGTCCACAAACCTCAATTCTGAATGCTCAATCCTGCATCCTCAATCTTCAGCCCTCAGTCCTCGACAATCAGTTGTCAATCCTCAATACTCAATCGTCAATCCTCAGTCCTCAATCCTCAATCCTCAATATTCAATCCTCAATACTCAGTCTACAATTCTCAATCCTCAACCCTCAGTACTCAATCCTCGTTCTTCAATCCTCAATACCCAATTCTCAATCTTCAATCACCAATCCTCAATCCTCAATCCTCAATCCTCAATCCTCAATCCTCAATCCTCAATCCTCAATCTTCAATCCTCAATACTCAATCCTCAATCCTCTATCCTCAATCATCAATCCTCAATCTTCAATACTCAATCCTCAATCTTCAATCCTCAATACTCAATCCTCAATCCTCAACCCTCAATCCTCAATGTTCAATCCGCAATACCCAATCCTCAATCGTCAATCCTCAATCCCTAATCCTCAATCTTCAATCCTCAACCCTCAATCCTCAATCCTCAATCCTCAATACTCAATCCTCAATCCTCAATCCTCAATGTTCAATCCGCAATACCCAATCCTCAATCTTCGATCCTCAATCCTCAATCCCCAATCCTCAATCCTCAATCCTCATTCATCAATCCTCAATACCCAATCCTCAATCTTCAATCCTCAATCCTCAATCCTCAATTCTCAACCCTCAATCCTCAGTCCTCAGTCCTCAAGCCTCAATCCTCAAACCGCAGCCCTCATCCTCAATCCTCAATCCTCAATCCTCAATCCTCAATCTTCAATCCTCAGTACTCAATCTTCAATCCTCAATCCTCAGTCCACACACCTCAATTCTGAAACCTCAATCCTGCATCCTCAATCTTCAGCCCTCAGTCCTCAACAATCAGTTGTCAATCCTCAATCACCAATAGAATATCCTCAATTCACAGTTTTCAATACGCAATACTCAATCTGCAATCTTCAAATCTCTATCAACAAACATCAATTCTCATCACTCAACCCTGAACGCTCAGTCCTCAACGTTCAACCCTCAATCCTCAATTCTCAATCTTCAATCCTCAATACTGAATCATCAATCCTCAATCCTCAATCCTCAATCCTCAATCCTCAATCCTCAACCCTCAATCCTCAGTAATCAATCCTCAATCTTCAATACTCAATCGTCAATCCTCAGTCCTCAACCCTCAGTCCTCATCCTCAATTCTCAATCCTCAATCCTCAATCCTCAATCCTCAATCTTCAATCCTCACTAATCAATCTCCAATCCTAGATCCTCAATCCACAATCCTCAATCCTTAATCCTCAATCTTCAATCCTCAGTCCCCAGTCCTGAATCTTCAATCTTCAATGCTCCATCCTCTATCCTCAATCCTGAGTCCTCAATCCTCAATCTTCAAACCTCAATCCTCAACCCTCAGTCGTCATCCTCAACACTCAATCTTCAATCCTCAATCCTCAATCCTCAATCCTCAATCCTCAATCTTCAATCCTCAATACTCAACCTTCAATCCTCGGTCCTCAATCCTCAATCGTCAATCTCCAATCCTGAATACTCAATCTTCAATCCTCAATCTTCAATCCTCAATCCTCATTCCTCAATCCTCGATTCTCAATCCTCAATCCTCAATCCTCAGACCATAAACATCAATATTCAACCCTCGGTCCTCGTCCTCAATCCACAACCCTAAATCCGCAATCCTCAATCTTCAATCATCAATACTCAATCTTCAATCCTCAATCCTCAAAACTCAATCCTCAATCCTCAATCCTCAATCTTTAATCCTCAATCCTCAATACTCAATCCTCGATCCTAAACTTTCAACCCTCAATACTCAATCTTCAATCCTCAATCCTCAATCCTTAATACTCAATCCTCAATCCTCAATCCTCAATCCTCAATCTTCAATCCTCAATACTCAATTTTCAATCCTCAATCCTCAATCCTCAACCCTCAATCCTCATTCTTCAATCCTCAACACCCAATCCTCAATCTTCAATCCTCAATCCTCAATCCTCAATTCTCAATCCTCTATACTCAATCCTCAGACCTCAAACATCAATACTCAGCCCTCAGTCCTCGTCCTCAATCCATAACCCTCAATCCTCGATCCTCAATCTTCAATCATCAATATTCAATCTTCAATCCTCAATCCTCAATACTCAATGTTCAATCCTCAATACGCAATCCTCAATCCTCAATCCTCAATCCTCATTCTTCAATCCTCAACCCCCAATCCTCAATCTTCAATCCTCAATCCTTAATCCTCAATTCTCAATCCTCAATCCTCAGGCCTCAGTCCTCAAACCTCAATCCTCAACCCTCAGCCCTCATCCTCAATCCTCAATCCTCAACCCTCAATCCTCCATCTTCAATCCTCAATACTCAATCTTCAATCCTCAATCCTCAATTCTCAATCCTCAATACTCAATCCTCAAACGTCAATCCTCCATCCCCAATCCTCAATCTTCAATCGTCAATCCTCAATCCTCAATCCTCAATCCTTAACCTTCAATCCTCAATACTCAATCTTCAACCCTCAATCCTCAATACCCAATTCTCAATCCTCAATCCTCAATCCTCAATCCTCAATATTCAATCCTCAATACTCAGTCTACAATCCTCAATCCTCAACCCTCAGTACTCAATCCTCGTTCTTCAATCCTCAATACCCAATTCTCAATCTTCAATCCCCAATCCTCAATCCTCAATCCTCAATCCTCAATCCTCAATCCTCAATCCTCAATCCTCAATCTTCAATCCTCAATACTCAATCTTCAATCCTCCATCCTCAATCCTCAATCCTCAATCCTCAGTCCTCAATCCTCAATCCTCAATCATCAATCCTCAATCTTCAATACACAATCCTCAATCCTCAACCCTCAATCGTCAATCCTCAGTCATCAATCCTCAATCTTCAACACTCAATCCTCAATCCTCAATCCTCTATCCTCAATACTCAACCATCAATCCTCAATCCTCAATACTCAATCCTCAATCCTCAATCCTCAATCCTCAATCTTCAATCCTCAATACTCAATCTTCAATCCTCAATCCTCAATCATCAATCCTCAATTCTCAATCCTCAATCGTCAGGCTTCAGTACTCAATACTCAATCTTCAATCCTCAATCCTCAATCCTCATTCATCAATCCTCAATACCCAATCCTCAATCTTCAATCCTCAATCCTCAATCCTCAATTCTCAACCCTCAATCCTCAGTCCTCAGTCCACAAACCTCAATCCTCAAACCGCAGCCCTCATCCTCAATCCTCAATCCTCAATCCTCAATCCTCAATCTTCAATCCTCAGTACTCAATCTTCAATCCTCAATCCTTATATCCTCAATACTCAACCATGAATCCTCAATTCTCAATACTCAATAGAATATCCTGAATTCTCAGTGTTCGATACTCAAACCTCAATCCTCAACCCTCTGTCCTCACCCTCAATTCTCAATTCTCAATCCTAAATCCTCAATCCCCAAACCTCAACCTTCAATCCTCAATCCTCAATCTTCAATCCTCAATCCTCATTCCTCAATCCTCAATCCTCAATCCTCTATCCTCAATCATCAATCCTCAATCTTCAATACTCAATCCTCAATCTTCAATCCTCAATACTCAATCCTCAATCCTCAACCCTCAATCCTCAATGTTCAATCCGCAATACCCAATCCTCAATCGTCAATCCTCAATCCCTAATCCTCAATCTTCAATCCTCAACCCTCAATCCTCAATCCTCAATCCTCAATACTCAATCCTCAATCCTCAATCCTCAATGTTCAATCCGCAATACCCAATCCTCAATCTTCAATCCTCAATCCTCAATCCCCAATCCTCAATCCTCAATCCTCATTCATCAATCCTCAATCCTCAATGTTCAATCCGCAATACCCAATCCTCAATCTTCAATCCTCAATCCTCAATCCCCAATCCTCAATCCTCAATCCTCATTCATCAATTCTCAATACCTAATCCTCAATCTTCAATCCTCAATCCTCAATCCTCAATTCTCAACCCTCAATCCTCAGTCCTCAGTCCTCAAACCTCAATCCTCAAACCGCAGCCCTCATCCTCAATCCTCAATCCTCAATCCTCAATCCTCAATCTTCAATCCTCAGTACTCAATCTTCAATCCTCAATCCTTATATCCTCAATACTCAACCATGAATCCTCAATTCTCAATACTCAATAGAATATCCTGAATTCTCAACTTTCGATACTCAAACCTCAATCCTCAACCCTCTGTCCTCACCCTCAATTCTCAATTCTCAATCCTAAATCCTCAATCCCCAAACCTCAACCTTCAATCCTCAATCCTCAATCTTCAATCCTCAATCCTCATTCCTCAATCCTCAATCCTCAATCCTCTATCCTCAATCATCAATCCTCAATCTTCAATACTCAATCCTCAACCTTCAATCCTCAATACTCAATCCTCAGTCCTCAACCCTCAATCCTCAATGTTCAATCCGCAATACCCAATCCTCAATCGTCAATCCTCAATCCCTAATCCTCAATCTTCAATCCTCAACCCTCAATCCTCAATCCTCAATCCTCAATACTCAATCCTCAATCCTCAATCCTCAATGTTCAATCCGCAATACCCAATCCTCAATCTTCAATCCTCAATCCTCAATCCCCAATCCTCAATCCTCAATCCTCATTCATCAATCCTCAATACCCAATCCTCAATCTTCAATCCTCAATCCTCAATCCTCAATTCTCAACCCTCAATCCTCAGTCCTCAGTCCTCAAACCTCAATCCTCAATCCTCAATCTTCAATCCTCAGTACTCAGTACTCAATCTTCAATCCTCAATCCTCAGTCCACACACCTCAATTCTGAAACCTCAATCCTGCATCCTCAATCTTCAGCCCTCAGTCCTCAACAATCAGTTGTCAATCCTCAATCACCAATAGAATATCCTCAATTCACAGTTTTCAATACGCAATACTCAATCTGCAATCTTCAAATCTCTATCAACAAACATCAATTCTCATCACTCAACCCTGAACGCTCAGTCCTCAACGTTCAACCCTCAATCCTCAATTCTCAATCTTCAATACTCAATACTGAATCATCAATCCTCAATCCTCAATCCTCAATCCTCAATCTTTAATCCTCAATCCTCAATACTCAATCCTCGATCCTAAATTTTCAACCCTCAATACTCAATCTTCAATCCTCAATCCTCAATCCTTAATACTCAATCCTCAATCCTCAATCCTCAATCCTCAATCTTCAATCCTCAATACTCAATTTTCAATCCTCAATCCTCAATCCTCAACCCTCAATCCTCATTCTTCAATCCTCAACACCCAATCCTCAATCTTCAATCCTCAATCCTCAATCCTCAATTCTCAATCCTCAATACTCAATCCTCAGACCTCAAACATCAATACTCAGCCCTCAGTCCTCGTCCTCAATCCATAACCCTCAATCCTCGATCCTCAATCTTCAATCATCAATATTCAATCTTCAATCCTCAATCCTCAATACTCAATGTTCAATCCTCAATACGCAATCCTCAATCTTCAATCCTCAATCCTCAATCCTCAATCCTCAATCCTGAATGCTCAATCCTCAATTCTCAATCCTCAATCCTCAATCCTCAATCCTCAATCCTCGATACTCAATCCTCAATCCTCAATCTTCAATCCTCAATACTCAATCTTCAATACTCAATCCTCAATCCTCAATCCTCTATCCTCAATACTCAACCATCAATCCTCAATTCTCAATACTCAATCCTCAATCCTCAATCCTCAATCTTCAATCCTCAATACTCAACCTTCGATCCTCAATCCTCAATGCTCAATCCTCAATCCTCAATCCTCAATCGTCAGGCTTCAGTACTCTATACTCAATCTTCAATCCTCAATCCTCAATCCTCATTCCTCAATCCACAATCCTCAATCCTCAATCCTCAATCATCAATCCTCAATCTTCAATACTCAATCCTCAATCATCAACCCTCAATCCTCAATACTCATTCATCAATCCCCAATCTTCAATACTCAATCCTCAATCCTCAATCCTCAGTCCTCAATACTCAACCATCATTCCTCAATTCTCAATACTCAATAGAATATCCTGAATTCTCAGGGTTCAATACTCAAACCTCAATCCTCAAACCTCAGCCGTCATTCTCCATCCTCAATCCTCAATCCTCAATCCTCAATCTTCAATCCCCAATACTCAATCTTCAATCCTCAATCCTCAATCCTCAATCCTCAATCTTCAATCCTCAATCCTCATTCTTCAATCCTCAACCCCCAATCCTCAATCTTCAATCCTCAATCCTTAATCCTCAATTCTCAATCCTCAATCATCAGTCCTCAGTCCTCACACCTCAATCCTCAACCCTCAGCCCTCATACACAATCCTCAATCCTCAACCTTCAATCCTCAATATTCAATCCTCGATACTCAATCTTCAACCCTCAATCCTCAATTCTCAATCCTCAATACTCAATCCTCAAACGTCAATCCTCCATCCCCAATCCTCAATCCTCAATCGTCAATCCTCAATCCTCAATCCTCAATCCTCAATCCTCAATCCTCAACCTTCAATCCTCAATACTCAATCTTCAATCCACAATCCTCAATCCCCAATTCTCAATCCTCAATCCTCAATCCTCAATCCTCAATATTCAATCCTCAATACTCAGTCTACAATCCTCAATCCTCAATCCTCAATCCTCAATCCTCGTTCCTCAATCCTCAATACCCAATCCTCAGTCTTCAGTCCTCAATCCTCAATCCTCAACCCTCAATCGTCAATCCACAATCCTCAATCCTCAATCCTCGATCTTCAATCCTCATTACTCAATCCTCAATCATCAACACTCAATCCTCAATCCTCAATCCTCAATCCTCAATCCTCAACCTTCAATCCTCAATATTCAATCTTCAATCTTCAATCCTCAATCGTCAATCCTCAATCCTCAACCCTCAATCCTCAATCCTCAATCTTCAATCCTTAATACTCAATCTTGAATCCACAATCCTCAATACTCTATCCTCAATCCTCATTGTTCAATCCTCAATACCCAATCCGCAATCTTCAATCCTCTATCCTCAATCCTCATTCTTCAATCCTCAATACCCAATCCTCAATCTCCAATCCTCAATCCTCAATCCTCAATTCTCAACCCTCAATCCTCAGTCCTCAGGCCTCAAACCTCAATCCTCAAACCTCAGCCCTCATCCTCAATCCTCAATCCTCAATCCTCAATCCTCAATATTCAATCCTCAATACTGAATCTTCAATAATCAATCCTCAGCTCTCAATCCTCAATACTCAATCCTCAATCGTCAATCCTCAATCCTCAATCCTCAACCTTCAATCCTCAATCCTCAATCCTCAATCCTCAATCCTCAATCTTCAATCCACAATACTCAATCCTCAATTCTCAATCCTCAATCCTCAATGTTCAATCCGCAATACCCAATCCTCAATCGTCAATCCTCAATCCCCAATCCTCAATCTTCAATCCTCAATCCTCAATCCTCAATCCTCAATCCTCAATCCTCAATTCTCAATTCTCAATCCTCAATCCCCAATCCTCAATGTTCAATCCTCATTAATCAATCTCCAATCCTAGATCCTGAATCCCCAATCCTCAATCCTTTTTCCTCAACCTTCAAGCCTCAATCCCCAGTCCTCAATCTTCAATCCTCAATGTTCAACCCTCAATCCTCAATCGTCAGTCCTCGTCCTCAATCCTCAACCCTCAATACTCAATCCTCAATCTTCAATCCTCAATACTCAATATTCAATCCTCAATCCTCAATCCTCAATCCTCAATCTTCAATCCTCAATCCTCAACCCTCAATCCTCAATCCTCATTCTTCAATCCTCAATACCCATCCTCAATCTTCAATACTCAATCTTCAATCCTCAATTATCAATCTTCAATCCTCAATCCTCAACCCTCAATCCTCAATCCTCATTCTTCAATCCTCAAGACCCAACCCTCAATCTTCAATCCTCAATCCTCAATCCTCAATTCTCAATCCTTAATCCTCAATCCTCAATCCCCAATCCTCATTCTTCAAACCTCAATCCTCAACCCTCAGTACTCATTCACAATTCTCAATTCTCAACCCCAATACTCAATGCTCAATCTTCAATCATCAATACTCAATCTTCAATCCCCAATCCTCAATCCTCAATCCTCAATCCTCCATCCTCAATATTCAACACACAACCCTCAACCATCAATCCTCAATACTCAATCATCAATCCTCAATTCTCAATACCCAATAGAATATCCTGAAATCTCATGTTTCAATACTCAATCCACAATATTCAATAATCAAATCTCAATCCACAAACATCAATTCTCATCACACAACCCTGAACACTCAGTCCTCAATGTTCAATCCTCATTCCTCAATTCTCAATCTTCAATCCTCAATACTGAACCTTCAATCCTCAATCCTCAATCCTCAATCTTCAATCCTCAGTCCCCAATCCTCAATCTTGATTCCTCAATCCTCAATCCTCAATCCTCAATCCTCAATCCACAGTCCTTAGGCCTCAAACCTCATCCCTCAACTCACAGAACTCATCCTCAATCCTCTATCCTCAATCCTCAATCCTCAATCCTCAATCTTCAATCCTCAATACTCAATCTTCAATCCTCAATCCTCAATCCTCAATACTCAACCATCAATCCTCAATTCTCAATACTCAATAAGATATCCTGAATTTTCAGGATTCAATACTCAAACCTCAACCCCCAACCCTCAGCCCTCATCCTAAATCCTCAATACTCAATCCTCAATCCTCAATATTCAATCCTCAATACTCAATCTTCAATCCTCAATCCTCAATCCTCAATCCTCAATCCTCCATCTTCAATCCTCAGTAATCAATCTCCAATCCTAGATCCTCAATCCCCAATCCTCAAGCCTTAATCCTCAATCTTCAATCCTCAATCCCCAGTCCTCATCATCAGTTCTCAATTCTCAATCCTCAATCCTCAATCCTCAATCCTCAATCTTCAATCCTCAATAATCAATCTCCAATCCTAGATCCTCAATCTCCAATCCTCAAGCCTTAATCCTCAATCTTCAATCCTCAATCCCCAGTCCTCAAGCTTCAATCCTCAATGCTCAATCCTCAATCCTCAGTCCTCAGTCCTCAATCCTCAATCCTCAATGCTCAAACCTCAATCCTCAACCGTCAGTCCTCGTACTCAATCCTCAACCCTCAATCCTCAATCCTCAATCTTCAATCCCCAATACTCAATCTTCAATTCTCAATCTTCAATCCTCAATCCTCAATCTTCAATCCTCAATCCTCAATCCTCAATCCTCAATCCTCATTCTACAATCCTCAACGCCCAATCCTCAATCTTCAATTCTCAATCCTCAATCCTCAATTCTCAATCCTCAATCCTCAGTCCTCAGTCCTCAAACCTCAATCCTCAACCCTCAGCCCTCATCCTCAATCCTCAGTCCTCAACCCTCAATCCTCAATCTTCAGTCCTCAATACTCAATCTTCAATCCTCAATCCTCAATTCTCAATCCTCAATACTCAACCCTCAAACGTCAATCCCCCATCCCCAATCCTCAATCTTCAATCGTCTATCCTCAATCCTCAATCCTCAATCCTCAATCCTCAACCTTCAATCCTCAATACTCAACCTTCAACCCTCAACCCTCAATCCCCAATTCTCAATCCTCAATCCTCAATCCTCAATCCTCAATATTCAATCCTCAATCCTCAATCTTCAATCCTCAATACTCAACCTTCAATGCTCAATCCTCAATCCTCAATCCCCAATCCTCTATCCTCAATCGTCAGGCTTCAGTACTCAATACTCAATCTTCAATCCTCAATCCTAAATCCTCATTCTTCAATCCTCAACCCTCAATCCTCAATCCTCAATCCTCAATACACAAACCTCAATCTTCAATCCTCAATCCTCAGTCCACAAACCTCAATTATGAATCCTCAATCCTGCATCCTCAATCTTCAGCCCTCAGTCCTCAACAATCAGTTGTCAATCCTCAATACCCAATCGTCAATCCTCAGTCCTCAATACTCAATCCTCAATCCTCGATCCTCAGTCATCAATCCTCAATCTTCAATACTCAATCGTCAATCCTCAGTCCTCAATCCTCAATCCCCATTCCTCGTTCCGCAAACCTCAATCCTCAACCCTCAGTCCTCATCCTCAATTCTCAATTCTCAAACCTCAATCCTCAATCCTCAATCTTCAATCCTCAATAATCAATCTCCAATCCTAGAACCTCAATCCCCAATCCTCAATCCTCAATCCTCGACCCTCAGTCATCAATCCTCAATCTTCAATACTCAATCGTCAATCCTCAGTCCTCAATCCTCAATCCCCAATCCTCGTTCCTCAAACCTCAATCCTCAACCCTCAGTCCTCATCCTCAATTCTCAATTCTCAATCCTCAATCCTCAATCCTCAATCCTCAATGTTCAATCCGCAATACCCAATCCTCAATCGTCAATCCTCAATCCCCAATACTCAATCTTCAATCCTCAATCCTCAATCCTCAATCCTCAATCCTCAATTCTCAATTCTCAATCCTCAATCCTCAATCCTCAATCCTCAATCCTCAATCTTCAATCCTCATTAATCAATCTCCAATCCTAGATCCTGAATACCCAATCCTCAATCCTTAATCCTCAACCTTCAATCCACAATCCCCAGGCCTCAATCTTCAATCCTCAATTTTCAACCCTCAATCCTCAATCGTCAGTCCTCGTCCTCAATCCTCAACACTCAATCCTCAATCCTCAATCTTCAATCCTCAATACTCAATATTCAATCCTCAATCCTCAATCCTCAATCCTCAATCTTCAATCCTCAATCCTCAACCCTCAATCCTCAATCCTCATTCTTCAATCCTCAATACCCATCCTCAATCTTCAATACTCAATCTTCAATCCTCAATTCTCAATCTTCAATCCTCAATCCTCAATCCTCAATCCTCAATCCTCATTCTTCAATCCTCAGTACCCAATCCTCAATCTTCAATCCTCAATCCTCAATCCTCAATTCTCAATCGTTAATCCTCAATCCTCAATCCCCAATCCTCATTCTTCAAACCTCAATCCTCAAGCCTCAGTACTCATTCTCAATTCTCAATTCTCAATCCCCAATACTCAATGCTCAATTTTCAATAATCAATACTCAATCTTCAATCCTCAATCCTCAATCCTCAATCCTCAATCCTCCATCCTCAATATTCAACACACAACCCTCAACCATCAATCCTCAATACTCAATCATCAATCCTCAATTCTCAATACTCAATAGAATATCCTGAAATCTCATGTTTCAATACTCAATCCACAATATTCAATAGTCAAATCTCAATCCACAAACATCAATTCTCATCACACAACCCTGAACGCTCAGTCCTCAATGTTCAATCCTCATTCCTCAATTCTCAATCTTCAATCCTCAATACTGAATCTTCAATCCTCAATCCTGAATCCTCAATCCTCAATCCTCAGTCATCAATCCTCAATCTTCAATACTCAATCGTCAATCCTCAGTCCCCAATCCTCAAACCCCAATCCTCGTTCCTCAAACCTCAATCCTCAACCCTCAGTCCTCATCCTCAATTCTCAATTCTCAATACTCAATACTCAATCCTCAATCCTCAATCTTCAATCCTCAATAATCAATCTCCAATCCTAGTTCCTCAATTCCCAATCCTCAATCCTTAAACCTCAGTCTTGAATCCTCAATCCCGAGGCCTCAAACTTCAATCCTCAATGCTCAATCCTCAATCCTCAGTCGTCAGTCCTCAATCCTCAATCCTCAATCCTCAAACCTCAATCCTCAACCGTCAGTCCTCGTCCTCAATCCTCAACACTCAATCCTCAATCCTCAATCTTCAATCCTCAATACTCAATCTTCAATCCTCAATCCTCAATCCTCAATCCTCAATCTTCAATCCTCAATCCTCAATCCTCATTCCTCAATACTCATTCTTCAATCCTCAACGCCCAATCCTCAATCTTCAATCCTCAATCCTCAATCCTCAATTCTCAATACTCAATCCTCAAGCGTCAATCCTCCATCCCCAATCCTCAATCTCCAATCGTCAATCCTCAATCGTCAATCGTCAATCCTCAATCCTCAATGTTCAATCCTCAATACCCAATCCTCAATCTTCAATCCTCAATCCTCAATCCCCAATCCTCAATCCTCAATCCTCATTCATCAATCCTCAATACCCAATCCTCAATCTTCAATCGTCAGTCCTCAATCCTCAATTCTCAACCCTCAATCCTCAGTCATCAGTCCTCAAACCTCAATCCTCAAACCTCAGCCCTCATCCTCAATCCTCAATCGTCAATCCTCAATCCTTAATCTTCAATCCTCAATACTCAATCTTCAATCCTCAATCCTCAGTCCACAAACCTCAATTCTGAATCCCCAACCCTGCATCCTCAATCTTCAGCCCTCAGTCCTCAACAATCGGTTGTCAATCCTCAATCCCCAATATAATATCCTCAATTCACAGTTTTCAATACGTAATACTCAATCTGCAATCTTCAAATCTCTATCCACAAACATCAATCCTCATCACTCAACCCTGAACGCTCAGTCCTCAATGTTCAATCCTCAATCCTCAGTTCTCAATCTTCAATCCTCAATACTGTATCTTCAATCCTCAATCCTCAATCCTCAATCCTCAATCCTCAGTCATCAATCCTCAATCTTCAATACTCAATCGTCAATCCTCAGTCCCCAATCCTCAAACCCCAATCCTCGTTCCTCAAACCTCAATCCTCAACCCTCAGTCCTCATCCTCAATTCTCAATTCTCAATACTCAATACTCAATCCTCAATCCTCAATCTTCAATCCTCAATAATCAATCTCCAATCCTAGTTCCTCAATTCCCAATCCTCAATCCTTAAACCTCAGTCTTGAATCCTCAATCCCCAGGCCTCAAACTTCAATCCTCAATGCTCAATCCTCAATCCTCAGTCGTCAGTCCTCAATCCTCAATCCTCAATCCTCAAACCTCAATCCTCAACCGTCAGTCCTCGTCCTCAATCCTCAACACTCAATCCTCAATCCTCAATCGTCAATCCTCAATACTCAATCTTCAATCCTCAATCCTCAATCCTCAATCCTCAATCTTCAAACCTCAATCCTCAATCCTCATTCCTCAATACTCATTCTTCAATCCTCAACGCCCAATCCTCAATCTTCAATCCTCAATCCTCAATCCTCAATTCTCAATACTCAATCCTCAAGCGTCAATCCTCCATCCCCAATCCTCAATCTCCAATCGTCAATCCTCAATCGTCAATCGTCAATCCTCAATCCTCAGTGTTCAATCCTCAATACCCAATCCTCAATCTTCAATCCTCAATCCTCAATCCCCAATCCTCAATCCTCAATCCTCACTCATCAATCCTCAATACCCAATCCTCAATCTTCAATCGTCAGTCCTCAATCCACAATTCTCAACCCTCAATCCTCAGTCATCAGTCCTCAAACCTCAATCCTCAAACCTCAGCCCTCATCCTCAATCCTCAATCCTCAATCCTCAATCCTTAATCTTCAATCCTCAATACTCAATCTTCAATCCTCAATCCTCAGTCCACAAACCTCAATTCTGAATCCCCAACCCTGCATCCTCAATCTTCAGCCCTCAGTCCTCAACAATCGGTTGTCAATCCTCAATCCCCAATATAATATCCTCAATTCACAGTTTTCAATACGTAATACTCAATCTGCAATCTTCAAATCTCTATCCACAAACATCAATCCTCATCACTCAACCCTGAACGCTCAGTCCTCAATGTTCAATCCTCAATCCTCAGTTCTCAATCTTCAATCCTCAATACTGAATCTTCAACCCTCAATCCTCAATCCTCAATCCTCAATCCTCAATCCTCAGTAATCAATCTTCAATCTTCAATACTCAATCTTCAATCCTCAGCCCTCAATCATCAATCCTTAATTCTGTTTCCTCAAACCTCAATCCTCAACCCTCAGTCCTCATCCTAAACACTCAATCTTCAATCCTCAATCCTCAAGCCTCAATCCTCAATCCTCATTCTTCAATCCTCAATACCCAATCCTCAATCTTCAATCCTCAGTCCCCAATCCTCAATCTTCAATCCTCAATCCTCAATCCTCAATCCTCAATCGTCAATCCACAGTCCTTAGGCCTGAAACCTCAACCCTCAACTCACAGAACTCATCCTCAATCCTCAATCCTCAATCCTCAATCCTCAATCCTCAATCTTCAATCCTCAATACTCAATCTTCAATCCTCAATCCTCAATCCTCAATACTCAACCATCAATCCTCAATTCTCAATACTCAATAGAATATCCTGAATCTTCAGGATTCAGTACTCAAACCTCAACCCTCAACCCTCAGCCCTCATCCTAAATCCTCAATCCTCAATCCTCAATCCTCAAAATTCAATCCTCAATACTCAATCTTCAATCCTCAATCCTCAATCCTCAATCCTCAATCCTCAACCCTCAGTCATCAATCCTCAATCTTCAATACTCAATAGTCAATCCTCAGTCCTCAATCCTCAATCCCCAATCCTCGTTCCTCAAACCTCAATCCTCAACCCTCAGTCCTCATCATCAGTTCTCAATTCTCAATCCTCAATCCTCAATCCTCAATCCTCAATCTTCAATCCTCAATAATCAATCTCCAATCCTTGATCCTCAATCCCCAATCCTCAAGCCTTAATCCTCAATCTTCAATCCTCAATCCCCAGTCCTCAAGCCTCAATCCTCAATGCTCAATCCTCAATTCTCAGTCCTCAGTCCTCAATCCTCAATCCTCAATCCTCAAACCTCAATCCTCAACCGTCAGTCCCCGTACTCAATCCTCAACCCTCAATCCTCAATCCTCAATCTTCAATCCCCAATACTCAATCTTCAATTCTCAATCCTCAATCCTCAATCCTCAATCTTCAATCCTCAATCCTCAATCCTCAATCCTCAATCCTCATTCTTCAATCCTCAACGCCCAATCCTCAATCTTCAATCCTCAATCCTCAATCCTCAATTCTCAATCCTCAATCCTCAGTCCTCAGTCCTCAAACCTCAATCCTCAACCCTCCGCCCTCATCCTCAATCCTCAGTCCTCAACCCTCAATCCTCAATCTTCAATCCTCAATACTCAATCTTCAATCCTCAATCCTCAATTCTCAATCCTCAATACTCAACCCACAAACGTCAATCCCCCATCCCCAATCCTCAATTCTCAATCTTCAATCCTCAATCCTCAAGCCTCAATCCTCAATCCTCATTCTTCAATCCTCAATACCCAATCCTCAATCTTCAATCCTCAATCCTCAATCCTCAATTCTCAATCCTTAATCCTCAATCCTCAATCCCCAATCCTCATTCTTCAAACCTCAATCCTCAACCCTCAGTACTCATCCTCAATTCTCAATTCTCAATCCCCAATACTCAATGCTCAATCTTCAATCATCAATACTCAATCTTCAATCCTCAATCCTCAATCCTCAATCCTCAATCCTCCATCCTCAATATTCAACACACAACCCTCAACCATCAATCCTCAATACTAAATCATCAATCCTCAATTCTCAATTCCCAATAGAATATCCTGAAATCTCATGTTTCAATACTCAATCCACAATATTCAATAATCAAATCTCAATCCACAAACATCAATTCTCATCACACAACCCTGAACGCTCAGTCCTCAGTGTTCAATCCTCATTCCTCAATTCTCAATCTTCAATCCTCAATACTGAACCTTCAATCCTCAATCCTCAATCCTCAATCTTCAATCCTCAGTCCCCAATCCTCAATCTTCAATCCTCAATCCTCAATCCTCAATCCTCAATCCTGAATCCACAGTCCTTAGGCCTGAAACCTCAACCCTCAACTCACAGAACTCATCCTCAATCCTCAATCCTCAATCCTCAATCCTCAATCCTCAATCTTCAATCCTCAATACTCAATCTTCAATCCTCAATCCTCAATCCTCAATACTCAACCATCAATCCTCAATTCTCAATACTCAATAGAATATCCTGAATCTTCAGGATTCAGTACTCAAACCACAACCCTCAACCCTCAGCCCTCATCCTAAATCCTCAATCCTCAATCCTCAATCCTCAAAATTCAATCCTCAATACTCAATCTTCAATCCTCAATCCTCAATCCTCAGTCCTCAATCCTCAACCCTCAGTCATCAATCCTCAATCTTCAATACTCAATAGTCAATCCTCAGTCCTCAATCCTCAATCCCCAATCCTCGTTCCTCAAACCTCAATCCTCAACCCTCAGTCCTCATCATCAGTTCTCAATTCTCAATCCTCAATCCTCAATCCTCAATCCTCAATCTTCAATCCTCAATAATCAATCTCCAATCCTAGATCCTCAATCCCCAATCCTCAAGCCTTAATCCTCAATCTTCAATCCTCAATCCCCAGTCCTCAAGCTTCAATCCTCAATGCTCAATCCTCAATCCTCAGTCCTCAGTCCTCAATCCTCAATCCTCAATCCTCACACCTCAATCCTCAACCGTCAGTCCTCGTACTCAATCCTCAACCCTCAATCCTCAATCCTCAATCTTCAATCCCCAATACTCAATCTTCAATTCTCAATCCTCAATCCTCAATCCTCAATCTTCAATCCTCAATCCTCAATCCTCAATCCTCAATCCTCATTCTTCAATCCTCAACGCCCAATCCTCAATCTTCAATCCTCAATATTCAATCCTCGATACTCAATCTTCAACCCTCAATCCTCAATTCTCAATCCTCAATACTCAATCCTCAAACGTCAATCCTCCATCCCCAATCCTCAATCCTCAATCGTCAATCCTCAATCCTCAATCCTCAATCCTCAATCCTCAATCCTCAACCTTCAATCCTCAATACTCAATCTTCAATCCACAATCCTCAATCCCCAATTCTCAATCCTCAATCCACAATCCTCAATCCTCAATATTCAATCCTCAATACTCAGTCTACAATCCTCAATCCTCAATCCTCAATCCTCAATCCTCAATCCTCAGTAATCAATCCTCAATCTTCAATACTCAATCTTCAATCCTCAGCCCTCAATCATCAATCCCTAATTCTGCTTCCTCAAACCTCAATCCTCAACCCTCAGTCCTCATCCTAAACACTCAATCTTCAATCCTCAATCCTCAAGCCTCAATCCTCAATCCTCATTCTTCAATCCTCAATACCCAATCCTCAATCTTCAATCCTCAATCCTCAATCCTCAATTCTCAATCCTTAATCCTCAATCCTCAATCCCCAATCCTCATTCTTCAAACCTCAATCCTCAACCCTCAGTACTCATTCTCAATTCTCAATTCTCAATCCCCAATACTCAATGCTCAATCTTCAATCATCAATACTCAATCTTCAATCCTCAATCCTCAATCCTCAATCCTCAATCCTCCATCCTCAATATTCAGCACACAACCCTCAACCATCAATCCTCAATACTGAACCTTCAATCCTCAATCCTCAATCCTCAATCTTCAATCCTCAGTCCCCAATCCTCAATCCCCAATCCACAGTCCTTAGGCCTCAAACCTCAACCCTCAACTCACAGAACTCATCCTCAATCCTCTACCCTCAATCCTCAATCCTCAATCCTCAATCTTCAATCCTCAATACTCAATATTCAATCCTCAATCCTCAATCCTCAATACTCAACCATCAATCCTCAATTCTCAATACTCAATAAGATATCCTGAATTTTCAGGATTCAATACTCAAACCACAACCCTCAACCCTCAGCCCTCATCCTAAATCCTCAATCCTCAATCCTCAATCCTCAATATTCAATCCTCAATACTCAATCTTCAATCCTCAATCCTCAATCCTCAATCCTCAATCCTCCATCTTCAATCCTCAATAATCAATCTCCAATCCTAGATCCTCAATCCCCAATCCTCAAGCCTTAATCCTCAATCTTCAATCCTCAATCCCCAGTCCTCAAGCTTCAATCCTCAATGCTCAATCCTCAATCCTCAGTCCTCAGTCCTCAATCCTCAATCCTCAATGCTCAAACCTCAATCCTCAACCGTCAGTCCTCGTACTCAATCCTCAACCCTCAATCCTCAATCCTCAATCTTCAATCCCCAATACTCAATCTTCAATTCTCAATCCTCAATCCTCAATCCTCAATCTTCAATCCTCAATCCTCAAACCTCAATCCTCAATCCTCATTCTTCAATCCTCAACGCCCAATCCTCAATCTTCAATTCTCAATCCTCAATCCTCAATTCTCAATCCTCAATCCTCAGTCCTCAGTCCTCAAACCTCAATCCTCAACCCTCAGCCCTCATCCTCAATCCTCAGTCCTCAACCCTCAATCCTCAATCTTCAGTCCTCAATACTCAATCTTCAATCCTCAATCCTCAATTCTCAATCCTCAATACTCAACCCTCAAACGTCAATCCCCCATCCCCAATCCTCAATCTTCAATCGTCTATCCTCAATCCTCAATCCTCAATCCTCAATCCTCAACCTTCAATCCTCAATACTCAACCTTCAACCCTCAACCCTCAATCCCCAATTCTCAATCCTCAATCCTCAATCCTCAATCCTCAATATTCAATCTTCAATCCTCAATCTTCAATCCTCAATACACAACCTTCAATGCTCAATCCTCAATCCTCAATCCCCAATCCTCTATCCTCAATCGTCAGGCTTCAGTACTCAATACTCAATCTTCAGTCCTCAATCCTAAATCCTCATTCTTCAATCCTCAACCCTCAATCCTCAATCCTCAATCCTCAATACACAAACCTCAATCTTCAATCCTCAATCCTCAGTCCACAAACCTCAATTATGAATCCTCAATCCTGCATCCTCAATCTTCAGCCCTCAGTCCTCAACAATCAGTTGTCAATCCTCAATACCCAATCGTCAATCTTCAGTCCTCAATACTCAATCCTCAATCCTCGATCCTCAGTCATCAATCCTCAATCTTCAATACTCAATCGTCAATCCTCAGTCCTCAATCCTCAATCCCCATTCCTCGTTCCTCAAACCTCAATCCTCAACCCTCAGTCCTCATCCTCAATTCTCAATTCTCAAACCTTAATCCTCAATCCTCAATCTTCAATCCTCAATAATCAATCTCCAATCCTAGAACCTCAATCCCCAATCCTCAATCCTCAATCCTCGACCCTCAGTCATCAATCCTCAATCTTCAATACTCAATCGTCAATCCTCAGTCCTCAATCCCCAATCCTCGTTCCTCAAACCTCAATCCTCAACCCTCAGTCCTCATCCTCAATTCTCAATTCTCAATCCTCAATCCTCAATCCTCAATCCTCAATGTTCAATCCGCAATACCCAATCCTCAATCGTCAATCCTCAATCCTCAATCCTCAATCCTCAACCCTCAATCCTCAATCGGCAGTCCTCGTCCTCAATCCTCAACACTCAATCCTCAATCCTCAATCTTCAATCCTCAATACTCAATACCCAATCCTCAATCCTTAATCCACAACCTTCAATCCTCAATCCCCAGGCCTCAATCTTCAATCCTCAATGTTCAACCCTCAATCCTCAATCGTCAGTCCTCGTCCTCAATCCTCAACACTCAATCCTCAATCGTCAATCCTCAATCCCCAATACTCAATCTTCAATCCTCAATCCTCAATCCTCAATCCTCAATCCTCAATTCTCAATTCCCAATCCTCAATCCTCAATCCTCAATCCTCAATCTTCAATCCTCATTAATCAATCTCCAATCCTAGTTCCTCAATTCCCAATCCTCAATCCTTAAACCTCAGTCTTGAATCCTCAATCCCCAGGCCTCAAACTTCAATCCTCAATGCTCAATCCTCAATCCTCAGTCGTCAGTCCTCAATCCTCAATCCTCAATCCTCAAACCTCAATCCTCAACCGTCAGTCCTCGTCCTCAATCCTCAACACTCAATCCTCAATCCTCAATCTTCAATCCTCAATACTCAATCTTCAATCCTCAATCCTCAATCCTCAATCCTCAATCCTCAGTGTTCAATCCTCAATACCCAATCCTCAACCTTCCATCCTCAATAATCAATCTCCAATCCTAGTTCCTCAATTCCCAATCCTCAATCCTTAAACCTCAGTCTTGAGTCCTCAATCCCCAGGCCTCAATCTTCAATCCTCAATACTCAATCTTCAATCCTCAATCCTCAGTCCACAAACCTCAATTCTGAATCCCCAACCCTGCATCCTCAATCTTCAGCCCTCAGTCCTCAACAATCGGTTGTCAATCCTCAATCCCCAATATAATATCCTCAATTCACAGTTTTCAATACGTAATACTCAATCTGCAATCTTCAAATCTCTATCCACAAACATCAATCCTCATCACTCAACCCTGAACGCTCAGGCCTCAATGTTCAATCCTCAATCCTCAGTTCTCAATCTTCAATCCTCAATCCTCAATCCCCAATCCTCAATCCTCAATCCTCATTCATCAATCCTCAATACCCAATCCTCAATCTTCAATCGTCAGTCCTCAATCCTCAATTCTCAACCCTCAATCCTCAGTCATCAGTCCTCAAACCTCAATCCTCAAACCTCAGCCCTCATCCTCAATCCTCAATCCTCAATCCTCAATCCTTAATCTTCAATCCTCAATACTCAATCTTCAATCCTCAATCCTCGGTCCACAAACCTCAATTCTGAATCCCCAACCCTGCATCCTCAATCTTCAGCCCTCAGTCCTCAACAATCGGTTGTCAATCCTCAATCCCCAATATAATATCCTCAATTCACAGTTTTCAATACGTAATACTCAATCTGCAATCTTCAAATCTCTATCCACAAACATCAATCCTCATCACTCAACCCTGAACGCTCAGTCCTCAATGTTCAATCCTCAATCCTCAGTTCTCAGTCTTCAATCCTCAATACTGAATCTTCAACCCTCAATCCTAAATCCTCAATCCTCCATCCTCAATCCTCAGTAATCAATCCTCAATCTTCAATACACAATCTTCAATCCTCAGCCCTCAATCATCAATCCTTAATTCTGTTACCTCAAACCTCAATCCTCAACCCTCAGTCCTCATCCTAAACACTCAATCTTCAATCCTCAATCCTCAAGCCTCAATCCTCAATCCTCATTCTTCAATCCTCAATACCCAATCCTCAATCTTCAATCCTCAATCCTCAATCCTCAATTCTCAATCCTTAATCCTCAATCCTCAATCCCCAATCCTCATTCTTCAAACCTCAATCCTCAACCCTCAGTACTCATCCTCAATTCTCAATTCTCAATCCCCAATACTCAATGCTCAATCTTCAATCATCAATACTCAATCTTCAATCCTCAATCCTCAATCCTCAATCCTCAATCCTCCATCCTCAATATTCAACACACAACCCTCAACCATCAATCCTCAATACTAAATCATCAATCCTCAATTCTCAATTCCCAATAGAATATCCTGAAATCTCATGTTTCAATACTCAATCCACAATATTCAATAATCAAATCTCAATCCACAAACATCAATTCTCATCACACAACCCTGAACGCTCAGTCCTCAATGTTCAATCCTCATTCCTCAATTCTCAATCTTCAATCCTCAATACTGAACCTTCAATCCTCAATCCTCAATCCTCAATCTTCAATCCTCAGTCCCCAATCCTCAATCTTCAATCCTCAATCCTCAATCCTCAATCCTCAATCCTGAATCCACAGTCCTTAGGCCTGAAACCTCAACCCTCAACTCACAGAACTCATCCTCAATCCTCAATCCTCAATCCTCAATCCTCAATCCTCAATCTTCAATCCTCAATACTCAATCTTCAATCCTCAATCCTCAAACCTCAATACTCAACCATCAATCCTCAATTCTCAATACTCAATAGAATATCCTGAATCTTCAGGATTCAGTACTCAAACCTCAACCCTCAACCCTCAGCCCTCATCCTAAATCCTCAATCCTCAATCCTCAATCCTCAAAATTCAATCCTCAATACTCAATCTTCAATCCTCAATCCTCAATCCTCAATCCTCAATCCTCAATCCTCAACCCTCAGTCATCAATCCTCAATCTTCAATACTCAATAGTCAATCCTCAGTCCTCAATCCTCAATCCCCAATCCTCGTTCCTCAAACCTCAATCCTCAACCCTCAGTCCTCATCATCAGTTCTCAATTCTCAATCCTCAATCCTCAATCCTCAATCCTCAATCTTCAATTCTCAATAATCAATCTCCAATCCTAGATCCTCAATCCCCAATCCTCAAGCCTTAATCCTCAATCTTCAATCCTCAATCCCCAGTCCTCAAGTTTCAATCCTCAATGCTCAATCCTCAATCCTCAGTCCTCAGTCCTCAATCCTCAATCCTCAATCCTCAAACCTCAATCCTCAACCGTCAGTCCTCGTACTCAATCCTCAACACTCAATCCTCAATCCTCAATCTTCAATCCCCAATACTCAATCTTCAATTCTCAATCCTCAATCCTCAATCCTCAATCTTCAATCCTCAATCCTCAATCCTCAATCCTCAATCCTCATTCTTCAATCCTCAACGCCCAATCCTCAATCTTCAATCCTCAATCCTCAATCCTCAATTCTCAATCCTCAATCCTCAGTCCTCAGTCCTCAAACCTCAATCCTCAACCCTCCGCCCTCATCCTCAATCCTCAGTCCTCAACCCTCAATCCTCAATCTTCAATCCTCAATACTCAATCTTCAATCCTCAATCCTCAATTCTCAATCCTCAATACTCAACCCACAAACGTCAATCCCCCATCCCCAATCCTCAATTCTCAATCTTCAATCCTCAATCCTCAATCCTCAATCCTCAATCCTCATTCTTCAATCCTCAGTACCCAATCCTCAATCTTCAATCCTCAATCCTCAATCCTCAATTCTCAATCCTTAATCCTCAATCCTCAATCCCCAATCCTCATTCTTCAAACCTCAATCCTCAAGCCTCAGTACTCATCCTCAATTCTCAATTCTCAATCCCCAATACTCAATGCTCAATCTTCAATCATCAATACTCAATCTTCAATCCTCAATCCTCAATCCTCAAACCTCAATCCTCCATCCTCAATATTCAACACACAACCCTCAACCATCAATCCTCAATACTCAATCATCAATCCTCAATTCTCAATACTCAATAGAATATCCTGAAATCTCATGTTTCAATACTCAATCCACAATATTCAATAATCAAATCTCAATCCACAAACATCAATTCTCATCACACAACCCTGAACGCTCAGTCCTCAATGTTCAATCCTCATTCCTCAATTCTCAATCTTCAATCCTCAATACTGAATCTTCAATCCTCAATCCTCAATCCTCAATCCTCAATCCTCAATCCTCAGTCATCAATCCTCAATCTTCAATACTCAATCGTCAATCCTCAGTCCCCAATCCTCAAACCCCAATCCTCGTTCCTCAAACCTCAATCCTCAACCCTCAGTCCTCATCCTCAACTCTCAATTCTCAATACTCAATACTCAATCCTCAATCCTCAATCTTCAATCCTCAATAATCAATATCCAATCCTAGTTCCTCAATTCCCAATCCTCAATCCTTAAACCTCAATCTTGAATCCTCAATCCCCAGGCCTCAAACTTCAATTCTCAATGCTCAATCGACAATCCTCAGTCGTCAGTCCTCAATCCTCAATCCTCAATCCTCAAACCTCAATCCTCAACCGTCAGTCCTCGTCCTCAATCCTCAACACTCAATCCTCAATCCTCAATCTTCAATCCTCTATACTCAATCTTCAATCCTCAATCCTCAATCCTCAATCCTCAATCTGCAATCCTCAATCCTCAATCCTCATTCCTCAATACTCATTCTTCAATCCTCAACGCCCAGTCCTCAATCTTCAATCCTCAATCCTCAATCCTCAATTCTCAATACTCAACCCTCAAGCGTCAATCCTCCATCCCCAATCCTCAATATCCAATCGTCAATCCTCAATCATCAATCGTCAATCCTCAATCCTCAATGTTCAATCCTCAATACCCAATCCTCAATCTTCAATCCTCAATCCTCAATCCCCAATCCTCAATCCTCAATCCTCATTCATCAATCCTCAATACCCAATCCTCAATCTTCAATCGTCAATCCTCAATCCTCAATTCTCAACCCTCAATCCTCAGTCATCAGTCCTCAAACCTCAATCCTCAAACCTCTGCCCTCATCCTCAATCCTCAATCCTCAATCCTCAATCCTTAATCTTCAATCCTCAATACTCAATCTTCAATCCTCAATCCTCAGTCCACAAACCTCAATACTGAATCCCCAACCCTGCATCCTCAATCTTCAGCCCGCAGTCCTCAACAATCAGTTGTCAATCCTCAGTACTCAATCTGCAATCTTCAATCCTCAATACTCAATCCTCAATACTCATTCTTCAATCCTCAACACCCAATCCTCAATACTCAATACTCAATAATCAATCTCCAATCCTAGATCCGCAATCCCCAATCGTCAATCCTTAATCCTCAATCCTCAATCGTCAATCCCCAGTCCTCAATCTTCAATCCTCAATGCTCCACCCTCAATCCTCAATCCTCAGTCGTCAATCCTCAATCCTCAATCCTCAAACCTCAGCCCTCATCCTCAATCCTCAATCCTCAATCCTCAATCCTCAATCTTCAATCCTCAATACTCAATCTTCAATCCTCAATCCTCAGTCCACAAACCTCAATTCTGAACCCTCAACCCTGCATCCTCAATCTTCAGCCGTCAGTCCTCAACAATCAGTTGTCAATCCTCAATCCCCAATATAATATCCTCAATTCACAGTTTTCAATACGTAATACTCAATCTGCAATCTTCGAATCTCTATCCATAAACATCAATCCTCATCACTCAACCCTGACCGCTCAGTCCTCAATGTTCAATCCTCAATCCTCAATTCTCAATCTTCAATCCTCAATACTGAATCTTCGATCCTCAATCCTCAATCCTCAATCCTCAATCTTCAATCCTCAATCCTCAAGCCTCAATCCTCAATCCTCAATAATCAATCTCCAATCCTAGATCCGCAATCCCCAATCGTCAATCCTTAATCCTCAATCCTCAATCCTCAATCCCCAGTCCTGAATCATCAATCCTCAATGCTCCATCCTCAATCCTCAATCCACAGTCGTCAATCCTCAATCCTCAATCCTCAAACCTCAGTCCTCAACCGTCAGTCCTCGTCCTCAATCCTCAGCCCTCAATCCTCAACGCTCAATCCTCAGCCCTCAATCCTCAACGCTCAATCTTCAATCATCAATACTCAATCTTCAATCCTCAATCCTCAATCCTCAATCCTCAATCCTCCATCCTCAATATTCAACACACAACCCTCAACCATCAATCCTCAATACTCAATCATCAATCCTCAATTCTCAATACTCAATAAAATATCCTGAATTCTAATGGTTCAATACTCAATCCACAATATTCAATAATCAAATCTCAATACACAAACATCAATTCTCATCACTCAACCCTGAACGCTCAGTCCTCAATGTTCCATCCTCATTCCTCAATTCTCAATCTTCAATCCTCAATACTGAATCTTCAATCCTCAATCCTCAATCTTCAATCCTCAGTCCCCAATCCTCAATCTTCAATCCTCAATCCTCAATCCTCAATCCTCAATCCTCAATCCACAGTCCTTAGCTCTCAAACCTCAACCCTCAACTCTCAGACGCCATCCTCAATCCTCAATCCTCAATCCTCAATCCTCAATCCTCAATCTTCAATCCTCAATACTCAATCTTCAATCCTCAGTCCTCAATCCTCAATACCCATCCATCAATCCTCAATTCTCAATACTCAATAGAATATCCTGAATTTTCAGGATTCAATACTCAAACCTCAACCCTCAACCCTCAGACATCATCCTCAATCCTCAATCCTCAATCCTCAACCCTCAATATTCAATCCTCAATACTCAATCTTCAATCCTCAATCCTCAATCCTCAATCCTCAATCCTCAATCCTCAGTCATCAATCCTCAATCTTCAATACTCAATCGTCAATCCTCAGTCCTCAATCCTCAATCCCCAATCCTCGTTCCTCAAACCTCAATCCTCAACCCTCAGTCCTCATCCTCAGTTCTCAATTCTCAATCCTCAATCCTCAATCCTCAATCCTCAATCTTCAATCCTCAATAATCAATCTCCAATCCTGGATCCTCAATCCCCAATCCTCAAGCCTTAATCCTCAATCTTCAATCCTCAATCCCCAGTCCTCAAGCTTCAATCCTCAATGCTCAATCCTCAATCCTCAGTCCTCAGTCCTCAATCCTCAATCCTCAAACCTCAATCCTCAACCGTCAGTCCTGGTCCTCAATCCTCAACCCTCAATCCTCAATCCTCAATCTTCAATCCCCAATACTCAATCTTCAATTCTCAATACTCAATCCTCAATCCTCAATCTTCAATCCTCAATCCTCAATCCTCAATCGTCAATCCTCATTCTTCAATCCTCAACGCCCAATCCTCAATCTTCAATCCTCAATTGTCAATCCTCAATTCTCAATCCTCAATCCTCAGTCCTCAGTCCTCAAACCTCAATCCTCAACCCTCAGCCCTCATCCTCAATCCTCAATCCTCAACACTCAATCCTCAATCTTCAATCCTCAATACTCAATCTTCAATCCTAAATCCTCAATTCTCAATCCCCAACACTCAATACTCAAACGTCAATCCCCCATCCCCAATCCGCAATCTTCAATCCTCAACCCTCAATCCTCAATCCTCAATCCTCAATAGTCAATCCTCAATCTTCAATCCTCAATCCTCAGTCCACAAACCTCAATTCTGAATCGTCAATCCTGCATCCTCAATCTTCAGCCCTCAGTCCTCAACAATCAGTGGTCAATCCTCAATGCTCAATCGTCAATCCTCAGTCCTCAATCCTCAATCCCCAATCCTCGTTCCTCAATCCTCAATCCTCAATCCTCAGTCCTCAATCCTCAATCCTCAATCCTCATTCTTCAATCCTCAACGCCCAATCATCAATCTTCAATCCTCAATCCTCAATCCTCAATTCTCAATCCTCAATCCTCAGGCCTCAGTCCTCAAACCTCAATCCTCAACCCTCAGCCCTCATCCTCAATCCTCAATCCTCAACCCTCAATCCTCCATCTTCAATCCTCAATACTCAATCTTCAATCCTCAATCCTCAATTCTCAATCCTCAATACTCAATCCTCAAACGTCAATCCTCCATCCCCAATCCTCAATCTTCAATCGTCAATCCTCAATCCTCAATCCTCAATCCTTAACCTTCAATCCTCAATACTCAATCTTCAACTCTCAATCCTCAATACCCAATTCTCAATCCTCAATCCTCAATCCTCAATCCTCAATATTCAATCCTCAATACTCAGTCTACAATTCTCAATCCTCAACCCTCAGTCCTCAATCCTCGTTCTTCAATCCTCAATACCCAATTCTCAATCTTCAATCCCCAATCCTCAATCCTCAATCCTCAATCCTCTATCCTCAATCCTCTATCCTCAGTCATCAATCCTCAATCTTCAACACTCAATCCTCAATCCTCAATCCTCTATCCTCAATACTCAACCATCAATCCTCAATCCTCAATACTCAATCCTCAATCCTCAATCCTCAATCCTCAATCGTCAATCCTCAATACTCAACCTTCAATCCTCAATCCTCAATCCTCAATCCTCAATTCTCAATCCTCAATCGTCAGGCTTCAGTACTCAATACTCAATCTTCAATCCTCAATCCTCAATCCTCATTCCTCAATCCTCAATTCTCAATACTCAATCCTCAATCCTCAGTCATCAATCCTCAATCTTCAATACTCAATCATCAATCCTCAATCCTTATATCCTCAATACTCAAACATCAATCCTCAATTCTCAATACTCAATAGAATATCCTGAATTCTCAGGGTTCAATACTCAAACCTCAATCCTCAACCCTCTGTCCTGACCCTCAATTCTCAATTCTCAATCCTCAATCCCCAATCCGCAATCCTCAACCTTCAATCCTCAATCCTCAATCTTCAATCCTCAATCCTCATTCCTCAATCCTCAATCCTCAATCCTCTATCCTCAATCATCAATCCTCAATCTTCAATCCTCAACCCTCAATCCTCAATCCTCAATCCTCAATCCTCAATACTCAATCCTCAATCCTCAATCCTCAGTGTTCAATCCGCAATACCCAATCCTCAATCTTCAATCCTCAATCCTCAATCCCCAATCCTCAATCCTCAATCCTCATTCATCAGTCCTCAGTACCCAATCCTCAATCTTCAGTACTCAATCCTCAATCCTCAATTCTCAACCCTCAATCCTCAGTCCTCAGTCCTCAAACCTCAATCCTCAAACCGCGGCCCTCATCCTCAATCCTCAATCCTCAATCCTCAATCCTCAATCTTCAAACCTCAGTACTCAATCTTCAATCCTCAATCCTCAGTCCACACACCTCAATTCTGAAACCTCAATCCTGCATCCTCAATCTTCAGCACTCAGTCCTCAACAATCAGTTGTCAATCCTCAATCCCCAATAGAATATCCTCAATTCACAGTTCTCAATACGCAATACTCAATCTGCAATCTTCAAATCTCTATCCAGAAACATCAATTCTCATCACTCAGTCCTGAACGCTCAGTCCTCAACGTTCAACCCTCAATCCTCAATTCTCAATCTTCAATCCTCAATACTGAATCTTCAATCCTCAATCCTCAATCCTCAATCCTCAATCCTCAATCCTCAACCCTCAATCCTCAGTAATCAATCCTCAATCTTCAATACTCAATCGTCAATCCTCAGTCCTCAACCCTCAGTCCTCATCCTCAATTCTCAATCCTCAATCCTCAGTCCTCAATCTTCAATCCTCAATAATCAATCTCCAATCCTAGATCCTCAATCCACAATCCCCAATCCTTAATCCTCAATCTTCAATCCTCAGTCCCCAGTCCTGAATCTTCAATCTTCAATGCTCCATCCTCTATCCTCAATCCTCAGTCCTCAATCCTCAATCTTCGAACCTCAATCCTCAACCCTCAGTCGTCATCCTCAACACTCAATCTTCAATCCTTAATCCTCAATCCTCAATCCTCAATCCTCAATCTTCAATCCTCAATACTCAATCTTCAATCCTCGGTCCTCAATCCTCAATCGTCAATCTCCAATCCTGAATACTCAATCTTCAATCCTCAATCTTCATTCCTCAATCCTCATTCCTCAATCCTCGATTCTCAATCCTCAATCCTCAATCCTCAGACCATAAACATCAATATTCAACCCTCGGTCCTCGTCCTCAATCCACAACCCTCAATCCTCAATCCTCAATCCTCTATCCTCAATCATCAATCCTCAATCTTCAATACTCAATCCTCAATCTTCAATCCTCAATACTCAATACTCAATCCTCAATCCTCGATCCTCAACCCTCAATGTTCAATCCGCAATACCCGATCCTCAATCGTCAATCCTCAATCCCCAATCCTCAATCTTCAATCCTCAACCCTCAATCCTCAATCCTCAATCCTCAATCCTCAATCTTCAATCCTCAATCCTCAATCCTCAATCCTCAATCCACAGTCCTTAGCCCTCAAACCTCAACCCTCAACTCTCAGACCTCATCCTCAATCCTCAATCCTCAATCCTCAATCCTCAATCCTCAATCTTCAATCCTCAATACTCAATCTTCAATCCTCAATCCTCAATCCTCAATACCCATCCATCAATCCTCAATTCTCAATACTCAATAGAATATCCTGAACTTTCAGGATTCAATACTCAAACCTCAACCCTCAACCCTCAGCCCTCATCCTCAATCCTCAATCCTCAATCCTCAATCCTCAATATTCAATCCTCAATACTCAATCTTCAATCCTCAATCCTCAATCCTCAATCCTCAATCCTCAATTCTCAATACTCAATAGAATATCCTGAATTCTCATGGTTCAATACTCAATCCACAATATTCAATAATCAAATTTCAATCCACAAACATCAATTCCCATCACTCAACCCTTAACGCTCAGTCCTCAATGTTCAATCCTCATTCCTCAATTCTCAATCTTCAATCCTCAATACTGAATCTTCAATCCTCAATCCTCAATCTTCAATCCTCATTCCCCAATCCTCAATCTTCTATCCTCAATCCTCAATCCTCAATCCTCAATCCTCAATCCACAGTCCTTAGCCCTCAAACCTCAACCCTCAACTCTCAGGCCTCATCCTCAATCCTCAATCCTCAATCCTCAATCCTCAATCCTCAATCCTCAATTCTCAATCCTCAGTCATCAATCCTCAATCTTCAATACCCAATCGTCAATCCTCTGTCCTCAGTCCTCAATCCTCAATCCTCAATCCTCATTCTTCAATCCTCAACGCCCAATCCTCAATCTTCAATCATCAATCCTCAATCCTCAATCCTCAATCCTCCACTCTCAATCCTCAATCCTCAGTCCTCAGTCCTCAAACCTCAATCCTCAACCCTCAGCCCTTATTCTCAATACTCAATCCTCAACCCTCAATCCTCAATCTTCAATCCTCAATACTCAATCTTCAATCCTCAATCCTCAATTCTCAATCCTCAATACTCGATCCTCAAACGTCAATCCCCCATCCCCAATCCTCAATCTTCAATCGTCAATCCTCAATCCTCAATCCTCAATCCTCAACCTTCAATCCTCAATACTCAATCTTCAACCCTCAATCCTCAATCCCTAATTCTCAATCCTCAATCCTCAATCCTCAATCCTCAACCCTCAATCCTCAATCCTCATTCTTCAATCCTCAATACCCATCCTCAATTTTCAATACTCAATCTTCAATCCTCTATTCTCAATCTTCAATCCTCAATCCTCAATCCTCAATCCTCAATCTTCAATCCTCAACACTCAATCCTCAATCCTCAATCCTCAATCCTCAATGTTCAACCCGCAATAACAAATCCTCAATCGTCAATCCTCAATCCCCAATCCGCAATCTTCAATCCTCAACCCTCAATCCTCAATCCTCAATCCTCAATACTCAATCCTCAGTCTTCAATCCTCAATCCTCAGTCCACAAACCTCAATTCTGAATCCTCAATCCTGCATCCTCAATCTTCAGCCCTCAGTCCTCAACAATCAGTTGTCAATCCTCAATACTCAATCGTCAATCCTCAGTCCTCAATCCTCAATCCTCAATCCTCGATCCTCAGTCATCAATCCACAATCTTCAATACTCAATCGTCAATACTCAGTCCTCAATCCTCAATCCCCAATCCTCGTTCCTCAATCCTCAATCCTCAATCCTCAATCCTCAATCCTCTATCCTCATTCTTCAATCCTCAACGCCCAATCATCAATCTTCAATCCTCAGTCCTCAATCCTCAATTCTCAATCCTCAATCCTCAGGCCTCAGTCCTCAAACCTCAATCCTCAACCCTCAGCCCTCATCCTCAATCCTCAATCCTCAACCCTCAATCCTCCATCTTCAATCCTCAATACTCAATCTTCAATCCTCATTCCTCAATCCTCAATTCTCAATACTCAATCCTCAATCCTCAGCCATCAATCCTCAATCTTCAATACTCAATCCTCAATCCTCAATCTTCAATCCTCAATCCTCAGTCCACACACCTCAATTCTGAAACCTCAATCCGGCATCCTCAATATTCAGCCCTCAGTCCTCAACAATCAGTTGTCAATCCTCAATCCCCAATAGAATATCCTCAATTCACAGTTTTCAATACGCAATACTCAATCTGCAATCTTCAAATCTCTATCCACAAACATCAATTCTCATCACTCAACCCTGAACGCTCAGTCCTCAACGTTCAACCCTCAATCCTCAATTCTCAATCTTCAATCCTCAATACTGAATCTTCAATCCTCAATCCTCAATCCTCAATCCTCAATCCTCAATCCTCAACCCTCAATCCTCAGTAATCAATCCTCAATCTTCAATCCTTAATCTTCAATCCTCAATACTCAATCTTCAATCCTCAATCCTCAGTCCACAAACCTCAATACTGAATCCCCAACCCTGCATCCTCAATCTTCAGCCCGCAGTCCTCAACAATCAGTTGTCAATCCTCAGTACTCAATCTGCAATCTTCAATCCTCAATACTCAATCCTCAATACTCATTCTTCAATCCTCAACACCCAATCCTCAATACTCAATACTCAATAATCAATCTCCAATCCTAGATCCGCAATCCCCAATCGTCAATCCTTAATCCTCAATCCTCAATCGTCAATCCCCAGTCCTCAATCTTCAATCCTCAATGCTCCACCCTCAATCCTCAATCCTCAGTCGTCAATCCTCAATCCTCAATCCTCAAACCTCAGCCCTCATCCTCAATCCTCAATCCTCAATCCTCAATCCTCAAACTTCAATCCTCAATACTCAATCTTCAATCCTCAATCCTCAGTCCACAAACCTCAATTCTGAACCCTCAACCCTGCATCCTCAACCTTCAGCCGTCAGTCCTCAACAATCAGTTGTCAATCCTCAATCCCCAATATAATATCCTCAATTCACAGTTTTCAATACGTAATACTCAATCTGCAATCTTCGAATCTCTATCCATAAACATCAATCCTCATCACTCAACCCTGACCGCTCAGTCCTCAATGTTCAATCCTCAATCCTCAATTCTCAATCTTCAATCCTCAATACTGAATCTTCGATCCTCAATCCTCAATCCTCAATCCTCAATCTTCAATCCTCAATCCTCAAGCCTCAATCCTCAATCCTCAATAATCAATCTCCAATCCTAGATCCGCAATCCCCAATCGTCAATCCTTAATCCTCAATCCTCAATCCTCAATCCCCAGTCCTGAATCATCAATCCTCAATGCTCCATCCTCAATCCTCAATCCACAGTCGTCAATCCTCAATCCTCAATCCTCAAACCTCAGTCCTCAACCGTCAGTCCTCGTCCTCAATCCTCAGCCCTCAATCCTCAACGCTCAATCCTCAGCCCTCAATCCTCAACGCTCAATCTTCAATCATCAATACTCAATCTTCAATCCTCAATCCTCAATCCTCAATCCTCAATCCTCCATCCTCAATATTCAACACACAACCCTCAACCATCAATCCTCAATACTCAATCATCAATCCTCAATTCTCATTACTCAATAAAATATCCTGAATTCTAATGGTTCAATACTCAATCCACAATATTCAATAATCAAATCTCAATACACAAACATCAATTCTCATCACTCAACCCTGAACGCTCAGTCCTCAATGTTCCATCCTCATTCCTCAATTCTCAATCTTCAATCCTCAATACTGAATCTTCAATCCTCAATCCTCAATCTTCAATCCTCAGTCCCCAATCCTCAATCTTCAATCCTCAATCCTCAATCCTCAATCCTCAATCCTCAATCCACAGTCCTTAGCTCTCAAACCTCAACCCTCAACTCTCAGACGCCATCCTCAATCCTCAATCCTCAATCCTCAATCCTCAATCCTCAATCTTCAATCCTCAATACTCAATCTTCAATCCTCAGTCCTCAATCCTCAATACCCATCCATCAATCCTCAATTCTCAATACTCAATAGAATATCCTGAATTTTCAGGATTCAATACTCAAACCTCAACCCTCAACCCTCAGACATCATCCTCAATCCTCAATCCTCAATCCTCAACCCTCAATATTCAATCCTCAATACTCAATCTTCAATCCTCAATCCTCAATCCTCAATCCTCAATCCTCAATCCTCAGTCATCAATCCTCAATCTTCAATACTCAATCGTCAATCCTCAGTCCTCAATCCTCAATCCCCAATCCTCGTTCCTCAAACCTCAATCCTCAACCCTCAGTCCTCATCCTCAGTTCTCAATTCTCAATCCTCAATCCTCAATCCTCAATCCTCAATCTTCAATCCTCAATAATCAATCTCCAATCCTGGATCCTCAATCCCCAATCCTCAAGCCTTAATCCTCAATCTTCAATCCTCAATCCCCAGTCCTCAAGCTTCAATCCTCAATGCTCAATCCTCAATCCTCAGTCCTCAGTCCTCAATCCTCAATCCTCAAACCTCAATCCTCAACCGTCAGTCCTCGTCCTCAATCCTCAACCCTCAATCCTCAATCCTCAATCTTCAATCCCCAATACTCAATCTTCAATTCTCAATACTCAATCCTCAATCCTCAATCTTCAATCCTCAATCCTCAATCCTCAATCGTCAATCCTCATTCTTCAATCATCAACGCCCAATCCTCAATCTTCAATCCTCAATTGTCAATCCTCAATTCTCAATCCTCAATCCTCAGTCCTCAGTCCTCAAACCTCAATCCTCAACCCTCAGCCCTCATCCTCAATCCTCAATCCTCAACACTCAATCCTCAATCTTCAATCCTCAATACTCAATCTTCAATCCTAAATCCTCAATTCTCAATCCCCAACACTCAATACTCAAACGTCAATCCCCCATCCCCAATCCGCAATCTTCAATCCTCAACCCTCAATCCTCAATCCTCAATCCTCAATAGTCAATCCTCAATCTTCAATCCTCAATCCTCAGTCCACAAACCTCAATTCTGAATCGTCAATCCTGCATCCTCAATCTTCAGCCCTCAGTCCTCAACAATCAGTGGTCAATCCTCAATGCTCAATCGTCAATCCTCAGTCCTCAATCCTCAATCCCCAATCCTCGTTCCTCAATCCTCAATCATCAATCCTCAATCCTCAATCCTCAATCCTCAATCCTCATTCTTCAATCCTCAACGCCCAATCATCAATCTTCAATCCTCAATCCTCAATCCTCAATTCTCAATCCTCAATCCTCAGGCCTCAGTCCTCAAACCTCAATCCTCAACCCTCAGCCCTCATCCTCAATCCTCAATCCTCAACCCTCAATCCTCCATTTTCAATCCTCAATACTCAATCTTCAATCCTCAATCCTCAATTCTCAATCCTCAATACTCAATCCTCAAACGTCAATCCTCCATCCCCAATCCTCAATCTTCAATCGTCAATCCTCAATCCTCAATCCTCAATCCTTAACCTTCAATCCTCAATACTCAATCTTCAACTCTCAATCCTCAATACCCAATTCTCAATCCTCAATCCTCAATCCTCAATCCTCAATATTCAATCCTCAATACTCAGTCTACAATTCTCAATCCTCAACCCTCAGTCCTCAATCCTCGTTCTTCAATCCTCAATACCCAATTCTCAATCTTCAATCCCCAATCCTCAATCCTCAATCCTCAATCCTCTATCCTCAATCCTCTATCCTCAGTCATCAATCCTCAATCTTCAACACTCAATCCTCAATCCTCAATCCTCTATCCTCAATACTCAACCATCAATCCTCAATCCTCAATACTCAATCCTCAATCCTCAATCCTCAATCCTCAATCTTCAATCCTCAATACTCAACCTTCAATCCTCAATCCTCAATCCTCAATCCTCAATTCTCAATCCTCAATCGTCAGGCTTCAGTACTCAATACTCAATCTTCAATCCTCAATCCTCAATCCTCATTCCTCAATCCTCAATTCTCAATACTCAATCCTCAATCCTCAGTCATCAATCCTCAATCTTCAATACTCAATCATCAATCCTCAATCCTTATATCCTCAATACTCAAACATCAATCCTCAATTCTCAATACTCAATAGAATATCCTGAATTCTCAGGGTTCAATACTCAAACCTCAATCCTCAACCCTCTGTCCTGACCCTCAATTCTCAATTCTCAATCCTCAATCCCCAATCCCCAATCCTCAACCTTCAATCCTCAATCCTCAATCTTCAATCCTCAATCCTCATTCCTCAATCCTCAATCCTCAATCCTCTATCCTCAATCATCAATCCTCAATCTTCAATCCTCAACCCTCAATCCTCAATCCTCAATCCTCAATCCTCAATACTCAATCCTCAATCCTCAATCCTCAGTGTTCAATCCGCAATACCCAATCCTCAATCTTCAATCCTCAATCCTCAATCCCCAATCCTCAATGCTCAATCCTCATTCATCAGTCCTCAGTACCCAATCCTCAATCTTCAGTACTCAATCCTCAATCCTCAATTCTCAACCCTCAATCCTCAGTCCTCAGTCCTCAAACCTCAATCCTCAAACCGCGGCCCTCATCCTCAATCCTCAATCCTCAATCCTCAATCCTCAATCTTCAAACCTCAGTACTCAATCTTCAATCCTCAATCCTCAGTCCACACACCTCAATTCTGAAACCTCAATCCTGCATCCTCAATCTTCAGCCCTCAGTCCTCAACAATCAGTTGTCAATCCTCAATCCCCAATAGAATATCCTCAATTCACAGTTCTCAATACGCAATACTCAATCTGCAATCTTCAAATCTCTATCCAGAAACATCAATTCTCATCACTCAGTCCTGAACGCTCAGTCCTCAACGTTCAACCCTCAATCCTCAATTCTCAATCTTCAATCCTCAATACTGAATCTTCAATCCTCAATCCTCAATCCTCAATCCTCAATCCTCAATCCTCAACCCTCAATCCTCAGTAATCAATCCTCAATCTTCAATACTCAATCGTCAATCCTCAGTCCTCAACCCTCAGTCCTCATCCTCAATTCTCAATCCTCAATCCTCAGTCCTCAATCTTCAATCCTCAATAATCAATCTCCAATCCTAGATCCTCAATCCACAATCCCCAATCCTTAATCCTCAATCTTCAATCCTCAGTCCCCAGTCCTGAATCTTCAATCTTCAATGCTCCATCCTCTATCCTCAATCCTCAGTCCTCAATCCTCAATCTTCGAACCTCAATCCTCAACCCTCAGTCGTCATCCTCAACACTCAATCTTCAATCCTTAATCCTCAATCCTCAATCCTCAATCCTCAATCTTCAATCCTCAATACTCAATCTTCAATCCTCGGTCCTCAATCCTCAATCGTCAATCTCCAATCCTGAATACTCAATCTTCAATCCTCAATCTTCATTCCTCAATCCTCATTCCTCAATCCTCGATTCTCAATCCTCAATCCTCAATCCTCAGACCATAAACATCAATATTCAACCCTCGGTCCTCGTCCTCAATCCACAACCCTCAATCCTCAATCCTCAATCCTCTATCCTCAATCATCAATCCTCAATCTTCAATACTCAATCCTCAATCTTCAATCCTCAATACTCAATACTCAATCCTCAATCCTCAATCCTCAACCCTCAATGTTCAATCCGCAATACCCGATCCTCAATCGTCAATCCTCAATTCCCAATCCTCAATCTTCAATCCTCAACCCTCAATCCTCAATCCTCAATCCTCAATCCTCAATCTTCAATCCTCAATCCTCAATCCTCAATCCTCAATCCACAGTCCTTAGCCCTCAAACCTCAACCCTCAACTCTCAGACCTCATCCTCAATCCTCAATCCTCAATCCTCAATCCTCAATCCTCAATCTTCAATCCTCAATACTCAATCTTCAATCCTCAATCCTCAATCCTCAATACCCATCCATCAATCCTCAATTCTCAATACTCAATAGAATATCCTGAACTTTCAGGATTCAATACTCAAACCTCAACCCTCAACCCTCAGCCCTCATCCACAATCCTCAATCCTCAATCCTCAATCCTCAATATTCAATCCTCAATACTCAATCTTCAATCCTCAATCCTCAATCCTCAATCCTCAATCCTCAATTCTCAATACTCAATAGAATATCCTGAATTCTCATGGTTCAATACTCAATCCACAATATTCAATAATCAAATTTCAATCCACAAACATCAATTCCCATCACTCAACCCTTAACGCTCAGTCCTCAATGTTCAATCCTCATTCCTCAATTCTCAATCTTCAATCCTCAATACTGAATCTTCAATCCTCAATCCTCAATCTTCAATCCTCATTCCCCAATCCTCAATCTTCTATCCTCAATCCTCAATCCTCAATCCTCAATCCTCAATCCACAGTCCTTAGCCCTCAAACCTCAACCCTCAACTCTCAGGCCTCATCCTCAATTCTCAATCCTCAATCCTCAATCCTCAATCCTCAATCCTCAATTCTCAATCCTCAGTCATCAATCCTCAATCTTCAATACCCAATCGTCAATCCTCAGTCCTCAGTCCTCAATCCTCAATCCTCAATCCTCATTCTTCAATCCTCAACGCCCAATCCTCAATCTTCAATCATCAATCCTCAATCCTCAATCCTCAATCCTCCACTCTCAATCCTCAATCCTCAGTCCTCAGTCCTCAAACCTCAATCCTCAACCCTCAGCCCTTATTCTCAATACTCAATCCTCAACCCTCAATCCTCAATCTTCAATCCTCAATACTCAATCTTCAATCCTCAATCCTCAATTCTCAATCCTCAATACTCGATCCTCAAACGTCAATCCCCCATCCCCAATCCTCAATCTTCAATCGTCAATCCTCAATCCTCAATCCTCAATCCTCAACCTTCAATCCTCAATACTCAATCTTCAACCCTCAATCCTCAATTCCTAATTCTCAATCCTCAATCCTCAATCCTCAATCCTCAACCCTCAATCCTCAATCCTCATTCTTCAATCCTCAATACCCATCCTCAATTTTCAATACTCAATCTTCAATCCTCAATTCTCAATCTTCAATCCTCAATCCTCAATCCTCAATCCTCAATCTTCAATCCTCAACACTCAATCCTCAATCCTCAATCCTCAATCCTCAATGTTCAACCCGCAGTAACAAATCCTCAATCGTCAATCCTCAATCCCCAATCCGCAATCTTCAATCCTCAACCCTCAATCCTCAATCCTCAATCCTCAATACTCAATCCTCAGTCTTCAATCCTCAATCCTCAGTCCACAAACCTCAATTCTGAATCCTCAATCCTGCATCCTCAATCTTCAGCCCTCAGTCCTCAACAATCAGTTGTCAATCCTCAATACTCAATCGTCAATCCTCAGTCCTCAATCCTCAATCCTCAATCCTCGATCCTCAGTCATCAATCCACAATCTTCAATACTCAATCGTCAATACTCAGTCCTCAATCCTCAATCCCCAATCCTCGTTCCTCAATCCTCAATCCTCAATCCTCAATCCTCAATCCTCTATCCTCATTCTTCAGTCCTCAACGCCCAATCATCAATCTTCAATCCTCAGTCCTCAATCCTCAATTCTCAATCCTCAATCCTCAGGCCTCAGTCCTCAAACCTCAATCCTCAACCCTCAGCCCTCATCCTCAATCCTCAATCCTCAACCCTCAATCCTCCATCTTCAATCCTCAATACTCAATCTTCAATCCTCAATCCTCAATTCTCAATCCTCAATACTCAATCCTCAAACGTCAATCCTCCATCCCCAATCCTCAATCTTCAATCGTCAATCCTCAATCCTCAATCCTCAATCCTCAATCCTTAACCTTCAATCCTCAATACTCAATCTTCAACCGTCAATCCTCAATACCCAATTCTCAATCCTCAATCCTCAATCCTCAATCCTCAATATTCAATCCTCAATACTCAGTCTACAATTCTCAATCCTCAACCCTCAGTCCTCAATCCTCGTTCTTCAATCCTCAATACCCAGTTCTCAATCTTCAATCCCCAGTCCTCAATCCTCAATCCTCAATCCTCAATCCTCAATCCTCTATCCTCAGTCATCAATCCTCAATCTTCAACACTCAATCCTCAATCCTCAATCCTCTATCCTAAATACTCAACCATCAATCCTCAATCCACAATACTCAATCCTCAATCCTCAATCCTCAATCCTCAATCTTCAATCCTCAATACTCAACCTTCAATCCTCAATCCTCAATCCTCAATCCTCAATTCTCAATCCTCAATCGTCAGGCTTCAGTACTCAATACTCAATCTTCAATCCTCAATCCTCAATCCTCACTCCTCAATCCTCAATTCTCAATACTCAATCCTCAATCCTCAGTCATCAATCCTCAATCTTCAATACTCAATCATCAATCCTCAATCCTTATATCCTCAATACTCAACCATCAATCCTCAATTCTCAATACTCAATAGAATATTATGAATTCTCAGGGTTCAATACTCAAACCTCAATCCTCAACCCTCTGTCCTCACCCTCAATTCTCAATTCTCAATCCTCAATCCTCAATCCCCAATCCTCAACCTTCAATCCTCAATCCTCAATCTTCAATCCCCAATCCTCATTCCTCAATCCTCAATCCTCAATCCTCTATTCTCAATCATCAATCCTCAATCTTCAATACTCAACCCTCAACCTTCAATCCTCAATACTCAATCCTCAATCCTCAATCCTCAGTGTTCAATCCGCAATACCCAATCCTCAATCTTCAATCCTCAATCCTCAATCCCCAATCCTCAATCCTCAATCCTCATTCATCAATCCTCAATACCCAATCCTCAATCTTCAATCCTAAATCCTCAATCCTCAATTCTCAACCCTCAATCCTCAGTCCTCAGTCCTCAGTCCTCAAACCTCAATCCTCAAACCGCGGCCCTCATCCTCAATCCTCAATCCTCAATCCTCAATCCTCAATCTTCAATCCACAGTACTCAATCTTCAATCCTCAATACTCAGTCCACACACCTCAATTCTGAAGCCTCAATCCTGCATCCTCAATCTTCAGCCCTCAGTGCTCAACAATCAGTTGTCAATCCTCAATCCCCAATAGAATATCCTCAATTCACAGTTTTCAATACGCAATACTCAATCTGCAATCTTCAAATCTCTATCCACAAACATCAATCCTCATCACTCAACCCTGAACGCTCAGTCCTCAACGTTCAACCATCTATCCTCAATTCTCAATCTTCAATCCTCAATACTGAATCTTCAATCCTCAATCCTCAATCCTCAATCCTCAATCCTCAATCCTCAACCCTCAATCCTCAGTAATCAATCCTCAATCTTCAATACTCAATCGTCAATCCTCAGTCCTCAACCCTCAGTCCTCGTCCTCAATTCTCAATCCTCAATCCTAAGTCCTCAATCTTCAATCCTCAATCCTCAATCCTCAATCCTCAGTCCTCAGTCCTCAATCCTCAATCCTCAATCCTCAAACCTCAATCCTCAACCGTCAGTCCTCGTCCTCAATCCTCAACCCTCAATCCTCAATCCTCAATCTTCAATCCCCAATACTCAATCTTCAATTCTCAATACTCAATCCTCAATCCTCAATCTTCAATCCTCAATCGTCAATCCTCAATCCTCAATCCTCATTCTTCAATTCTCAACGCCCAATCCTCAATCTTCAATCCTCATTCCTCAATCCTCAATTCTCAATCCTCAATCCTCAGTCCTCAGTCCTCAAACCTCAATCCTCATTCCTCAATCCTCAATTCTCAATACTCAATCCTCAATCCTCAGCCATCAATCCTCAATCTTCAATACTCAATCCTCAATCCTCAATCTTCAATCCTCAATCCTCAGTCCACACACCTCAATTCTGAAACCTCAATCCGGCATCCTCAATATTCAGCCCTCAGTCCTCAACAATCAGTTGTCAATCCTCAATCCCCAATAGAATATCCTCAATTCACAGTTTTCAATACGCAATACTCAATCTGCAATCTTCAAATCTCTATCCACAAACATCAATTCTCATCACTCAACCCTGAACGCTCAGTCCTCAACGTTCAACCCTCAATCCTCAATTCTCAATCTTCAATCCTCAATACTGAATCTTCAATCCTCAATCCTCAATCCTCAATCCTCAATCCTCAATCCTCAACCCTCAATCCTCAGTAATCAATCCTCAATCTTCAATACTCAATCGTCAATCCTCAGTCCTCAAACCTCAGTCCTCATCCTCAATCTTCAATCCTCAATCCTCAATCCTCACTCCTCAATCCTCAATTCTCAATACTCAATCCGCAATCCTCAGTCATCAATCCTCAATCTTCAATACTCAATCATCAATCCTCAATCCTTATATCCTCAATACTCAACCATCAATCCTCAATTCTCAATACTCAATAGAATATCATGAATTCTCAGGGTTCAATACTCAAACCTCAATCCTCAACCCTCTGTCCTCACCCTCAATTCTCAATTCTCAATCCTCAATCCTCAATCCCCAATCCTCAACCTTCAATCCTCAATCCTCAATCTTCAATCCCCAATCCTCATTCCTCAATCCTCAATCCTCAATCCTCTATTCTCAATCATCAATCCTCAATCTTCAATACTCAACCCTCAACCTTCAATCCTCAATACTCAATCCTCAATCCTCAATCCTCAGTGTTCAATCCGCAATACCCAATCCTCAATCTTCAATCCTCAATCCTCAATACCCAATCCTCAATCCTCAATCCTCATTCATCAATCCTCAATACCCAATCCTCAATCTTCAATCCTAAATCCTCAATCCTCAATTCTCAACCCTCAATCCTCAGTCCTCAGTCCTCAGTCCTCAAACCTCAATCCTCAAACCGCGGCCCTCATCCTCAATCCTCAATCCTCAATCCTCAATCCTCAATCTTCAATCCACAGTACTCAATCTTCAATCCTCAATACTCAGTCCACACACCTCAATTCTGAAGCCTCAATCCTGCATCCTCAATCTTCAGCCCTCAGTCCTCAACAATCAGTTGTCAATCCTCAATCCCCAATAGAATATCCTCAATTCACAGTTTTCAATACGCAATACTCAATCTGCAATCTTCAAATCTCTATCCACAAACATCAATCCTCATCACTCAACCCTGAACGCTCAGTCCTCAACGTTCAACCATCTATCCTCAATTCTCAATCTTCAATCCTCAATACTGAATCTTCAATCCTCAATCCTCAATCCTCAATCCTCAATCCTCAATTCTCAACCCTCAATCCTCAGTAATCAATCCTCAATCTTCAATACTCAATCGTCAATCCTCAGTCCTCAACCCTCAGTCCTCGTCCTCAATTCTCAATCCTCAATCCTAAGTCCTCAATCTTCAATCCTCAATCCTAAATCCTCAATCCTCAGTCCTCAGTCCTCAATCCTCAATCCTCAATCCTCAAACCTCAATCCTCAACCGTCAGTCCTCGTCCTCAATCCTCAACCCTCAATCCTCAATCCTCAATCTTCAATCCCCAATACTCAATCTTCAATTCTCAATACTCAATCCTCAATCCTCAATCTTCAATCCTCAATCGTCAATCCTCAATCCTCAATCCTCATTCTTCAATCCTCAACGCCCAATCCTCAATCTTCAATCCTCATTCCTCAATCCTCAATTCTCAATCCTCAATCCTCAGTCCTCAGTCCTCAAACCTCAATCCTCATTCCTCAATCCTCAATTCTCAATACTCAATCCTCAATCCTCAGCCATCAATCCTCAATCTTCAATACTCAATCCTCAATCCTCAATCTTCAATCCTCAATCCTCAGTCCACACACCTCAATTCTGAAACCTCAATCCGGCATCCTCAATATTCAGCCCTCAGTCCTCAACAATCAGTTGTCAATCCTCAGTCCCCAATAGAATATCCTCAATTCACAGTTTTCAATACGCAATACTCAATCTGCAATCTTCAAATCTCTATCCACAAACATCAATTCTCATCACTCAACCCTGAACGCTCAGTCCTCAACGTTCAACCCTCAATCCTCAATTCTCAATCTTCAATCCTCAATACTGAATCTTCAATCCTCAATCCTCAATCCTCAATCCTCAATCCTCAATCCTCAACCCTCAATCCTCAGTAATCAATCCTCAATCTTCAATACTCAATCGTCAATCCTCAGTCCTCAACCCTCAGTCCTCATCCTCAATACTCAATCCTCAATCCTCAGTCCTCAATCTTCAATCCTCAATAATCAATCTCCAATCCTAGATCCTCAATCCACAATCCTCAATCCTTAATCCTCAATCTTCAATCCACAGTCCCCAGTCCTGAATCTTCAATCTTCAATGCTCCATCCTCTATCCTCAATCCTCAGTCCTCAATCCTCAATCTTCACACCTCAATCCTCAACCCTCAGTCGTCATCCTCAACACTCAATCTTCAATCCTCAATCCTCAATCCTCAATCCCCAATCCTCAATCTTCAATCCTCAATACTCAATCTTCCATCCTCGGTCCTCAATCCTCAATCGTCAATCCCCAATCCTGAATACTCAATCTTCAATACTCAATCTTCAATCCTCAATCCTCATTCCTCTATCCTCGATTCTCAATCCTCAATCCTCAATCCTCAATCATCAATCTTCAATCCTCAATACTCAATCCTCAATCCTCAATCCTCAACCCTCAATGTTCAATCCGCAATACCCAATCCTCAATCGTCAATCCTCAATCCCCAATCCACAATCTTCAATCCTCAACCCTCAATCCTCAATCCTCATTCCTCAATCCTCATTCCTCAATACTCAATCCTCAATCCTCAATCCTCAATCCTCAATGTTCAATCCGCAATACCCAATCCTCAATCTTCAATCCTCAATCCTCAATCCCCAATCCTCAATCCTCAATCCTCATTCATCAATCCTCAATACCCAATCCTCAATCTTCAATCCTCAATCCTCAATCCTCAATTCTCAACCCTCAATCCTCAGTCCTCAGTCCTCAAACCTCAATCCTCAAACCGCAGCCCTCATCCTCAATCCTCAATCCTCAATCCTCAATCCTCAATCTTCAATACTCAATCGTCAATCCTCAGTCCTCAACCCTCAGTCCTCATCCTCAATTCTCAATCCTCAGTCCTCAATCCTCAATCCTCAATCCTCAATCCTCAATCCTCAATCCTCAATCCTCAGTCATCAATCCTCAATCTTCAATACCCAATCGTCAATCCTCAGTCCTCAGTCCTCAATCCCCAATCCTCGTTCCTCAAACCTCAATCCTCAACCCTCAGTCTTCAACCTCAGTTCTCAATCCTCAATCCTCAATCCTCAATCTTCAATCCTCAATCCTCAATCCTCAATCCTCAATCCTCATTCTTCAATCCTCAACGCCCAATCCTCAATCTTCAATCCTCAATCCTCAATCCTCAATCCTCCACTCTCAATCCTCAATCCTCAGTCCTCAGTCCTCAAACCTCAATCCTCAACCCTCAGCCCTTATTCTCAATCCTCAATCCTCAACCCTCAATCCTCAATCTTCAATCCTCAATACTCAATCTTCAATCCTCAATCCTCAATCCTCAATTCTCAATCCTCAATACTCAATCCTCAAACGTCAATCCCCCATCCCCAATCCTCAATCTTCAATCGTCAATCCTCAATCCTCAATCCTCAATCCTCAACCTTCAATCCTCAATACTCAATCTTCAACCCTCAATCCTCAATCCCTAATTCTCAATCCTCAATCCTCAATCCTCAATCCTCAACCCTCAATCCTCAATCCTCATTCTTCAATCCTCAATACCCATCCTCAATCTTCAATACTCAATCTTCAATCCTCAATTCTCAATCTTCAATCCTCAATCCTCAATCCTCAATCCTCAATCTTCAATCCTCAATACTCAATCCTCAATCCTCAATCCTCAATCCTCAATGTTCAACCCGCAATAACAAATCCTCAATCGTCAATCCTCAATCCCCAATTCGCAATCTTCAATCCTCAACCCTCAATCCTCAATCCTCAATCCTCAATACTCAATCCTCAATCTTCAATCCTCAATCCTCAGTCCACAAACCTCAATTCTGAATCCTCAATCCTGCATCCTCAATCGTCAGCCCTCAGTCCTCAACAATCAGTTGTCAATCCTCAATACTCAATCGTCAATCCTCAGTCCTCAATCCTCAATCCCCAATCCTCGTTCCTCAATCCTCAATCCTCAATCCTCAATCCTCAATCCTCAATCCTCATTCTTCAATCCTCAACGCCCAATCATCAATCTTCAATCCTCAGTCCTCAATCCTCAATTCTCAATCCTCAATCCTCAGGCCTCAGTCCTCAAACCTCAATCCTCAACCCTCAGCCCTCATCCTCAATCCTCAATCCTCAACACTCAGTCCTCCATCTTCAATCCTCAATACTCTATCTTCAATCCTCAATCCTCAATTCTCAATCCTCAATACTCAATCCTCAAACGTCAATCCTCCATCCCCAATCCTCAATCTTCAATCGTCAATCCTCAATCCTCAATCCTCAATCCTCAATCCTTAACCTTCAATCCTCAATACTCAATCTTCAACCCTCAATCCTCAATACCCAATTCTCAATCCTCAATCCTCAATCCTCAATCCTCAATATTCAATCCTCAATACTCAGTCTACAATTCTCAATCCTCAACCCTCAGTCCTCAATCCTCGTTCTTCAATCCTCAATACCCAGTTCTCAATCTTCAATCCCCAGTCCTCAATCCTGAATCCTCAATCCTCAATCCTCAATCCTCTATCCTCAGTCATCAATTCTCAATCTTCAACACTCAATCCTCAATCCTCAATCCTCTATCCTAAATACTCAACCATCAATCCTCAATCCTCAATTCTCAATCCTCAATCCTCAATCCTCAATCCTCAACCTTCAATCCTCAATACTCAACCTTCAATCCTCAATCCTCAATCCTCAATCCTCAATTCTCAATCCTCAATCGTCAGGCTTCAGTACTCAATACTCAATCTTCAATCCTCAATCCTCAATCCTCACTCCTCAATCCTCAATTCTCAATACTCAATCCTCAATCCTCAGTCATCAATCCTCAATCTTCAATACTCAATCATCAATCCTCAATCCTTATATCCTCAATACTCAACCATCAATCCTCAATTCTCAATACTCAATAGAATATCATGAATTCTCAGGGTTCAATACTCAAAGCTCAATCCTCAACCCTCTGTCCTCACCCTCAATTCTCAATTCTCAATCCTCAATCCTCAATCCCCAATCCTCAACCTTCAATCCTCAATCCTCAATCTTCAATCCCCAATCCTCATTCCTCAATCCTCAATCCTCAATCCTCTATTCTCAATCATCAATCCTCAATCTTCAATACTCAACCCTCAATCTTCAATCCTCAATACTCAATCCTCAATCCTCAATCCTCAGTGTTCAATCCGCAATACCCAATCCTCAATCTTCAATCCTCAATCCTCAATCCCCAATCCTCAATCCTCAATCCTCATTCATCGATCCTCAATACCCAATCCTCAATCTTCAATCCTCAATCCTCAATCCTCAATTCTCAACCCTCAATCCTCAGTCCTCAGTCCTCAGTCCTCAGTCCTCAAACCTCAATCCTCAAACCGCGGCCCTCATCCTCAATCCTCAATCCTCAATCCTCAATCCTCAATCCTCAATCCTCAATCTTCAATCCTCAGTACTCAATCTTCAATCCTCAATACTCAGTCCACACACCTCAATTCTGAAACCTCAATCCTGCATCCTCAATCTTCAGCCCTCAGTCCTCAACAATCAGTTGTCAATCCTCAATCCCCAATAGAATATCCTCAATTCACAGTTTTCAATACGCAATACTCAATCTGCAATCTTCAAATCTCTATCCACAAACATCAATCCTCATCACTCAACCCTGAACGCTCAGTCCTCAACGTTCAACCATCTATCCTCAATTCTCAATCTTCAATCCTCAATACTGAATCTTCAATCCTCAATCCTCAATCCTCAATCCCCAATCCTCAATCCTCAACCCTCAATCCTCAGTAATCAATCCTCAATCTTCAATACTCAATCGTCAATCCTCAGTCCTCAACCCTCAGTCCTCATCCTCAATTCTCAATCCTCAATCCTAAGTCCTCAATCTTCAATCCTCAATCCTCAATCCTCAATCCTCAGTCCTCAGTCCTCAATCCTCAATCCTCAATCCTCAAACCTCAATCCTCAATCTTCAATCCCCAATCCTCATTCCTCAATCCTCAATCCTCAATCCTCTATTCTCAATCATCAATCCTCAATCTTCAATACTCAACCCTCAATCTTCAATCCTCAATACTCAATCCTCAATCCTCAATCCTCAGTGTTCAATCCGCAATACCCAATCCTCAATCTTCAATCCTCAATCCTCAATCCCCAATCCTCAATCCTCAATCCTCATTCATCGATCCTCAATACCCAATCCTCAATCTTCAATCCTCAATCCTCAATCCTCAATTCTCAACCCTCAATCCTCAGTCCTCAGTCCTCAGTCCTCAGTCCTCAAACCTCAATCCTCAAACCGCGGCCCTCATCCTCAATCCTCAATCCTCAATCCTCAATCCTCAATCCTCAATCCTCAATCTTCAATCCTCAGTACTCAATCTTCAATCCTCAATACTCAGTCCACACACCTCAATTCTGAAACCTCAATCCTGCATCCTCAATCTTCAGCCCTCAGTCCTCAACAATCAGTTGTCAATCCTCAATCCCCAATAGAATATCCTCAATTCACAGTTTTCAATACGCAATACTCAATCTGCAATCTTCAAATCTCTATCCACAAACATCAATCCTCATCACTCAACCCTGAACGCTCAGTCCTCAACGTTCAACCATCTATCCTCAATTCTCAATCTTCAATCCTCAATACTGAATCTTCAATCCTCAATCCTCAATCCTCAATCCCCAATCCTCAATCCTCAACCCTCAATCCTCAGTAATCAATCCTCAATCTTCAATACTCAATCGTCAATCCTCAGTCCTCAACCCTCAGTCCTCATCCTCAATTCTCAATCCTCAATCCTAAGTCCTCAATCTTCAATCCTCAATCCTCAATCCTCAATCCTCAGTCCTCAGTCCTCAATCCTCAACCCTCAATCCTCAAACCTCAATCCTCAACCGTCAGTCCTCGTCCTCAATCCTCAACCCTCAATCCTCAATCCTCAATCTTCAATCCCCAATACTCAATCTTCAATCCTCAATACTCAATCCTCAATCCTCAATCTTCAATCCTCAATCCTCAATCCTCAATCCTCAATCCTCATTCTTCAATCCTCAACGCCCAATCCTCAATCTTCAATCCTCGTTCCTCAATCCTCAATTCTCAATCCTCAATCCTCAGTCCTCAGTCCTCAAACCTCAATCCTCAACCCTCAGCCCTCATCCTCAATCCTCAACCCTCAACCCTCAATCCTCAATCTTCAATCCTCAATACTCAATCTTCAATCCTCAATCCTCAATTCTCAATCCTCAATACTCAATCCTCAAACGTCAATCCCCCATCCCCAATCCTCAATCTTCAATCGTCAATCCTCAATCCACAATCCTCAATCCTCAACCTTCAATCCTCAATACTCAATCTTCAACCCTCAATCCTCAATCCCCAATTCTCAGTACTCAATCCTCAATCCTCAATCCTCAATATTCAATCCTCAATCCTCAATCTTCAATCCTCAATACTCAACCTTCAATCCTCAATCCTCAATCCTCATTCCCCAATGCTCTATCCTCAATGGTCAGGATTCAGTACTCAATACTCAATCTTCAATCCTCAATCCTAAATCCTCATTCCTCAATCCTCAATCCTCAATCCTCTATCGTCAATCATCAAACCTCAATCTTCAATACTCAATCCTCAATCTTCAATCCTCAATACTCAATCCTCAATCCTCAATCCTCAATCCTCAATGTTCAACCCGCAAAGCAAATCCTCAATCGTCAATCCTCAATCCCCAATCCGCAATCTTCAATCCTCAACACTCAATCCTCAATCTTCAATCCTCAATACTTAATCCTCAATCTTCAATCCTCAATCGTCAGTCCACACACCTCAATTCTGAAACCTCAATCCTGCATCCTCAATCTTCAGCCCTCAGTCCCCAACAATCCGTTTTCAATCCTCAATCCCCAATAGAATATCCTCAATTCACAGTTTTCAATACGCAATACTCAATCTGCAATCTTCAAATCTCTATCCACAAACATCAATTCTCATCACTCAACCCTGAACGCTCAGTCCTCAATGTTCAACCCTCAATCCTCAATTTTCAATCTTCAATCCTCAATACTGAATCTTCAATCCTCAATCCTCAATCCTCAATCCTCAATCCTCAATCCTCAACCCTCAATCCTCAGTAATCAATCCTCAATCTTCAATACTCAATCGTCAATCCTCAGTCCTCAACCCTCAGTCCTCATCCTCAATTCTCAATCCTCAATCCTCAATCCTCAATCTTCAATCCTCAATAATCAATCTCCAATCCTAGATCCTCAATCCACAATCCTCAATCCTTAATCCTCAATCTTCAATCCTCAGTCCCCAGTCCTGAATCTTCAATCTTCAATGCTCCATCCTCTATCCTCAATCCTCAGTCCTCAATCCTCAATCTTCAAACCTCAATCCTCAACCCTCAGTCGTCATCCTCAACACTCAATCTTCAATCCTCAATCCTCAATCCTCAATCCTCAATCCTCAATCTTCAATCCTCAATACTCAATCTTCAATACTCGGTCCTCAATCCTCAATCGTCAATCTCCAATCCTGAATACTCAATCTTCAATCCTCAATCTTCAATCCTCAATCCTCATTCCTCAATCCTCGATTCTCAATCCTCAATCCTCAATCCTCAGACCTCAAACATCAATACTCAGCCCTCAGTCCTCGTCCTCAATCCATAACCCTCAATCCTCGATCCTCAATCTTCAATCATCAATATTCAATCTTCAATCCTCAACCCTCAATCTTCAGTCCTCAATCCTCAATGCTCAATCCTCAATCCTCAATCCTCAATCTTCAGTCCTCAATACTCAATCTTCAATCCTCAATCCTCAATCCTCAATCCTCAATCCTCAATCCTCATTCTTCAATCCTCAACACCCAGTCCTCAATCTTAAATGCTCAACCTTCAATCCTCAATTCTCAATCCACAATCCTCAATCCTCAGACCTCAAACATCAATACTCAACCCTCAGTCCTCGTCCTCAATCCACAACACTCAATCCTCGATCCTCAATCTTCGATCATCAATATTCAATTTTCAATCCTCAATCCTCAATCCTCAATACTCAATCCTCAATCCTCAATGTTCAATCCGCAATACTCAATCCTCATTCTTCAATCCTCAATACCCAATCCTCAATATTCAATCCTCAATCCTCAATCCTCAATTCTCAATCCTCAGTAATCAATCCTCAATCTTCAATACTCAATCGTCAATCCTCAGTCCTCAATCCTCAATCCTCAATCCTCAATCCTCATTCTTCAATCCTCAATACCCAATCCTCAATCTTCAATACTCAATCCTCAATCCTCAATCCTCAATCTTCAATCCTCAATCCTCAACCGTCAGTCCTCGTCCTCAGTCCTCAACCCTCAATCCTCAATCCTCAATCTTCAATCCTCAGTACTCAATATTCAATCCTCAATCCTCAATCCTCAATCCTCAATCCTGAATCTTCAATCCACAATCCCCAATCCTCAATCCTCAATCCTCATTCATCAATCCTCAATACCCAATCCTAAATCTTCGATCCTCAATCCTCAATCCTCAATTCTCAACCCTCAATTCTCAGTCCTCAGTCCTCAAACCTCAATCCTCAGTCCTCAATCCTCAATCCTCAATCCTCAATCCTCAATCTTCAGCCCTCAGTCCTCAACAATCAGTAGTCAATCCTCAATCCTCAGTAGAGTATACTCAATTCACAGGTTTCAATACTCAATACTCAACCTGCAATCTTCAAATCTCTATCCACAAACATCAATTCTCATCACTCAACCCTCAACACTCAGTCCCCAATCCTCAAACTTCAGTCCTCAATCCTCAATCCTCAATCCTTAATCCCCAACCTTCAATCCTTAATACTCAATCTTCAATCCTCGGTCCTCAATCCTCAATCGTCAATCTCCAATCCAGAATACTCAATCTTCAATCCCCAATCCTCAATCCTCAATCCTCAGTCCTCAAACCTCAATCCTGAATCCTCAATCCTGAATCCTCAATTCTCCTTCCTCAAACCTCAATCCTCAACCCTCAGTCCTCATCCTCAATTCTCAATTCTCAATCCTCAATCCTCAATCCTCAATCCTCAATCCTCAATCCTCAACCTTCGATCCTCAGTAATCAATCTCCTATCCTAGATCCTCAATCCCCAATACTCAATCCTTATTCCTCAACCTTCAATCCTCAATCCCCAGTCCTCAATCTTCAATCCTCAATGCTCAATACTCAATCCTCAATCCTCAGTCCTCAGTTCTCAATCCGCAGTCCTCAATCCTCAATCCTCAATATACAATACACAACCCTCAACCATCAATCCTGCATACTCAACCACCAATGCACTATTCTCAATACTCAATAGAATATCCTGAATTCTCAGTTTTCAATACCCAATCCTCAATCTTCTATATTCAAGTCTCCATCCACAAACATCTATTCTCATCACTCAACCCTCAACACTCAGACCTCAATCTTCAATCCTCAATCCTCAATCCTCAATCTTCAATTCTCAATACTCAATCTTCAATCCACAATCCTCAATCCTTAATACTCAATCCTCAATCCTCAGTCATCAATCCTCAATCTTCAATACTCAATCCTCAATCCTCAATTCTCAATCCTCAATCCTCAATCCTCATTCCTCAAACCTCAATCCACAACCCTCAGTCCTCATCCTCAATTCTCAATTCTCAATCCTCAATCCTCAATCCTCAATCTTCAATCCTCAGTAATCAATCTCCTATCCTAGATCCTCAATCCCCAATACTCAATCCTTAATCCTCAACCTTCAATCCTCAATATTCAATCCTCAATCTTCAATCCTCAATGCCCAATACTCAATCCTGAATCCTCAATCCTCAATCCTCAATCCTCAATCCTCAATCCTCAATCCTAAATCCTCAATCCTCAATATTCAACACACAACCCTCAACCATCAATTCTCAATACTCAACCATCAATCCTAAATTCTCAATACTCAATAGAATATACTGAATTCTCATGGTTCAATACTCAACCCACAAGATTCAATAATCAAATCTCAATCCTCAAACATCAATCCTCAACACTCAATCCTCAACACTCAGTCCTCTCTCTTCAATCCTCCATCCTCAATCCTCAATCCTCAAGAGTCAATCCTAAATCCTCAATCCTCAAACCTCAATTCTCAGTCCTCAAACCTCAATCCCGATTCCTCAACCCTGAATCCTGAATCCTCAGCCCTCAGTCCTCAACAATCAATTGTCGATCCTCAATCCTCAATAGAATATCCTCAATTTACAGTTTTCAATACTCAATCACCATTCTTCAATCTTCAAACCTCAATCCACAAACATCAATTCTCATCACTCAACCCTCAACACTCAGTCCTCAATCATCAATCCTCAATCCTCAATCCTCGATCTTCAATCCTCAATCCCCAGTCCTCAAGCTTCAATCCTCAATGCTCAATCCTCAGTCCTCAGTCCTCAGTCCTCAATCCTCAATCCTCAACCCTCAAACCTCAATCCTCAACCGTCAGTCCCCGTACTCAATCCTCAACCCTCAATCCTCAATCCTCAATCTTCAATCCCCAATACTCAATCTTCAATTCTCAATCCTCAATCCTCAATCCTCAATCTTCAATCCTCAATCCTCAATCCTCAATCCTCAATCCTCATTCTTCAATCCTCAACGCCCAATCCTCAATCTTCAATCCTCAATCCTCAATCCTCAATTCTCAATCCTCAATCCTCAGTCCTCAGTCCTCAAACCTCAATCCTCAACCCTCCGCCCTCATCCTCAATCCTCAGTCCTCAACCCTCAATCCTCAATCTTCAATCCTCAATACTCAATCTTCAGTCCTCAATCCTCAATTCTCAATCCTCAATACTCAACCCACAAACGTCAATCCCCCATCCCCAATCCTCAATTCTCAATCTTCAATCCTCAATCCTCAATCCTCAATCCTCAATCCTCATTCTTCAATCCTCAGTACCCAACCCTCAATCTGCAATCCTCAATCCTCAATCCTCAATTCTCAATCCTTAATACTCAATCCTCAATCCCCAATCCTCATTCTTCAAACCACAATCCTCAAGCCTCAGTACTCATCCTCAATTCTCAATTCTCAATCCCCAATACTCAATGCTCAATCTTCAATCATCAATACTCAATCTTCAATCCTCAATCCTCAATCCTCAATCCTCAATCCTCCATCCTCAATATTCAACACACAACCCTCAACCATCAATCCTCAATACTCAATCATCAATCCTCAATTCTGAATACTCAATAGAATATCCTGAAATCTCATGTTTCAATACTCAATCCACAATATTCAATTATCAAATCTCAATCCACAAACATCAATTCTCATCACACAACCCTGAACGCTCAGTCCTCAATGTTCAATCCTCATTCCTCAATTCTCAATCTTCAATCCTCAATACTGAATCTTCAATCCTCAATCCTCAATCCTCAATCGTCAATCCTCAATCCTCAACCCTCAGTCCTCATCCTCAACTCTCAATTCTCAATACTCAATACTCAATCCTCAATCCTCAATCTTCAATCCTCAATAATCAATATCCAATCCTAGTTCCTCAATTCCCAATCCTCAATCCTTAAACCTCAATCTTGAATCCTCAATCCCCAGGCCTCAAACTTCAATCCTCAATGCTCAATCGTCAATCCTCAGTCGTCAGTCCTCAATCCTCAATCCTCAATCCTCAAACCTCAATCGTCAACCGTCAGTCCTCGTCCTCAATCCTCAACACTCAATCCTCAATCCTCAATCTTCAATCCTCAATACTCAATCTTCAATCCTCAATCCTCAATCCTCAATCCTCAATCTGCAATCCTCAATCCTCAATCCTCATTCCTCAATACTCATTCTTCAATCCTCAACGCCCAGTCCTCAATCTTCAATCCTCAATCCTCAATCCTCAATTCTCAATACTCAATCCTCAAGCGTCAATACTCCATCCCCAATCCTCAATCTCCAATCGTCAATCCTCAATCGTCAATCGTCAATCCTCAATCCTCAATGTTCAATCCTCAATACCCAATCCTCAATCTTCAATCCTCAATCCTCAATCCCCAATCCTCAATCCTCAATCCTCATTCATCAATCCTCAATACCCAATCCTCAATCTTCAATCGTCAATCCTCAATCCTCAATTCTCAACCCTCAATCCTCAGTCATCAGTCCTCAAACCTCAATCCTCAAACCTCTGCCCTCATCCTCAATCCTCAATCCTCAATCCTCAATCCTTAATCTTCAATCCTCAATACTCAATCTTCAATCCTCAATCCTCAGTCCACAAACCTCAATACTGAATCCCCAACCCTGCATCCTCAATCTTCAGCCCGCAGTCCTCAACAATCAGTTGTCAATCCTCAGTACTCAATCTGCAATCTTCAATCCTCAATACTCAATCCTCAATACTCATTCTTCAATCCTCAACACCCAATCCTCAATACTCAATACTCAATAATCAATCTCCAATCCTAGATCCGCAATCCCCAATCGTCAATCCTTAATCCTCAATCCTCAATCGTCAATCCCCAGTCCTCAATCTTCAATCCTCAATGCTCCACCCTCAATCCTCAATCCTCAGTCGTCAATCCTCAATCCTCAATCCTCAAACCTCAGTCCTCAACCGTCAGTCCTCGTCCTCAATCCTCAGCCCTCAATCCTCAACGCTCAACCTTCAATCATCAATACTCAATCTTCAACCCTCAGTCCTCATACTCAACACTCAATCTTCAATCCTCAATCCTCAAGCCTCAATCCTCAATCCTCAATCTTCAATCCTCAGTACTCAATCTTCAATTTTCAATCCTCAATCCTCAATCCTCAATACTCATTCTTCAATCCTCAACACCCAATCCTCAATCCTCAATCCTCAATCCTCAATCCTCAATCCTCAATCCTCAATCTTCAATCCTCAATAATCAATCTCCAATCCTAGATCCTCAATCCCCAATCCTCAAGCCTTAATCCTCAATCTTCAATCCTCAATCCCCAGTCCTCAAGTTTCAATCCTCAATGCTCAATCCTCAATCCTCAGTCCTCAGTCCTCAATCCTCAATCCTCAATCCTCAAACCTCAATCCTCAACCGTCAGTCCTCGTACTCAATCCTCAACCCTCAATCCTCAATCCTCAATCTTCAATCCCCAATACTCAATCTTCAATTCTCAATCCTCAATCCTCAATCCTCAATCTTCAATCCTCAATCCTCAATCCTCAATCCTCAATCCTCATTCTTCAATCCTCAACGCCCAATCCTCAATCTTCAATCCTCAATCCTCAATCCTTAATTCTCAATCCTCAATCCTCAGTCCTCAGTCCTCAAACCTCAATCCTCAACCCTCCGCCCTCATCCTCAATCCTCAGTCCTCAACCCTCAATCCTCAATCTTCAATCCTCAATACTCAATCTTCAATCCTCAATCCTCAATTCTCAATCCTCAATACTCAACCCACAAACGTCAATCCCCCATCCCCAATCCTCAATTCTCAATCTTCAATCCTCAATCCTCAATCCTCAATCCTCAATCCTCATTCTTCAATCCTCAGTACCCAATCCTCAATCTTCAATCCTCAATCCTCAATCCTCAATTCTCAATCCTTAATCCTCAATCCTCAATCCCCAATCCTCATTCTTCAAACCTCAATCCTCAAGCCTCAGTACTCATCCTCAATTCTCAATTCTCAATCCCCAATACTCAATGCTCAATCTTCAATCATCAATACTCAATCTTCAATCCTCAATCCTCAATCCTCAAACCTCAATCCTCCATCCTCAATATTCAACACACAACCCTCAACCATCAATCCTCAATACTCAATCATCAATCCTCAATTCTCAATACTCAATAGAATATCCTGAATTCTCATGGTTCAATACTCAATCCACAATATTCAATAATCAAATTTCAATCCACAAACATCAATTCCCATCACTCAACCCTGAACGCTCAGTCCTCAATGTTCAATCCTCATTCCTCAATTCTCAATCTTCAATCCTCAATACTGAATCTTCAATCCTCAATCCTCAATCTTCAATCCTCATTCCCCAATCCTCAATCTTCTATCCTCAATCCTCAATCCTCAATCCTCAATCCTCAATCCACAGTCCTTAGCCCTCAAACCTCAACCCTCAACTCTCAGACCTCATCCTCAATCCTCAATCCTCAATCCTCAATCCTCAATCCTCAATTCTCAATCCTCAGTCATCAATCCTCAATCTTCAATACCCAATCGTCAATCCTCAGTCCTCAGTCCTCAATCCTCAATCCTCAATCCTCATTCTTCAATCCTCAACGCCCAATCCTCAATCTTCAATCATCAATCCTCAATCCTCAATCCTCAATCCTCCACTCTCAATCCTCAATCCTCAGTCCTCAGTCCTCAAACCTCAATCCTCAACCCTCAGCCCTTATTCTCAATACTCAATCCTCAACCCTCAATCCTCAATCTTCAATCCTCAATACTCAATCTTCAATCCTCAATCCTCAATTCTCAATCCTCAATACTCAATCCTCAAACGTCAATCCCCCATCCCCAATCCTCAATCTTCAATCGTCAATCCTCAATCCTCAATCCTCAATCCTCAACCTTCAATCCTCAATACTCAATCTTCAACCCTCAATCCTCAATCCCTAATTCTCAATCCTCAATCCTCAATCCTCAATCCTCAACCCTCAATCCTCAATCCTCATTCTTCAATCCTCAATACCCATCCTCAATTTTCAATACTCAATCTTCAATCCTCAATTCTCAATCTTCAATCCTCAATCCTCAATCCTCAATCCTCAATCTTCAATCCTCAATACTCAATCCTCAATCCTCAATCCTCAATCCTCAATGTTCAACCCGCAATAACAAATCCTCAATCGTCAATCCTCAATCCCCAATCCGCAATCTTCAATCCTCAACCCTCAATCCTCAATCCTCAATCCTCAATACTCAATCCTCAGTCTTCAATCCTCAATCCTCAGTCCACAAACCTCAATTCTGAATCCTCAATCCTGCATCCTCAATCTTCAGCCCTCAGTCCTCAACAATCAGTTGTCAATCCTCAATACTCAATCGTCAATCCTCAGTCCTCAATCCTCAATCCTCAATCCTCGATCCTCAGTCATCAATCCACAATCTTCAATACTCAATCGTCAATACTCAGTCCTAAATCCTCAATCCCCAATCCTCGTTCCTCAATCCTCAATCCTCAATCCTCAATCCTGAATCCTCTATCCTCATTCTTCAATCCTCAACGCCCAATCATCAATCTTCAATCCTCAGTCCTCAATCCTCAATTCTCAATCCTCAATCCTCAGGCCTCAGTCCTCGAACCTCAATCCTCAACCCTCAGCCCTCATCCTCAATCCTCAATCCTCAACCCTCAATCCTCCATCTTCAATCCTCAATACTCAATCTTCAATCCTCAATCCTCAATTCTCAATCCTCAATACTCAATCCTCAAACGTCAATCCTCCATCCCCAATCCTCAATCTTCAATCGTCAATCCTCAATCCTCAATCCTCAATCCTCAATCCTTAACCTTCAATCCTCAATACTCAATCTTCAACCGTCAATCCTCAATACCCAATTCTCAATCCTCAATCCTCAATCCTCAATCCTCAATATTCAATCCTCAATACTCAGTCTACAATTCTCAATCCTCAACCCTCAGTCCTCAATCCTCGTTCTTCAATCCTCAATACCCAGTTCTCAATCTTCAATCCCCAGTCCTCAATGCTCAATCCTCAATCCTCAATCCTCAATCCTCTATCCTCAGTCATCAATCCTCAATCTTCAACACTCAATCCTCAATCCTCAATCCTCTATCCTAAATACTCAACCATCAATCCTCAATCCACAATACTCAATCCTCAATCCTCAATCCTCAATCCTCAATCTTCAATCCTCAATACTCAACCTTCAATCCTCAATCCTCAATCCTCAATCCTCAATTCTCAATCCTCAATCGTCAGGCTTCAGTACTCAATACTCAATCTTCAATCCTCAATCCTCAATCCTCACTCCTCAATCCTCAATTCTCAATACTCAATCCTCAATCCTCAGTCATCAATCCTCAATCTTCAATACTCAATCATCAATCCTCAATCCTTATATCCTCAATACTCAACCATCAATCCTCAATTCTCAATACTCAATAGAATATCATGAATTCTCAGGGTTCAATACTTAAACCTCAATCCTCAACCCTCTGTCCTCACCCTCAATTCTCAATTCTCAATCCTCAATCCTCAATCCCCAATCCTCAACCTTCAATCCTCAATCCTCAATCTTCAATCCCCAATCCTCATTCCTCAATCCTCAATCCTCAATCCTCTATTCTCAATCATCAATCCTCAATCTTCAATACTCAACCCTCAACCTTCAATCCTCAATACTCAATCCTCAATCCTCAATCCTCAGTGTTCAATCCGCAATACCCAATCCTCAATCTTCAATCCTCAATCCTCAATCCCCAATCCTCAATCCTCAATCCTCATTCATCAATCCTCAATACCCAATCCTCAATCTTCAATCCTAAATCCTCAATCCTCAATTCTCAACCCTCAATCCTCAGTCCTCAGTCCTCAGTCCTCAAACCTCAATCCTCAAACCGCGGCCCTCATCCTCAATCCTCAATCCTCAATCCTCAATCCTCAATCCCCAATCCTCAATCCTCAATCCTCATTCATCAATCCTCAATCCTCAATCCTCAATCTTCAATCCTCATTCCTCAATCCTCAATTCTCAATCCTCAATCCTCAGTCCTCAGTCCTCAAACCTCAATCCTCATTCCTCAATCCTCAATTCTCAATACTCAATCCTCAATCCTCAGTCATCAATCCTCAATCTTCAATACTCAATCCTCAATCCTCAATCTTCAATCCTCAATCCTCAGTCCACACACCTCAATTCTGAAACCTCAATCCTGCATCCTCAATATTCAGCCCTCAGTCCTCAACAATCAGTTGTCAATCCTCAATCCCCAATAGAATATCCTCAATTCACAGTTATCAATACGCAATACTCAATCTGCAATCTTCAAATCTCTATCCACAAACATCAATTCTCATCACTCAACCCTGAACGCTCAGTCCTCAACGTTCAACCCTCAATCCTCAATTCTCAATCTTCAATCCTCAATACTGAATCTTCAATCCTCAATCCTCAATCCTCAATCCTCAATCCTCAATCCTCAACCCTCAATCCTCAGTAATCAATCCTCAATCTTCAATACTCAATCGTCAATCCTCAGTCCTCAACCCTCAGTCCTCATCCTCAATACTCAATCCTCAATCCTCAGTCCTCAATCTTCAATCCTCAATAATCAATCTCCAATCCTAGATCCTCAATCCACAATCCTCAATCCTTAATCCTCAATCTTCAATCCACAGTCCCCTGTCCTGAATCTTCAATCTTCAATGCTCCATCCTCTATCCTCAATCCTCAGTCCTCAATCCTCAATCTTCACACCTCAATCCTCAACCCTCAGTCGTCATCCTCAACACTCAATCTTCAATCCTCAATCCTCAATCCTCAATCCCCAATCCTCAATCTTCAATCCTCAATACTCAATCTTCAATCCTCGGTCCTCAATCCTCAATCGTCAATCCCCAATCCTGAATACTCAATCTTCAATACTCAATCTTCAATCCTCAATCCTCATTCCTCTATCCTCGATTCTCAATCCTCAATCCTCAATCCTCAGACCATAAACATCAATATTCAACCATCGGTCCTCGTCCTCAATCCACAACCCTCAATCCTCAATCCTCTATCCTCTATCCTCAATCATCAATCCTCAATCTTCAATACTCAATCCTCAATCCCCAATCCTCAATCCTCAATCCTCATTCATCAATCCTCAATACCCAATCCTCAATCTTCAATCCTCAATCCTCAATCCTCAATTCTCAACCCTCAATCCTCAGTCCTCAGTCCTCAAACCTCAATCCTCAAACCGCAGCCCTCATCCTCAATCCTCAATCCTCAATCCTCAATCCTCAATCTTCAATACTCAATCGTCAATCCTCAGTCCTCATCCCTCAGTCCTCATCCTCAATTCTCAATCCTCAGTCCTCAATCCTCAATCCTCAATCCTCAATCCTCAATCCTCAATCCTCAATCCTCAGTCATCAATCCTCAATCTTCAATACCCAATCGTCAATCCTCAGTCCTCAGTCCTCAATCCCCAATCCTCGTTCCTCAAACCTCAATCCACAACCCTCAGTCTTCATCCTCAGTTCTCAATCCTCAATCCTCAATCCTCAATCTTCAATCCTCAATCCTCAATCCTCAATACTCAATCCTCAATCCTCATTCTTCAATCCTCAATACCCATCCTCAATCTTCAATACTCAATCTTCAATCCTCAATTCTCAATCTTCAATCCTCAATCCTCAATCCTCAATCCTCAATCTTCAATCCTCAATACTCAATCCTCAATCCTCAATCCTCAATCCTCAATGTTCAACCCGCAATAACAAATCCTCAATCGTCAATCCTCAATCCCCAATCCGCAATCTTCAATCCTCAACCCTCAATCCTCAATCCTCAATCCTCAATACTCAATCCTCAATCTTCAATCCTCAATCCTCAGTCCACAAACCTCAATTCTGAATCCTCAATCCTGCATCCTCAATCGTCAGCCCTCAGTCCTCAACAATCAGTTGTCAATCCTCAATACTCAATCGTCAATCCTCAGTCCTCAATCCTCAATCCCCAATCCTCGTTCCTCAATCCTCAATCCTCAATCCTCAATCCTCAATCCTCAATCCTCAATCCTCATTCTTCAATCCTCAACGCACAATCATCAATCTTCAATCCTCAGTCCTCAATCCTCAATTCTCAATACTCAATCCTCAGGCCTCAGTCCTCAAACCTCAATCCTCAACCCTCAGCCCTCATCCTCAATCCTCAATCCTCAACCCTCAGTCCTCCATCTTCAATCCTCAATACTCAATCTTCAATCCTCAATCCTCAATTCTCAATCCTCAATACTCAATCCTCAAACGTCAATCCTCCATCCCCAATCCTCAATCTTCAATCGTCAATCCTCAATCCTCAATCCTCAATCCTCAATCCTTAACCTTCAATCCTCAATACTCAATCTTCAACCCTCAATCCTCAATACCCAATTCTCAATCCTCAATCCTCAATCCTCAATCCTCAATATTCAATCCTCAATACTCAGTCTACAATTCTCAATCCTCAACCCTCAGTCCTCAATCCTCGTTCTTCAATCCTCAATACCCAGTTCTCAATCTTCAATCCCCAGTCCTCAATCCTGAATCCTCAATCCTCAATCCTCAATCCTCTATCCTCAGTCATCAATTCTCAATCTTCAACACTCAATCCTCAATCCTCAATCCTCTATCCTAAATACTCAACCATCAATCCTCAATCCTCAATACTCAATCCTCAATCCTCAATCCTCAATCCTCAACCTTCAATCCTCAATACTCAACCTTCAATCCTCAATCCTCAATCCTCAATCCTCAATTCTCAATCCTCAATCGTCAGGCTTCAGTACTCAATACTCAATCTTCAATCCTCAATCCTCAATCCTCACTCCTCAATCCTCAATTCTCAATACTCAATCCTCAATCCTCAGTCATCAATCCTCAATCTTCAATACTCAATAATCAATCCTCAATCCTTATATCCTCAATACTCAACCATCAATCCTCAATTCTCAATACTCAATAGAATATCATGAATTCTCAGGGTTCAATACTCAAAGCTCAATCCTCAACCGTCTGTCCTCACCCTCAATTCTCAATTCTCAATCCTCAATCCTCAATCCCCAATCCTCAACCTTCAATCCTCAATCCTCAATCTTCAATCCCCAATCCTCATTCCTCAATCCTCAATCCTCAATCCTCTATTCTCAATCATCAATCCTCAATCTTCAATACTCAACCCTCAATCTACAATCCTCAATACTCAATCCTCAATCCTCAATCCTCAGTGTTCAATCCGCAACACCCAATCCTCAATCTTCAATCCTCAATCCTCAATCCCCAATCCTCAATCCTCAATCCTCATTCATCGATCCTCAATACCCAATCCTCAATCTTCAATCCTCAATCCTCAATCCTCAATTCTCAACCCTCAATCCTCAGTCCTCAGTCCTCAGCCCTCAGTCCTCAAACCTCAATCCTCAAACCGCGGCCCTCATCCTCAATCCTCAATCCTCAATCCTCAATCCTCAATCTTCAATCCTCAGTACTCAATCTTCAATCCTCAATACTCAGTCCACACACACCTCAATTCTGAAACCTCAATCCTGCATCCTCAATCTTCAGCCCTCAGTCCTCAACAATCAGATGTCAATCCTCAATCCCCAATAGAATATCCTCAATTCACAGTTTTCAATACGCAATACTCAATCTGCAATCCATAAATCTCTATCCACAAACATCAATCCTCATCACTCAACCCTGAACGCTCAGTCCTCAACGTTCAACCATCTATCCTCAATTCTCAATCTTCAATCCTCAATACTGAATCTTCAATCCTCAATCCTCAATCCTCAATCCCCAATCCTCAATCCTCAACCCTCAATCCTCAGTAATCAATCCTCAATCTTCAATACTCAATCGTCAATCCTCAGTCCTCAACCCTCAGTCCTCATCCTCAATTCTCAATCCTCAATCCTAAGTCCTCAATCTTCAATCCTCAATCCTCAATCCTCAATCCTCAGTCCTCAGTCCTCAATCCTCAATCCTCAATCCTCAAACCTCAATCCTCAACTGTCAGTCCTCGTCCTCAATCATCAACCCTCAATCCTCAATCCTCAATCTTCAATCCCCAATACTCAATCTTCAATTCTCAATACTCAATCCTCAATCCTCAATCTTCAATCCTCAATCCTCAATCCTCAATCCTCAATCCTCATTCTTCAATCCTCAACGCCCAATCCTCAATCTTCAATCCTCGTTCCTCAATCCTCAACTCTCAATCCTCAATCCTCAGTCCTCAGTCCTCAAACCTCAATCCTCAACCCTCAGCCCTCATCCTCAATCCTCAATCCTCAACCCTCAATCCTCAATCTTCAATCCTCAATACTCAATCTTCAATCCTCAATCCTCAATTCTCAATCCTCAATACTCAATCCTCAAACGTCAATCCCCCATCCCCAATCCTCAATCTTCAATCGTCAATCCTCAATCCACAATCCTCAATCCTCAACCTTCAATCCTCAATACTCAATCTTCAACCCTCAATCCTCAATCCCCAATTCTCAGTACGCAATCCTCAATCCTCAATCCTCAATATTCAATCCTCAATCCTCAATCTTCAATCCTCAATACTCAACCTTCAATCCTCAATCCTCAATCCTCATTCCCCAATGCTCTATCCTCAATCGTCAGGATTCAGTACTCAATACTCAATCTTCAATCCTCAATCCTAAATCCTCATTCCTCAATCCTCAATCCTCAATCCTCTATCGTCAATCATCAAACCTCAATCTTCAATACTCAATCCTCAATCTTCAATCCTCAATACTCAATCCTCAATCCTCAATCCTCAATCCTCAATGTTCAACCCGCAATAACAAATCCTCAATCGTCAATCCTCAATCCCCAATCCGCAATCTTCAATCCTCAACACTCAATCCTCAATCCTCAATCCTCAATACTTAATCCTCAATCTTCAATCCTCAATCCTCAGTCCACAAACCTCAATTCTGAATCCTCAATCCTGCATCCTCAACCTTCAGCCCTCAGTCCTCAACAATCAGTTGTCAATACCCAATCCCCAATAGAATATCCTCAATTCACAGTTTTCAATACGCAATACTCAATCTGCAACCTTCAAATCTCTATCCACAAACATCAATTCTCATCACTCAACCCTGAACGCTCAGTCCTCAACGTTCAACCCTCAATCCTCAATCCTCATTCCTCAATCCTCAATTCTCAATCCTCAATCCTCAATGTTCAATTCTCAATACCCAATCCTCAATCTTCTATCCTCAATCCTCAATCCTCAATCCTCAATCCTCAATACTCAATCCTCAGTCCTCAATCCTCAATCCTCAATCTTCGTTCCTCAAACCTCAATCCTCAATCCTAAATCCTCAGTCCTCAGTAATCAATCCTCAATCTTCAATACTCAATCGTCAATCCTCAGTCCTCAATCCTCAATCCCCAATCATCGTTCCTCAAACCTCAATCCTCAACCCTCAGTCCTCAATCCTCACTCCTCAATTCTCAATTCTCAATCCTCAATCCTCAGACCTCAAACACCAATACTCAACCCTCAGTCCTCGTCCTCAATACACAACCATCAACCCTCAATCCTCAATCTTCAATCATCAATACTCAATCTTCTGTCCTCAATCCTCAATCCTCAATCCTCAAACCTCAATCCTCAATGTTCAATCCGCAATACCCAATCCTCATTCTTCAATCCTCAATACCCAATCCTCAATATTCAATCCTCAATCCTCAATCCTCAATTCTCAATCCTCAGTAATCAATCCTCAATCTTCAATACTCAATCGTCAATCCTCAGTCCTCAATCCTCAATCCTCAATCCTCAATCCTCATTCTTCAATCCTCATTACCCAATCCTCAATCTTCAATACTCGATCCTCAATCCTCAATTCTCAATCTTCAATCCTCAATCCTCAATCCTCAATCCTCATTCTTCAATCCTCAGTACCCAATCCTCAATCTGCAATCCTCAATCCTCAATCCTCAATTCTCAATCCTTAATCCTCAATCCTCAATCCCCAATCCTCATTCTTCAAACCTCAATCCTCAAGCCTCAGTACTCATCCTCAATTCTCAATTCTCAATCCCCAATACTCAATGCTCAATCTTCAATCATCAATACTCAATCTTCAATCCTCAATCCTCAATCCTCAATCCTCAATCCTCCATCCTCAATATTCAACACACAACCCTCAACCATCAATCCTCAATACTCAATCATCAATCCTCAATTCTCAATACTCAATAGAATATCCTGAAATCTCATGTTTCAATACTCAATCCACAATATTCAATAATCAAATCTCAATCCACAAACATCAATTCTCATCACACAACCCTGAACGCTCAGTCCTCAATGTTCAATCCTCATTCCTCAATTCTCAATCTTCAATCCTCAATACTGAATCTTCAATCCTCAATCCTCAATCCTCAATCGTCAATCCTCAATCCTCAACCCTCAGTCCTCATCCTCAACTCTCAATTCTCAATACTCAATACTCAATCCTCAATCCTCAATCTTCAATCCTCAATAATCAATATCCAATCCTAGTTCCTCAATTCCCAATCCTCAATCCTTAAACCTCAATCTTGAATCCTCAATCCCCAGGCCTCAAACTTCAATCCTCAATGCTCAATCGTCAATCCTCAGTCGTCAGTCCTCAATCCTCAATCCTCAATCCTCAATCGTTAGGCTTCAGTACTCAATACTCAATGTTCAATCCTCAATCCTCAATCCTCATTCCTCAATCCTCAATCCTCAATTCTCAATACTCAATCCTCAATCCTCAGTCATCAATCCTCAATCTTCAATACTCAATCCTCAATCCTCAATCTTCAATCCTCAGTACTCAATCTTCAATCCTCAATCCTCAGTCCACACACCTCAATTCTGAAACCTCAATCCTGCATCCTCAATCTTCAGCCCTCAGTCCCCAACAATCCGTTTTCAATCCTCAATCCCCAATAGAATATCCTCAATTCACAGTTTTCAATACGCAATACTCAATCTGCAATCTTCAAATCTCTATCCACAAACATCAATTCTCATCACTCAACCCTGAACGCTCAGTCCTCAATGTTCAACCCTCAATCCTCAATTCTCAATCTTCAATCCTCAATACTGAATCTTCAATCCTCAATCCTCAATCCTCAATCCTCAATCCTCAATCCTCAATCCTCAACCCTCAATCCTCAGTAATCAATCCTCAATCTTCAATACTCAATCGTCAATCCTCAGTCCTCAACCCTCAGTCCTCATCCTCAATTCTCAATCCTCAATCCTCAATCCTCAATCCTCAATCTTCAATCCTCAATAATCAATCTCCAATCCTAGATCCTCAATCCACAATCCTCAATCCTTAATCCTCAATCTTCAATCCTCAGTCCCCAGTCCTGAATCTTCAATCTTCAATGCTCCATCCTCTATCCTCAATCCTCAGTCCTCAATCCTCAATCTTCAAACCTCAATCCTCAACCCTCAGTCGTCATCCTCAACACTCAATCTTCAATCCTCAATCCTCAATCCTCAATCCTCAATCCTCAATCTTCAATCCTCAATACTCAATCTTCAATACTCGGTCCTCAATCCTCAATCGTCAATCTCCAATCCTGAATACTCAATCTTCAATCCTCAATCTTCAATCCTCAATCCTCATTCCTCAATCCTCGATTCTCAATCCTCAATCCTCAATCCTCAGACCTCAAACATCAATACTCAGCCCTCAGTCCTCGTCCTCAATCCATAACCCTCAATCCTCGATCCTCAATCTTCAATCATCAATATTCAATCTTCAATCCTCAATCCTCAATACTCAATGTTCAATCCTCAATACGCAATCCTCAATCTTCAATCCTCAATCCTCAATCCTCAATCCTCAATCCTCAATCTTCAGCCCTCAGTCCTCAACAATCAGTAGTCAATCCTCAATCCTCAGTAGAGTATACTCAATTCACAGGTTTCAATACTCAATACTCAACCTGCAATCTTCAAATCTCTATCCACAAACATCAATTCTCATCACTCAACCCTCAACACTCAGTCCCCAATCCTCAAACTTCAATCCTCAATCCTCAATCCTCAATCCTTAATCCACAATCTTCAATCCTTAATACTCAATCTTCAATCCTCGGTCCTCAATCCTCAATCGTCAATCTCCAATCCTGAATACTCAATCTTCAATCCCCAATCCTCAATCCTCAATCCTCAGTCCTCAAACCTCAATCCTGAATCCTCAATCCTGAACCCTCAATCCTCCTTCCTCAAACCTCAATCCTCAACCCTCAGTCCTCATCCTCAATTCTCAATCCTCAATCCTCAATCCTCAATCCTCAATCCTCAATCCTCAACCTTCGATCCTCAGTAATCAATCTCCTATCCTAGATCCTCAATCCCCGATACTCAATCCTTATTCCTCAACCTTCAATCCTCAATCCCCAGTCCTCAATCTTCAATCCTCAATGCTCAATACTCAATCCTCAATCCTCAGTCCTCAGTTCTCAATCAGCAGTCCTCAATCCTCAATCCTCAATATTCAATTCACAACCCTCAACCATCAATCCTGCATACTCAACCACCAATGCACTATTCTCAATACTCAATAGAATATCCTGAATTCTCAGTTTTCAATACCCAATCCTCAATCTTCTATATTCAAGTCTCCATCCACAAACATCTATTCTCATCACTCAACCCTCAACACTCAGACCTCAATCTTCAATCCTCAATCCTCAATCCTCAATCTTCAATTCTCAAAACTCAATCTTCAATCCACAATCCTCAATCCTTAATACTCAATCCTCAATCCTCAGTCATCAATCCTCAATCTTCAATACTCAATCCTCAATCCTCAATTCTCAATCCTCAATCCTCAATCCTCAATCCTCATTCCTCAAACCTCAATCCACAACCCTCAGTCCTCATCCTCAATTCTCAATTCTCAATCCTCAATCCTCAATCCTCAATCTTCAATCCTCAGTAATCAATCTCCTATCCTAGATCCTCAATCCCCAATACTCAATCCTTAATCCTCAACCTTCAATCCTCAATATTCAATCCTCAATCTTCAATCCTCAATGCTCAATACTCAATCCTGAATCCTGAATCCTCAATCCTCAATCCTCAATCCTCAATCCTCAATCCTAAATCCTCAATCCTCAATATTCAACACACAACCCTCAACCATCAATTCTCAATACTCAACCATCAATCCTCAATTCTCAATACCCAATAGAATATACTGAATTCTCATGGTTCAATACTCAATCCACAAGATTCAATAATCAAATCTCAATCCTCAAACATCAATCCTCAACACTCAATCCTCAACACTCAGTCCTCTCTCTTCAATCCTCCATCCTCAATCCTCAATCCTCAAGAGTCAATCCTAAATCCTCAATCCTCAAACCTCAATTCTCAGTCCTCAAACCTCAATCCCGATTCCTCAACCCTGAATCCTCAATCCTCAGCCCTCAGTCCTCAACAATCAATTGTCGATCCTCAATCCTCAATAGAATATCCTCAATTTACAGTTTTCAATACTCAATCACCATTCTTCAATCTTCAAACCTCAATCCACAAACATCAATTCTCATCACTCAACCCTCAACACTCAGTCCTCAATCATCAATCCTCAATCCTCAATCCTCGATCTTCAATCCTCAATACACAATCTTCAATTCTCAATCCTCAATTCTCAGTCCTCAATACTAAATCCTCAATCGTCAATCCTCAATCCCGAATCCTCAATCTTCAATCCTCAATCTTCAATCCTCAATCCTCAATCCTCAATCTTCAATTCTCAAAACTCAATCTTCAATCCACAATCCTCAATCCTTAATACTCAATCCTCAATCCTCAGTCATCAATCCTCAATCTTCAATACTCAATCCTCAATCCTCAATTCTCAATCCTCAATCCTCAATCCTCAATCCTCATTCCTCAAACCTCAATCCACAACCCTCAGTCCTCATCCTCAATTCTCAATTCTCAATCCTCAATCCTCAATCCTCAATCTTCAATCCTCAGAAATCAATCTCCTATCCTAGATCCTCAATCCCCAATACTCAATCCTTAATCCTCAACCTTCAATCCTCAATATTCAATCCTCAATCTTCAATCCTCAATGCTCAATACTCAATCCTGAATCCTCAATCCTCAATCCTCAATCCTCAATCCTCAATCCTCAATCCTAAATCCTCAATCCTCAATATTCAACACACAACCCTCAACCATCAATTCTCAATACTCAACCATCAATCCTCAATTCTCAATACCCAATAGAATATACTGAATTCTCATGGTTCAATACTCAATCCACAAGATTCAATAATCAAATCTCAATCCTCAAACATCAATCCTCAACACTCAATCCTCAACACTCAGTCCTCTCTCTTCAATCCTCCATCCTCAATCCTCAATCCTCAAGAGTCAATCCTAAATCCTCAATCCTCAAACCTCAATTCTCAGTCCTCAAACCTCAATCCCGATTCCTCAACCCTGAATCCTCAATCCTCAGCCCTCAGTCCTCAACAATCAATTGTCGATCCTCAATCCTCAATAGAATATCCTCAATTTACAGTTTTCAATACTCAATCACCATTCTTCAATCTTCAAACCTCAATCCACAAACATCAATTCTCATCACTCAACCCTCAACACTCAGTCCTCAATCATCAATCCTCAATCCTCAATCCTCGATCTTCAATCCTCAATACACAATCTTCAATTCTCAATCCTCAATTCTCAGTCCTCAATACTAAATCCTCAATCGTCAATCCTCAATCCCGAATCCTCAATCTTCAATCCTCAATCCTCAATCCTCAATCCTCAATCCTCAATCTTCAGTCCTCAATACTCAATCTTCAATCCTCAATCCTCAATCCTCAATCCTCAATCCTTAATCATCAACCTTCAATCCTCAATCCCCAGTCCTCAATCTTCAATCCTCAATGTTCAATCCTCAATCCTCAACCCTCAGTCCTCAATCCTCAATCCTCAATCCTCAACCGTCAGCCCTCGTCCTCAATCCTCAACCCTCAATCCTCAATCCTCAATCCTCAATCTTCAATCCTCAATACTCAATATTCAATCCTCAATCCTCAATCCTCAATCCTCAATCCTCAATCCTCAATCCTGAATCTTCAATCCTCAATCCTCAACCCTCAATCCTCAATCCTCATTCTTCAATCCTCAATACCCAACCCTCAATCTTCAATACTCAATCCTCAATCCTCAATTCTCAATCTTCAATCCTCAATCCTCAATCCTCAATCCTCAATCCTCATTCTTCAATCCTCAATACCCAATCCTCAATATTCGATCCTCAATCCTCAATCCTCTATTCTCAATCCTCAATCCTCAGTCTTCAATCCTCAATACTCGATCTTCAATCCTCGGTCCTCAATCCTCAATCGTCAGTCTCCAACCCTGAATACTCAATCTTCAATCCTCAATCCTCAATCCTCAATCCTCAATCCTCAATACTCATTCTTGAATCCTCAATACCCAATCCTCAATCTTCAATCCTCAATCCTCAATCCTCAATTCTCAACCCTCAACCCTCAGCCCTCAGTCCTCAAACATCAATCCTCAAACCTTAGACCTCATCCTCAATCCTCAATCCTAAATCCTCAATCCTCAATCTTCAATCCTCAATACTCAATCTCGAATCCTCAATCCTCAGTCCACAAACCTCAATCCTCAATCATCAACCTTCAATCCTCAATACTCAACGTTCAACCCACGATCCTCAATTCACAATTCTCAATCCTCAATCCTCAATCCTCAATCCTCAATATTCAATCCTCAATACTCAGTCTACAATCCTCAATCCTCAATCCTCAATACTCAATTCTCAAGCCTCAATACTCAATCCTCAAACGTCAATCCTCCATCCCCAATCCTCAATCTTCAATCGTCAATCCTCAATCCTCAATCCTCAATCCTCAATCCTCAACCTTCAATCCTCATTACTCAACCTTCAACCCACAATCCTCAATCCCCAATTCTCAATCCTCAATCCTCAATCCTCAGTCCTCAATATTCAATCCTCAATCTTCAAACCTCAATACTCAACCATCGGTCCTCATCCTCAATTCTCAATTCTCAACCCTCAATCCTCGATCTTCAATCCTCAATACTCAATCTTCATTCCTCAATCCTCAATGCTCAATCCTCAATTCTCGATCCTCAATCGTCAGGCTTCAGTACTCAATACTCAATCTTCAATCCTCAATCCTCAATCCTCATTCCTCAATCAACAATCCTCAATCCTCAATCCTCAATACTCAATCCTCAATCCTCAATCCTCAATCCTCAATCCTCAATCCTCAAGCTTCAAACCTCAATCCTCAACCATCGGTCCTCATCCTCAAATCTCAATTCTCAACCCTCAACACTCAATCCCCAATCCTCAACCTTCAATCCTCAATCCTCAATCCTCAATCCTCAATCCTCAACCTTCAATCCTCAATACTCAATCTTCAATCTTCAATCCTCAATCCTCAATCCTCAATCCTCAATCCTCAATCCTCAATCCTCAACCTTCAATCCTTAATACTCAATCTTGAATCCTCAATCCTCAATCCTCTATCCTCAATCCTCATTGTTCAATCCTCAATACCCAATCCGCAATCTTCAATCCTCAATCCTCAATCGTCATTCTTCAATCCTCAATACCCAATCATCAATCTCCAATCCTCAATCCTCAATCCTCAATTCTCAACCCTCAATCCTCAGTCCTCAGGCCTCAAACCTCAATCCTCAAACCTCAATCCTCAATCTTCAATCCTCAATGCTCAATCCTCAATCCTCATTCCTCAATCTTCAATCCACAATACTCAACCCTCAATCCTCAATCCTCAATCCTCAATGTTCAATCCGCAATACCCAATCCTCAATCGTCAATCCTCAATCCCCAATCCTCAATCTTCAATCCTCAATCCTCAATCCTCAATCCTCAATCCTCAATCCTCAATTCTCAATTCTCAATCCTCAATTCTCAATCCTCAATCTTCAATCCTCATTAATCAATCTCCAATCCTAGATCCTGAATCCCTAATCCTCAATCCTTAATCCTCAACCTTCAATCCTCAATTACCAGTCCTCAATCTTCAATCCTCAATCTTCAATCCTCAATCCTCAATCGTCAGTCCTCAATCCTCAATCCTCAATCCTCACACCTCAATCCTCCACCGTCAGTCCTCGTCCTCAATCTTCAACCCTCAATCCTCAACCCACAATCATCAATCCTCAATCTTCAATACACAATCCTCAATCCTCAACCCTCAATCCTCAATCCTCAGTCATCAATCCTCAATCTTCAATACTCAATCTTCAATCCTCGATCCTCTATCCTCAATACACAACCATCAATTCTCAATTCTCAATACTCAATAGAATATCCTGAAATCTCAGGGTTCAATACTCAAACCTCAATCCTCAACCCTCAGTCCTCACCCTGAATTCTCAATTCTCAATCCTCAATCCTCAATCCCCAGTCCTCAACCTTCAATCCTCAATCCTCAACCTTCAATCCTCAATCCTCATTCCTCAATCCTCAATCCTCAATCCTCTATCCTCAATCATCAATCCTCAATCTTCAATACTCAATCCTCAGTCTTCAATCCTCAATACTCAATCCTCAATCCTCAATCTTCAATCCTCAATACTCAATCCTCAATCCTCAATCCTCATCCCTCAATGTTCAATCCGCAATACCCAATCCTCAATCGTCAATCCTCAATCCCCAATCCTCAATCTTCAATCCTCAACCCTCAATCCTCAATCCTCAATCCTCAATACTCAATCCTCAATCCTCAATCCTCAATCTTCAATGTTCAATCCGCAATACCCAATACTCAATCTTCAATCCTCAATCCTCAATCCCCAATCCTCAATCCTCAATACTCATTCATCAATCCTCAATACCCAATCCTCAATCTTCAATCCTCAATCCTCAATCCTCAATTCTCAACCCTCAATCCTCAGTCCTCAGTCCTCAAACCTCAATCCTCAAACCGCAGCCCTCATCCTCAATCCTCAATCCTCAATCCTCAATCCTCAATCTTCAATCCTCAGTACTCAATCTTCAATCCTCAATCCTCAGTCCACACACCTCAATTCTGAAACCTCAATCCTGCATCCTCAATCTTCAGCCCTCAGTCCCCAACAATCCGTTTTCAATCCTCAATCCCCAATAGAATATCCTCAATTCACAGTTTTCAATACGCAATACTCAATCTGCAATCTTCAAATCTCTATCCACAAACATCAATTCTCATCACTCAACCCTGAACGCTCAGTCCTCAATGTTCAACCCTCAATCCTCAATTCTCAATCTTCAATCCTCAATACTGAATCTTCAATCCTCAATCCTCAATCCTCAATCCTCAATCCTCAATCCTCAACCCTCAATCCTCAGTAATCAATCCTCAATCTTCAATACTCAATCGTCAATCCTCAGTCCTCAACCCTCAGTCCTCATCCTCAATTCTCAATCCTCAATCCTCAATCCTCAATCTTCAATCCTCAATAATCAATCTCCAATCCTAGATCCTCAATCCACAATCCTCAATCCTTAATCCTCAATCTTCAATCCTCAGTCCCCAGTCCTGAATCTTCAATCTTCAATGCTCCATCCTCTATCCTCAATCCTCAGTCCTCAATCCTCAATCTTCAAACCTCAATCCTCAACCCTCAGTCGTCATCCTCAACACTCAATCTTCAATCCTCAATCCTCAATCCTCAATCCTCAATCCTCAATCTTCAATCCTCAATACTCAATCTTCAATACTCGGTCCTCAATCCTCAATCGTCAATCTCCAATCCTGAATACTCAATCTTCAATCCTCAATCTTCAATCCTCAATCCTCATTCCTCAATCCTCGATTCTCAATCCTCAATCCTCAATCCTCAGACCTCAAACATCAATACTCAGCCCTCAGTCCTCGTCCTCAATCCATAACCCTCAATCCTCGATCCTCAATCTTCAATCATCAATATTCAATCTTCAATCCTCAATCCTCAATACTCAATGTTCAATCCTCAATACGCAATCCTCAATCTTCAATCCTCAATCCTCAATCCTCAATCCTCAATCCTCAATCCTCAATCCTCAATCCTCAATCCTCAATACTCAATCCTATACTTTCAACCCTCAATACTCAATCTTCAATCCTCAATCCTCAATGCTCAATCCTCAATCCTCAATCCTCAATCTTCAGTCCTCAATACTCAATCTTCAATCCTCAATCCTCAACCCTCAATCCTCAATCCTCAATCCTCATTCTTCAATCCTCAACACCCAGTCCTCAATCTTAAATGCTCAACCTTCAATCCTCAATTCTCAATCCACAATCCTCAATCCTCAGACCTCAAACATCAATACTCAACCCTCAGTCCTCGTCCTCAATCCACAACACTCAATCCTCGATCCTCAATCTTCGATCATCAATATTCAATTTTCAATCCTCAATCCTCAATCCTCAATACTCAATCCTCAATCCTCAATGTTCAATCCGCAATACTCAATCCTCATTCTTCAATCCTCAATACCCAATCCTCAATATTCAATCCTCAATCCTCAATCCTCAATTCTCAATCCTCAGTAATCAATCCTCAATCTTCAATACTCAATCGTCAATCCTCAGTCCTCAATCCTCGATCCTCAATCCTCAATCCTCATTCTTCAATCCTCAATCCCCAGTCCTCAACCTTCAATCCTCAATCCTCAACCTTCAATCCTCAATCCTCATTCCTCAATCCTCAATCCTCAATCCTCTATCCTCAATCATCAATCCTCAATCTTCAATACTCAATCCTCAGTCTTCAATCCTCAATACTCAATCCTCAATCCTCAATCTTCAATCCTCAATACTCAATCCTCAATCCTCAATCCTCATCCCTCAATGTTCAATCCGCAATACCCAATCCTCAATCGTCAATCCTCAATCCCCAATCCTCAATCTTCAATCCTCAACCCTCAATCCTCAATCCTCAATCCTCAATACTCAATCCTCAATCCTCAATCCTCAATCTTCAATGTTCAATCCGCAATACCCAATACTCAATCTTCAATCCTCAATCCTCAATCCCCAATCCTCAATCCTCAATACTCATTCATCAATCCTCAATACCCAATCCTCAATCTTCAATCCTCAATCCTCAATCCTCAATTCTCAACCCTCAATCCTCAGTCCTCAGTCCTCAAACCTCAATCCTCAAACCGCAGCCCTCATCCTCAATCCTCAATCCTCAATCCTCAATCCTCAATCTTCAATCCTCAGTACTCAATCTTCAATCCTCAATCCTCAGTCCACACACCTCAATTCTGAAACCTCAATCCTGCATCCTCAATCTTCAGCCCTCAGTCCCCAACAATCCGTTTTCAATCCTCAATCCCCAATAGAATATCCTCAATTCACAGTTTTCAATACGCAATACTCAATCTGCAATCTTCAAATCTCTATCCACAAACATCAATTCTCATCACTCAACCCTGAACGCTCAGTCCTCAATGTTCAACCCTCAATCCTCAATTCTCAATCTTCAATCCTCAATACTGAATCTTCAATCCTCAATCCTCAATCCTCAATCCTCAATCCTCAATCCTCAACCCTCAATCCTCAGTAATCAATCCTCAATCTTCAATACTCAATCGTCAATCCTCAGTCCTCAACCCTCAGTCCTCATCCTCAATTCTCAATCCTCAATCCTCAATCCTCAATCTTCAATCCTCAATAATCAATCTCCAATCCTAGATCCTCAATCCACAATCCTCAATCCTTAATCCTCAATCTTCTATCCTCAGTCCCCAGTCCTGAATCTTCAATCTTCAATGCTCCATCCTCTATCCTCAATCCTCAGTCCTCAATCCTCAATCTTCAAACCTCAATCCTCAACCCTCAGTCGTCATCCTCAACACTCAATCTTCAATCCTCAATCCTCAATCCTCAATCCTCAATCCTCAATCTTCAATCCTCAATACTCAATCTTCAATACTCGGTCCTCAATCCTCAATCGTCAATCTCCAATCCTGAATACTCAATCTTCAATCCTCAATCTTCAATCCTCAATCCTCATTCCTCAATCCTCGATTCTCAATCCTCAATCCTCAATCCTCAGACCTCAAACATCAATACTCAGCCCTCAGTCCTCGTCCTCAATCCATAACCCTCAATCCTCGATCCTCAATCTTCAATCATCAATATTCAATCTTCAATCCTCAATCCTCAATACTCAATGTTCAATCCTCAATACGCAATCCTCAATCTTCAATCCTCAATCCTCAATCCTCAATCCTCAATCCTCAATCCTCAATCCTCAATCCTCAATCCTCAATACTCAATCCTATACTTTCAACCCTCAATACTCAATCTTCAATCCTCAATCCTCAATGCTCAATCCTCAATCCTCAATCCTCAATCTTCAGTCCTCAATACTCAATCTTCAATCCTCAATCCTCAACCCTCAATCCTCAATCCTCAATCCTCATTCTTCAATCCTCAACACCCAGTCCTCAATCTTAAATGCTCAACCTTCAATCCTCAATTCTCAATCCACAATCCTCAATCCTCAGACCTCAAACATCAATACTCAACCCTCAGTCCTCGTCCTCAATCCACAACACTCAATCCTCGATCCTCAATCTTCGATCATCAATATTCAATTTTCAATCCTCAATCCTCAATCCTCAATACTCAATCCTCAATCCTCAATGTTCAATCCGCAATACTCAATCCTCATTCTTCAATCCTCAATACCCAATCCTCAATATTCAATCCTCAATCCTCAATCCTCAATTCTCAATCCTCAGTAATCAATCCTCAATCTTCAATACTCAATCGTCAATCCTCAGTCCTCAATCCTCGATCCTCAATCCTCAATCCTCATTCTTCAATCCTCAATACCCAATCCTCAATCTTCAATACTCAATCCTCAATCCTCAATCCTCAATCTTCAATCCTCAATCCTCAACCGTCAGTCCTCGTCCTCAGTCCTCAACCCTCAATCCTCAATCCTCAATCTTCAATCCTCAGTACTCAATATTCAATCCTCAATCCTCAATCCTCAATCCTCAATCCTGAATCTTCAATCCACAATCCCCAATCCTCAATCCTCAATCCTCATTCATCAATCCTCAATACCCAATCCTAAATCTTCGATCCTCAATCCTCAATCCTCAATTCTCAACCCTCAATTCTCAGTCCTCAGTCCTCAAACCTCAATCCTCAGTCCTCAATCCTCAATCCTCAATCCTCAATCCTCAATCTTCAGCCCTCAGTCCTCAACAATCAGTAGTCAATCCTCAATCCTCAGTAGAGTATACTCAATTCACAGGTTTCAATACTCAATACTCAACCTGCAATCTTCAAATCTCTATCCACAAACATCAATTCTCATCACTCAACCCTCAACACTCAGTCCCCAATCCTCAAACTTCAGTCCTCAATCCTCAATCCTCAATCCTTAATCCCCAATCTTCAATCCTTAATACTCAATCTTCAATCCTCGGTCCTCAATCCTCAATCGTCAATCTCCAATCCTGAATACTCAATCTTCAATCCCCAATCCTCAATCCTCAATCCTCAGTCCTCAAACCTCAATCCTGAATCCTCAATCCTGAATCCTCAATCCTCCTTCCTCAAACCTCAATCCTCAACCCTCAGTCCTCATCCTCAATTCTCAATTCTCAATCCTCAATCCTCAATCCTCAATCCTCAATCCTCAATCCTCAACATTCGATCCTCAGTAATCAATCTCCTATCCTAGATCCTCAATCCCCAATACTCAATCCTTATTCCTCAACCTTCAATCCTCAATCCCCAGTCCTCAATCTTCAATCCTCAATGCTCAATACTCAATCCTCAATCCTCAGTCCTCAGTTCTCAATCCGCAGTCCTCAATCCTCAATCCTCAATATTCAATACACAACCCTCAACCATCAATCCTGCATACTCAACCACCAATGCACTATTCTCAATACTCAATAGAATATCCTGAATTCTCAGTTTTCAATACCCAATCCTCAATCTTCTATATTCAAGTCTCCATCCACAAACATCTATTCTCATCACTCAACCCTCAACACTCAGACCTCAATCTTCAATCCTCAATCCTCAATCCTCAATCTTCAATTCTCAATACTCAATCTTCAATCCACAATCCTCAATCCTTAATACTCAATCCTCAATCCTCAGTCATCAATCCTCAATCTTCAATACTCAATCCTCAATCCTCAATTCTCAATCCTCAATCCTCAATCCTCATTCCTCAAACCTCAATCCACAACCCTCAGTCCTCATCCTCAATTCTCAATTCTCAATCCTCAATCCTCAATCCTCAATCTTCAATCCTCAGTAATCAATCTCCTATCCTAGATCCTCAATCCCCAATACTCAATCCTTAATCCTCAACCTTCAATCCTCAATATTCAATCCTCAATCTTCAATCCTCAATGCCCAATACTCAATCCTGAATCCTCAATCCTCAATCCTCAATCCTCAATCCTCAATCCTCAATCCTAAATCCTCAATCCTCAATATTCAACACACAACCCTCAACCATCAATTCTCAATACTCAACCATCAATCCTAAATTCTCAATACTCAATAGAATATACTGAATTCTCATGGTTCAATACTCAATCCACAAGATTCAATAATCAAATCTCAATCCTCAAACATCAATCCTCAACACTCAATCCTCAACACTCAGTCCTCTCTCTTCAATCCTCCATCCTCAATCCTCAATCCTCAAGAGTCAATCCTAAATCCTCAATCCTCAAACCTCAATTCTCAGTCCTCAAACCTCAATCCCGATTCCTCAACCCTGAATCCTCAATCCTCAGCCCTCAGTCCTCAACAATCAATTGTCGATCCTCAATCCTCAATAGAATATCCTCAATTTACAGTTTTCAATACTCAATCACCATTCTTCAATCTTCAAACCTCAATCCACAAACATCAATTCTCATCACTCAACCCTCAACACTCAGTCCTCAATCATCAATCCTCAATCCTCAATCCTCGATCTTCAATCCTCAATACACAATCTTCAATTCTCAATCCTCAATTCTCAGTCCTCAATACTAAATCCTCAATCGTCAATCCTCAATCCCGAATCCTCAATCTTCAATCCTCAATCCTCAATCCTCAATCCTCAATCCTCAATACTCAACACACAACCCTCAACCATCGATCCTCAATACTCAACCACCAATAATCAATTCTCAATACTCAATAGAATATCCTGAATTCTCATGTTTCAATACTCAATCCACAATATTCAATAATCAAATCTCAATCCTCAAACATCAATTCTCAACACTCAATCCTCAACACTCAGTCCTCTCTCTTCAATCTTCCACCATCAATCCTCTATCCTCAAGCGTCAATCCTCAATCCTCAATCCTCAATACTCAATCCTCAGTCCTCGGTCCTCAATCTTCAATGCTCAATCATCAATCATAAAATCCTCAATCCTCAATATTCAACACTCAACCCTGAACCATCAATCCTCAATACTCAACCATCAATGCTCAATTCTCAATACTCAGCAGAATATCCTGAATTCTCTGTTTTCAATACTCAATCCCCAATCTTCAATCTTCAAATCTCAATCCACAAACATCAATTCTCATCACTGAACCCTCAACACTCAGTCCTCAATCTTCAATCCTTAATCCTCAATCCTCAATCGTCAATCCTAAATCCCCAATCCTCTATCGTCAATCCTCAATCCTCAATCCTCAATCCCCAATCCTCAGCCCTCAACCTTCAATCCTCAATACTCAATCTTCAATCTTCAATCCTCAATACTCAATCCTCAATCCTCAATCCGCAATCCTCAATCTTCAATCCTCAATATTCAACCTTCAATGCTCAATCCTCAATCCTCGAATCCTCAATCCTCAATATTCAACACACAACCCTCAACCTTCAATCCTCAATACTCAACCATCAGTCCTCAGTTCTCAATTCTCAATCGTCAGTCTTCAATCCTCAACACTCAATCTTCAACCAACCATCCTCAATCTTCAATCCTCAATACTCAATCTTCAATCCTCAATCCTCAATCCTCAATCCTCAATCCTCAATCTTCAATCCTCAATACTCCATCCTCAATTTTCAATCCTCAATACTCAATCTTCAGACCTCAAACATCAATGCTCAACCCTCAGTCCTCGTCCTCAATCCACAACACTCAATCCTCAATCCTCAATCTTCAATCCTCAATCCTCAATCCTCAATCCTCAATACTCAATCCTCAGTCCTCAAACCTCAATCCTGAGTCCTCAATCCTGAATCCTCATACTTCAGCCCTCAGTCCTCAGCAATCAGGTGTCAATCCTCAATCCCCAATAGAATATCATCAATTCACAGTTTTCAATACTCAATACTCAATCTGCAATCTTCAGATCTCTATCGACAAACATCAATTCTCATCACTCAACCCTCAACACTCAGTCCCCAATCCTCAGTCTTCAATCCTCAATCCTCAATGCTCAATCCTCAATCCTCAATCTTCAATCCTCAATACTCAGCCTTCAATCCTCAATCCTCAATCCTCAATCCTCAATCCTCAATCCTCAATCCTCAATACTCAATCTTCAATCCTCAATCCTCAATCCTGAATCCTTAATCCTCAACCCTCAGTCCTCATCCTCAATTCTCAATTCTCAATCCTCAATCCTCAATCCTCAATCTTCAATCCTCAATAATCAATCTCCTATCCTAGACCCTCAATCCCCAATACTCTATCCTTAATCCTCAATATTCAATCCTCAATCCACAGTACTCCATCTTCAATCCTCAATGCTCAATCCTCAATCCTCAATCCTCAGTCATCAGTCCTCAATCCACAATCCTCAAACCTCAATCCTCAACCGTCAGTCCTCGTCCTCAATCCTCAACCCTCAATCCTCAATCCTCAATGTTCACTCATCAATACTCAATCTTCAATCCTCAATCCTCAATCCTCAATCCTAAAACCCTCAATCCTCAATATTCAACACACAACCCTCAACCATCAATCTCCAATACTCAACCATCAATACTCAATTCTCAATACTCAATAGAATACCCTGAATTCTCAGTTTTCATTACTCAATCCTCAATCTTCAATCTTCATGTCTCCATCCACAAACATCAATTCTCATCACTCAACCCTCAACACTCAGTCCTCAATCTTCAATCCTCAATCCTCAATACTCAATCCTCAGTCCTCAGTCCTCATTCTTCAATCCTCAATACCCAATACTCAATCCTCAATCCTCAATCCTCAATTCACAATCCTCAATCCTCAATCCTCAATCCTCAATCCTCAATACTCAGTCATCAATCCTCAATCCTCAATACTCAATCGTCAATCCTCAGTCCTCAATTCTCAATCCTCAACCCTCGTTCCTCAAACCTCAATCCTCAACCCTCAGTCCTCATCCTCAATTCTCAATCCTCAATCCTCAAACCTCAACCTTCAATCCTCAATACTCAATCCTCAATCCTCAATCCTCAATCTTCAATCCTCAATAATCAATCTCCTATCCTAGACCCTCAATCCCCAATACTCAACCATCAATACTCAATTCTCAATACTCAATAGAATACCCTGAATTCTCAGTTTTCATTACTCAATCCTCAATCTTCAATCTTCATGTCTCCATCCACAAACATCAATTCTCATCACTCAACCCTCAACACTCAGTCCTCAATGTTCAATCCTCAATCCTCAATACTCAATCCTCAGTCCTCAGTCTTCATTCTTCAATCCTCAATACCCAATACTCAATCCTCAATCCTCAATCCTCAATTCACAATCCTCAATCCTCAATCCTCAATCTTCAATACTCAATAATCAATCTCCAATCCTAGATCCTCAATCCCCAATCCTCAATCCTTAATCCTCAATCTTCAATCCTCAATCCCCAGTCCTCAATCTTCAATCCTCAATGCTCAATCCTCAATCCTCAATCCTCAGTCCTCAATCCTCAATCATCAAACCTCAAACCTCAATGCTCAACCGTCAGCCCTCGTCCTCAATCCTCAATCCCGAATCCTCAATCCTGAATCGTCAATCTTTAGCCCACAGTCCTCAACAATCAATTTTCAATCCTTAGTCCTCATTAGAATATCCTCAATTCACAGTTTTCAATACTCAATCCCCAATCTTCAATCTTCAAATCTCAGTCTACAAACATCAACTCGCATCACTCAACACTCAACACTCAGTCCTCAATCTTCAGTCCTCAATCCTCAATCCTCAACCTGCTATCCTCAATACTCAATCTTCAATCCTCAATCCTCATTTTTCAATCCTCAGTCCTCAATCCTCAATAGCCAATCCTCAATCCCCAATCCTCAATCTTCAATCCTCAATCCTCAATCCTCAATCATCAATACTCAATGTTCAATCCTCAATACTCAACCTTCAATCCTCAATCCCCAATCCTCCATCCTCAATTCTCAATCCTCAATCCTCAGTCCTCAGTCCTCAAACCTCAATCCTCAACCCTCAGCCCACATTCTCAATCCTCAATCTTGAATCCTCAATCCTCAATCTTCAATCCTCAATACTCAGCCTTCAATCATCAATCCTCAATCCTCAATCCTCAATCATCAATCCTCAATCCTCAATCATCAACCTTCAATCCTCAATACTCAATCTTCAATCCTCATACTCAATCCTCAATCGTCAACTCTCATTCTTCAATCCTCAATACCCAATCCTCAATCCTCAATCCTCAAAACTCCATCCTCAATTCTCAATCCTCAATCCTCTGTCCTCAGTCCGTAAACCTCAACGCTCAACCCTCAGCCCACATCCTCAATCCTCAATCCGGAATCCTCAATCCTCAATCCGGAATCCTCAATCCTCAATCTTCAATCCTAAATCTTCAAGACTCAATAATCAATCTCCAATCCTAGATCCTCAATCCCCAATACTCAATCCTTAATCCTCAATCATCAATCCTCAACCTTCAATCCTCAATACTCAGTCTTCAATCATCAATCCTCAGTCCTCAATCCTCAATCCTCAATCCTCAATCATCAACCCTCAATCCTCAATCATCAACATTCAATCCTCAATACTCAATCCTCAATCCTCAATACTCAATCCTCAGTCGTCAATTCTCATTCTTCAATCCTCAATACTCAATCTTCAATCCTCAATCCTCAATCCTCAATCCTCAATCCTCAATCCTCAGTCATCAATCCTCAATCTTCAATACTCAATCGTCAATCCTCAGTCCTCAATTCTCAATCCTCAATCCTCGTTCCTCAAACCTCAATTCTCAACCCTCTGTCCTCATCCTCAATTCTCAATTCTCAATCCTCAAACCTCAATCTTCAATCCTCAATACTCAATCCTCAATCCTCAACCGTCGGTCCTCGTCCTCAATCCTCAACCCTCAATCCTCAATCCTCAATATTCAATCATCAATAATCAATCATCAATCCTCAATCCTCAATCCTCAATCCTCAATCCTCAATCCTCAATCCTCAATCCTCAATGCTCAATCTGCAATCCTCAATCCTCAATCCTCAATCCTCAATCCTCATTCTTCAATCCTCAATACCCAATCCTCAATCTTCAATCCTCAATCCTCAATCCTCAATTCTCAATCCTCAATCCTCAATCCTCAGACCTCAAACATCAATATTCTACCCTCAGTTCTCGTCCTCAATCCACAACACTCAATCCTCAATCCTCAACCTTCAATCATCAATATTCAATCTTCAATCCTCAATCCTCAATCCTCAATCCTCAATCCTCAATCCTCAATCCTCAATCCTCAATCCTCAATCCTCAATCCTCAATCCTCAACTCTCAGTCCTCATTCTCAATTCTCAATTCTCAATCCTCAATCCTCAATCGTCAATCTTCAATCCTCCATAATCAATCTCCAATCCAAGATACTCAATCCCCAATCTTCAATCCTTAATCCTCAATCTTCAAACCTCAATCCCCAGTCATCAGTCTTCAATCCTCAATGCTCAATCCTCAATCCTCAATCCTCAATCCACAATCCTCAACCTTCAATCCTCAATACTCAATCTTCAATCCTCAATCCTCAATCCTCAAACCTCAATCCTCAATCCACAATCCTCAATCCTCAATCCTCAATATTGAATCTTCAATCCTCAATCTTCAATCATCAATCCTCAATCCCCAATCCTCAGGCCTCAATCCTCAGTCATGATTCCTCAATCTTCAATACTCAATCCTCAATCCTCAATCCTCAATCCTCAATCCTCAATCCTCATTCTTCAAACCTCAATCCTCAACCCTCAATCCTCAATCCTCAATACTCAACCATCAATCCTCAATTATCAATACTCAAAAGAATATACTGAATTCTCAGGATTCAATACTCATTCCTCAATACTCAACCATCAGCCCCTCATCCTCCATCCTCAATCCTCAATCCCCAATCCTCAATCTTCAACCCTCCATCCTCAATCCTCAATCCCCAATCCTCATTCTTCAATCCTCAATCCTCAATCCTCAATCATCAATACTCAATGTTCAATCCTCAATACTCAACCTTCAATCCTCAACCCTCAATCCTCAATGCACAATCCTCAATCCTCAATCATCAACCTTCAATCCTCAATACTGAACCTTCAATCCTCAATCATCAACCTTCAATCCTCAATACTCTATCTTCAATCCTCAATACTCAATCCTCAGTCGTCAATTCTCATTCTTCAATCCTCAATACTCAATCTTCAATCCTCAATCCTCAATCCTCAGTCATCAATCCTCAATCTTCAATACTCAATCGTCAATCCTCAGTCCCCAATTCTCAATCCTCAATCCTCGTTCCTCAAACCTCAATTCTCAAACCTCAGTCCTCATCCTCAATTCTCAATTCTCAATCCTCAAACTTCATTCTTCAATCCTCAATACTCAATCCTCAATCCTCAATACCCAACCATCAATCCTCAATTCTCAATACTCAATAGAATATCCTGATTTCTCAGTATTCAATACTCAAACCTCAATCCTCAACCCTCAGCCCTCATCCTCCATCCTCAATCCTCAATACTCAAGCCTCAATCTTCAATCATCAATCCTCAATCTTCAAAACTCAATCCTCAATCCTCAATTCTCATTCCTCAATACTCAACCATCAATCCTCAATTCTCAATACTCAACAGAATATCCTGAATTCTCAGGACTCAATCCTCAATCCTCAATCCTCAATCCTCAGTCACAATCCTCAATCTTCAATACTCAATCGACAATCCTCAATCCTCAATCCTCAATCCTGAATAGTCAATCTGCAATCCTAGATCCTCAATCCACAATCCTCAATCCTTAATCCCCAATCTTCAATCCTCAATCCTCAGTCCTCAATCCTCAATCATCAAACCTCAAACCTCAATCCTCAACCGTCAGTCCTCGTCCTCAATCCTCAATACCGAATCCTCAATCCTGAATCGTCAATCTTCAGCCCACAGTCCTCAACAATCAATTTTCAATCCTCAGTCCTCATTAGAATATCCTCAATTCACAGTTTTCAATACTCAATCCCCAATCTTCAATCTTCAAATCTCAGTCTACAAACATCAATTCGCATCACTCAACACTCAACACTCAGTCCTCAATCTTCAGACCTCAATCCTCAATCCTCAACCTTCTATCCTCAATACTCAATCTTCAATCCTCAATCCTCATTTCTCAATCCTCAGTCCTCAATCTTCAATCCTCAATCCTCAACCCTCAATCTTCAATCCTCCATACTCAATCTTCAATCCTCAATCCTCAATCATCAATCCTCAATCTTCAACACTCAGTCCTCAATCCTCAATCCTCAATCCTCAATCATCAATCCTCAATCTTCAATACTCAATCCTCAATTCTCAATCCTCAATCCTCGATACTCAACCATCAATACTCAATTCCCAATACTCAATAGATTATCCTGAATTCTCAGTATTTAATACTCAAACCTCAATCCTTAACCATCAGCCCATCATCCTCCATCCCCAATCCTCAATCCCCAATCCTCAATATTCAATCCTCAATCCTCAATCCTCAATCATCAATACTCAATGTTCAATCCTCAATACTCAACCTTCAATCCTCAACCCTCAATCCTCAATCCACAATCCTCAATCCTCAATCATTAGCCTTCAATCCTCAATACTCAATCTTCAATCCTCAATACTCAATCCTCAATCGTCAATCCTCATTCTTCAATCCTCAATACCCAATCCTCAATCCTCAATCCTCAATACTCCATCCTCAATTCTCAATCCTCAATCCTCAGGCCTCAGTCCTCAAACCTCAATCCTCAAACCTCAGCCCTCATCCTCAATCCTCAATCTTTAATCCTCAATCCTCAATCTTCAATCCTCAATACTCAGTCTTCAATCATCAATCCTCTGTCCTCAATCCTCAACCCTCAATCCTCAATCATCAACCCTCAATCCTCAATCATCAACCTTCAATCCTCAATACTCAATCTTCAGTCATCAATACTCAATCCTCAGTCGCCAATTCTCATTCTTCAATCCTCAATACTCAATCTTCAATCCTCAATACTCAATCCTCAATCCTCAATACTCAACCATCAATCCTCAATTCTCAATACTCAATAGAATATCCTGAATTCTCAGTTTTCATTACTCAATCCTCAATCTTCAATCTTCATGTCTCCATCCACAAACATCAATTCTGGTCACTCAACCCTCAACACTCAGTCCTTAATCTTCAATACTCAATCCTCAATACCAAATCCTCAGTCCTCAGTCCTCATTCTTCAATCCTCAATACCCAATCCTGAATCCTCAATCCTCAATCCTCAATCCTCAATACTCAATCTTCAATCCTCAATCCTCAATCCTCAATCCTTAATCCTCAACCCTCAGTCCTCATCCTCAATTCTCAATTCTCAATCCTCAATCCTCAATCCTCAATCTTCAATCCTCAATAATCAATCTCCTATCCTAGATCCTCAATCCCCAATACTCTATCCTTAATCCTCAATATTCAATCCTCAATCCACAGTCCTCGATCTTCAATCGTCAATGCTCAATCCTCAATCCTCAATCCTCAGTCATCAGTCCTCAATCCTCAATCCTCAATCATCAATACTCAATATTCAATCCTCAATACTCAACCTTGAATCCTCAACCCTCAATCCTCAATCCACATTCCTCAATCCTCAATCATCAACCTTCAATCCTGAATACTCAATCTTCAATCCTCAATACTCAATGCTCAATCGTCAATCCTCATTCTTCAATCCTCAATACCCAATCCTCGATCCTCAATCCTCAATCCTCCATCCTCAATTCTCAATCCTCAGTCCTCAGTCCTCAGTCCTCAAACCTCAATCCTCAACCCTCAGCCCTCATCCTCAATCCTCAATCTTGAATCCTCAATCCTCAATCTTGAATCCTCAATACTCAGTCTTCAATCATCAATCCTCTGTCCTCAATCCTCAATCCTCAATCCTCAATCATCAACCTTCAATCCTCAATACTCAATCTTCAATCATCAATACTCAATCCTCAGTCGTCAATTCTCATTCTTCAATCCTCAATACTCAATCTTCAATCCTCAATCCTCAATCCTCAATCCTCAATCCTCAATCCTCAGTCATCAATCCTCAATCTTCAATACTCAATCGTCAATACTCAGTCCTCAATTGTCAATCCTCAGTCCTCGTCCTCAAGCCTCAATTCTCAACCCACAGTCCTCATCCTCAATTCTCAATTCTCAATCCTCAACCCTCAATCTTCAATCCTCAATACTCAATCCTCAATCCTCAATACTCAACCATCAATCCTCAATTCTCAATACTCAATAGAATATCCTGAATTCTCAGTTTTCATTACTCAATCCTCAATCTTCAATCTTCATGTCTCCATCCACAAACATCAATTCTGATCACACAACCCTCAACACTCAGTCCTTAATCTTCAATCCTCAATCCTCAATACCAAATCCTCAGTCCTCAGTCCTCATTCTTCAATCCTCAATACCCAATCCTCAATCCTCAATCCTCAATCCTCAATCCTCGATACTCAATCTTCAATCCTCAATCCTCAATCCTCAATCCTTAATCCTCAACCCTCAGTCCTCATCCTCAATTCTCAATTCTCAATCCTCAATCCTCAATCCTCAATCTTCAATCCTCAATAATCAATCTCCTATCCTAGATCCTCAATCCCCAATACTCTATCCTTAATCCTAAATATTCAATCCTCAATCCACAGTCCTCGATCTTCAATCGTCAATGCTCAATCCTCAATCCTCATTCCTCAGTCATCAGTCCTCAATCCTCAATCCTCAAACCTCAATCCTCAACCGTCAGTCCTCGTCCTCAATCCTCAACCCTCAATCCTCAATCCTCAATGTTCAATCATCAATACTCAATCTTCAATCCTCAATCCTCAATCCTCAATCCTAAAACCCTCAATCCTCAATATTCAACACACAACCCTCAACCATCAATCCCCAATACTCAACCATCAATACTCAATACTCAATACTCAATAGAATACCCTGAATTCTCAGTTTTCATTACTCAATACTCAATCTTCAATCTTCATGTCTCCATCCACAAACATCAATTCTCATCACTCAACCCTCAACACTGAGTCCTCAATCTTCAATCCTCAATCCTCAATACTCAATCCTCAGTCCTCAGTCCTCATTCTTCAATCCTCAATACCTAATACTCAATCCTCAATCCTCAATCCTCAATTCACAATCCTCAATCCTCAATACTCAATCTTCAATACTCAATAATCAATCTCCAATCCTAGATCCTCAATCCCCAATCCTCAATCCTTAATCCTCTATCTTCAATCCTCAATGCTCAATGCTCAATCCTCAATCCTCAGTCCTCAATCCTCAATCATCAAATCTCAAACCTCAATGCTCAACCGTCAGTCCTCGTCCTCAATCCTCAATCCCGAATCCTCAATCCTGAATCGTCAATCTTTAGCCCACAGTCCTCAACAATCAATTTTCAATCCTTAGTCCTCATTAGAATATCATCAATTCACAGTTTTCAATACTCAATCCCCAATCTTCAATCTTCAAATCTCAGTCTACAAACATCAATTCGCATCACTCAACACTCAACACTCAGTCCTCAATCTTCAGTCCTCAGTCCTCAATCCTCAACCTTCTATCCTCAATACTCTATCTTCAATCCTCAATCCTCATTTCTCAATCCTCAGTCCTCAATCCTCAACCGCCAATCCTCAATCCCCAATCCTCAATCTTCAATCCTCAATACTCAATCCTCAATCATCAATACTCAATGTTCAATCCTCAATACTCAACCTTCAATCCTCAATCCCCAATCCTCCATCCTCAATTCTCAATCCTCAATCCTCAGTCCTCAGTCCTCAAACCTCAATCCTCAACCCTCAGCCCACATTCTCAATCCTCAATCTTGAATCCTCAATCCTCAATATTCAATCCTCAATACTCAGCCTTCAATCATCAATCCTCAATCCTCAATCCTCAATCCTCAATCCTCAATCATCAATCCTCAATCCTCAATCATCAACCTTCAATCCTCAATACTCAATCTTCAATCCTCAATACTCAATCCTCAATCGTCGACTCTCATTCTTCAATCCTCAATACCCAATCCTCAATACTCAATCCTCAAAAGTTCATCCTCAATTCTCAATCCTCAATCCTCTGTCCTCAGTCCGTAAACCTCAACGCTCAACCCTCAGCCCACATCCTCAATCCTCAATCCGGAATCCTCAACCCTCAATCTTCAATCCTCAATCTTCAAGACTCAATAATCAATCTCCAATCCTAGATCCTCAATCCCCAATACTCAATCCTTAATCCTCAATCTTCAATCCTCAATCCCCAATACTCAATCCTTAATCCTCAATGCTCAATCCTCAATCCCCAGTCCTCAATCTTCAATCCTCAATCCTCAATCCTCAATCATCAATACTCAATGTTCAACCCTCAATACTCAACCTTCAACCCTCAACCCTCAATCCTCAATACACAATCCTCAATCCTCAATCATCAACCTTCAACCCTCAATACTCAATCTTCAATCCTCAATACTCAATCCTGAATCGTCAATCCTCATTCTTGAATCCTCAATACCCAATCCTCAATCCTCAATCCTCAATACTCCATCCTCAATTCTCAATCCTCAGTCCTCAGTCCTCAGTCCTCAAACCTCAATCCTCAACCCTCTGCCCTCATCCTCAATCCTCAATCTTGAATCCTCAATCCTCAATCCTCAACCCTCAATCCTCAGTCCTCAAATCTCAATTCCGAATCCTCAATCCTGAATGCTGAATCTTCATCCCTCAGTCCGCAACAATCAATTGTCAATCCTCCATCCTTAATAGAATATCCACAATTCACAGTTTTCAATACTCAATCCCCAATCTTCAATCTTCAAATCTCAATCCACAGACATCAATTCTCATCACTCAACCCTCAGCACTCAGTCCTCAATCTTCAATCCTCAATGCGCAACCCTCAATCTTCAATCCTCCATATTCAATCTTCAATCCTCAATCCTCAATCGTCAATCCTCAATCTTCAACACTCAGTCCTGAATCCTCAGTCCTCAATACTCAATCATCAATCCTCAATCTTCAATACTCAATCCTCAATCCTCAATCCTCAATCCTCCATACTCAACCATCAATACTCAATTCCCAATACTCAATAGATTATCCTGAATTCTCAGTAATTTAATACTCAAACCTCAATCCTTAACCATCAGCCCATCATCCTCCATCCCCAATCCTCAATCCCCAATCCTCAATATTCAATCCTCAATCCTCAATCCTCAATCCTCAATCCTCAATCTTCAATCCTCAATACTCAGCCTTCAATCATCAATCCTCAATCCTCAATCCTCAATCCTCAATCATCAATCCTCAATCCTCAATCATCAACCTTCAATCCTCAATACTCAGTCTTCAATCCTCAATACTCAATCCTCAATCGCCAATTCTCATTCTTCAATCCTCTATACCCAATCCTCAATCGTCAATCCTCAATCCTCAACCCTCAAACCTCCATCCTCAGTTCACAATCCTCAATCATCTGTCCTCAGTCCGCAAACCTCAACCCTCAACCCTCAGCCCACATCCTCAATCCTCAATCCTGAATCCTCAATCCTCAATCCTCAACCTTCAATCTTCAATAATCAATCTCCTATCCTAGATCCTCAATCCCCAATACTCTATCCTTAATCCTCAATATTCAATCCTCTATCCCCAGTCCACAATCTTCAATCCCCAAAGCTCAATAATCAATCCTCAATCCTCAGTCCTCAATCGTCAATCATCAATCCACAATCTTCAATACTCAATCCCCAATCCTCAATCATCAGTCCTCAATCTTCAATACTCAATCCTCAATCCTCAATCCTCAATCCTCAATACTCAACCACCAATCCTCAATTCTCAATACTCAATAGAATATTCTGAATTCTCAGGATTCAATACTCAAACCTCAATCCTCAGTCCTCAGTCCTCATCCTCAATTCTCAATCCTCAATCCTCAAACCTCAACCTTCAATCCTCAATACTCAATCCTCAATACTCAACCATCAATCCTCAATTGTCAATACTCAATAGAATATCCTGAATTCTCAGTATTCAATACTCAAACCTCAATCCTCAACCCTCAGCCCTCATCCTCCATCCTCAACCCTCAATCCTCAAACCTCAACCTTCAATCCTCAATACTCATCCTTCGATTCTCAATTCTCAATCCTCAATCCTCAATCCCAAATCCTCAATCTTCAATCCTCAATCCTCAATCCTCAATCCCCAGTCCTCAATCTGCAATCCTCAATGATCAATCCTCAATCCTCAATCCTCAGTCATCAGTCCTCAATCCTCAATCCTCAAACCTCAATCCTCAACCGTCAGACCTCGTCCTCAATCCTCAATCCCGAATCCTCAATCCTGAATCGTCAATCTTCAGCCCACAGTCCTCAACAATCAATTTTCAATCCTTAGTCCTCATTAGAATATCCTCAATTCACAGTTTTCAATACTCAATCCCCAATCTTCAATCTTCAAATCTCAGTCTACAAACATCAATTCGCATCACTCAACACTCAACACTCAGTCCTCAATCTTCAGTCCTCAATCCTCAATCCTCAACCTTCTATCCTCAATACTCAATCTTCAATCCTCAATCCTCATTTCTCAATCCTCAGTCCTCAATCCTCAATAGCCAATCCTCAATCCCCAATCCTCAATCTTCAATCCTCAATCCTCAATCCTCAATCATCAATACTCAATGTTCAATCCTCAATACTCAACCTTCAATCCTCAATCCCCAATCCTCCATCCTCAATTCTCAATCCTCAATCCTCAGTCCTCAGCCCTCAAACCTCAATCCTCAACCCTCAGCCCACATTCTCAATCCTCAATCTTGAATCCTCAATCCTCAATCTTCAATCCTCAATACTCAGCCTTCAATCATCAATCCCCAATCCTCAATCCTCAATCCTCAATCCTCAATCCTCAATCATCAATCCTCAATCCTCAATCATCAACCTTCAATCCTCAATACTCAATCTTCAATCCTCAATACTCAATCCTCAATCGTCAACTCTCATTCTTCAATCCTCAATACCCAATCCTCAATCCTCAATCCTCAAAACTCCATCCTCAACTCTCAATCCTCAATCCTCTGTCCTCAGTCCGTAAACCTCAACGCTCAACCCTCAGCCCACATCCTCAATCCTCAATCCGGAATCCTCAATCCTCAATCTTCAATCCTAAATCTTCAAGACTCAATAATCAATCTCCAATCCTAGATCCTCATCCCCAATACTCAATCCTTAATCCTCAATCTTCAATCCTCAATCCCCAGTCCTCAATCTTCAATCCTCAATGCTCAATCCTCAATCCTCAATCCTCAGTCATCAGTCCTCAGTCCTCAAACCTCAATCCTCAACCCTCAGCCCACATTCTCAATCCTCAATCTTGAATCCTCAATCCTCAATCTTCAATCCTCAATACTCAGCCTTCAATCATCAATCCTCAATCCTCAATCCTCAATCCTCAATCCTCAATCATCAATCCTCAATCCTCAATCATCAACCTTCAATCCTCAATACTCAATCTTCAATCATAAATACTCAATCCTCAGTCGTCAATTCTCATTCTTCAACCCTCAATACTCAGTCTTCAATCCTCAATCCTCAATCCTCAATCCTCAATCCTCAATCCTCAATCCTCATTCATCAATCCTCAATCTTCAATACTCAATCGTCGGTCCTCAGTCCTCATCCTCAATTCTCAATTCTCAATCCTCAAACCTCAATCTTCAATCCTCAATCCTCAATACTAAATCCTCAGTCCTCAGTCCTCATTCTTCAACCCTCAATACCCAATCCTCAATCCCCAATCCTCAATCCTCAATCCTCAATACTCAATCTTCAATCCTCAATCCTCAATCCTCAATCCTTAATCCTCAACCATCAGTCCTCATCCTCAATTCTCAATCCTCAATCCTCAATCCTCAATACTCCATCCTCAATTCTCAATCCTCAGTCCTCAGTCCTCAGTCCTCAAACCTCAATCCTCAACCCTCTGCCCTCATCCTCAATCCTCAATCTTGAATCCTCAACCCTCAATCCTCAACCCTCAATCCTCAGTCCTCAAATCTCAATTCCGAATCCTCAATCCTGAATGCTGAATCTTCATCCCTCAGTCCGCAACAATCAATTGTCAATCCTCCATCCTTAATAGAATATCCACAATTCACAGTTTTCAATACTCAATCCCCAATATTCAATCTTCAAATCTCAATACACAGACATCAATTCTCATCACTCAACCCTCGGCACTCGGTCCTCAACCTTCAATCCTCAACCCTCAACCCTCAATCTTCAATCCTCCATACTCAATCTTCAATCCTCAATCCTCAATCATCAATCCTCAATCTTCAACACTCAATCCTCGATCCTCAATCCTCAATCCTCAATCATCAATCCTCAATCTTCAATCCTCAATACTCAGTCTTCAATCATCGATCCTCAGTCCTCAATCCTCAATCCTCAATCCTCAATCATCAACCCTCAATCCTCAATCATCAACATTAAATCCTCAATACTCAATCCTCAATCCTCAATACTCAATCCTCAGTCGTCAATTCTCATTCTTCAATCCTCAATACTCAATCTTCAATCCTCAATCCTCAATCCTCAATCCTCAATCCTCAATCCTCAGTCATCAATCCTCAATCTTCAATACTCAACCGTCAATCCTGAGTCCTCAATTCTCAATCCTCAATCCTCGTTCCTCAAACCTCAATTCTCAACCCTCAGTCCTCATCCTCAATTCTCAATTCTCAATCCTCAAACCTCAATCTTCAATCCTCAATACTCAATCCTCAATCCTCAATACTCAACCATCAATCCTCAATTCTCAATACTCAATAGAATATACTGAATTCTCAGGATTCAATACTGAAACCTGAATCCTCAGCCCTCAGCCCTCATCCTCCATCCTCAATCCTCAATCCTCAATCCTCAATCTTCAATCCTCAATAATCAACCTCCAATCCTAGATCCTCAATCCCCAATCCTCAATCCTTAATCCTCAATCTTCAATCCTTAATTCACAGCCCTCTATCTTCAATCCTCAATGCTCAATACTCAATCCTCAATCCTCAGTCATCAGTCCTCAATCCTCAATCCTCAAACCTCAATCCTCAACCGTCAGTCCTCGTCCTCAATCCTCAACCCTCAATCCTCAATCCTCAATCTTCAATCATCAGTACTCAATCTTCAATCCTCAATCCTCAATCCTCAATCCTAAAACCCTCAATCCTCAATATTCAACACACAACCCTCAACCATCAATCCCCAATACTCAACCATCTATACTCAATTCTCAATACTCAATAGAATATCCTGAATTCTCAGTTTTCATTACTCAATCCTCAATCTTCAATCTTCACGTCTCCATCCACAAACATCAATTCTCATCACTCAACCCTCAACACTCAGTCCTCAATCTTCAATCCTCAATCCTCAATCCTAAAACCCTCAATCCTCAATATTCAACACACAACCCTCAACCATCAATCTCCAATACTCAACCATCAATACTCAATTCTCAATACTCAATAGAATACCCTGAATTCTCAGTTTTCATTACTCAATCCTCAATCTTCAATCTTCATGTCTCCATCCACAAACATCAATTCTCATCACTCAACCCTCAACACTCAGTCCTCAATCTTCAATCCTCAATCCTCAATACTCAATCCTCAGTCCTCAGTCCTCATTCTTCAATCCTCAATACCCAATACTCAATCCTCAATCCTCAATCCTCAATTCACAATCCTCAATCCTCAATCCTCAATCTTCAATACTCAATAATCAATCTCCAATCCTAGATCCCCAATCCCCAATCCTCAATCCTTAATCCTCAATCTTCAATCCTCAATCCCCAGTCCTCAATCTTCAATCCTCAATGCTCAATCCTCAATCCTCAATCCTCAGTCCTCAATCCTCAATCATCAAACCTCAAACCTCAATGCTCAACCGTCAGTCCTCGTCCTCAATCCTCAATCCCGAATCCTCAATCCTGAATCGTCAATCTTTAGCCCACAGTCCTCAACAATCAATTTTCAATACTTAGTCCTCATTAGAATATCCTCAATTCACAGTTTTCAATACTCAATCCCCAATCTTCAATCTTCAAATCTCAGTCTACAAACATCAATTCGCATCACTCAACACTCAACACTCAATCTTCAGTCCTCAATCCTCAATCCTCAACCTTCTATCCTCAATACTCAATCCTCAATCATCAATACTCAATGTTCAATCCTCAATACTCAACCTTCAATCCTCAATCCCCAATCCTCCATCCTCAATTCACAATCCTCAATCCTCAGTCCTCAGTCCTCAAACCTCAATCCTCAATCCTCAATCATCAACCCTCAATCCTCAATCATCAACATTCAATCCTCAATACTCAATCTTCAATCCTCAATACTCAATCCTCAGTCGTCAATTCTCATTCTTCAATCCTCAATACTCAATCTTCAATCCTCAATCCTCAATCCTCAATCCTCAATCCTCAATCTTCAATCCTCAATACTCAGCCTTCAATCATCAATCCTCAATCCTCAATCCTCAATCCTCAATCCTCAATCATCAATCCTCAATCCTCAATCATCAACCTTCAATCCTCAATACTCAGTCTTCAATCCTCAATACTCAATCCTCAATCGCCAATTCTCATTCTTCAATCCTCTATACCCAATCCTCAATCGTCAATCCTCAATCCTCAACCCTCAAACCTCCATCCTCAGTTCACAATCCTCAATCATCTGTCCTCAGTCCGCAAACCTCAACCCTCAACCCTCAGCCCACATCCTCAATCCTCAATCCTGAATCCTCAATCCTCAATCCTCAACCTTCAATCTTCAATAATCAATCTCCTATCCTAGATCCTCAATCCCCAATACTCTATCCTTAATCCTCAATATTCAATCCTCTATCCCCAGTCCACAATCTTCAATCCCCAAAGCTCAATAATCAATCCTCAATCCTCAGTCCTCAATCGTCAATCATCAATCCACAATCTTCAATACTCAATCCCCAATCCTCAATCATCAGTCCTCAATCTTCAATACTCAATCCTCAATCCTCAATCCTCAATCCTCAATACTCAACCACCAATCCTCAAATCTCAATACTCAATAGAATATTCTGAATTCTCAGGATTCAATACTCAAACCTCAATCCTCAGCCCTCAGTCCTCATCCTCAATTCTCAATCCTCAATCCTCAAACCTCAACCTTCAATCCTCAATACTCAATCCTCAATACTCAACCATCAATCCTCAATTGTCAATACTCAATAGAATATCCTGAATTCTCAGTATTCAATACTCAAACCTCAATCCTCAACCCTCAGCCCTCATCCTCCATCCTCAACCCTCAATCCTCAAACCTCAACCTTCAATCCTCAATACTCATCCTTCGATTCTCAATTCTCAATCCTCAATCCTCAATCCCAAATCCTCAATCTTCAATCCTCAATCCTCAATCCTCAATCCCCAGTCCTCAATCTTCAATCCTCAATGATCAATCCTCAATCCTCAATCCTCAGTCATCAGTCCTCAATCCTCAATCCTCAAACCTCAATCCTCAACCGTCAGACCTCGTCCTCAATCGTCAATCCCGAATCCTCAATCCTGAATCGTCAATCTTCAGCCCACAGTCCTCAACAATCAATTTTCAATCCTCAGTCCTCATTAGAATTTCCTCAATTCACAGTTTTTAATACTCAATCCCCTGTCTTCAATCTTCAAACCTCAGTCTACAAACATCAATTCGCATCACTCAACACTCAACACTTAGTCCCCAACCTTCAGTCCTCAATCCCCAATCCTCAATCTTCTATCCTCAATACTCAATCTTCAATCCTCAATCCTCAATTCTCAATCCTCCGTCCTCAATCCTCAATCGTCAACCCTCAATTCCCAATCCTCAATCTTCAATCCTCAATCCTCAATCCTCAATCATCAATACTCAATGCTCAATCCTCAATACTCAACTTTGAAACCTCAACCCTCAATCCTCAATCCACAATCCTCAATCCTCAATCATCAACCTTCAATCCTCAATACTCAATCTTCAATCCTCAATACTCAATCCTCAATCGTCAATCCTCATTCTTCAATCCTCAATACCCAATCCTCAATCCTCAATCCTCAATCCCCCATACTCAATTCTCAATCCTCAGTCCTCAGTCCTCAATCGTCAATCCTCTAACCTCAGCTCTCAATCCTCAATCCTCAATCCTCAATACTCAATCCTCAATCCTCAGTCCTCAAACCTCAATCCTCAATATTCAGTGCACAATCCTCAATCCTCAAATTCAATCCTCAATCCTCAAATTCAATCCTCAATCCTCAATCCTCAATTCTCAAGGAAAAATCCCCAATTCCCGGTATTCAATACTCAATTCTCAATCTTCAATCTTCAAGTCTTAGTACGCAAACATCAATTCTCAACACTCTATCCTCAACACTCAGTCCTCAATGTTCAATCATCAATTCTCAATCCTCAGCCTTCAATCCTCAATACTCAGCCCTCAATCCTCAATCCTCAATTCTCAATCCTCAATCCTCAATCCTCAATCCTCCGTCCTCAAGCCTCGATCCTCAATATTCAATCCTCAATCCTCAATCCTGAATCATCAATCCTCAATCCTCAATCCTCAACCCTCAATCCTGAAACATCTATCCTCAATCCTCAATCCGGAATCCTCAATCCTCAATCTTCAATCCTCAATCTTCAATACTCAATAATCAATCTCCAATCCTAGATACTCAATCCCCAATACTCAATCCTTAATCCTCAATCTTCAATCCTCAATCCCCAGTCCTCAATCTTCAGTCCTCAATCCTCAATCATCAATCCTCAATCCTCAATCCTCAGTCATCAATCCTCAATCTTCAATACTCAATCCTCAATCCTCAATCCTCAATCCTCAATCTTCAACACTCAATCATCAACCTTCAATCCTCAATACTCAATCTTCAATCATCAATACCCAATTCTCAGTCGTCAATTCTCATTCTTCAACCCTCAATACTCAATCTTCAATCCTCAATCCTCAATCCTCAATCCTCAATCCTCAATCCTCAGTCATCAATCCTCAATCTTCAATACTCAATCGTCGGTCCTCAGTCCTCAATTTTCAATCCTCAATCCTCGTTCCTCAAACCTCAATTCTCAACCCTCAGTCCTCATTCTCAATCCTCAATTCTCAATCCTCAAACATCAATCTTCAATCCTCAATCCTCAATACTAAAACCTCAGTCCTCAGTCCTCATTCTTCAATCCTCAATACCCAATCCTCAATCCTCAATCCTCAATCCTCAATCCTCAATACTCAATCTTCAATCCTCAATCCTCAATCCTCAATCCTTAATCCTCAACCCTCAGTCCTCATCCTCAATTCTCAATTCTCAATCCTCAATCCCCAATCCTCAATCTTAAATCCTCAATAATCAATCTCCTATCCTAGATCCTCTATCCCCAATACTCTATCCTTAATCCTCAATATTCAATCCTCTATCCCTAGTCCACAATCTTCAATCCTCAAAGCTCAATAATCAAACCTCAACACTCAGTCCTCAATAATCAATCCTCAATCCACAATCATCAATCCTCAATCTTCAATACTCAATCCTCAGTCCTCAATCCTGAATTCTCAATCCTCAATCCTCAATCATCAATCCTCAATCTTCAATACTCAGTCCTCAATCCTCAATCCTCAATACTCAACCATCAATCCTCAAATTTCAATGCTCAATAGAATATCCTGAATACTCAGGATTCAATACTCAAACCTCAATCCTAAACCCTCAGCCCTCACCCTCCATCCTCAATCCTCAATCCTCAATCCTCAATCCTCAGTCATCAATCCTCAATCTTCAATACCCAGTCGTCAATATTCAATCCTCAATCCTCAATCCTCGATCCTCAATCCTCAATCCTCAATCATCAATCCTCAATCTTCAACACTCAATCCTCAATCCTTAATCCTCAATCCTCATCCTCCATCCTCAATGCTCAATCCTTAATCCTCAATCTTCAATCCTCAATAATCAATCTCCAATGCTAGATCCTCTTTCCCCAATCCTCAATCCTTAATCCTCAATCTTCAATCCTCAATCCTCAATACTCAATCTTCAATCCTCAATCCTCAATCCTCAATCCTCAATCCTCAGTCATCAATCCTCAATCTTCAATACTCAATCATCAGTCCTCAGTCCTCAATCCTCAATCCTCAATCCTCAATCCTCAATCCTCAGTCATCAATCCTCAATCTTCAATACTCAATCGTCAATCCTCAGTCCTCAATTGTCAATCCTCAGTGCTCGTTCCTCAAACCTCAATTCTCAACCCTCAGTCCTCATCCTCAATTCTCAATTCTCAATCCTCAAACCTCAATCTTCAATCCTCAATACTCAATCCTCAATCCTCAATACTCAACCATCAATCCTCAATTCTCAATACTCAATAGAATATCATGAATTCTCAGTTTTCATTACTCAATCCTCATTCTTCAGTCTTCATGTCTCCATCCCCAAACATCAATTCTGATCACTCAACCATCAACACTCAGTCCTCAATCTTCAATCCTCAATCCTCAATACCAAATCCTCAGTCCTCAGTCCTCATTCTTCAATCCTCAATACCCAATCCTCAATCCTCAATCCTCAATCCTCAATCCTCAATACTCAATCTTCAATCCTCAATCCTCAATCCTGAATCCTTAATCCTCAACCCTCAGTCCTCATCCTCAATTCTCAATTCTCAATCCTCAATCCTCAATCCTCAATCTTCAATCCTCAATAATCAATCTCCTATCCTAGACCCTCAATCCCCAATACTCTATCCTTAATCCGCAATATTCAATCCTCAATCCACAGTACTCCATCTTCAATCCTCAATGCTCAATCCTCAATCCTCAATCCTCAGTCATCAGTCCTCAATCCACAATCCTCAAACCTCAATCCTCAACCGTCAGTCCTCGTCCTCAATCCGCAACCCTCAATCCTCAATCCTCAATGTTCACTCATCAATACTCAATCTTCAATCCTCAATCCTCAATCCTCAATCCTAAAACCCTCAATCCTCAATATTCAACACACAACCCTCAACCATCAATCCCCAATACTCAACCATCTATACTCAATTCTCAATACTCAATAGAATATCCTGAATTCTCAGTTTTCATTACTCAATCCTCAATCTTCAATCTTCACGTCTCCATCCACAAACATCAATTCTCATCACTCAACCCTCAACACTCAGTCCTCAATCTTCAATCCTCAATCCTCAATCCTAAAACCCTCAATCCTCAATATTCAACACACAACCCTCAACCATCAATCTCCAATACTCAACCATCAATACTCAATTCTCAATACTCAATAGAATACCCTGAATTCTCAGTTTTCATTACTCAATCCTCAATCTTCAATCTTCATGTCTCCATCCACAAACATCAATTCTCATCACTCAACCCTCAACACTCAGTCCTCAATCTTCAATCCTCAATCCTCAATACTCAATCCTCAGTCCTCAGTCCTCATTCTTCAATCCTCAATACCCAATACTCAATCCTCAATCCTCAATCCTCAATTCACAATCCTCAATCCTCAATCCTCAATCTTCAATACTCAATAATCAATCTACAATCCTAGATCCTCAATCCCCAATCCTCAATCCTTAATCCTCAATCTTCAATCCTCAATCCCCAGTCCTCAATCTTCAATCCTCAATGCTCAATCCTCAATCCTCAATCCTCAGTCCTCAATCCTCAATCATCAAACCTCAAACCTCAATGCTCAACCGTCAGTCCTCGTCCTCAATCCTCAATCCCGAATCCTCAATCCTGAATCGTCAATCTTTAGCCCACAGTCCTCAACAATCAATTTTCAATCCTTAGTCCTCATTAGAATATCCTCAATTCACAGTTTTCAATACTCAATCCCCAATCTTCAATCTTCAAATCTCAGTCTACAAACATCAATTCGCATCACTCAACACTCAACACTCAGTCCTCAATCTTCAGTCCTCAATCCTCAATCCTCAACCTTCTATCCTCAATACTCAATCTTCAATCCTCAATCCTCATTTCTCAATCCTCTGTCCTCAATCCTCAATAGCCAATCATCAATCCCCAATCCTCAATCTTCAATCCTCAATCCTCAATCCTCAATCATCAATACTCAATGTTCAATCCTCAATACTCAACCTTCAATCCTCAATCCCCAATCCTCCATCCTCAATTCTCAATCCTCAATCCTCAGTCCTCAGTCATCAATCCTCAATCTTTAATACTCAATCGTCAATCCTGAGTCCTCAGTTCTCAATCCTCAATCGTCGTTCCTCAAACTTCAATCCTCAACACTCAGTCCAAATCCTCAATTCTGAATTCTCAATCCTCAAACCTCAATCTTCAATCCTCAGTACTCAATCCTCAATCCTCAATACTCAACCATCAATCCTCAATTCTCAATAATCAATAGAATATCCTGAATTCTCAGTATTCAATACTCAAACCTCAATCCTCAACCCTCAGCCCTCATCATCCATCCTCAATCCTCAGTCCCCAAACCTCAATCTTCAATCCTCAATACTCAATCTTCGATTCTCAATCCTCAAACCTCAATCCTCAACCCCAATCCTCAATCCTCAATCCTCAATCCTCAGTCATCAGTCCTCAAGCCTGAATCCTCAAACCTCAATCCTCAACCGTCAGTCCTCGTCCTCAATCCTCAACCCTCAATCCTCAATCCTCAATGTTCACTCATCAATACTCAATCTTCAATCCTCAATCCTCAATCCTCAATCCTAAAACCCTCAATCCTCAATATTCAACACACAACCCTCAACCATCAATCCCCAATACTCAACCATCAATACTCAATTCTCAATACTCAATAGAATACCCTGAATTCTCAGTTTTCATTACTCAATCCTCAATCTTCAATCTTGATGTCTCCGTCCACAAACATCAATTCTCATCACTCAACCCTCAACACTCAGTCCTCAATCTTCAATCCTCAATCCTCAATACTCAATCCCCAATCTTCAATCTTCAAATCTCAGTCTACAAACATCAATTCGCATCACTCAACACTCAACACTCAGTCCTCAATCTTCAGTCCTCAATCCTCAATCCTCAACCTTCTATCCTCAATACTCAATCTTCAATCCTCAATCCTCATTTCTCAATCCTCAGTCCTCAATCCTCAATCGCCAATCCTCAATCGCCAATCCTCAATCTTCAATCCTCAATCCTCAATCCTCAATCATCAATACTCAATGTTCAATCCTCAATACTCAACCTTCAATCCTCAATCCTCAATCCTCCATCCTCAATTCTCAATCCTCAATACTCAGCCTTCAATCATCAATCCTCAATCCTCAATCCTCAATCCTCAATCCTCAATTCTCAATCCTCAAACCTCTGTCCTCAGTCCGTAAACCTCAACGCTCAACCCTCAGCCCACATCCTCAATCCGCAATCCGGAATCCTCAATCCTCAATCTTCAATCCTCAATCTTCAAGACTCAATAATCAATCTCCAATCCTAGATCCTCAATCCCCAATACTCAATCCTTAATCCTCAATCTTCAATCCTCAATCCCCAGTCCTCAATCTTCAATCCTCAATGCTCAATCCTCAATCCTCAATCCTCAGTCATCAGTCCTCAATCCTCAATCCTCAAACCTCAATCCTCAACCGTCAGTCTCCGTCCTCAAACCTCAATCCCGAATCCTCAATCCTGAATCGTCAATCTTCAGCCCACAGTCCTCAACAATCAATTTTCAATCCTCAATCCTCAATCCTCAATTCTCAGTCATCAGGCCTCAATCCTCAATCCTCAAACCTCAATCCTCAACCGTCAGTCCTCGTCCTCAATCCTCAACCCTCAATCCTCAATCCTCAATCTTCAATCATCAATACTCAATCTTCAATCCTCAATCCTCAATCCTCAATCCTAAAACCCTCAATCCTCAATATTCAACACACAACCCTCAACCATCAATCCCCAATACTCAACCATCTATACTCAATTCTCAATACTCAATAGAATATCCTGAATTCTCAGTTTTCATTACTCAATCCTCAATCTTCAAACTTCACGTCTCCATCCACAAACATCAATTCTCATCACTGAACCCTCAACACTCAGTCCTCAATCTTCAATCCTCAATCCTCAATACTCAATCCTCAGTCCTCAGTCCTCATTCTTCAATCCTCAATACCCAATACTCAATCCACAATCCTCAATCCTCAATCCTCAATACTCAATCTTCAATCCTCAATCCTCAATCCTCAATACTCAGTCATCAATCCTCAATCCTCAATACTCAATCGTCAATCCTCAGTCCTCAATTCTCAATCCTCAACCCTCGTTCCTCAAACCTCAATCCTCAACCCTCAGTCCTCATCCTCAATTCTCAATCCTCAATCATCAATCCTCAATCTTCAATCCTCAATACTCAGTCTTCAATCATCAATCCTCAGTCCTCAATCCTCAATCCTCAATCCTCAATCATCAACCCTCAATCCTCAATCATCAACATTAAATCCTCAATACTCAATCCTCAATCCTCTGCCCTCATCCTCAATCCTCAATCTTGAATCCTCAACCCTCAATCCTCAACCCTCAATCCTCAGTCCTCAAATCTCAATTCCGAATCCTCAATCCTGAATGCTGAATCTTCATCCCTCAGTCCGCAACAATCAATTGTCAATCCTCCATCCTTAATAGAATATCCACAATTCACAGTTTTCAATACTCAATCCCCAATATTCAATCTTCAAATCTCAATACACAGACATCAATTCTCATCACTCAACCCTCGGCACTCGGTCCTCAACCTTCAATCCTCAACCCTCAACCCTCAATCTTCAATCCTCCATACTCAATCTTCAATCCTCAATCCTCAATCATCAATCCTCAATCTTCAACACTCAATCCTCGATCCTCAATCCTCAATCCTCAATCATCAATCCTCAATCTTCAATCCTCAATACTCAGTCTTCAATCATCAATCCTCAGTCCTCAATCCTCAATCCTCAATCCTCAATCATCAACCCTCAATCCTCAATCATCAACATTAAATCCTCAATACTCAATCCTCAATCCTCAATACTCAATCCTCAGTCGTCAATTCTCATTCTTCAATCCTCAATACTCAATCTTCAATCCTCAATCCTCAATCCTCAATCCTCAATCCTCAATCCTCAGTCATCAATCTTCAATCTTCAATACTCAAGCGTCAATCCTGAGTCCTCAATTCTCAATCCTCAATCCTCGTTCCTCAAACCTCAATTCTCAACCCTCAGTCCTCATCCTCAATTCTCAATTCTCAATCCTCAAACCTCAATCTTCAATCCTCAATACTCAATCCTCAATCCTCAATACTCAACCATCAATCCTCAATTCTCAATACTCAATAGAATATACTGAATTCTCAGGATTCAATACTGAAACCTGAATCCTCAGCCCTCAGCCCTCATCCTCCATCCTCAATCCTCAATCCTCAATCCTCAATCTTCAATCCTCAATAATCAACCTCCAATCCTAGATCCTCAATCCCCAATCCTCAATCCTTAATCCTCAATCTTCAATCCTTAATTCACAGCCCTCTATCTTCAATCCTCAATGCTCAATACTCAATCCTCAATCCTCAGTCATCAGTCCTCAATCCTCAATCCTCAAACCTCAATCCTCAACCGTCAGTCCTCGTCCTCAATCCTCAACCCTCAATCCTCAATCCTCAATCTTCAATCATCAGTACTCAATCTTCAATCCTCAATCCTCAATCCTCAATCCTAAAACCCTCAATCCTCAATATTCAACACACAACCCTCAACCATCAATCCCCAATACTCAACCATCTATACTCAATTCTCAATACTCAATAGAATATCCTGAATTCTCAGTTTTCATTACTCAATCCTCAATCTTCAATCTTCACGTCTCCATCCACAAACATCAATTCTCATCACTCAACCCTCAACACTCAGTCCTCAATCTTCAATCCTCAATCCTCAATCCTAAAACCCTCAATCCTCAATATTCAACACACAACCCTCAACCATCAATCTCCAATACTCAACCATCAATACTCAATTCTCAATACTCAATAGAATACCCTGAATTCTCAGTTTTCATTACTCAATCCTCAATCTTCAATCTTCATGTCTCCATCCACAAACATCAATTCTCATCACTCAACCCTCAACACTCAGTCCTCAATCTTCAATCCTCAATCCTCAATACTCAATCCTCAGTCCTCAGTCCTCATTCTTCAATCCTCAATACCCAATACTCAATCCTCAATCCTCAATCCTCAATTCACAATCCTCAATCCTCAATCCACAATCTTCAATACTCAATAATCAATCTCCAATCCTAGATCCCCAATCCCCAATCCTCAATCCTTAATCCTCAATCTTCAATCCTCAATCCCCAGTCCTCAATCTTCAATCCTCAATGCTCAATCCTCAATCCTCAATCCTCAGTCCTCAATCCTCAATCATCAAACCTCAAACCTCAATGCTCAACCGTCAGTCCTCGTCCTCAATCCTCAATCCCGAATCCTCAATCCTGAATCGTCAATCTTTAGCCCACAGTCCTCAACAATCAATTTTCAATACTTAGTCCTCATTAGAATATCCTCAATTCACAGTTTTCAATACTCAATCCCCAATCTTCAATCTTCAAATCTCAGTCTACAAACATCAATTCGCATCACTCAACACTCAACACTCAATCTTCAGTCCTCAATCCTCAATCCTCAACCTTCTATCCTCAATACTCAATCCTCAATCATCAATACTCAATGTTCAATCCTCAATACTCAACCTTCAATCCTCAATCCCCAATCCTCCATCCTCAATTCACAATCCTCAATCCTCAGTCCTCAGTCCTCAAACCTCAATCCTCAATCCTCAATCATCAACCCTCAATCCTCAATCATCAACATTCAATCCTCAATACTCAATCTTCAATCCTCAATACTCAATCCTCAGTCGTCAATTCTCATTCTTCAATCCTCAATACTCAATCTTCAATCCTCAATCCTCAATCCTCAATCCTCAATCCTCAATCTTCAATCCTCAATACTCAGCCTTCAATCATCAATCCTCAATCCTCAATCCTCAATCCTCAATCCTCAATCATCAATCCTCAATCCTCAATCATCAACCTTCAATCCTCAATACTCAGTCTTCAATCCTCAATACTCAATCCTCAATCGCCAATTCTCATTCTTCAATCCTCTATACCCAATCCTCAATCGTCAATCCTCAATCCTCAACCCTCAAACCTCCATCCTCAGTTCACAATCCTCAATCATCTGTCCTCAGTCCGCAAACCTCAACCCTCAACCCTCAGCCCACATCCTCAATCCTCAATCCTGAATCCTCAATCCTCAATCCTCAACCTTCAATCTTCAATAATCAATCTCCTATCCTAGATCCTCAATCCCCAATACTCTATCCTTAATCCTCAATATTCAATCCTCTATCCCCAGTCCACAATCTTCAATCCCCAAAGCTCAATAATCAATCCTCAATCCTCAGTCCTCAATCGTCAATCATCAATCCACAATCTTCAATACTCAATCCCCAATCCTCAATCATCAGTCCTCAATCTTCAATACTCAATCCTCAATCCTCAATCCTCAATCCTCAATACTCAACCACCAATCCTCAAATCTCAATACTCAATAGAATATTCTGAATTCTCAGGATTCAATACTCAAACCTCAATCCTCAGCCCTCAGTCCTCATCCTCAATTCTCAATCCTCAATCCTCAAACCTCAACCTTCAATCCTCAATACTCAATCCTCAATACTCAACCATCAATCCTCAATTGTCAATACTCAATAGAATATCCTGAATTCTCAGTATTCAATACTCAAACCTCAATCCTCAACCCTCAGCCCTCATCCTCCATCCTCAACCCTCAATCCTCAAACCTCAACCTTCAATCCTCAATACTCATCCTTCGATTCTCAATTCTCAATCCTCAATCCTCAATCCCAAATCCTCAATCTTCAATCCTCAATCCTCAATCCTCAATCCCCAGTCCTCAATCTTCAATCCTCAATGATCAATCCTCAATCCTCAATCCTCAGTCATCAGTCCTCAATCCTCAATCCTCAAACCTCAATCCTCAACCGTCAGACCTCGTCCTCAATCCTCAATCCCGAATCCTCAATCCTGAATCGTCAATCTTCAGCCCACAGTCCTCAACAATCAATTTTCAATCCTCAGTCCTCATTAGAATTTCCTCAATTCACAGTTTTTAATACTCAATCCCCTGTCTTCAATCTTCAAACCTCAGTCTACAAACATCAATTCGCATCACTCAACACTCAACACTTAGTCCCCAACCTTCAGTCCTCAATCCCCAATCCTCAATCTTCTATCCTCAATACTCAATCTTCAATCCTCAATCCTCAATTCTCAATCCTCCGTCCTCAATCCTCAATCGTCAACCCTCAATTCCCAATCCTCAATCTTCAATCCTCAATCCTCAATCCTCAATCATCAATACTCAATGCTCAATCCTCAATACTCAACTTTGAAACCTCAACCCTCAATCCTCAATCCACAATCCTCAATCCTCAATCATCAACCTTCAATCCTCAATACTCAATCTTCAATCCTCAATACTCAATCCTCAATCGTCAATCCTCATTCTTCAATCCTCAATACCCAATCCTCAATCCTCAATCCTCAATCCCCCATACTCAATTCTCAATCCTCAGTCCTCAGTCCTCAGTCCTCAAACCTCAATCCTCAACCCTCAGCCCTCATTCTCAATCCACAATCTTGAATCCTCAATCCTCAATCTTCAATCCTCAATACTCAGTCTTCAATCATCAATCCTCAATGCTCAATCCTCAATCCTCAATCTTCAATCTTCAATCCTCAATCCTCAATCATCAACCTTCAATCCTCAATACTCAATCTTCAATCCTCAATACTCAATCCTCAATCGTCAATTCTCATTCTTCAATCCTCAATACCCAATCCTCAATCTTCAATCCTCAATCCTCCATCCTCAGTTCACAATCCTCAATCATCTGTCCTCAGTCCGCAAACCTCAACCCTCAACCCTCAGACCACATCCTCAATCCTCAATCCTGAATCCTCAATCCTCAATCCTCAACATTCAATCCTCAATAATCAATCTCCTATCCTAGATCCTCAATCCCCAATACTCTATCCTTAATCCTCAATATTCAATCCTCTATCCCCAGTCCACAATCTTCAATCCCCAAAGCTCAATAATCAATCCTCAATCCTCAGTCCTCAATCGTCAATCATCAGTCCACAATCTTCTATACTCAATCCTCAATACTCAATCCTCAATCCTCAATCCTCAATCATCAATCCTCAATCTTCAATACTCAATCCTCAATCCTCAATCCTCAATCCTCAATACTCAACCATCAATCCTCAATTCTCAATACTCAATAGAATATTCTGAATTCTCAGGATTCAATACTCAAACCTCAATCCTCAGCCCTCAGCCCTCATCCTCCAACCTCGATCCTCAATCCTCAATCTTCAATCCTCAATCTTCAATTCTCAATAATCAACCTCCAATCCTAGATCCTCAATCCCCAATCCTCAAACCTCAATCCTCAATCCTCAATACTCACCATCAATCCTCATTTCTCAATACTCAATAGAATATCCTGAATTCCCAGTTTTCAATACTCAATCCTCAACCTTCAATCTTCATGTCTCCATCCACAAACATCAATTCTCGTCACTCAACCCTCAAGACTCAGTCCTCAATCTTCAATCCTCAATCCTCAATACACAATCTTCAATCCTCATTACTCAATCTTCAATCGTCATTCCTCAATCCTCAATCCTCAATCCTCAGTCATCATTCCTCAACCCTCAGTAATCAAGCCTGAGACATCAATCCTCAATCCTCAATCATCAACCCTCAATCCTCAACCCTCAATCCTCAATCATCAGTCCTCAACGCTGAATCCTCAATCCTCAGTCCACAAGCCTCAATCCTCAATATTCAATTATCTATCCACAACCCTCAAACCTCAGTCGTCAACCCTCAGTCCTCAATCCTGAATCCTCAATCCTCAATCCTCAATCGTCAATCCTCTAACCTCAGCTCTCAATCCTCAATCCTCAATCCTCAATACTCAATCCTCAATCCTCAGTCCTCAAACCTCAATCCTCAATATTCAGTGCACAATCCTCAATCCTCAAATTCAATCCTCAATCCTCAAATTCAATCCTCAATCCTCAATCCTCAATTCTCAAGGAAAAATCCCCAATTCCCGGTATTCAATACTCAATTCTCAATCTTCAATCTTCAAGTCTTAGTACGCAAACATCAATTCTCAACACTCTATCCTCAACACTCAGTCCTCAATGTTCAATCATCAATTCTCAATCCTCAGCCTTCAATCCTCAATACTCAGCCCTCAATCCTCAATCCTCAATTCTCAATCCTCAATCCTCAATCCTCAATCCTCCGTCCTCAAGCCTCGATCCTCAATATTCAATCCTCAATCCTCAATCCTGAATCATCAATCCTCAATCCTCAATCCTCAACCCTCAATCCTGAAACATCTATCCTCAATCCTCAATCCGGAATCCTCAATCCTCAATCTTCAATCCTCAATCTTCAATACTCAATAATCAATCTCCAATCCTAGATACTCAATCCCCAATACTCAATCCTTAATCCTCAATCTTCAATCCTCAATCCCCAGTCCTCAATCTTCAGTCCTCAATCCTCAATCATCAATCCTCAATCCTCAATCCTCAGTCATCAATCCTCAATCTTCAATACTCAATCCTCAATCCTCAATCCTCAATCCTCAATCTTCAACACTCAATCATCAACCTTCAATCCTCAATACTCAATCTTCAATCATCAATACCCAATTCTCAGTCGTCAATTCTCATTCTTCAACCCTCAATACTCAATCGTCAATCCTCAATCCTCAATCCTCAATCCTCAATCCTCAATCCTCAGTCATCAATCCTCAATCTTCAATACTCAATCGTCGGTCCTCAGTCCTCAATTTTCAATCCTCAATCCTCGTTCCTCAAACCTCAATTCTCAACCCTCAGTCCTCATTCTCAATCCTCAATTCTCAATCCTCAAACATCAATCTTCAATCCTCAATCCTCAATACTAAAACCTCAGTCCTCAGTCCTCATTCTTCAATCCTCAATACCCAATCCTCAATCCTCAATCCTCAATCCTCAATCCTCAATACTCAATCTTCAATCCTCAATCCTCAATCCTCAATCCTTAATCCTCAACCCTCAGTCCTCATCCTCAATTCTCAATTCTCAATCCTCAATCCCCAATCCTCAATCTTAAATCCTCAATAATCAATCTCCTATCCTAGATCCTCTATCCCCAATACTCTATCCTTAATCCACAATATTCAATCCTCTATCCCTAGTCCACAATCTTCAATCCTCAAAGCTCAATAATCAACCCTCAACACTCAGTCCTCAATAATCAATCCTCAATCCACAATCATCAATCCTCAATCTTCAATACTCAATCCTCAGTCCTCAATCCTGAATTCTCAATCCTCAATCCTCAATCATCAATCCTCAATCTTCAATACTCAGTCCTCAATCCTCAATCCTCAATACTCAACCATCAATCCTCAAATTTCAATGCTCAATAGAATATCCTGAATACTCAGGATTCAATACTCAAACCTCAATCCTAAACCCTCAGCCCTCACCCTCCATCCTCAATCCTCAATCCTCAATCCTCAATCCTCAGTCATCAATCCTCAATCTTCAATACCCAGTCGTCAATATTCAATCCTCAATCCTCAATCCTCGATCCTCAATCCTCAATCCTCAATCATCAATCCTCAATCTTCAACACTCAATCCTCAATCCTTAATCCTCAATCCTCATCCTCCATCCTCAATGCTCAATCCTTAATCCTCAATCTTCAATCCTCAATAATCAATCTCCAATGCTAGATCCTCTTTCCCCAATCCTCAATCCTTAATCCTCAATCTTCAATCCTCAATCCTCAATACTCAATCTTCAATCCTCAATCCTCAATCCTCAATCCTCAATCCTCAGTCATCAATCCTCAATCTTCAATACTCAATCATCAGTCCTCAGTCCTCAATCCTCAATCCTCAATCCTCAATCCTCAATCCTCAGTCATCAATCCTCAATCTTCAATACTCAATCGTCAATCCTCAGTCCTCAATTGTCAATCCTCAGTCCTCGTTCCTCAAACCTCAATTCTCAACCCTCACTCCTCATCCTCAATTCTCAATTCTCAATCCTCAAACCTCAATCTTCAATCCTCAATACTCAATCCTCAATCCTCAATACTCAACCATCAATCCTCAATTCTCAATACTCAATAGAATATCATGAATTCTCAGTTTTCATTACTCAATCCTCATTCTTCAATCTTCATGTCTCCATCCCCAAACATCAATTCTGATCACTCAACCATCAACACTCAGTCCTCAATCTTCAATCCTCAATCCTCAATACCAAATCCTCAGTCCTCAGTCCTCATTCTTCAATCCTCAATACCCAATCCTCAATCCTCAATCCTCAATCCTCAATCCTCAATACTCAATCTTCAATCCTCAATCCTCAATCCTGAATCCTTAATCCTCAACCCTCAGTCCTCATCCTCAATTCTCAATTCTCAATCCTCAATCCTCAATCCTCAATCTTCAATCCTCAATAATCAATCTCCTATCCTAGACCCTCAATCCCCAATACTCTATCCTTAATCCGCAATATTCAATCCTCAATCCACAGTACTCCATCTTCAATCCTCAATGCTCAATCCTCAATCCTCAATCCTCAGTCATCAGTCCTCAATCCACAATCCTCAAACCTCAATCCTCAACCGTCAGTCCTCGTCCTCAATCCGCAACCCTCAATCCTCAATCCTCAATGTTCACTCATCAATACTCAATCTTCAATCCTCAATCCTCAATCCTCAATCCTAAAACCCTCAATCCTCAATATTCAACACACAACCCTCAACCATCAATCCCCAATACTCAACCATCTATACTCAATTCTCAATACTCAATAGAATATCCTGAATTCTCAGTTTTCATTACTCAATCCTCAATCTTCAATCTTCACGTCTCCATCCACAAACATCAATTCTCATCACTCAACCCTCAACACTCAGTCCTCAATCTTCAATCCTCAATCCTCAATCCTAAAACCCTCAATCCTCAATATTCAACACACAACCCTCAACCATCAATCTCCAATACTCAACCATCAATACTCAATTCTCAATACTCAATAGAATACCCTGAATTCTCAGTTTTCATTACTCAATCCTCAATCTTCAATCTTCATGTCTCCATCCACAAACATCAATTCTCATCACTCAACCCTCAACACTCAGTCCTCAATCTTCAATCCTCAATCCTCAATACTCAATCCTCAGTCCTCAGTCCTCATTCTTCAATCCTCAATACCCAATACTCAATCCTCAATCCTCAATCCTCAATTCACAATCCTCAATACTCAATCCTCAATCTTCAATACTCAATAATCAATCTACAATCCTAGATCCTCAATCCCCAATCCTCAATCCTTAATCCTCAATCTTCAATCCTCAATCCCCAGTCCTCAATCTTCAATCCTCAATGCTCAATCCTCAATCCTCAATCCTCAGTCCTCAATCCTCAATCATCAAACCTCAAACCTCAATGCTCAACCGTCAGTCCTCGTCCTCAATCCTCAATCCCGAATCCTCAATCCTGAATCGTCAATCTTTAGCCCACAGTCCTCAACAATCAATTTTCAATCCTTAGTCCTCATTAGAATATCCTCAATTCACAGTTTTCAATACTCAATCCCCAATCTTCAATCTTCAAATCTCAGTCTACAAACATCAATTCGCATCACTCAACACTCAACACTCAGTCCTCAATCTTCAGTCCTCAATCCTCAATCCTCAACCTTCTATCCTCAATACTCAATCTTCAATCCTCAATCCTCATTTCTCAATCCTCTGTCCTCAATCCTCAATAGCCAATCATCAATCCCCAATCCTCAATCTTCAATCCTCAATCCTCAATCCTCAATCATCAATACTCAATGTTCAATCCTCAATACTCAACCTTCAATCCTCAATCCCCAATCCTCCATCCTCAATTCTCAATCCTCAATCCTCAGTCCTCAGTCATCAATCCTCAATCTTTAATACTCAATCGTCAATCCTGAGTCCTCAATTCTCAATCCTCAATCGTCGTTCCTCAAACTTCAATCCTCAACACTCAGTCCAAATCCTCAATTCTGAATTCTCAATCCTCAAACCTCAATCTTCAATCCTCAGTACTCAATCCTCAATCCTCAATACTCAACCATCAATCCTCAATTCTCAATAATCAATAGAATATCCTGAATTCTCAGTATTCAATACTCAAACCTCAATCCTCAACCCTCAGCCCTCATCATCCATCCTCAATCCTCAGTCCCCAAACCTCAATCTTCAATCCTCAATACTCAATCTTCGATTCTCAATCCTCCAACCTCAATCCTCAACCCCAATCCTCAATCCTCAATCCTCAATCCTCAGTCATCAGTCCTCAAGCCTGAATCCTCAAACCTCAATCCTCAACCGTCAGTCCTCGTCCTCAATCCTCAACCCTCAATCCTCAATCCTCAATGTTCACTCATCAATACTCAATCTTCAATCCTCAATCCTCAATCCTCAATCCTAAAACCCTCAATCCTCAATATTCAACACACAACCCTCAACCATCAATCCCCAATACTCAACCATCAATACTCAATTCTCAATACTCAATAGAATACCCTGAATTCTCAGTTTTCATTACTCAATCCTCAATCTTCAATCTTGATGTCTCCGTCCACAAACATCAATTCTCATCACTCAACCCTCAACACTCAGTCCTCAATCTTCAATCCTCAATCCTCAATACTCAATCCCCAATCTTCAATCTTCAAATCTCAGTCTACAAACATCAATTCGCATCACTCAACACTCAACACTCAGTCCTCAATCTTCAGTCCTCAATCCTCAATCCTCAACCTTCTATCCTCAATACTCAATCTTCAATCCTCAATCCTCATTTCTCAATCCTCAGTCCTCAATCCTCAATCGCCAATCCTCAATCGCCAATCCTCAATCTTCAATCCTCAATCCTCAATCCTCAATCATCAATACTCAATGTTCAATCCTCAATACTCAACCTTCAATCCTCAATCCTCAATCCTCCATCCTCAATTCTCAATCCTCAATACTCAGCCTTCAATCATCAATCCTCAACCCTCAATCCTCAATCCTCAATCCTCAATCATCAATCCTCAATCCTCAATCATCAACCTTCAATCCTCAATACTCACTCTTCAATCCTCAATACTCAATCCTCAATCGTCAACTCTCATTCTTCAATCCTCAATACCCATTCCTCAATCCTCAATCCTCAAAACTCCATCCTCAATTCTCAATCCTCAAACCTCTGTCCTCAGTCCGTAAACCTCAACGCTCAACCCTCAGCCCACATCCTCAATCCGCAATCCGGAATCCTCAATCCTCAATCTTCAATCCTCAATCTTCAAGACTCAATAATCAATCTCCAATCCTAGATCCTCAATCCCCAATACTCAATCCTTAATCCTCAATCTTCAATCCTCAATCCCCAGTCCTCAATCTTCAATCCTCAATGCTCAATCCTCAATCCTCAATCCTCAGTCATCAGTCCTCAATCCTCAATCCTCAAACCTCAATCCTCAACCGTCAGTCTCCGTCCTCAAACCTCAATCCCGAATCCTCAATCCTGAATCGTCAATCTTCAGCCCACAGTCCTCAACAATCAATTTTCAATCCTCAATCCTCAATCCTCAATTCTCAGTCATCAGGCCTCAATCCTCAATCCTCAAACCTCAATCCTCAACCGTCAGTCCTCGTCCTCAATCCTCAACCCTCAATCCTCAATCCTCAATCTTCAATCATCAATACTCAATCTTCAATCCTCAATCCTCAATCCTCAATCCTAAAACCCTCAATCCTCAATATTCAACACACAACCCTCAACCATCAATCCCCAATACTCAACCATCTATACTCAATTCTCAATACTCAATAGAATATCCTGAATTCTCAGTTTTCATTACTCAATCCTCAATCTTCAAACTTCACGTCTCCATCCACAAACATCAATTCTCATCACTGAACCCTCAACACTCAGTCCTCAATCTTCAATCCTCAATCCTCAATACTCAATCCTCAGTCCTCAGTCCTCATTCTTCAATCCTCAATACCCAATACTCAATCCACAATCCTCAATCCTCAATCCTCAATACTCAATCTTCAATCCTCAATCCTCAATCCTCAATACTCAGTCATCAATCCTCAATCCTCAATACTCAATCGTCAATCCTCAGTCCTCAATTCTCAATCCTCAACCCTCGTTCCTCAAACCTCAATCCTCAACCCTCAGTCCTCATCCTCAATTCTCAATCCTCAATCCTCAAACCTCAACCTTCAATCCTCAACACTCAATCCTCAATACTCAACCATCAATCCTCAATTGTCAATACTCAATAGAATATCCTGAATTCTCAGTATTCCATACTCAAACCTCAATCCTCAACCCTCAGCCCTCATCCTCCATCCTCAACCCTCAATCCTCAATCATCAATACTCAATGTTCAATCCTCAATACTCAACCTTCAATCCTCAATCCTCAATCCTCCATCCTCAATTCTCAATCCTCAATCCTCAGTCCTCAGTCCTCAAACCTCAATCCTCAACCCTCAGCCCACATTCTCAATCCTCAATCTTGAATCCTCAATCCTCAATCTTCAATCCTCAATACTCAGCCTTCAATCATCAATCCTCAATCCTCAATCCTCAATCCTCAATCCTCAATCATCAATCCTCAATCCTCAATCATCAACCTTCAATCCTCAATACTCATTCTTCAATCCTCAATACCCAATCCTCAATCCTCAATCCTCAAAACTCAATCCTCAATTCTCAATCCTCAATCCTCTGTCCTCAGTCCGTAAACCTCAACGCTCAACCCTCAGCCCACATCCTCAATCCTCAATCCGGAATCCTCAATCCTCAATCTTCAATCCTCAATCTTCAAGACTCAATAATCAATCTCCAATCCTAGATCCTCAATCCCCAATACTCAATCCTTAATCCTCAATCTTCAATCCTCAATCCCCAGTCCTCAATCTTCAATCCTCAATGCTCAATCCTCAATCCTCAATCCTCAGTCATCAGTCCTCAATCCTCAATCCTCAAACCTCAATCCTCAACCGTCAGTCCTCGTCCTCAATCCTCAATCGCGAATCCTCAATCCTGAATCGTCAATCTTCAGCCCACAGTCCTCAACAATCAATTTTCAATCCTCAGTCCTCATTAGAATTTCCTCAATTCATGGTTTTTAATGCTCAATCCCCAATCTTCAATCTTCAAACCTCAGTCTACAAACATCAATTCGCATCACTCAACACTCAACACTTAGTCCCCAATCTTCAGTCCTCAATCCCCAATCCTCAATCTTCTATCCTCAATACTCAATCTTCAATCCTCAATCCTCAATTCTCAATCCTCAGTCCTCAATCCTCAATCGCCAACCCTCAATTCCCAATCCTCAATCTTCAATCCTCAATCCTCAATCCTCAATCCACAATCCTCAATCCTCAATCATCAACCTTCAATCCTCAATACTCAATCTTCAATCCTCAGTACTCAATCCTCAATCGTCAATCCTCATTCTTCAATCCTCAATACCCAATCCTCAATCCTCAATCCTCAATCCTCCATCCTCAATTCTCAATCCTCAGTCCTCAGTCCTCAGTCCTCAGTCCTCAAACCTCAATCCTCAACCCTCAGCCCTCATCCTCAATCCACAATCTTGAATCCTCATTCCTCAATCTTCAATCCTCAATACACAGTCTTCAATCATCAATCCTCAATCCTCAATCCTCAATCCTCAATCCTCAATCATCAATCCTCAATCCTCAATCATCAACCTTCAATCCTCAATACTCAGTCTTCAATCCTCAATACTCAATCCTCAATCGCCAATTCTCATTCTTCAATCCTCTATACCCAATCCTCAATCGTCAATCCTCAATCCTCAATCCTCAAACCTCCATCCTCAGTTCACAATCCTCAATCATCTGTCCTCAGTCCGCAAACCTCAACCCTCAACCCTCAGCACACATCCTCAATCCTCAATCCTGAATCCTCAATCCTCAATCCTCAACCTTCAATTTTCAATAATCAATATCCTATCCTAGATCCTCAATCCCCAATACTCTATCCTTAATCCTCAATATTCAATCCTCTATCCCCAGTCAACAATCTTCAATCCCCAAAGCTCAATAATCAATCCTCAATCCTCAGTCCTCAATCGTCAATCATCAATCCACAATCTTCAATACTCAATCCCCAATCCTCAATCATCAGTCCTCAATCTTCAATACTCAATCCTCAATCCTCAATACTCAACCACCAATCCTCAATTCTCAATACTCAATAGAATATTCTGAATTCTCAGGATTCAATACTCAAACCTCAATCCTCAGCCCTCAGTCCTCATCCTCAATTCTCAATCCTCAATCCTCAAACCTCAACCTTCAATCCTCAATACTCAATCCTCAATACTCAACCATCAATCCTCAATTGTCAATACTCAATAGAATATCCTGAATTCTCAGTATTCAATACTCAAACCTCAATCCTCAACCCTCAGCCCTCATCCTCCATCCTCAACCCTCAATCCTCAAACCTCAACCTTCAATCCTCAATACTCATCCTTCGATTCTCAATTCTCAATCCTCAATCCTCAATCCCAAATCCTCAATCTTCAATCCTCAATCCTCAATCCTCAATCCCCAGTCCTCAATCTTCAATCCTCAATGATCAATCCTCAATCCTCAATCCTCAGTCATCAGTCCTCAATCCTCAATCCTCAAACCTCAATCCTCAACCGTCAGACCTCGTCCTCAATCCTCAATCCCGAATCCTCAATCCTGAATCGTCAATCTTCAGCCCACAGTCCTCAACAATCAATTTTCAATCCTCAGTCCTCATTAGAATTTCCTCAATTCACAGTTTTTAATACTCAATCCCCAATCTTCAATCTTCAAACCTCAGTCTACAAACATCAATTCGCATCACTCAACACTCAACACTTAGTCCCCAACCTTCAGTCCTCAATACCCAATCCTCAATATTCTATCCTCAATACTCAATCTTCAATCCTCAATCCTCAATTCTCAATCCTCCGTCCTCAATCCTCAATCGTCAACCCTCAATTCCCAATCCTCAATCTTCAATCCTCAATCCTCAATCCCCAATCATCAATACTCAATGCTCAATCCTCAATACTCAACTTTGAAACCTCAACCCTCAATCCTCAATCCACAATCCTCAATCCTCAATCATCAACCTTCAATCCTCAATACTCAATCTTCAATCCTCAATACTCAATCCTCAATCGTCAATCCTCATTCTTCAATCCTCAACACCCAATCCTCAATCCTCAATCATCAATCCCCCATACTCAATTCTCAATCCTCAGTCCTCAGTCCTCAGTCCTCAAACCTCAATCCTCAACCCTCAGCCCTCATTCTCAATCCACAATCTTGAATCCTCAATCCTCAATCTTCAATCCTCAATACTCAGTCTTCAATCATCAATCCTCAATCCTCAATCCTCAATCCTCAATCCTCAATCATCAATCCTCAATCCTCAATCCTCCATCCTCAGTTCACAATCCTCAATCATCTGTCCTCAGTCCGCAAACCTCAACCCTCAACCCTCAGACCACATCCTCAATCCTCAATCCTGAATCCTCAATCCTCAATCCTCAACATTCAATCCTCAATAATCAATCTCCTATCCTAGATCCTCAATCCCCAATACTCTATCCTTAATCCTCAATATTCAATCCTCTATCCCCAGTCCACAATCTTCAATCCCAAAGCTCAATAATCAATCCTCAATCCTCAGTCCTCAATCGTCAATCATCAGTCCACAATCTTCAATACTCAATCCTCAATACTCAATCCTCAATCCTCAATCCTCAATCATCAATCCTCAATCTTCAATACTCAATCCTCAATCCTCAATCCTCAATCCTCAATACTCAACCATCAATCCTCAATTCTCAATACTCAATAGAATATTCTGAATTCTCAGGATTCAATACTCAAACCTCAATCCTCAGCCCTCAGCCCTCATCCTCCAACCTCAATCCTCAATCCTCAATCTTCAATCCTCAATCTTCAATTCTCAATAATCAACCTCCAATCCTAGATCCTCAATTCCCAATCCTCAAACCTCAATCCTCAATCCTCAATACTCAACCATCAATCCTCAATTCTCAATACTCAATAGAATATCCTGAATTCCCAGTTTTCAATACTCAATCCTCAACCTTCAATCTTCATGTCTCCATCCACAAACATCAATTCTCGTCACTCAACCCTCAAGACTCAGTCCTCAATCTTCAATCCTCAATCCTCAATACACAATCTTCAATCCTCATTACTCAATCTTCAATCCTCATTCCTCAATCCTCAATCCTCAATCCTCAGTCATCATTCCTCAACCCTCAGTAATCAAGCCTGAGACATCAATCCTCAATCCTCAATCATCAACCCTCAATCCTCAACCCTCAATCCTCAATCATCAGTCCTCAACGCTGAATCCTCAATCCTCAGTCCACAAGCCTCAATCCTCAATATTCAATTATCTATCCACAACCCTCAAACCTCAGTCGTCAACCCTCAGTCCTCAATCCTGAATCCTCAATCCTCAATCCTCAATCGTCAATCCTCTAACCTCAGCTCTCAATCCTCAATCCTCAATCCTCAATACTCAATCCTCAATCCTCAGTCCTCAAACCTCAATCCTCAATATTCAGTGCACAATCCTCAATCCTCAAATTCAATCCTCAATCCTCAAATTCAATCCTCAATCCTCAATTCTCAAGGAAAAATCCCCAATTCCCGGTATTCAATACTCAATCCTCAATCTTCAATCTTCAAGTCTTAGTACGCAAACATCAATTCTCAACACTCTATCCTCAACACTCAGTCCTCAATGTTCAATCATCAATTCTCAATCCTCAGCCTTCAATCCTCAATACTCAGCCCTCAATCCTCAACCCTCAATTCTCAATCCTCAATCCTCAATCCTCAATCCTCCGTCCTCAAGCCTCGATCCTCAATATTCAATCCTCAATCCTCAATCCTGAATCATCAATCCTCAATCCTCAATCCTCAACCCTCAATCCTGAAACATCTATCCTCAATCCTCAATCCGGAATCCTCAATCCTCAATCGTCAATCCTCTAACCTCAGCTCTCAATCCTCAATCCTCAATCCTCAATACTCAATCCTCAATCCTCAGTCCTCAAACCTCAATCCTCAATATTCAGTGCACAATCCTCAATCCTCAAATTCAATCCTCAATCCTCAAATTCAATCCTCAATCCTCAATCCTCAATTCTCAAGGAAAAATCCCCAATTCCCGGTATTCAATACTCAATCCTCAATCTTCAATCTTCAAGTCTTAGTACGCAAACATCAATTCTCAACACTCTATCCTCAACACTCAGTCCTCAATGTTCAATCATCAATTCTCAATCCTCAGCCTTCAATCCTCAATACTCAGCCCTCAATCCTCAACCCTCAATTCTCAATCCTCAATCCTCAATCCTCAATCCTCCGTCCTCAAGCCTCGATCCTCAGTATTCAATCCTCAATCCTCAATCCTGAATCATCAATCCTCAATCCTCAATCCTCAACCCTCAATCCTGAAACATCTATCCTCAATCCTCAATCCGGAATCCTCAATCCTCAATCTTCAATCCTCAATCTTCAATACTCAATAATCAATCTCCAATCCTAGATACTCAATCCCCAATACTCAATCCTTAATCCTCAATCTTCAATCCTCAATCCCCAGTCCTCAATCTTCAATCCTCAATGCTCAATCCTCAATCCTCAGTCCTCAGTCATCAGTCCTCAATCCTCAATCCTCAAACCTCAATCCTCAACCGTCAGTCCTCGTCCTCAAATCTCAATCCCGAATCCTCAATCCTGAATCGTCAATCTTCAGCCCACAGTCCTCAACAATCAATTTTCAATCCTCAGTCCTCATTAGAATATCCTCAATCCTCAGTTTTCAATACTCAATCCCCAATCTTCAATCTTCAAATCTCAGTCTACAAACATCAATTCGCATCACTCAACACTCAACACTCAGTCCTCAATCTTCAGTCCTCAATCCTCAATCATCAATCCTCAATCCTCAATCCTCAGTCATCAATCCTCAATCTTCAATACTCAATCCTCAATCCTCAATCCTCAATCCTCAATCTTCAACACTCAATCATCAACCTTCAATCCTCAATACACAATCTTCAATCATCAATACTCAATTCTCAGTCGTCAATTCTCATTCTTCAACCCTCAATACTCAATCTTCAATCCTCAATCCTCAATCCTCAGTCCTCAATCCTCAATCCTCAGTCATCAATCCTCAATCTTCAATACTCAATCGTCGGTCCTCAGTCCTCAATTTTCAATCCTCAATCCTCGTTCCTCAAACCTCAATTCTCAACCCTCAGTCCTCATTCTCAATTCTCAATTCTCAATCCTCAAACATCAATCTTCAATCCTCAATCCTCAATACTAAAACCTCAGTCCTCAGTCCTCATTCTTCAATCCTCAATACCCAATCCTCAATCCTCAATCCTCAATCCTCAATCCTCAATACTCAATCTTCAATCCTCAATCCTCAATCCTCAATCCTTAATCCTCAACCCTCAGTCCTCATCCTCAATTCTCAATTCTCAATCCTCAATCCCCAATCCTCAATCTTAAATCCTCAATAATCAATCTCCTATCCTAGATCCTCTATCCCCAATACTCTATCCTTAATCCTCAATATTCAATCCTCTATCCCCAGTCCACAATCTTCAATCCTCAAAGCTCAATAATCAATCCTCAATCCTCAGTCCTCAATCGTCAATCATCAATCCACAATCTTCAATACTCAATCTTCAATCCTCAATCCTCAATCCTCAATCCTCAATCATCAATCCTGAATCTTCAATACTCAATCCTCAATCCTCAATCCTCAATCCCCAATACTCAACCATCAATCCTCAAATCTCAATACTCAATAGAATATACTGAATTCTCAGGATTCAATACTCAAACCTCAATCCTCAGCCCTCAGCCCTCATCCTCCATCCTCAATCCTCAATCCTCAATCCTCAATCTTCAATCCTCAATAGTCAACCTCCAATCCTAGATCCTCAATCCCCAATCCTCAATCCTTAATGCTCAATCTTCAATCCTCAATCCACAGTCCTCGATCTTCAATCCTCAATGCTCAATCCTCAATCCTCAATCCTCAGTCATCAGTCCTCAATCCTCAGTCCTCAAACCTCAATCCTCAACCGTCAGTGCTCGTCCTCAATCCTCAACCCTCAATCCTCAATCCTCAATCTTCAATCATCAATACTCTATCTTCAATACTCAATCCTCAATCCTCAATCCTAAAACCCTCAATCCTCAATACTCAATCCTCAATACTCAACCATCAATCCTCAATTGTCAATACTCAATAGAATATCCTGAATTCTCAGTATTCCATACTCAAACCTCAATCCTCAACCCTCAGCCCTCATCCTCCATCCTCAACACTCAATCCTCAATCATCAATACTCAATGTTCAATCCTCAATACTCAACCTTCAATCCTCAATCCTCAATCCTCCATCCTCAATTCTCAATCCTCAATCCTCAGTCCTCAGTCCTCAAACCTCAATCCTCAACCCTCAGCCCACATTCTCAATCCTCAATCTTGAATCCTCAATCCTCAATCTTCAATCCTCAATACTCAGCCTTCAATCATCAATCCTCAATCCTCAATCCTCAATCATCAACCTTCAATCCTCAATACTCAATCTTCAATCCTCAATACTCAATCCTCAATCGTCAATCCTCATTCTTCAATCCTCAACACCCAATCCTCAATCCTCAATCATCAATCCCCCATACTCAATTCTCAATCCTCAGTCCTCAGTCCTCAGTCCTCAAACCTCAATCCTCAACCCTCAGCCCTCATTCTCAATCCACAATCTTGAATCCTCAATCCTCAATCTTCAATCCTCAATACTCAGTCTTCAATCATCAATCCTCAATCCTCAATCCTCAATCCTCAATCCTCAATCATCAATCCTCAATCCTCAATCCTCCATCCTCAGTTCACAATCCTCAATCATCTGTCCTCAGTCCGCAAACCTCAACCCTCAACCCTCAGACCACATCCTCAATCCTCAATCCTGAATCCTCAATCCTCAATCCTCAACATTCAATCCTCAATAATCAATCTCCTATCCTAGATCCTCAATCCCCAATACTCTATCCTTAATCCTCAATATTCAATCCTCTATCCCCAGTCCACAATCTTCAATCCCAAAGCTCAATAATCAATCCTCAATCCTCAGTCCTCAATCGTCAATCATCAGTCCACAATCTTCAATACTCAATCCTCAATACTCAATCCTCAATCCTCAATCCTCAATCATCAATCCTCAATCTTCAATACTCAATCCTCAATCCTCAATCCTCAATCCTCAATACTCAACCATCAATCCTCAATTCTCAATACTCAATAGAATATTCTGAATTCTCAGGATTCAATACTCAAACCTCAATCCTCAGCCCTCAGCCCTCATCCTCCAACCTCAATCCTCAATCCTCAATCTTCAATCCTCAATCTTCAATTCTCAATAATCAACCTCCAATCCTAGATCCTCAATTCCCAATCCTCAAACCTCAATCCTCAATCCTCAATACTCAACCATCAATCCTCAATTCTCAATACTCAATAGAATATCCTGAATTCCCAGTTTTCAATACTCAATCCTCAACCTTCAATCTTCATGTCTCCATCCACAAACATCAATTCTCGTCACTCAACCCTCAAGACTCAGTCCTCAATCTTCAATCCTCAATCCTCAATACACAATCTTCAATCCTCATTACTCAATCTTCAATCCTCATTCCTCAATCCTCAATCCTCAATCCTCAGTCATCATTCCTCAACCCTCAGTAATCAAGCCTGAGACATCAATCCTCAATCCTCAATCATCAACCCTCAATCCTCAACCCTCAATCCTCAATCATCAGTCCTCAACGCTGAATCCTCAATCCTCAGTCCACAAGCCTCAATCCTCAATATTCAATTATCTATCCACAACCCTCAAACCTCAGTCGTCAACCCTCAGTCCTCAATCCTGAATCCTCAATCCTCAATCCTCAATCGTCAATCCTCTAACCTCAGCTCTCAATCCTCAATCCTCAATCCTCAATACTCAATCCTCAATCCTCAGTCCTCAAACCTCAATCCTCAACATTCAGTGCACAATCCTCAATCCTCAAATTCAATCCTCAATCCTCAAATTCAATCCTCAATCCTCAATCCTCAATTCTCAAGGAAAAATCCCCAATTCCCGGTATTCAATACTCAATCCTCAATCTTCAATCTTCAAGTCTTAGTACGCAAACATCAATTCTCAACACTCTATCCTCAACACTCAGTCCTCAATGTTCAATCATCAATTCTCAATCCTCAGCCTTCAATCCTCAATACTCAGCCCTCAATCCTCAACCCTCAATTCTCAATCCTCAATCCTCAATCCTCAATCCTCCGTCCTCAAGCCTCGATCCTCAGTATTCAATGCTCAATCCTCAATCCTGAATCATCAATCCTCAATCCTCAATCCTCAACCCTCAATCCTGAAACATCTATCCTCAATCCTCAATCCGGAATCCTCAATCCTCAATCTTCAATCCTCAATCTTCAATACTCAATAATCAATCTCCAATCCTAGATACTCAATCCCCAATACTCAATCCTTAATCCTCAATCTTCAATCCTCAATCCCCAGTCCTCAATCTTCAATCCTCAATGCTCAATCCTCAATCCTCAGTCCTCAGTCATCAGTCCTCAATCCTCAATCCTCAAACCTCAATCCTCAACCGTCAGTCCTCGTCCTCAAATCTCAATCCCGAATCCTCAATCCTGAATCGTCAATCTTCAGCCCACAGTCCTCAACAATCAATTTTCAATCCTCAGTCCTCATTAGAATATCCTCAATCCTCAGTTTTCAATACTCAATCCCCAATCTTCAATCTTCAAATCTCAGTCTACAAACATCAATTCGCATCACTCAACACTCAACACTCAGTCCTCAATCTTCAGTCCTCAATCCTCAATCATCAATCCTCAGTCCTCAATCCTCAGTCATCAATCCTCAATCTTCAATACTCAATCCTCAATCCTCAATCCTCAATCCTCAATCTTCAACACTCAATCATCAACCTTCAATCCTCAATACACAATCTTCAATCATCAATACTCAATTCTCAGTCGTCAATTCTCATTCTTCAACCCTCAATACTCAATCTTCAATCCTCAATCCTCAATCCTCAGTCCTCAATCCTCAATCCTCAGTCATCAATCCTCAATCTTCAATACTCAATCGTCGGTCCTCAGTCCTCAATTTTCAATCCTCAATCCTCGTTCCTCAAACCTCAATTCTCAACCCTCAGTCCTCATTCTCAATTCTCAATTCTCAATCCTCAAACATCAATCTTCAATCCTCAATCCTCAATACTAAAACCTCAGTCCTCAGTCCTCATTCTTCAATCCTCAATACCCAATCCTCAATCCTCAATCCTCAATCCTCATTCCTCAATACTCAATCTTCAATCCTCAATCCTCAATCCTCAATCCTTAATCCTCAACCCTCAGTCCTCATCCTCAATTCTCAATTCTCAATCCTCAATCCCCAATCCTCAATCTTAAATCCTCAATAATCAATCTCCTATCCTAGATCCTCTATCCCCAATACTCTATCCTTAATCCTCAATATTCAATCCTCTATCCCCAGTCCACAATCTTCAATCCTCAAAGCTCAATAATCAATCCTCAATCCTCAGTCCTCAATCGTCAATCATCAATCCACAATCTTCAATACTCAATCTTCAATCCTCAATCCTCAATCCTCAATCCTCAATCATCAATCCTGAATCTTCAATACTCAATCCTCAATCCTCAATCCTCAATCCTCAATACTCAACCATCAATCCTCAAATCTCAATACTCAATAGAATATACTGAATTCTCAGGATTCAATACTCAAACCTCAATCCTCAGCCCTCAGCCCTCATCCTCCATCCTCAATCCTCAATCCTCAATCCTCAATCTTCAATCCTCAATAATCAACCTCCAATCCTAGATCCTCAATCCCCAATCCTCAATCCTTAATGCTCAATCTTCAATCCTCAATCCACAGTCCTCGATCTTCAATCCTCAATGCTCAATCCTCAATCCTCAATCCTCAGTCATCAGTCCTCAATCCTCAGTCCTCAAACCTCAATCCTCAACCGTCAGTGCTCGTCCTCAATCCTCAACCCTCAATCCTCAATCCTCAATCTTCAATCATCAATACTCTATCTTCAATACTCAATCCTCAATCCTCAATCCTAAAACCCTCAATCCTCAATACTCAATCCTCAATACTCAACCATCAATCCTCAATTGTCAATACTCAATAGAATATCCTGAATTCTCAGTATTCCATACTCAAACCTCAATCCTCAACCCTCAGCCCTCGTCCTCCATCCTCAACACTCAATCCTCAATCATCAATACTCAATGTTCAATCCTCAATACTCAACCTTCAATCCTCAATCCTCAATCCTCCATCCTCAATTCTCAATCCTCAATCCTCAGTCCTCAGTCCTCAAACCTCAATCCTCAACCCTCAGCCCACATTCTCAATCCTCAATCTTGAATCCTCAATCCTCAATCTTCAATCCTCAATACTCAGCCTTCAATCATCAATCCTCAATCCTCAATCCTCAATCATCAATCCTCAATCCTCAATCATCAACCTTCAATCCTCAATACTCATTCTTCAATCCTCAATACCCAATCCTCAATCCTCAATCCTCAAAACTCCATCCTCAATTCTCAATCCTCAATCCTCTGTCCTCAGTCCGTAAACGTCAACGCTCAACCCTCAGCCCACATCCTCAATCCTCAATCCGGAATCCTCAATCCTCAATCTTCAATCCTCAATCTTCAAGATTCAATAATCAATCCCCAATCCTAGATCCTCAATCCCCAATACTCAATCCTTAATCCTCAATCTTCAATCCTCAATCCCCAGTCCTCAATCTTCAATCCTCAATGCTCAATCCTCAATCCTCAATCCTCAGTCATCAGTCCTCAATCCTCAATCCTCAAACCTCAATCCTCAACCGTCAGTCCTCGTCCTCAATCCTCAATCGCGAATCCTCAATCCTGAATCGTCAATCTTCAGCCCACAGTCCTCAACAATCAATTTTCAATCCTCAGTCCTCATTAGAATTTCCTCAATTCATGGTTTTTAATACTCAATCCCCAATCTTCAATCTTCAAACCTCAGTCTACAAACATCAATTCGCATCACTCAACACTCAACACTTAGTCGCCAATCTTCAGTCCTCAATCCCCAATCCTCAATCTTCTATCCTCAATACTCAATCTTCAATCCTCAATCCTCAATTCTCAATCCTCAGTCCTCAATCCTCAATCGCCAACCCTCAATTCCCAATCCTCAATCTTCAATCCTCAATCCTCAATCCTCAATCCACAATCCTCAATCCTCAATCATCAACCTTCAATCCTCAATACTCAATCTTCAATCCTCAATACTCAATCCTCAATCGTCAATCCTCATTCTTCAATCCTCAATACCCAATCCTCAATCCTCAATCCTCTATCCTCCATCCTCAATTCTCAATCCTCAGTCCTCAGTCCTCAGTCCTCAGTCCTCAAACCTCAATCCTCAACCCTCAGCCCTCATCCTCAATCCACAATCTTGAATCCTCATTCCTCAATCTTCAATCCTCAATACACAGTCTTCAATCATCAATCCTCAATCCTCAATCCTCAATCCTCAATCCTCAATCATCAATCCTCAATCCTCAATCATCAACCTTCAATCCTCAATACTCAGTCTTCAATCCTCAATACTCAATCCTCAATCGCCAATTCTCATTCTTCAATCCTCTATACCCAATCCTCAATCGTCAATCCTCAATCCTCAATCCTCAAACCTCCATCCTCAGATCACAATCCTCAATCATCTGTCCTCAGTCCGCAAACCTCAACCCTCAACCCTCAGCCCACATCCTCAATCCTCAATCCTGAATCCTCAATCCTCAATCCTCAACCTTCAATCTTCAATAATCAATCTCCTATCCTAGATCCTCAATCCCCAATACTCTATCCTTAATCCTCAATATTCAATCCTCTATCCCCAGTCAACAATCTTCAATCCCCAAAGCTCAATAATCAATCCTCAATCCTCAGTCCTCAATCGTCAATCATCAATCCACAATGTTCAATACTCAATCCCCAATCCTCAATCATCAGTCCTCAATCTTCAATACTCAATCCTCAATCCTCAATCCTCAATCCTCAATCCTCAATACTCAACCACCAATCCTCAATTCTCAATACTCAATAGAATATTCTGAATTCTCAGGGTTCAATACTCAAACCTCAATCCTCAGCCCTCAGTCCTCATCCTCAATTCTCAATCCTCAATCCTCAAACCTCAACCTTCAATCCTCAATACTCAATCCTCAATACTCAACCATCAATCCTCAATTGTCAATACTCAATAGAATATCCTGAATTCTCAGTATTCAATACTCAAACCTCAATCCTCAACCCTCAGCCCTCATCCTCCATCCTCAACCCTCAATCCTCAAACCTCAACCTTCAATCCTCAATACTCATCCTTCGATTCTCAATTCTCAATCCTCAATCCTCAATCCCAAATCCTCAATCTTCAATCCTCAATCCTCAATCCTCAATCCCCAGTCCTCAATCTTCAATCCTCAATTATCAATACTCAATCCTCAATCCTCAGTCATCAGTCCTCAATCCTCAATCCTCAAACCTCAATCCTCAACCGTCAGTCCTCGTCCTCAATCCTCAATCCCGAATCCTCAATCCTGAATCGTCAATCTTCAGCCCACAGTCCTCAACAATCAATTTTCAATCCTCAGTCATCATTAGAATTTCCTCAATTCACAGTTTTTAATACTCAATCCCCAATCTTCAATCTTCAAACGTCAGTCTACAAACATCAATTCGCATCACTCAACACTCAACACTTAGTCCCCAATCTTCAGTCCTCAATCCCCAATCCTCAATCTTCTATCCTCAATACTCAATCTTCAATCCTCAATCCTCAATCCTCAATCCTCAGTCCTCAATCCTCAATCGCCAACCCTCAATTCCCAATCCTCAATCTTCAATCCTCAATCCTCAATCCTCAATCATCAATACTCAATGTTCAATCCTCAATACTCAACTTTGAATCCTCAACCCTCAATCCTCAATCCACAATCCTCCATCCTCAATCATCAACCTTCAATCCTCAATAATCAATCTTCAATCCTCAATACTCAATCCTCAATCGTCAATCCTCATTCTTCAATCCTCAATACCCAATCGTCAATCCTCAATCCTCAATCCTCCATCCTCAATTCTCAATCCTCAGTCCTCAGTCCTCAGTCCTCAAACCTCAATCCTCAACCCTCAGCCCTCATTCTCAATCCACAATCTTGAATCCTCAATCCTCAATCTTCAATCCTCAATACTCAGTCTTCAATCATCAATCCTCAATCCTCAATCCTCAATCCTCAATCCTCAATCCTCAATCCTCAATCATCAACCTTCAATCCTCAATACTCAATCTTCAATCCTCAATACTCAATCCTCAATCGTCAATTCTCATTCTTCAATCCTCAATACCCAATCCTCAATCCTCAATCCTCAATCCTCCATCCTCAGTTCACAATCCTCAATCATCTGTCCTCAGTCCGCAAACCTCAACCCTCAACCCTCAGCCCACATCCTCAATCCTCAATCCTGAATCCTCAATCCTCAATCCTCAACCTTCAATCCTCAATAATCAATCTCCTATCCTAGATCCTCAATCCCCAATACTCTATCCTTAATCCTCAATATTCAATCCTCTATCCCCAGTCCACAATCTTCAATCCCCAAAGCTCAATAATCAATCCTCAATCCTCAGTCCTCAATCGTCAATCATTAATCCACAATCTTCAATACTCAATCCTCAATCCTCAATCCTCAATCCTCAATCCTCAATCATCAATCCTCAATCTTCAATACCCAATCCTCAATCCTCAATCCTCAATCCTTAATACTCAACCATCAATCCTCAATTCTCAATACTCAATAGAATATTCTGAATTCTCAGGATTCAATACTCAAACCTCAATCCTCAGCCCTCAGCCCTCATCCTCCAACCTCAATCCTCAATCCTCAATCTTCAATCCTCAATCTTCAATTCTCAATAATCAACCTCCAATCCTAGATCCTCAATCCCCAATCCTCAATCCTTAATCCTCAATCCTCAATACTCAATCTTCAATCCTTAATCCTCAATCCTCAATCCTCAATCCTCAATCCTCAATAATCAATCCTCAATCTACAATACTCAATCCTCAATCCTCAATCCTCAATCCTCAATACTCAACCATCAATCCTCAATTCCCAATACTCAATAGAATATCCTGAATGCTCAGTATTCAATACTCAAACCTCAATCCTCAGCCCTCAGCCCTCATCCTCCATCCTCAATCCTCAATCCTCAATCCTCAATCCTCAATCCTCAAACCTCAAGCATCAATAGTTAACCCTCAGTCCTCGTCCTCAATCCACAACCCTCAATCCTCAATCCTCAATCTTCAATCATCAATATTCAATCCTCAGTCCTCAATCCTCAATCCTCAATCCTCAATCCCCAATCCTCAATCATCAATCTTCAATCTTCAATACTCAGTCCTCAATCCTCAATCCTCAATACTCAAGCATCAATCCTCAAACCTCAATGCTCAATAGAATATCCTGAATACTCAGGATTCAATACTCAAACCTCAATCCTCAACCCTCAGCCCTCACCCTCCATCCTCAATCCTCAATCCTCAATCCTCAATCCTCAGTCATCAATCCTCAATCCCCAATCCTCAATCCTCAATCCTCAATACTCAATCTTCAATCCTCAATCCTCAATCCTCAATCCTTAATCCTCAACCATCAGTCCTCATCCTCAATTCTCAATCCTCAATCCTCAATCCTCAATACTCCATCCTCAATTCTCAATCCTCAGTCCTCAGTCCTCAGTCCTCAAACCTCAATCCTCAACCCTCTGCCCTCATCCTCAATCCTCAATCTTGAATCCTCAACCCTCAATCCTCAATCCTCAATCCTCAGTCCTCAAATCTCAATTCCGAATCCTCAATCGTGAATGCTGAATCTTCATCCCTCAGTCCGCAACAATCAATTGTCAATCCTCCATCCTTAATAGAATATCCACAATTCACAGTTTTCAATACTCAATCCCCAATATTCAATCTTCAAATCTCAATACACAGACATCAATTCTCATCACTCAACCCTCAGCACTCGGTCCTCAACCTTCAATCCTCAATCCTCAACCCTCAATCTTCAATCCTCCATACTCAATCTTCAATCCTCAATCCTCAATCATCAATCCTCAATCTTCAACACTCAATCCTCGATCCTCAATCCTCAATCCTCAATCATCAATCCTCAATCTTCAATCCTCAATATTCAGTCTTCAATCATCAATCCTCAGTCCTCAATCCTCAATCCTCAATCCTCAATCATCAACCCTCAATCCTCAGTCATCAACATTCAATCCTCAATACTCAATCCTCAATCCTCAATACTCAATCCTCAGTCGTCAATTCTCATTCTTCAATCCTCAATACTCAATCTTCAATCCTCAATCCTCAATCCTCAATCCTCAATCCTCAATCCTCAGTCATCAATCCTCAATCTTCAATACTCAACCGTCAATCCTGAGTCCTCAATTCTCAATCCTCAATCCTCGTTCCTCAAACCTCAATTCTCAACCCTCAGTCCTCATCCTCAATTCTCAATTCTCAATCCTCAAACCTCAATCTTCAATCCTCAATACTCAATCCTCAATCCTCAATACTCAACCATCAATCCTCAGTTCTCAATACTCAATAGAATATACTGAATTCTCAGGATTCAATACTGAAACCTGAATCCTCAGCCCTCAGCCCTCATCCTCCATCCTCAATCCTCAATCCTCAATCCTCAATCTTCAATCCTCAATAATCAACCTCCAATCCTAGATCCTCAATCCCCAATCCTCAATCCATAATCCTCAATCTTCAATCCTCTAATTCACAGCCCTCTATCTTCAATCCTCAATGCTCAATACTCAATCCTCAATCCTCAGTCATCAGTCCTCAATCCTCAATCCTCAAACCTCAATCCTCAACCGTCAGTCCTCGTCCTCAATCCTCAACCCTCAATCCTCAATCCTCAATCTTCAATCATCAATACTCAATCTTCAATCCTCAATCCTCAATCCTCAATCCTAAAACCCTCAATCCTCAATATTCAACACACAACCCTCAACCATCAATCCCCAATACTCAACCATCTATACTCAATTCTCAATACTCAATAGAATATCCTGAATTCTCAGTTTTCATTACTCAATCCTCAATCTTCAATCTTCACGTCTCCATCCACAAACATCAATTCTCATCACTCAACCCTCAACATTCAGTCCTCAATCTTCAATCCTCAATCCTCAATCCTAAAACCCTCAATCCTCAATATTCAACACACAACCCTCAACCATCAATCTCCAATACTCAACCATCAATACTCAATTCTCAATACTCAATAGAATACCCTGAATTCTCAGTTTTCATTACTCAATCCTCAATCTTCAATCTTCATGTCTCCATCCACAAACATCAATTCTCATCACTCAACCCTCAACACTCAGTCCTCAATCTTCAATCCTCAATCCTCAATACTCAATCCTCAGTCCTCAGTCCTCATTCTTCAATCCTCAATACCCAATACTCAATCCTCAACCCTCAATCGTCAATTCACAATCCTCAATCCTCAATCCTCAATCTTCAATACTCAATAATCAATCTCCAATCCTAGATCCTCAATCCCCAATCCTCAATCCTTAATCCTCAATCTTCAATCCTCAATCCCCAGTCCTCAATCTTCAATCCTCAATGCTCAATCCTCAATCCTCAATCCTCAGTCCTCAATCCTCAATCATCAAACCTCAAACCTCAATGCTCAACCGTCAGTCCTCGTCCTCAATCCTCAATCCCGAATCCTCAATCCTGAATCGTCAATCTTTAGCCCACAGTCCTCAACAATCAATTTTCAATCCTTAGTCCTCATTAGAATATCCTCAATTCACAGTTTTCAATACTCAATCCCCAATCTTCAATCTTCAAATCTCAGTCTACAAACATCAATTCGCATCACTCAACACTCAACACTCAGTCCTCAATCTTCAGTCCTCAATCCTCAATCCTCAACCTTCTATCCTCAATACTCAATCTTCAATCCTCAATCCTCATTTCTCAATCCTCAGTCCTCAATCCTCAATAGCCAATCATCAATCCCCAATCCTCAATCTTCAATCCTCAATCCTCAATCCTCAATCATCAATACTCAATGTTCAATCCTCAATACTCAACCTTCAATCCTCAATCCCCAATCCTCCATCCTCAATTCTAAATCCTCAATCCTCAGTCCTCAGTCATCAATCCTCAATCTTTAATACTCAATCGTCAATCCTGAGTCCTCAATTCTCAATCCTCAATCGTCGTTCCTCAAACTTCAATCCTCAACACTCAGTCCAAATCCTCAATTCTGAATTCTCAATCCTCAAACCTCAATCTTCAATCCTCAGTACTCAATCCTCAATCCTCAATACTCAACCATCAATCGTCAATTCTCAATAATCAATAGAATATCCTGAATTCTCAGTATTCAATACTCAAACCTCAATCCTCAACCCTCAGCCCTCATCATCCATCCTCAATCCTCAGTCCTCAAACCTCAATCTTCAATCCTCAATACTCAATCTTCGATTCTCAATCCTCAAACCTCAATCCTCAACCCCAATCCTCAATCCTCAATCCTCAATCCTCAGTCATCAGTCCTCAATCCTGAATCCTCAAACCTCAATCCTCAACCGTCAGTCCTCGTCCTCAATCCTCAACCCTCAATCCTCAATCCTCAATGTTCACTCATCAATACTCAATCTTCAATCCTCAATCCTCAATCCTCAATCCTAAAACCCTCAATCCTCAATATTCAACACACAACCCTCAACCATCAATCCCCAATACTCAACCATCAATACTCAATTCTCAATACTCAATAGAATACCCTGAATTCTCAGTTTTCATTACTCAATCCTCAATCTTCAATCTTGATGTCTCCATCCACAAACATCAATTCTCATCACTCAACCCTCAACACTCAGTCCTCAATCTTCAATCCTCAATCCTCAATACTCAATCCCCAATCTTCAATCTTCAAATCTCAGTCTACAAACATCAATTCGCATCACTCAACACTCAACACTCAGTCCTCAATCTTCAGTCCTCAATCCTCAATCCTCAACCTTCTATCCTCAATACTCAATCTTCAATCCTCAATCCTCATTTCTCAATCCTCAGTCCTCAATCCTCAATCCTCAAACCTCAATCCTCAACCGTCAGACCTCGTCCTCAATCCTCAATCCCGAATCCTCAATCCTGAATCGTCAATCTTCAGCCCACAGTCCTCAACAATCAATTTTCAATCCTCAGTCCTCATTAGAATTTCCTCAATTCACAGTTTTTAATACTCAATCCCCAATCTTCAATCTTCAAACCTCAGTCTACAAACATCAATTCGCATCACTCTACACTCAACACTTAGTCCCCAACCTTCAGTCCTCAATACCCAATCCTCAATCTTCTATCCTCAATACTCAATCTTCAATCCTCAATCCTCAATTCTCAATCCTCCGTCCTCAATCCTCAATCGTCAATCCTCAATTCCCAATCCTCAATCTTCAATCCTCAATCCTCAATCCCCAATCATCAATACTCAATGCTCAATCCTCAATACTCAACTTTGAAACCTCAAGCCTCAATCCTCAATCCACAATCCTCAATCCTCAATCATCAACCTTCAATCCTCAATACTCAATCTTCAATCCTCAATACTCAATCCTCAATCGTCAATCCTCATTCTTCAATCCTCAATACCCAATCCTCAATCCTCAATCCTCAATCCCCCATACTCAATTCTCAATCCTCAATCCTCAGTCCTCAGTCCTCAAACCTCAATCCTCAACCCTCAGCCCTCATTCTCAATCCACAATCTTGAATCCTCAATCCTCAATCTTCAATCCTCAATACTCAGTCTTCAATCATCAATCCTCAATCCTCAATCCTCAGTCCTCAATCCTCAATCATCAATCCTCAATCCTCAATCATCAACCTTCAATCCTCAATACTCAATCTTCAATCCTCAATACTCAATCCTCAATCGTCAATTCTCATTCTTCAATCCTCAATACCCAATCCTCAATCCTCAATCCTCAATCCTCCATCCTCAGTTCACAATCCTCAATCATCTGTCCTCAGTCCGCAAACCTCAACCCTCAACCCTCAGACCACATCCTCAATCCTCAATCCTGAATCCTCAATCCTCAATCCTCAACATTCAATCCTCAATAATCAATCTCCTATCCTAGATCCTCAATCCCCAATACTCTATCCTTAATCCTCAATATTCAATCCTCTATCCCCAGTCCACAATCTTCAATCCCCAAAGCTCAATAATCAATCCTCAATCCTCAGTCCTCAATCGTCAATCATCAGTCCACAATCTTCAATACTCAATCCTCAATACTCAATCCTCAATCCTCAATCCTCAATCATCAATCCTCAATCTTCAATACTCAATCCTCAATCCTCAATCCTCAATCCTCAATACTCAACCATCAATCCTCAATTCTCAATACTCAATAGAATATTCTGAATTCTCAGGATTCAATACTCAAACCTCAATCCTCAGCCCTCAGCCCTCATCCTCCAACCTCAATCCTCAATCCTCAATCTTCAATCCTCAATGTTCAACTCTCAATAATCAACCTCCAATCCTAGATCCTCAATTCCCAATCCTCAAACCTCAATCCTCAATCCTCAATACTCAACCATCAGTCCTCAATTCTCAATACTCAATAGAATATCCTGAATTCCCAGTTTTCAATACTCAATCCTCAACCTTCAATCTTCATGTCTCCATCCACAAACATCAATTCTCGTCACTCAACCCTCAAGACTCAGTCCTCAATCTTCAATCCTCAATCCTCAATACACAATCTTCAATCCTCATTACTCAATCTTCAATCCTCATTCCTCAATCCTCAATCCTCAATCCTCAGTCATCATTCCTCAACCCTCAGTAATCAAGCCTGAGACATCAATCCTCAATCCTCAATCATCAACCCTCAATCGTCAACCCTCAATCCTCAATCATCAGTCCTCAACGCTGAATCCTCAATCCTCAGTCCACAAGCCTCAATCCTCAATATTCAATTATCTATCCACAACCCTCAAAACCTCAGTCGTCAACCCTCAGTCCTCAATCCTGAATCCTCAATCCTCAATCCTCAATCGTCAATCCTCTAACCTCAGCTCTCAATCCTCAATCCTCAATCCTCAATACTCAATCCTCAATCCTCAGTCCTCAAACCTCAATCCTCAATATTCAGTGCACAATCCTCAATCCTCAAATTCAATCCTCAATCCTCAAATTCAATCCTCAATCCTCAATCCTCAATTCTCAAGGAAAAATCCCCAATTCCCGGTATTCAATACTCAATCCTCAATCTTCAATCTTCAAGTCTTAGTACGCAAACGTCAATTCTCAACACTCTATCCTCAACACTCAGTCCTCAATGTTCAATCATCAATTCTCAATCCTCAGCCTTCAATCCTCAATACTCAGCCCTCAATCCTCAATCCTCAATACTCAATCCTCAATCCTCAATCCTCAATCCTCCGTCCTCAAGCCTCGATCCTCAGTATTCAATCCTCAATCCTCAATCCTGAATCGTCAATCCTCAATCCTCAATCCTCAACCCTCAATCCTGAAACATCTATCCTCAATCCTCAATCCGGAATCCTCAATCCTCAATCTTCAATCCTCAATCTTCAATACTCAATAATCAATCTCCAATCCTAGATACTCAATCCCCAATACTCAATCCTTAATCCTCAATCTTCAATCCTCAATCCCCAGTCCTCAATCTTCAATCCTCAATGCTCAATCCTCAATCCTCAGTCCTCAGTCATCAGTCCTCAATCCTCAATCCTCAAACCTCAATCCTCAACCGTCAGTCCTCGTCCTCAAATCTCAATCCCGAATCCTCAATCCTGAATCGTCAATCTTCAGCCCACAGTCCTCAACAATCAATTTTCAATCCTCAGTCCTCATTAGAATATCCTCAATCCTCAGTTTTCAATACTCAATCCCCAATCTTCAATCTTCAAATCTCAGTCTACAAACATCAATTCGCATCACTCAACACTCAACACTCAGTCCTCAATCTTCAGTCCTCAATCCTCAATCATCAATCCTCAATCCTCAATCCTCAGTCATCAATCCTCAATCTTCAATACTCAATCCTCAATCCTCAATCCTCAATCCTCAATCCTCAATCTTCAACACTCAATCATCAACCTTCAATCCTCAATACACAATCTTCAATAATCAATACTCAATTCTCAGTCGTCAATTCTCATTCTTCAACCCTCAATACTCAATCTTCAATCCTCAATCCTCAATCCTCAGTCCTCAATTCTCAATCCTCAGTCAGCAATCCTCAATCTTCAATACTCAATCGTCGGTCCTCAGTCCTCAATTTTCAATCCTCAATCCTCGTTCCTCAAACCTCAATTCTCAACCCTCAGTCCTCATTCTCAATTCTCAATTCTCAATCCTCAAACATCAATCTTCAATCCTCAATCCTCAATACTAAAACCTCAGTCCTCAGTCCTCATTCTTCAATCCTCAATACCCAATCCTCAATCCTCAATCCTCAATCCTCAATCCTCAATACTCAATCTTCAATCCTCAATCCTCAATCCTCAATCCTTAATCCTCAACCCTCAGTCCTCATCCTCAATTCTCAATTCTCAATCCTCAATCCCCAATCCTCAATCTTAAATCCTCAATAATCAATCTCCTATCCTAGATCCTCTATCCCCAATACTCTATCCTTAATCCTCAATATTCAATCCTCTATCCCCAGTCCACAATCTTCAATCCTCAAAGCTCAATAATCAATCCTGAATCCTCAGTCCTCAATCGTCAATCATCAATCCACAATCTTCAATACTCAATCTTCAATCCTCAATCCTCAATCCTAAATCCTCAATCATCAATCCTGAATCTTCAATACTCAATCCTCAATCCTCAATCCTCAATCCTCAATACTCAACCATCAATCCTCAATTCTCAATACTCAATAGAATATACTGAATTCTCAGGATTCAATACTCAAACCTCAAACCTCAGCCCTCAGCCCTCATCCTCCATCATCAATCCTCAATCCTCAATCCTCAATCTTCAATCCTCAATAATCAACCTCCAATCCTAGATCCTCAATCCCCAATCCTCAATCCTTAATCCTCAATCTTCAATCCTCAATCCACAGTCCTCGATCTTCAATCCTCAATGCTCAATCCTCAATCCTCAATCCTCAGTCATCAGTCCTCAATCCTCAGTCCTCAAACCTCAATCCTCAACCGTCAGTGCTCGTCCTCAATCCTCAACCCTCAATCCTCAATCCTCAATCTTCAATCATCAATACTCAATCTTCAATACTCAATCCTCAATCCTCAATCCTAAAGCCCTCAATCCTCAATACTCAATCCTCAATACTCAACCATCAATCCTCAATTGTCAATACTCAATAGAATATCCTGAATTCTCAGTATTCCATACTCAAACCTCAATCCTCAACCCTCAGCCCTCATCCTCCATCCTCAACACTCAATCCTCAATCATCAATACTCAATGTTCAATCCTCAATACTCAACCTTCAATCCTCAATCCTCAATCCTCCATCCTCAATTCTCAATCCTCAATCCTCAGTCCTCAGTCCTCAAACCTCAATCCTCAACCCTCAGCCCACATTCTCAATCCTCAATCTTGAATCCTCAATCCTCAATCTTCAATCCTCAATACTCAGCCTTCAATCATCAATCCTCAATCCTCAATCCTCAATCCTCAATCCTCAATCATCAATCCTCAATCCTCAATCATCAACCTTCAATCCTCAATACTCATTCTTCAATCCTCAATACCCAATCCTCAATCCTCAATCCTCAAAACTCCATCCTCAATTCTCAATCCTCAATCCTCTGTAATCAGTCCGTAAACCTCAACGCTCAACCCTCAGCCCACATCCTCAATCCTCAATCCGGAATCCTCAATCCTCAATCTTCAATCCTCAATCTTCAAGACTCAATAATCAATCTCCAATCCTAGATCCTCAATCCCCAATACTCAATCCTTAATCCTCAATCTTCAATCCTCAATCCCCAGTCCTCAATCTTCAATCCTCAATGCTCAATCCTCAATCCTCAATCCTCAGTCATCAGTCCTCAATCCTCAATCCTCAAACCTCAATCCTCAACCGTCAGTCCTCGTCCTCAATCCTCAATCGCGAATCCTCAATCCTGAATCGTCAATCTTCAGCCCACAGTCCTCAACAATCAATTTTCAATCCTCAGTCCTCATTAGAATTTCCTCAATTCATGGTTTTTAATACTCAATCCCCAATCTTCAATCTTCAAACCTCAGTCTACAAACATCAATTCGCATCACTCAACACTCAACACTTAGTCCCCAATCTTCAGTCCTCAATCCCCAATCCTCAATCTTCTATCCTCAATACTCAATCTGCAATCCCCAATCCTCAGTTCTCAATCATCAGTCCTCAATCCTCAATCGCCAACCCTCAATTCCCAATCCTCAATCTTCAATCCTCAATCCTCAATCCTCAATCCACAATCCTCAATCCTCAATCATCAACCTTCAATCCTCAATACTCAATCTTCAATCCTCAATACTCAATCCTCAATCGTCAATCCTCATTCTTCAATCCTCAATACCCAATCCTCAATCCTCAATCCTCAATCCTCCATCCTCAATTCTCAATCCTCAATCCTCAAACCTCAAGCATCAATAGTTAACCCTCAGTCCTCGTCCTCAATCCACAACCCTCAATCCTCAATCCTCAATCTTCAATCATCAATATTCAATCTTCAATCCTCAATCCTCAATCCTCAATCCACAATCCTCAATCCTCAATGTTCAATCCTCAATACCCAATCCTCAGTCTTCAATCCTCAATCCTCAATCCTCTATCCTCAGTCCTCAATTCTCAGTCCTCAAACCTCTATCCTGAATCCTCAATCCTTAATCCTCAATCTTCAGCCCTGGGTCCTCAACAATCAGTTGTCAATCCTCAATCCTCAATAGAATATCCTCAATTCACTGTTTTCAATACTCAATACTCAATCTGCAATCTTCAAATCTCTATCCACAAACATCAATTCTGATCACTCAACCCACAACACTCAGACCCCAATCCTCAATTCTCAATCCTCAATCCTCAATCTTCAATCCTCAATACTCAATCTTCAATCCTTAATCCTCAATCCTCAATAATCAATCCTCATTTCTCAATCATCAATCCTCAATCTTCAATACTCAATCCTCAGTCCTCAATCCTCAATCCTCAATCCTCAATCCCCAATCCTCAATCATCAAGCTTCAATCTTCAATACTCAGTCCTCAATCCTCAATCCTCAATACTCAACCATCAATCCTCAAACCTCAATGCTCAATAGAATATCCTGAATACTCAGGATTCAATACTCAAACCTCAATCCTCAACCCTCAGCCCTCACCCTCCATCCTCAATCCTCAATCCTCAATCCTCAATCCTCAGTCATCAATCCTCAATCTTCAATACTCAATCGTCAATCTTCAATCCTCAATCCTCAGTCCTCGATCCTCAATCCTCAATCCTCAATCATCAATCCTCAATCTTCAACACTCAATCCTCAATCCTCAATCCTCATCCTCCATCCTCAATCCTCAATCCTCAATCCTCAATCCACAATCTTCAATCCTCAATAATCAATCTCCAATGCTAGATCCTCAATCCCCAATCCTCAATCCTTAATCCTCAATCTTCAGTCCTCAATAAACAGTCCTCAATCTTCAATTCTCAATGCTCAATCCTCAATCCTCAACCCTCAGTCATCAGTTCTCAATCCTCAATGCTCAAACCTCTACCCTCAAACCTCAGTCCTCATCCTCAATTCTCAATTCGCAATCCTGAATCCTCAATCCTCAGTACTCAACCATCAATCCTCAATTCTCAATACTCAATAGAATATCCTGAATTCTCAGTATTCAATACTCAAACATCAATCCTCAACCGGCAGCCCTCATCCTCCATCCTCAATCCTCAATCCTCAAACCTCAATCTTCAATCCTCAATACAAAATCTTCGATTCTCAATCCTCAATCCTCAATCCTCAATCCACAATCCTCAATCTTCTATCCTCAATCCTCATTCCTCAATCCCCAATCCTCAATCCTCAATCATCGATCCTCAATCTTCAACACCCAATACTCAATCCTCAAACCTCAATCCTCAATCCTCAATACTCAACCATCAATCCTCAATTCTCAATACTCAATAGAATATCCTGAATTCCCAGTTTTCAATACTCAATCCACAACCTTCAATCTTCATGTCTCCATCCACAAACATCAATTCTCGTCACTCAACCCTCAAGACTCAGTCCTCAATCTTCAATCCTCAATCCTCAATACACAATGTTCAATCCTCATTACTCAATCTTCAATCCTCATTCCTCAATCCTCAATCCTCAATCCTCAGTCATCATTCCTCAACCCTCAGTAATCAAGCCTGAGACATCAATCCTCAATCCTCAATCATCAACCCTCAATCCTCAACCCTCAATCCTCAATCCTCAGTCCTCAACGCTGAATCCTCAATCCTCAGTCCACAAGCCTCAATCCTCAATATTCAATTATCTATCCACAACCCTCAAACCTCAGTCGTCAACCCTCAGTCCTCAATCCTGAATCCTCAATCTTCAATCCTCAATCCTCAATCCTCAATCCTCAATCCTCAATCCTCAATCATCAATACTCAATCTTCAATCCTCAATCCTCAATCCCCAATCCTCAATCCTTAATCCTCAATCTTCAATCCTCAATCCCCAGTCCTCTATCTTCAATCCTCAATGCTCAATCCTCAATCCTCAATCCTCAATCCTCAGACCTCAATCCTCAATCATCAAACCTCAAACCTCAATCATCAACCGTCAGTCCTCGTCCTCAATCCTCTACCCTCACTCCTCAATTCTCAATTCACAATCCTCAATCCTCAATCCTCAATCTTCAATACTCAATAATCAATCTCCAATCCTAGATCCTCAATCCCCAATCCTCAATCCTTAATCCTCAATCTTCAATCCTCAATCCCCCGTCCTCAATCTTCAATCCTCAATTATCAATCCTCAATCCTCAATCCTCAGTCATCAGTCCTCAATCCTCAATCCTCAAACCTCAATCCTCAACCGTCAGTCCTCGTCCTCAATCCTCAATCCCGAATCCTCAATCCTGAATCGTCAATCTTCAGCCCACAGTCCTCAACAATCAATTTTCAATCCTCAGTCCTCATTAGAATTTCCTCAATTCACAGTTTTTAATACTCAATCCCCAATCTTCAATCTTCAAACCTCAGTCTACAAACATCAATTCGCATCACTCAACACTCAACACTTAGTCCCCAATCTTCAGTCCTCAATCACCAATCCTCAATCTTCTATCCTCAATACTCAGTCTTCAATCCTCAATCCTCAATTCTCAATCCTCAGTCCTCAATCCTCAATCGCCAACCCTCAATTCCCAATCCTCAATCTTCAATCCTCAATCCTCAATCCTCAATCATCAATACTCAATCTTCAATCCTCAAATCCTCAATAATCAATCCTCAATCTACAATACTCAATCCTCAATCCTCAATCCTCAATCCTCAATACTCAACCATCAATCCTCAATTCCCAATACTCAATAGAATATCCTGAATGCTCAGTATTCAATACTCAAACCTCAATCCTCAGCCCTCAGCCCACATCCTCCATCCTCAATCCTCAATCCTCAATCCTCAATCCTCAATCCTCAATCCTCAAACCTCAAGCATCAATAGTTAACCCTCAGTACTCGTCCTCAATCCACAACCCTCAATCCTCAATCCTCAACCTTCAATCATCAATATTCAATCTTCAATCCTCAATCCTCAATCCTCAATCCTCAATCCTCAATCCTCAATGTTCAATCCTCAATACCCAATCCTCAGTCTTCAATCCTCAATCCTCAATCCTCTATCCTCAGTCCTCAATTCTCAGTCCTCAATTCTCAGTCCTCAAACCTCTATCCTGAATCCTCAATCCTTAATCCTCAATCTTCAGCCCTGGGTCCTCAACAATCAGTTGTCAATCCTCAATTCTCAATAGAATATCCTCAATTCACAGTTTTCAATACTCAATACTCAATCTGCAATCTTCAAATCTCTATCCACAAACATCAATTCTCATCACTCAACCCACAACACTCAGTCCCCAATCCTCAATTCTCAATCCTCCATCCTCAGTTCACAATCCTCAATCATCTGTCCTCAGTCCGCAAACCTGAACCCTCAACCCTCAGCCCACATCCTCAATCCTCAATCCTGAATCCTCAATCCTCAGTCATCAATCCTCAATCTTCAATACTCAATCGTCAATCTTCAATCCTCAATCCTCAGTCCTCGATCCTCAGTCCTCGATCCTCAATCCTCAATCCTCAATCATCAATCCTCAATCTTCAACACTCAATCCTCAATCCTCAATCCTCATCCTCCATCCTCAATCCTCAATCCTCAATCCTCAATCCTCAATCTTCAATCCTCAATCCTCAATCCTCAGTCATCAATCCTCAATCTTCAATACTCAATCGTCAATCTTCAATCCTCAATAATCAATCCTCAATCCTCAATCCTCAGTCATCAGTCCTCAATCCTCAATCCTCAATCCTCAAACCTCAATCCTCAACCGTCAGTCCTCGTCCTCAATCCTCAATCCCGAATCCTCAATCCTGAATCGTCAATCTTCAGCCCACAGTCCTCAACAATCAATTTTCAATCCTCAGTCCTCATTAGAATTTCCTCAATTCACAGTTTTTAATACTCAATCCCCAATCTTCAATCTTCAAACCTCAGTCTACAAACATCAATTCGCATCACTCAACACTCAACACTTAGTACCCAATCTTCAGTCCTCAATCCCCAATCCTCAATCTTCTATCCTCAATACTCAATCTTCGATCCTCAATCCTCAATTCTCAATCCTCAGTCCTCAATCCTCAATCGCCAACCCTCAATTCCCAATCCTCAACCTTCAATCCTCAATCCTCAATCCTCAATCATCAATCCTCAATCTTCAACACTCAATCCTCAATCCTCAATCCTCATCCTCCATCCTCAATCCTCAATCCTCAATCCTCAATCCTCAATCTTCAATCCTCAATCCTCAATCCTCAGTCATCAATCCTCAATCTTCAATACTCAATAGTCAATCTTCAATCCTCAATAATCAATCCTCAATCCTCAATCCTCAGTCATCAGTCCTCAATCCTCAATCCTCAATCCTCAAACCTCAATCCTCAACCGTCAGTCCTCGTCCTCAATCCTCAATCCCGAATCCTCAATCCTGAATCGTCAATCTTCAGCCCACAGTCCTCAACAATCAATTTTCAATCCTCAGTCCTCATTAGAATTTCCTCAATTCACAGTTTTTAATACTCAATCCCCAATCTTCAATCTTCAAACCTCAGTCTACAAACATCAATTCGCATCACTCAACACTCAACACTTAGTACCCAATCTTCAGTCCTCAATCCCCAATCCTCAATCTTCTATCCTCAATACTCAATCTTCGATCCTCAATCCTCAATTCTCAATCCTCAGTCCTCAATCCTCAATCGCCAACCCTCAATTCCCAATCCTCAACCTTCAATCCTCAATCCTCAATCCTCAATCATCAATACTCAATGTTCAATCCTCAATACTCAACTTTGAATCCTCAACCCTCAATCCTCAATCCACAATCCTCAATCCTCAATCATCAACCTTCAATCCTCAATACTCAATCTTCAATCCTCAATACTCAATCCTCAATCGTCAATCCTCATTCTTCAATCCTCAATACCCAATCGTCAATCCTCAATCATCAATCCTCCATCCTCAATTCTCAATCCTCGGTCCTCAGTCCTCAGTCCTCAAACCTCAATCCTCAACCCTCAGCCCTCATTCTCAATCCACAATCTTGAATCCTCAATCCTCAATCTTCAATCCTCAATACTCAGTCTTCAATCATCAATCCTCAATCCTCAATCCTCAATCCTCAATCCTCAATCATCAATCCTCAATCCTCAATCATCAACCTTCAATCCTCAATACTCAATCTTCAATCCTCAATACTCAATCCTCAATCGTCAATTCTCATTCTTCAATCCTCAATACCCAATCCTCAATCCTCAATCCTCAATCCTCCATCCTCAGTTCACAATCCTCAATCATCTGTCCTCAGTCCGCAAACCTCAACCCTCAACCCTCAGCCCACATCCTCAATCCTCAATCCTGAGTCCTCAATCCTCAATCCTCAACCTTCAATCCTCAATAATCAATCTCCTATCCTAGATCCTCAATCCCCAATACTCTATCCTTAATCCTCAATATTTAATCCTCTATCCCCAGCCCACAATCTTCAATCCCCAAAGCTCAATAATCAATCCTCAATCCTCAGTCCTCAATCGTCAATCATCAATCCACAATCTTCAATACTCAATCCTCAATCCTCAATCCTCAATCCTCAATCCTCAATCATCAATCCTCAATCTTCAATACTCAATCCTCAATCCTCAATCCTCAATCCTCAATACTCAACCATCAATCCTCAATTCTCAATACTCAATAGAATATTCTGAATTCTCAGGATTCAATACTCAAACCTCAATCCTCAGTCCTCAGCCCTCATCCTCCAACCTCAATCCTCAATCCTCAATCGTCAATCCTCCGACCTCAAGCCTCAATCCTCAATATTCAATGCTCAATCCTCAATCCTCAAATTCAATCCTCAATCCTCAATCCTCAATTCTCAAGGAAAAATCCTCAATTCCCAGGTTTCAATGCTCAATCCTCAATCTTCAATCTTCAAATCTTAGTTCGCAAACATCAATTCCCAACACTCTATCCTCAACACTCAGTCCTCAATATTCAATCATCAATTCTCAATCCTCAGCCTTCAATCCTCAATACTCAACCCTCAATCCTCAATCCTCACTTCTCAATCCTCAACCCTCAATCCTCAATCCTCCGTCCTTACACCTCAATCCTCAATATTCGATGCTCAATCCTCAATCCTCAAATTCATTCTCAATCCTCGATCCTCAATCTTCAATCATCAATCCTCAATCCTCAACACTAAATCCTGAAACATCTATCCTCAATCCTCAATCCTCAATCCTCAATACTCAATCTGTGGCTATCAATCCTCAATCCTCAATCCTCAATCCTAAATCCTCAATCCTCAATTCTCAATCCTCAATAGAATATCCTCAATTCTCAGTTTTCAATACTCAGTCCTCAATCTTCAATCCTCATTCCTCAATCCTCAATCTTAAACCCTCAATACTCAATCCCCAATCCACAATCGTCAATCCTCAAACCTCAAGCATCAATAGTTAACCCTCAGTCCTCGTCCTCAATCCACAACCCTCAATCCTCAATCCTCAATCTTCAATCATCAATATTCAATCTTCAATCCTCAATCCTCAATCCTCAATCCTCAATCCTCAATCCTCAATGTTCAATCCTCAATACCCAATCCTCAGTCTTCAATCCTCAATGCTCAATCCTCTATCCTCAGTCCTCAATTCTCAGTCCTCAAGCCTCTATCCTGAATCCTCAATCCTTAATCCTCAATCTTCAGCCCTGGGTCCTCAACAATCAGTTGTCAATCCTCAATTCTCAATAGAATATCCTCAATTCACAGTTTTCAATACTCAATACTCAATCTGCAATCTTCAAATCTCTATCCACAAACATCAATTCTCATCACTCAACCCACAACACTCAGTCCCCAATCCTCAATTCTCAATCCTCAATCCTCAATCTTCAATCCTCAATACTCAATCTTCAATCCTTAATCTTCAATCCGCATTAATCAATCCTCATTCCTCAATCATCAATCCTCAATACTCAATCCTCAATCGTCAATCCTCATTCTTCAATCCTCAATACCCAATCGTCAATCCTCAATCCTCAATCCCCCATACTCAATTCTCAATCCTCAATCCTCAGTCCTCAGTCCTCAAACCTCAATCCTCAACCCTCAGCCCTCATTCTCAATCCACAATCTTGAATCCTCAATCCTCAATCTTCAATCCTCAATACTCAGTCTTCAATCATCAATCCTCAATCCTCAATCCTCAGTCCTCAATCCTCAATCATCAATCCTCAATCCTCAATCATCAACCTTCAATCCTCAATACTCAATCTTCAATCCTCAATACTCAATCCTCAATCGTCAATTCTCATTCTTCAATCCTCAATACCCAATCCTCAATCCACAATCCTCAATCCTCCATCCTCAGTTCACAATCCTCAATCATCTGTCCTCAGTCCGCAAACCTCAACCCTCAACCCTCAGACCACATCCTCAATCCTCAATCCTGAATCCTCAATCCTCAATCCTCAACATTCAATCCTCAATAATCAATCTCCTATCCTAGATCCTCAATCCCCAATACTCTATCCTTAATCCTCAATATTCAATCCTCTATCCCCAGTCCACAATCTTCAATCCCCAAAGCTCAATAATCAATCCTCAATCCTCAGTCCTCAATCGTCAATCATCAGTCCACAATCTTCAATACTCAATCCTCAATACTCAATCCTCAATCCTCAATCCTCAATCATCAATCCTCAATCTTCAATACTCAATCCTCAATCCTCAATCCTCAATCCTCAATACTCAACCATCAATCCTCAATTCTCAATACTCAATAGAATATTCTGAATTCTCAGGATTCAATACTCAAACCTCAATCCTCAGCCCTCAGCCCTCATCCTCCAACCTCAATCCTCAATCCTCAATCTTCAATCCTCAATGTTCAACTCTCAATAATCAACCTCCAATCCTAGATCCTCAATTCCCAATCCTCAAACCTCAATCCTCAATCCTCAATACTCAACCATCAATCCTCAATTCTCAATACTCAATAGAATATCCTGAATTCCCAGTTTTCAATACTCAATCCTCAACCTTCAATCTTCATGTCTCCATCCACAAACATCAATTCTCGTCACTCAACCCTCAAGACTCAGTCCTCAATCTTCAATCCTCAATCCTCAATACACAATCTTCAATCCTCATTACTCAATCTTCAATCCTCATTCCTCAATCCTCAATCCTCAATCCTCAGTCATCATTCCTCAACCCTCAGTAATCAAGCCTGAGACATCAATCCTCAATCCTCAATCATCAACCCTCAATCCTCAACCCTCAATCCTCAATCATCAGTCCTCAACGCTGAATCCTCAATCCTCAGTCCACAAGCCTCAATCCTCAATATTCAATTATCTATCCACAACCCTCAAAACCTCAGTCGTCAACCCTCAGTCCTCAATCCTGAATCCTCAATCCTCAATCCTCAATCGTCAATCCTCTAACCTCAGCTCTCAATCCTCAATCCTCAATCCTCAATACTCAATCCTCAATCCTCAGTCCTCAAACCTCAATCCTCAATATTCAGTGCACAATCCTCAATCCTCAAATTCAATCCTCAATCCTCAAATTCAATCCTCAATCCTCAATCCTCAATTCTCAAGGAAAGATCCCCAATTCCCGGTATTCAATACTCAATCCTCAATCTTCAATCTTCAAGTCTTAGTACGCAAACATCAATTCTCAACACTCTATCCTCAACACTCAGTCCTCAATGTTCAATCATCAATTCTCAATCCTCAGCCTTCAATCCTCAATACTCAGCCCTCAATCCTCAATCCTCAATACTCAATCCTCAATCCTCAATCCTCAATCCTCCGTCCTCAAGCCTCGATCCTCAGTATTCAATCCTCAATCCTCAATCCTGAATCGTCAATCCTCAATCCTCAATCCTCAACCCTCAATCCTGAAACATCTATCCTCAATCCTCAATCCGGAATCCTCAATCCTCAATCTTCAATCCTCAATCTTCAATACTCAATAATCAATCTCCAATCCTAGATACTCAATCCCCAATACTCAATCCTTAATCCTCAATCTTCAATCCTCAATCCCCAGTCCTCAATCTTCAATCCTCAATGCTCAATCCTCAATCCTCAGTCCTCAGTCATCAGTCCTCAATCCTCAATCCTCAAACCTCAATCCTCAACCGTCAGTCCTCGTCCTCAAATCTCAATCCCGAATCCTCAATCCTGAATCGTCAATCTTCAGCCCACAGTCCTCAACAATCAATTTTCAATCCTCAGTCCTCATTAGAATATCCTCAATCCTCAGTTTTCAATACTCAATCCCCAATCTTCAATCTTCAAATCTCAGTCTACAAACATCAATTCGCATCACTCATCACTCAACACTCAGTCCTCAATCTTCAGTCCTCAATCCTCAATCATCAATCCTCAATCCTCAATCCTCAGTCATCAATCCTCAATCTTCAATACTCAATCCTCAATCCTCAATCCTCAATCCTCAATCCTCAATCTTCAACACTCAATCATCAACCTTCAATCCTCAATACACAATCTTCAATCATCAATACTCAATTCTCAGTCGTCAATTCTCATTCTTCAACCCTCAATACTCAATCTTCAATCCTCAATCCTCAATCCTCAGTCAGCAATCCTCAATCTTCAATACTCAATCGTCGGTCCTCAGTCCTCAATTTTCAATCCTCAATCCTCGTTCCTCAAACCTCAATTCTCAACCCTCAGTCCTCATTCTCAATTCTCAATTCTCAATCCTCAAACATCAATCTTCAATCCTCAATCCTCAATACTAAAACCTCAGTCCTCAGTCCTCATTCTTCAATCCTCAATACCCAATCCTCAATCCTCAATCCTCAATCCTCAATCCTCAATACTCAATCTTCAATCCTCAATCCTCAATCCTCAATCCTTAATCCTCAACCCTCAGTCCTCATCCTCAATTCTCAATTCTCAATCCTCAATCCCCAATCCTCAATCTTAAATCCTCAATAATCAATCTCCTATCCTAGATCCTCTATCCCCAATACTCTATCCTTAATCCTCAATATTCAATCCTCTATCCCCAGTCCACAATCTTCAATCCTCAAAGCTCAATAATCAATCCTGAATCCTCAGTCCTCAATCGTCAATCATCAATCCACAATCTTCAATACTCAATCTTCAATCCTCAATCCTCAATCCTAAATCCTCAATCATCAATCCTGAATCTTCAATACTCAATCCTCAATCCTCAATCCTCAATCCTCAATACTCAACCATCAATCCTCAATTCTCAATACTCAATAGAATATACTGAATTCTCAGGATTCAATACTCAAACCTCAATCCTCAGCCCTCAGCCCTCATCCTCCATCCTCAATCCTCAATCCTCAATCCTCAATCTTCAATCCTCAATAATCAACCTCCAATCCTAGATCCTCAATCCCCAATCCTCAATCCTTAATCCTCAATCTTCAATCCTCAATCCACAGTCCTCGATCTTCAATCCTCAATGCTCAATCCTCAATCCTCAATCCTCAGTCATCAGTCCTCAATCCTCAGTCCTCAAACCTCAATCCTCAACCGTCAGTGCTCGTCCTCAATCCTCAACCCTCAATCCTCAATCCTCAATCTTCAATCATCAATACTCAATCTTCAATACTCAATCCTCAATCCTCAATCCTAAAGCCCTCAATCCTCAATACTCAATCCTCAATACTCAACCATCAATCCTCAATTGTCAATACTCAATAGAATATCCTGAATTCTCAGTATTCCATACTCAAACCTCAATCCTCAACCCTCAGCCCTCATCCTCCATCCTCAACACTCAATCCTCAATCATCAATACTCAATGTTCAATCCTCAATACTCAACCTTCAATCCTCAATCCTCAATTCTCCATCCTCGATTCTCAATCCTCAATCCTCAGTCCTCAGTCCTCAAACCTCAATCCTCAACCCTCAGCCCACATTCTCAATCCTCAATCTTGAATCCTCAATCCTCAATCTTCAATCCTCAATACTCAGCCTTCAATCATCAATCCTCAATCCTCAATCCTCAATCCTCAATCCTCAATCATCAATCCTCAATCCTCAATCATCAACCTTCAATCCTCAATACTCATTCTTCAATCCTCAATACCCAATCCTCAATCCTCAATCCTCAAAACTCCATCCTCAATTCTCAATCCTCAATCCTCTGTCCTCAGTCCGTAAACCTCAACGCTCAACCCTCAGCCCACATCCTCAATCCTCAATCCGGAATCCTCAATCCTCAATCTTCAATCCTCAATCTTCAAGACTCAATAATCAATCTCCAATCCTAGATCCTCAATCCCCAATACTCAATCCTTAATCCTCAATCTTCAATCCTCAATCCCCAGTCCTCAATCTTCAATCCTCAATGCTCAATCCTCAATCCTCAATCCTCAGTCATCAGTCCTCAATCCTCAATCCTCAAACCTCAATCCTCAACCGTCAGTCCTCGTCCTCAATCCTCAATCGCGAATCCTCAATCCTGAATCGTCAATCTTCAGCCCACAGTCCTCAACAATCAATTTTCAATCCTCAGTCCTCATTAGAATTTCCTCAATTCATGGTTTTTGATACTCAATCCCCAATCTTCAATCTTCAAACCTCAGTCTACAAACATCAATTCGCATCACTCAACACTCAACACTTAGTCCCCAATCTTCAGTCCTCAATCCCCAATCCTCAATCTTCTATCCTCAATACTCAATCTTCAATCCCCAATCCTCAATTCTCAATCATCAGTCCTCAATCCTCAATCGCCAACCCTCAATTCCCAATCCTCAATCTTCAATCCTCAATCCTCAAACCTCAATCCACAATCCTCAATCCTCAATCATCAACCTTCAATCCTCAATACTCAATCTTCAATCCTCAATACTCAATCCTCAATCGTCAATCCTCATTCTTCAATCCTCAATACCCAATCCTCAATCCTCAATCCTCAATCCTCCATCCTCAATTCTCAATCCTCAATCCTCAAACCTCAAGCATCAATAGTTAACCCTCAGTCCTCGTCCTCAATCCACAACCCTCAATCCTCAATCCTCAATCTTCAATCATCAATATTCAATCTTCAATCCTCAATCCTCAATCCTCAATCCACAATCCTCAATCCTCAATGTTCAATCCTCAATACCCAATCCTCAGTCTTCAATCCTCAATCCTCAATCCTCTATCCTCAGTCCTCAATTCTCAGTCCTCAAACCTCTATCCTGAATCCTCAATCCTTAATCCTCAATCTTCAGCCCTGGGTCCTCAACAATCAGTTGTCAATCCTCAATCCTCTATAGAATATCCTCAATTCACTGTTTTCAATACTCAATACTCAATCTGCAATCTTCAAATCTCTATCCACAAACATCAATTCTGATCACTCAACCCACAACACTCAGACCCCAATCCTCAATTCTCAATCCTCAATCCTCAATCTTCAATCCTCAATACTCAATCTTCAATCCTTAATCCTCAATCCTCAATAATCAATCCTCATTCCTCAATCATCAATCCTCAATCTTCAATACTCAATCCTCAGTCCTCAATCCTCAATCCTCAATCCTCAATCCCCAATCCTCAATCATCAAGCTTCAATCTTCAATACTCAGTCCTCAATCCTCAATCCTCAATACTCAACCATCAATCCTCAAACCTCAATGCTCAATAGAATATCCTGAATACTCAGGATTCAATACTCAAACCTCAATCCTCAACCCTCAGCCCTCACCCTCCATCCTCAATCCTCAATCCTCAATCCTCAATCCTCAGTCATCAATCCTCAATCTTCAATACTCAATCGTCAATCTTCAATCCTCAATCCTCAGTCCTCGATCCTCAATCCTCAATCCTCAATCATCAATCCTCAATCTTCAACACTCAATCCTCAATCCTCAATCCTCATCCTCCATCCTCAATCCTCAATCCTCAATCCTCAATCCACAATCTTCAATCCTCAATAATCAATCTCCAATGCTAGATCCTCAATCCCCAATCCTCAATCCTTAATCCTCAATCTTCAGTCCTCAATAAACAGTCCTCAATCTTCAATTCTCAATGCTCAATCCTCAATCCTCAACCCTCAGTCATCAGTTCTCAATCCTCAATGCTCAAACCTCTACCCTCAAACCTCAGTCCTCATCCTCAATTCTCAATTCGCAATCCTGAATCCTCAATCCTCAGTACTCAACCATCAATCCTCAATTCTCAATACTCAATAGAATATCCTGAATTCTCAGTATTCAATACTCAAACATCAATCCTCAACCGGCAGCCCTCATCCTCCATCCTCAATCCTCAATCCTCAAACCTCAATCTTCAATCCTCAATACAAAATCTTCGATTCTCAATCCTCAATCCTCAATCCTCAATCCACAATCCTCAATCTTCTATCCTCAATCCTCAATCCTCAATCCCCAATCCTCAATCCTCAATCATCGATCCTCAATCTTCAACACTCAATACTCAATCCTCAAACCTCAATCCTCAATCCTCAATACTCAACCATCAATCCTCAATTCTCAATACTCAATAGAATATCCTGAATTCCCAGTTTTCAATACTCAATCCACAACCTTCAATCTTCATGTCTCCATCCACAAACATCAATTCTCGTCACTCAACCCTCAAGACTCAGTCCTCAATCTTCAATCCTCAATCCTCAATACACAATGTTCAATCCTCATTACTCAATCTTCAATCCTCATTCCTCAATCCTCAATCCTCAATCCTCAGTCATCATTCCTCAACCCTCAGTAATCAAGCCTGAGACATCAATCCTCAATCCTCAATCATCAACCCTCAATCCTCAACCCTCAATCCTCAATCCTCAGTCCTCAACGCTGAATCCTCAATCCTCAGTCCACAAGCCTCAATCCTCAATATTCAATTATCTATCCACAACCCTCAAACCTCAGTCGTCAACCCTCAGTCCTCAATCCTGAATCCTCAATCTTCAATCCTCAATCCTCAATCCTCAATCCTCAATCCTCAATCCTCAATCATCAATACTCAATCTTCAATCCTCAATCCTCAATCCCCAATCCTCAATCCTTAATCCTCAATCTTCAATCCTCAATCCCCAGTCCTCTATCTTCAATCCTCAATGCTCAATCCTCAATCCTCAATCCTCAATCCTCAGACCTCAATCCTCAATCATCAAACCTCAAACCTCAATCATCAACCGTCAGTCCTCGTCCTCAATCCTCTACCCTCACTCCTCAATTCTCAATTCACAATCCTCAATCCTCAATCCTCAATCTTCAATACTCAATAATCAATCTCCAATCCTAGATCCTCAATCCCCAATCCTCAATCCTTAATCCTCAATCTTCAATCCTCAATCCCCCGTCCTCAATCTTCAATCCTCAATTATCAATCCTCAATCCTCAATCCTCAGTCATCAGTCCTCAATCCTCAATCCTCAAACCTCAATCCTCAACCGTCAGTCCTCGTCCTCAATCCTCAATCCCGAATCCTCAATCCTGAATCGTCAATCTTCAGCCCACAGTCCTCAACAATCAATTTTCAATCCTCAGTCCTCATTAGAATTTCCTCAATTCACAGTTTTTAATACTCAATCCCCAATCTTCAATCTTCAAACCTCAGTCTACAAACATCAATTCGCATCACTCAACACTCAACACTTAGTCCCCAATCTTCAGTCCTCAATCACCAATCCTCAATCTTCTATCCTCAATACTCAATCTTCAATCCTCAATCCTCAATTCTCAATCCTCAGTCCTCAATCCTCAATCGCCAACCCTCAATTCCCAATCCTCAATCTTCAATCCTCAATCCTCAATCCTCAATCATGAATACTCAATCTTCAATCCTCAAATCCTCAATAATCAATCCTCAATCTACAATACTCAATCCTCAATCCTCAATCCTCAATCCTCAATACTCAACCATCAATCCTCAATTCCCAATACTCAATAGAATATCCTGAATGCTCAGTATTCAATACTCAAACCTCAATCCTCAGCGCTCAGCCCTCATCCTCCATCCTCAATCCTCAATCCTCAATCCTCAATCCTCAATCCTCAAACCTCAAGCATCAATAGTTAACCCTCAGTACTCGTCCTCAATCCACAACCCTCAATCCTCAATCCTCAACCTTCAATCATCAATATTCAATCTTCAATCCTCAATCCTCAATCCTCAATCCTCAATCCTCAATCCTCAATGTTCAATCCTCAATACCCAATCCTCAGTCTTCAATCCTCAATCCTCAATCCTCTATCCTCAGTCCTCAATTCTCAGTCCTCAATTCTCAGTCCTCAAACCTCTATCCTGAATCCTCAATCCTTAATCCTCAATCTTCAGCCCTGGGTCCTCAACAATCAGTTGTCAATCCTCAATCCTCAATAGAATATCCTCAATTCACAGTTTTCAATACTCAATACTCAATCTGCAATCTTCAAATCTCTATCCACAAACATCAATTCTCATCACTCAACCCACAACACTCAGTCCCCAATCCTCAATTCTCAATCCTCCATCCTCAGTTCACAATCCTCAATCATCTGTCCTCAGTCCGCAAACCTGAACCCTCAACCCTCAGCCCACATCCTCAATCCTCAATCCTGAATCCTCAATCCTCAGTCATCAATCCTCAATCTTCAATACTCAATCGTCAATCTTCAATCCTCAATCCTCAGTCCTCGATCCTCAGTCCTCGATCCTCAATCCTCAATCCTCAATCATCAATCCTCAATCTTCAACACTCAATCCTCAATCCTCAATCCTCATCCACCATCCTCAATCCTCAATCCTCAATCCTCAATCCTCAATCTTCAATCCTCAATCCTCAATCCTCAGTCATCAATCCTCAATCTTCAATACTCAATCGTCAATCTTCAATCCTCAATAATCAATCCTCAATCCTCAATCCTCAGTCATCAGTCCTCAATCCTCAATCCTCAATCCTCAAACCTCAATCCTCAACCGTCAGTCCTCGTCCTCAATCCTCAATCCCGAATCCTCAATCCTGAATCGTCAATCTTCAGCCCACAGTCCTCAACAATCAATTTTCAATCCTCAGTCCTCATTAGAATTTCCTCAATTCACAGTTTTTAATACTCAATCCCCAATCTTCAATCTTCAAACCTCAGTCTACAAACATCAATTCGCATCACTCAACACTCAACACTTAGTACCCAATCTTCAGTCCTCAATCCCCAATCCTCAATCTTCTATCCTCAATACTCAATCTTCGATCCTCAATCCTCAATTCTCAATCCTCAGTCCTCAATGCTCAATCGCCAACCCTCAATTCCCAATCCTCAACCTTCAATCCTCAATCCTCAATCCTCAATCATCAATCCTCAATCTTCAACACTCAATCCTCAATCCTCAATCCTCATCCTCCATCCTCAATCCTCAATCCTCAATCCTCAATCCTCAATCTTCAATCCTCAATCCTCAATCCTCAGTCATCAATCCTCAATCTTCAATACTCAATCGTCAATCTTCAATCCTCAATAATCAATCCTCAATCCTCAATCCTCAGTCATCAGTCCTCAATCCTCAATCCTCAATCCTCAAACCTCAATCCTCAACCGTCAGTCCTCGTCCTCAATCCTCAATCCCGAATCCTCAATCCTGAATCGTCAATCTTCAGCCCACAGTCCTCAACAATCAATTTTCAATCCTCAGTCCTCATTAGAATTTCCTCAATTCACAGTTTTTAATACTCAATCCCCAATCTTCAATCTTCAAACCTCAGTCTACAAACATCAATTCGCATCACTCAACACTCAACACTTAGTACCCAATCTTCAGTCCTCAATCCCCAATCCTCAATCTTCTATCCTCAATACTCAGTCTTCGATCCTCAATCCTCAATTCTCAATCCTCAGTCCTCAATCCTCAATCGCCAACCCTCAATTCCCAATCCTCAACCTTCAATCCTCAATCCTCAATCCTCAATCATCAATACTCAATGTTCAATCCTCAATACTCAACTTTGAATCCTCAACCCTCAATCCTCAATCCACAATCCTCAATCCTCAATCATCAACCTTCAATCCTCAATACTCAATCTTCAATCCTCAATACTCAATCCTCAATCGTCAATCCTCATTCTTCAATCCTCAATACCCAATCGTCAATCCTCAATCATCAATCCTCCATCCTCAATTCTCAATCCTCGGTCCTCAGTCCTCAGTCCTCAAACCTCAATCCTCAACCCTCAGCCCTCATTCTCAATCCACAATCTTGAATCCTCAATCCTCAATCTTCAATCCTCAATACTCAGTCTTCAATCATCAATCCTCAATCCTCAATCCTCAATCCTCAATCCTCAATCATCAATCCTCAATCCTCAATCATCAACCTTCAATCCTCAATACTCAATCTTCAATCCTCAATACTCAATCCTCAATCGTCAATTCTCATTCTTCAATCCTCAATACCCAATCCTCAATCCTCAATCCTCAATCCTCCATCCTCAGTTCACAATCCTCAATCATCTGTCCTCAGTCCGCAAACCTCAACCCTCAACCCTGAGCCCACATCCTCAATCCTCAATCCTGAGTCCTCAATCCTCAATCCTCAACCTTCAATCCTCAATAATCAATCTCCTATCCTAGATCCTCAATCCCCAAAACTCTATCCTTAATCCTCAATATTTAATCCTCTATCCCCAGCCCACAATCTTCAATACCCAAAGCTCAATAATCAATCCTCAATCCTCAGTCCTCAATCGTCAATCATCAATCCACAATCTTCAATACTCAATCCTCAATCCTCAATCCTCAATCCTCAATCCTCAATCATCAATCCTCAATCTTCAATACTCAATCCTCAATCCTCAATCCTCAATCCTCAATACTCAACCATCAATCCTCAATTCTCAATACTCAATAGAATATTCTGAATTCTCAGGATTCAATACTCAAACCTCAATCCTCAGTCCTCAGCCCTCATCCTCCAACCTCAATCCTCAATCCTCAATCGTCAATCCTCCGACCTCAAGCCTCAATCCTCAATATTCAATGCTCAATCCTCAATCCTCAAATTCAATCCTCAATCCTCAATCCTCAATTCTCAAGGAAAAATCCTCAATTCCCAGGTTTCAATGCTCAATCCTCAATCTTCAATCTTCAAATCTTAGTTCGCAAACATCAATTCCCAACACTCTATCCTCAACACTCAGTCCTCAATATTCAATCATCAATTCTCAATCCTCAGCCTTCAATCCTCAATACTCAACCCTCAATCCTCAATCCTCACTTCTCAATCCTCAACCCTCAATCCTCAATCCTCCGTCCTTACACCTCAATCCTCAATATTCGATGCTCAATCCTCAATCCTCAAATTCATTCTCAATCCTCGATCCTCAATCTTCAATCATCAATCCTCAATCCTCAACACTAAATCCTGAAACATCTATCCTCAATCCTCAATCCTCAATCCTCAATACTCAATCTGTGGCTATCAATCCTCAATCCTCAATCCTCAATCCTAAATCCTCAATCCTCAATTCTCAATCCTCAATAGAATATCCTCAATTCTCAGTTTTCAATACTCAGTCCTCAATCTTCAATCCTCATTCCTCAATCCTCAATCTTAAACCCTCAATACTCAATCCCCAATCCACAATCGTCAATCCTCAAACCTCAAGCATCAATAGTTAACCCTCAGTCCTCGTCCTCAATCCACAACCCTCAATCCTCAATCCTCAATCTTCAATCATCAATATTCAATCTTCAATCCTCAATCCTCAATCCTCAATCCTCAATCCTCAATCCTCAATGGTCAATCCTCAATACCCAATCCTCAGTCTTCAATCCTCAATCCTCAATCCTCTATCCTCAGTCCTCAATTCTCAGTCCTCAAGCCTCTATCCTGAATCCTCAATCCTTAATCCTCAATCTTCAGCCCTGGGTCCTCAACAATCAGTTGTCAATCCTCAATTCTCAATAGAATATCCTCAATTCACAGTTTTCAATACTCAATACTCAATCTGCAATCTTCATATCTCTATCCACAAACATCAATTCTCATCACTCAACCCACAACACTCAGTCCCCAATCCTCAATTCTCAATCCTCAATCCTCAATCTTCAATCCTCAATGCTCAATCTTCAATCCTTAATCCTCAATCCGCATTAATCAATCCTCATTCCTCAATCATCAATCCTCAATACTCAATCCTCAATCGTCAATCCTCATTCTTCAATCCTCAATACCCAATCGTCAATCCTCAATCCTCAATCCTCCATCCTCAATTCTCAATCCTCAGTCCTCAGTCCTCAGTCCTCAAACCTCAATCCTCAACCCTCAGCCCTCATTCTCAATCCACAATCTTGAATCCTCAATCCTCAATCTTCAATCCTCAATACTCAGTCTTCAATCATCAATCCTCTATCCTCAATCCTCAATCCTCAATCCTCAATCATAAATCCTCAATCCTCAATCATCAACCTTCAATCCTCAATACTCAATCTTCAATCCTCAATACTCAATCCTCAATCGTCAATTCTCATTCTTCAATCCTCAATACCCAATCCTCAATCCTCAATCCTCAATCCTCCATCCTCAGTTCACAATCCTCAATCATCTGTCCTCAGTCCGCAAACCTCAACCCTCAACCCTCAGCCCACATCCTCAATCCTCAATCCTGAATCCTCAATCCTCAATCCTCAACCTTCAATCCTCAGTAATCAATCTCCTATCCTAGATCCTCAATCCCCAATACTCTATCCTTAATCCTCAATATTCAATCCTCTATCCCCAGTCCACAATCTACAATCCCCAAAGCTCAATAATCAATCCTCAATCCTCAGTCCTCTATCGTCAATCATCAATCCACAATCTTCAATACTCAATCCTCAATCCTCAATCCTCAATCCTCAATCCTCAATCATCAATCCTCAATCTTCAATACTCAATCCTCAATCCTCAATCCTCAATCCTCAATACTCAACCATCAATCCTCAATTCTCAATACTCAATAGAATATTCTGAATTCTCAGGATTCAATACTCAAACCTCAATCCTCAGCCCTCAGCCCTCATCCTCCAACCTCAATCCTCAATCCTCAATCTTCAATCCTCAATCTTCAATTCTCAATAATCAACCTCCAATCCTAGATCCTCAATCCCCAATCCTCAATCCTTAATCCTCAATGCTCAATACTCAACCATCAGTCCTCAATTCTCAATACTCAATAGAATATCCTGAATTCCCAGTTTTCAATACTCAATCCTCAACCTTCAATCTTCATGTCTCCATCCACAAACATCAATTCTCGTCACTCAACCCTCAAGACTCAGTCCTCAATCTTCAATCCTCAATCCTCAATACACAATCTTCAATCCTCATTACTCAATCTTCAATCCTCATTCCTCAATCCTCAATCCTCAATCCTCAGTCATCATTCCTCAACCCTCAGTAATCAAGCCTGAGACATCAATCCTCAATCCTCAATCATCAACCCTCAATCGTCAACCCTCAATCCTCAATCATCAGTCCTCAACGCTGAATCCTCAATCCTCAGTCCACAAGCCTCAATCCTCAATATTCAATTATCTATCCACAACCCTCAAAACCTCAGTCGTCAACCCTCAGTCCTCAATCCTGAATCCTCAATCCTCAATCCTCAATCGTCAATCCTCTAACCTCAGCTCTCAATCCTCAATCCTCAATCCTCAATACTCAATCCTCAATCCTCAGTCCTCAAACCTCAATCCTCAATATTCAGTGCACAATCCTCAATCCTCAAATTCAATCCTCAATCCTCAAATTCAATCCTCAATCCTCAATCCTCAATTCTCAAGGAAAAATCCCCAATTCCCGGTATTCAATACTCAATCCTCAATCTTCAATCTTCAAGTCTTAGTACGCAAACATCAATTCTCAACACTCTATCCTCAACACTCAGTCCTCAATGTTCAATCATCAATTCTCAATCCTCAGCCTTCAATCCTCAATACTCAGCCCTCAATCCTCAATCCTCAATACTCAATCCTCAATCCTCAATCCTCAATCCTCCGTCCTCAAGCCTCGATCCTCAGTATTCAATCCTCAATCCTCAATCCTGAATCGTCAATCCTCAATCCTCAATCCTCAACCCTCAATCCTGAAACATCTATCCTCAATCCTCAATCCGGAATCCTCAATCCTCAATCTTCAATCCTCAATCTTCAATACTCAATAATCAATCTCCAATCCTAGATACTCAATCCCCAATACTCAATCCTTAATCCTCAATCTTCAATCCTCAATCCCCAGTCCTCAATCTTCAATCCTCAATGCTCAATCCTCAATCCTCAGTCCTCAGTCATCAGTCCTCAATCCTCAATCCTCAAACCTCAATCCTCAACCGTCAGTCCTCGTCCTCAAATCTCAATCCCGAATCCTCAATCCTGAATCGTCAATCTTCAGCCCACAGTCCTCAACAATCAATTTTCAATCCTCAGTCCTCATTAGAATATCCTCAATCCTCAGTTTTCAATACTCAATCCCCAATCTTCAATCTTCAAATCTCAGTCTACAAACATCAATTCGCATCACTCAACACTCAACACTCAGTCCTCAATCTTCAGTCCTCAATCCTCAATCATCAATCCTCAATCCTCAATCCTCAGTCATCAATCCTCAATCTTCAATACTCAATCCTCAATCCTCAATCCTCAATCCTCAATCCTCAATCTTCAACACTCAATCATCAACCTTCAATCCTCAATACACAATCTTCAATCATCAATACTCAATTCTCAGTCGTCAATTCTCATTCTTCAACCCTCAATACTCAATCTTCAATCCTCAATCCTCAATCCTCAGTCCTCAATTCTCAATCCTCAGTCAGCAATCCTCAATCTTCAATACTCAATCGTCGGTCCTCAGTCCTCAATTTTCAATCCTCAATCCTCGTTCCTCAAACCTCAATTCTCAACCCTCAGTCCTCATTCTCAATTCTCAATTCTCAATCCTCAAACATCAATCTTCAATCCTCAATCCTCAATACTAAAACCTCAGTCCTCAGTCCTCATTCTTCAATCCTCAATACCCAATCCTCAATCCTCAATCCTCAATCCTCAATCCTCAATACTCAATCTTCAATCCTCAATCCTCAATCCTCAATCCTTAATCCTCAACCCTCAGTCCTCATCCTCAATTCTCAATTCTCAATCCTCAATCCCCAATCCTCAATCTTAAATCCTCAATAATCAATCTCCTATCCTAGATCCTCTATCCCCAATACTCTATCCTTAATCCTCAATATTCAATCCTCTATCCCCAGTCCACAATCTTCAATCCTCAAAGCTCAATAATCAATCCTGAATCCTCAGTCCTCAATCGTCAATCATCAATCCACAATCTTCAATACTCAATCTTCAATCCTCAATCCTCAATCCTAAATCCTCAATCATCAATCCTGAATCTTCAATACTCAATCCTCAATCCTCAATCCTCAATCCTCAATACTCAACCATCAATCCTCAATTCTCAATACTCAATAGAATATACTGAATTCTCAGGATTCAATACTCAAACCTCAAACCTCAGCCTTCAGCCCTCATCCTCCATCATCAATCCTCAATCCTCAATCCTCAATCTTCAATCCTCAATAATCAACCTCCAATCCTAGATCCTCAATCCCCAATCCTCAATCCTTAATCCTCAATCTTCAATCCTCAATCCACAGTCCTCGATCTTCAATCCTCAATGCTCAATCCTCAATCCTCAATCCTCAGTCATCAGTCCTCAATCCTCAGTCCTCAAACCTCAATCCTCAACCGTCAGTGCTCGTCCTCAATCCTCAACCCTCAATCCTCAATCCTCAATCTTCAATCATCAATACTCAATCTTCAATACTCAATCCTCAATCCTCAATCCTAAAGCCCTCAATCCTCAATACTCAATCCTCAATACTCAACCATCAATCCTCAATTGTCAATACTCAATAGAATATCCTGAATTCTCAGTATTCCATACTCAAACCTCAATCCTCAACCCTCAGCCCTCATCCTCCATCCTCAACACTCAATCCTCAATCATCAATACTCAATGTTCAATCCTCAATACTCAACCTTCAATCCTCAATCCTCAATCCTCCATCCTCAATTCTCAATCCTCAATCCTCAGTCCTCAGTCCTCAAACCTCAATCCTCAACCCTCAGCCCACATTCTCAATCCTCAATCTTGAATCCTCAATCCTCAATCTTCAATCCTCAATACTCAGCCTTCAATCATCAATCCTCAATCCTCAATCCTCAATCCTCAATCCTCAATCATCAATCCTCAATCCTCAATCATCAACCTTCAATCCTCAATACTCATTCTTCAATCCTCAATACCCAATCCTCAATCCTCAATCCTCAAAACTCCATCCTCAATTCTCAATCCTCAATCCTCTGTAATCAGTCCGTAAACCTCAACGCTCAACCCTCAGCCCACATCCTCAATCCTCAATCCGGAATCCTCAATCCTCAATCTTCAATCCTCAATCTTCAAGACTCAATAATCAATCTCCAATCCTAGATCCTCAATCCCCAATACTCAATCCTTAATCCTCAATCTTCAATCCTCAATCCCCAGTCCTCAATCTTCAATCCTCAATGCTCAATCCTCAATCCTCAATCCTCAGTCATCAGTCCTCAATCCTCAATCCTCAAACCTCAATCCTCAACCGTCAGTCCTCGTCCTCAATCCTCAATCGCGAATCCTCAATCCTGAATCGTCAATCTTCAGCCCACAGTCCTCAACAATCAATTTTCAATCCTCAGTCCTCATTAGAATTTCCTCAATTCATGGTTTTTAATACTCAATCCCCAATCTTCAATCTTCAAACCTCAGTCTACAAACATCAATTCGCATCACTCAACACTCAACACTTAGTCCCCAATCTTCAGTCCTCAATCCCCAATCCTCAATCTTCTATCCTCAATACTCAATCTGCAATCCCCAATCCTCAGTTCTCAATCATCAGTCCTCAATCCTCAATCGCCAACCCTCAATTCCCAATCCTCAATCTTCAATCCTCAATCCTCAATCCTCAATCCACAATCCTCAATCCTCAATCATCAACCTTCAATCCTCAATACTCAATCTTCAATCCTCAATACTCAATCCTCAATCGTCAATCCTCATTCTTCAATCCTCAATACCCAATCCTCAATCCTCAATCCTCAATCCTCCATCCTCAATTCTCAATCCTCAATCCTCAAACCTCAAGCATCAATAGTTAACCCTCAGTCCTCGTCCTCAATCCACAACCCTCAATCCTCAATCCTCAATCTTCAATCATCAATATTCAATCTTCAATCCTCAATCCTCAATCCTCAATCCACAATCCTCAATCCTCAATGTTCAATCCTCAATACCCAATCCTCAGTCTTCAATCCTCAATCCTCAATCCTCTATCCTCAGTCCTCAATTCTCAGTCCTCAAACCTCTATCCTGAATCCTCAATCCTTAATCCTCAATCTTCAGCCCTGGGTCCTCAACAATCAGTTGTCAATCCTCAATCCTCAATAGAATATCCTCAATTCACTGTTTTCAATACTCAATACTCAATCTGCAATCTTCAAATCTCTATCCACAAACATCAATTCTGATCACTCAACCCACAACACTCAGACCCCAATCCTCAATTCTCAATCCTCAATCCTCAATCTTCAATCCTCAATACTCAATCTTCAATCCTTAATCCTCAATCCTCAATACTCAACCATCAATCCTCAAACCTCAATGCTCAATAGAATATCCTGAATACTCAGGATTCAATACTCAAACCTCAATCCTCAACCCTCAGCCCTCACCCTCCATCCTCAATCCTCAATCCTCAATCCTCAATCCTCAGTCATCAATCCTCAATCTTCAATACTCAATCGTCAATCTTCAATCCTCAATCCTCAGTCCTCGATCCTCAATCCTCAATCCTCAATCATCAATCCTCAATCTTCAACACTCAATCCTCAATCCTCAATCCTCATCCTCCATCCTCAATCCTCAATCCTCAATCCTCAATCCACAATCTTCAATCCTCAATAATCAATCTCCAATGCTAGATCCTCAATCCCCAATCCTCAATCCTTAATCCTCAATCTTCAGTCCTCAATAAACAGTCCTCAATCTTCAATTCTCAATGCTCAATCCTCAATCCTCAACCCTCAGTCATCAGTTCTCAATCCTCAATGCTCAAACCTCTACCCTCAAACCTCAGTCCTCATCCTCAATTCTCAATTCGCAATCCTGAATCCTCAATCCTCAGTACTCAACCATCAATCCTCAATTCTCAATACTCAATAGAATATCCTGAATTCTCAGTATTCAATACTCAAACATCAATCCTCAACCGGCAGCCCTCATCCTCCATCCTCAATCCTCAATCCTCAAACCTCAATCTTCAATCCTCAATACAAAATCTTCGATTCTCAATCCTCAATCCTCAATCCTCAATCCACAATCCTCAATCTTCTATCCTCAATCCTCATTCCTCAATCCCCAATCCTCAATCCTCAATCATCGATCCTCAATCTTCAACACTCAATACTCAATCCTCAAACCTCAATCCTCAATCCTCAATACTCAACCATCAATCCTCAATTCTCAATACTCAATAGAATATCCTGAATTCCCAGTTTTCAATACTCAATCCACAACCTTCAATCTTCATGTCTCCATCCACAAACATCAATTCTCGTCACTCAACCCTCAAGACTCAGTCCTCAATCTTCAATCCTCAATCCTCAATACACAATGTTCAATCCTCATTACTCAATCTTCAATCCTCATTCCTCAATCCTCAATCCTCAATCCTCAGTCATCATTCCTCAACCCTCAGTAATCAAGCCTGAGACATCAATCCTCAATCCTCAATCATCAACCCTCAATCCTCAACCCTCAATCCTCAATCCTCAGTCCTCAACGCTGAATCCTCAATCCTCAGTCCACAAGCCTCAATCCTCAATATTCAATTATCTATCCACAACCCTCAAACCTCAGTCGTCAACCCTCAGTCCTCAATCCTGAATCCTCAATCTTCAATCCTCAATCCTCAATCCTCAATCCTCAATCCTCAATCCTCAATCATCAATACTCAATCTTCAATCCTCAATCCTCAATTCCCAATCCTCAATCCTTAATCCTCAATCTTCAATCCTCAATCCCCAGTCCTCTATCTTCAATCCTCAATGCTCAATCCTCAATCCTCAATCCTCAATCCTCAGACCTCAATCCTCAATCATCAAACCTCAAACCTCAATCATCAACCGTCAGTCCTCGTCCTCAATCCTCTACCCTCACTCCTCAATTCTCAATTCACAATCCTCAATCCTCAATCCTCAATCTTCAATACTCAATAATCAATCTCCAATCCTAGATCCTCAATCCCCAATCCTCAATCCTTAATCCTCAATCTTCAATCCTCAATCCCCCGTCCTCAATCTTCAATCCTCAATTATCAATCCTCAATCCTCAATCCTCAGTCATCAGTCCTCAATCCTCAATCCTCAAACCTCAATCCTCAACCGTCAGTCCTCGTCCTCAATCCTCAATCCCGAATCCTCAATCCTGAATCGTCAATCTTCAGCCCACAGTCCTCAACAATCAATTTTCAATCCTCAGTCCTCATTAGAATTTCCTCAATTCACAGTTTTTAATACTCAATCCCCAATCTTCAATCTTCAAACCTCAGTCTACAAACATCAATTCGCATCACTCAACACTCAACACTTAGTCCCCAATCTTCAGTCCTCAATCACCAATCCTCAATCTTCTATCCTCAATACTCAGTCTTCAATCCTCAATCCTCAATTCTCAATCCTCAGTCCTCAATCCTCAATCGCCAACCCTCAATTCCCAATCCTCAATCTTCAATCCTCAATCCTCAATCCTCAATCATCAATACTCAATCTTCAATCCTCAAATCCTCAATAATCAATCCTCAATCTACAATACTCAATCCTCAATCCTCAATCCTCAATCCTCAATACTCAACCATCAATCCTCAATTCCCAATACTCAATAGAATATCCTGAATGCTCAGTATTCAATACTCAAACCTCAATCCTCAGCCCTCAGCCCACATCCTCCATCCTCAATCCTCAATCCTCAATCCTCAATCCTCAATCCTCAATCCTCAAACCTCAAGCATCAATAGTTAACCCTCAGTACTCGTCCTCAATCCACAACCCTCAATCCTCAATCCTCAACCTTCAATCATCAATATTCAATCTTCAATCCTCAATCCTCAATCCTCAATCCTCAATCCTCAATCCTCAATGTTCAATCCTCAATACCCAATCCTCAGTCTTCAATCCTCAATCCTCAATCCTCTATCCTCAGTCCTCAATTCTCAGTCCTCAATTCTCAGTCCTCAAACCTCTATCCTGAATCCTCAATCCTTAATCCTCAATCTTCAGCCCTGGGTCCTCAACAATCAGTTGTCAATCCTCAATTCTCAATAGAATATCCTCAATTCACAGTTTTCAATACTCAATACTCAATCTGCAATCTTCAAATCTCTATCCACAAACATCAATTCTCATCACTCAACCCACAACACTCAGTCCCCAATCCTCAATTCTCAATCCTCCATCCTCAGTTCACAATCCTCAATCATCTGTCCTCAGTCCGCAAACCTGAACCCTCAACCCTCAGCCCACATCCTCAATCCTCAATCCTGAATCCTCAATCCTCAGTCATCAATCCTCAATCTTCAATACTCAATCGTCAATCTTCAATCCTCAATCCTCAGTCCTCGATCCTCAGTCCTCGATCCTCAATCCTCAATCCTCAATCATCAATCCTCAATCTTCAACACTCAATCCTCAATCCTCAATCCTCATCCTCCATCCTCAATCCTCAATCCTCAATCCTCAATCCTCAATCTTCAATCCTCAATCCTCAATCCTCAGTCATCAATCCTCAATCTTCAATACTCAATCGTCAATCTTCAATCCTCAATAATCAATCCTCAATCCTCAATCCTCAGTCATCAGTCCTCAATCCTCAATCCTCAATCCTCAAACCTCAATCCTCAACCGTCAGTCCTCGTCCTCAATCCTCAATCCCGAATCCTCAATCCTGAATCGTCAATCTTCAGCCCACAGTCCTCAACAATCAATTTTCAATCCTCAGTCCTCATTAGAATTTCCTCAATTCACAGTTTTTAATACTCAATCCCCAATCTTCAATCTTCAAACCTCAGTCTACAAACATCAATTCGCATCACTCAACACTCAACACTTAGTACCCAATCTTCAGTCCTCAATCCCCAATCCTCAATCTTCTATCCTCAATACTCAATCTTCGATCCTCAATCCTCAATTCTCAATCCTCAGTCCTCAATCCTCAATCGCCAACCCTCAATTCCCAATCCTCAACCTTCAATCCTCAATCCTCAATCCTCAATCATCAATCCTCAATCTTCAACACTCAATCCTCAATCCTCAATCCTCATCCTCCATCCTCAATCCTCAATCCTCAATCCTCAATCCTCAATCTTCAATCCTCAATCCTCAATCCTCAGTCATCAATCCTCAATCTTCAATACTCAATAGTCAATCTTCAATCCTCAATAATCAATCCTCAATCCTCAATCCTCAGTCATCAGTCCTCAATCCTCAATCCTCAATCCTCAAACCTCAATCCTCAACCGTCAGTCCTCGTCCTCAATCCTCAATCCCGAATCCTCAATCCTGAATCGTCAATCTTCAGCCCACAGTCCTCAACAATCAATTTTCAATCCTCAGTCCTCATTAGAATTTCCTCAATTCACAGTTTTTAATACTCAATCCCCAATCTTCAATCTTCAAACCTCAGTCTACAAACATCAATTCGCATCACTCAACACTCAACACTTAGTACCCAATCTTCAGTCCTCAATCCCCAATCCTCAATCTTCTATCCTCAATACTCAATCTTCGATCCTCAATCCTCAATTCTCAATCCTCAGTCCTCAATCCTCAATCGCCAACCCTCAATTCCCAATCCTCAACCTTCAATCCTCAATCCTCAATCCTCAATCATCAATACTCAATGTTCAATCCTCAATACTCAACTTTGAATCCTCAACCCTCAATCCTCAATCCACAATCCTCAATCCTCAATCATCAACCTTCAATCCTCAATACTCAATCTTCAATCCTCAATACTCAATCCTCAATCGTCAATCCTCATTCTTCAATCCTCAATACCCAATCGTCAATCCTCAATCATCAATCCTCCATCCTCAATTCTCAATCCTCGGTCCTCAGTCCTCAGTCCTCAAACCTCAATCCTCAACCCTCAGCCCTCATTCTCAATCCACAATCTTGAATCCTCAATCCTCAATCTTCAATCCTCAATACTCAGTCTTCAATCATCAATCCTCAATCCTCAATCCTCAATCCTCAATCCTCAATCATCAATCCTCAATCCTCAATCATCAACCTTCAATCCTCAATACTCAATCTTCAATCCTCAATACTCAATCCTCAATCGTCAATTCTCATTCTTCAATCCTCAATACCCAATCCTCAATCCTCAATCCTCAATCCTCCATCCTCAGTTCACAATCCTCAATCATCTGTCCTCAGTCCGCAAACCTCAACCCTCAACCCTCAGCCCACATCCTCAATCCTCAATCCTGAGTCCTCAATCCTCAATCCTCAACCTTCAATCCTCAATAATCAATCTCCTATCCTAGATCCTCAATCCCCAATACTCTATCCTTAATCCTCAATATTTAATCCTCTATCCCCAGCCCACAATCTTCAATCCCCAAAGCTCAATAATCAATCCTCAATCCTCAGTCCTCAATCGTCAATCATCAATCCACAATCTTCAATACTCAATCCTCAATCCTCAATCCTCAATCCTCAATCCTCAATCATCAATCCTCAATCTTCAATACTCAATCCTCAATCCTCAATCCTCAATCCTCAATACTCAACCATCAATCCTCAATTCTCAATACTCAATAGAATATTCTGAATTCTCAGGATTCAATACTCAAACCTCAATCCTCAGTCCTCAGCCCTCATCCTCCAACCTCAATCCTCAATCCTCAATCGTCAATCCTCCGACCTCAAGCCTCAATCCTCAATATTCAATGCTCAATCCTCAATCCTCAAATTCAATCCTCAATCCTCAATCCTCAATTCTCAAGGAAAAATCCTCAATTCCCAGGTTTCAATGCTCAATCCTCAATCTTCAATCTTCAAATCTTAGTTCGCAAACATCAATTCCCAACACTCTATCCTCAACACTCAGTCCTCAATATTCAATCATCAATTCTCAATCCTCAGCCTTCAATCCTCAATACTCAACCCTCAATCCTCAATCCTCACTTCTCAATCCTCAACCCTCAATCCTCAATCCTCCGTCCTTACACCTCAATCCTCAATATTCGATGCTCAATCCTCAATCCTCAAATTCATTCTCAATCCTCGATCCTCAATCTTCAATCATCAATCCTCAATCCTCAACACTAAATCCTGAAACATCTATCCTCAATCCTCAATCCTCAATCCTCAATACTCAATCTGTGGCTATCAATCCTCAATCCTCAATCCTCAATCCTAAATCCTCAATCCTCAATTCTCAATCCTCAATAGAATATCCTCAATTCTCAGTTTTCAATACTCAGTCCTCAATCTTCAATCCTCATTCCTCAATCCTCAATCTTAAACCCTCAATACTCAATCCCCAATCCACAATCGTCAATCCTCAAACCTCAAGCATCAATAGTTAACCCTCAGTCCTCGTCCTCAATCCACAACCCTCAATCCTCAATCCTCAATCTTCAATCATCAATATTCAATCTTCAATCCTCAATCCTCAATCCTCAATCCTCAATCCTCAATCCTCAATGTTCAATCCTCAATACCCAATCCTCAGTCTTCAATCCTCAATGCTCAATCCTCTATCCTCAGTCCTCAATTCTCAGTCCTCAAGCCTCTATCCTGAATCCTCAATCCTTAATCCTCAATCTTCAGCCCTGGGTCCTCAACAATCAGTTGTCAATCCTCAATTCTCAATAGAATATCCTCAATTCACAGTTTTCAATACTCAATACTCAATCTGCAATCTTCAAATCTCTATCCACAAACATCAATTCTCATCACTCAACCCACAACACTCAGTCCCCAATCCTCAATTCTCAATCCTCAATCCTCAATCTTCAATCCTCAATACTCAATCTTCAATCCTTAATCTTCAATCCGCATTAATCAATCCTCATTCCTCAATCATCAATCCTCAATACTCAATCCTCAATCGTCAATCCTCATTCTTCAATCCTCAATACCCAATCGTCAATCCTCAATCCTCAATCCCCCATACTCAATTCTCAATCCTCAATCCTCAGTCCTCAGTCCTCAAACCTCAATCCTCAACCCTCAGCCCTCATTCTCAATCCACAATCTTGAATCCTCAATCCTCAATCTTCAATCCTCAATACTCAGTCTTCAATCATCAATCCTCAATCCTCAATCCTCAGTCCTCAATCCTCAATCATCAATCCTCAATCCTCAATCATCAACCTTCAATCCTCAATACTCAATCTTCAATCCTCAATACTCAATCCTCAATCGTCAATTCTCATTCTTCAATCCTCAATACCCAATCCTCAATCCACAATCCTCAATCCTCCATCCTCAGTTCACAATCCTCAATCATCTGTCCTCAGTCCGCAAACCTCAACCCTCAACCCTCAGACCACATCCTCAATCCTCAATCCTGAATCCTCAATCCTCAATCCTCAACATTCAATCCTCAATAATCAATCTCCTATCCTAGATCCTCAATCCCCAATACTCTATCCTTAATCCTCAATATTCAATCCTCTATCCCCAGTCCACAATCTTCAATCCCCAAAGCTCAATAATCAATCCTCAATCCTCAGTCCTCAATCGTCAATCATCAGTCCACAATCTTCAATACTCAATCCTCAATACTCAATCCTCAATCCTCAATCCTCAATCATCAATCCTCAATCTTCAATACTCAATCCTCAATCCTCAATCCTCAATCCTCAATACTCAACCATCAATCCTCAATTCTCAATACTCAATAGAATATTCTGAATTCTCAGGATTCAATACTCAAACCTCAATCCTCAGCCCTCAGCCCTCATCCTCCAACCTCAATCCTCAATCCTCAATCTTCAATCCTCAATGTTCAACTCTCAATAATCAACCTCCAATCCTAGATCCTCAATTCCCAATCCTCAAACCTCAATCCTCAATCCTCAATACTCAACCATCAATCCTCAATTCTCAATACTCAATAGAATATCCTGAATTCCCAGTTTTCAATACTCAATCCTCAACCTTCAATCTTCATGTCTCCATCCACAAACATCAATTCTCGTCACTCAACCCTCAAGACTCAGTCCTCAATCTTCAATCCTCAATCCTCAATACACAATCTTCAATCCTCATTACTCAATCTTCAATCCTCATTCCTCAATCCTCAATCCTCAATCCTCAGTCATCATTCCTCAACCCTCAGTAATCAAGCCTGAGACATCAATCCTCAATCCTCAATCATCAACCCTCAATCCTCAACCCTCAATCCTCAATCATCAGTCCTCAACGCTGAATCCTCAATCCTCAGTCCACAAGCCTCAATCCTCAATATTCAATTATCTATCCACAACCCTCAAAACCTCAGTCGTCAACCCTCAGTCCTCAATCCTGAATCCTCAATCCTCAATCCTCAATCGTCAATCCTCTAACCTCAGCTCTCAATCCTCAATCCTCAATCCTCAATACTCAATCCTCAATCCTCAGTCCTCAAACCTCAATCCTCAATATTCAGTGCACAATCCTCAATCCTCAAATTCAATCCTCAATCCTCAAATTCAATCCTCAATCCTCAATCCTCAATTCTCAAGGAAAAATCCCCAATTCCCGGTATTCAATACTCAATCCTCAATCTTCAATCTTCAAGTCTTAGTACGCAAACATCAATTCTCAACACTCTATCCTCAACACTCAGTCCTCAATGTTCAATCATCAATTCTCAATCCTCAGCCTTCAATCCTCAATACTCAGCCCTCAATCCTCAATCCTCAATACTCAATCCTCAATCCTCAATCCTCAATCCTCCGTCCTCAAGCCTCGATCCTCAGTATTCAATCCTCAATCCTCAATCCTGAATCGTCAATCCTCAATCCTCAATCCTCAACCCTCAATCCTGAAACATCTATCCTCAATCCTCAATCCGGAATCCTCAATCCTCAATCTTCAATCCTCAATCTTCAATACTCAATAATCAATCTCCAATCCTAGATACTCAATCCCCAATACTCAATCCTTAATCCTCAATCTTCAATCCTCAATCCCCAGTCCTCAATCTTCAATCCTCAATGCTCAATCCTCAATCCTCAGTCCTCAGTCATCAGTCCTCAATCCTCAATCCTCAAACCTCAATCCTCAACCGTCAGTCCTCGTCCTCAAATCTCAATCCCGAATCCTCAATCCTGAATCGTCAATCTTCAGCCCACAGTCCTCAACAATCAATTTTCAATCCTCAGTCCTCATTAGAATATCCTCAATCCTCAGTTTTCAATACTCAATCCCCAATCTTCAATCTTCAAATCTCAGTCTACAAACATCAATTCGCATCACTCAACACTCAACACTCAGTCCTCAATCTTCAGTCCTCAATCCTCAATCATCAATCCTCAATCCTCAATCCTCAGTCATCAATCCTCAATCTTCAATACTCAATCCTCAATCCTCAATCCTCAATCCTCAATCCTCAATCTTCAACACTCAATCATCAACCTTCAATCCTCAATACACAATCTTCAATCATCAATACTCAATTCTCAGTCGTCAATTCTCATTCTTCAACCCTCAATACTCAATCTTCAATCCTCAATCCTCAATCCTCAGTCAGCAATCCTCAATCTTCAATACTCAATCGTCGGTCCTCAGTCCTCAATTTTCAATCCTCAATCCTCGTTCCTCAAACCTCAATTCTCAACCCTCAGTCCTCATTCTCAATTCTCAATTCTCAATCCTCAAACATCAATCTTCAATCCTCAATCCTCAATACTAAAACCTCAGTCCTCAGTCCTCATTCTTCAATCCTCAATACCCAATCCTCAATCCTCAATCCTCAATCCTCAATCCTCAATACTCAATCTTCAATCCTCAATCCTCAATCCTCAATCCTTAATCCTCAACCCTCAGTCCTCATCCTCAATTCTCAATTCTCAATCCTCAATCCCCAATCCTCAATCTTAAATCCTCAATAATCAATCTCCTATCCTAGATCCTCTATCCCCAATACTCTATCCTTAATCCTCAATATTCAATCCTCTATCCCCAGTCCACAATCTTCAATCCTCAAAGCTCAATAATCAATCCTGAATCCTCAGTCCTCAATCGTCAATCATCAATCCACAATCTTCAATACTCAATCTTCAATCCTCAATCCTCAATCCTAAATCCTCAATCATCAATCCTGAATCTTCAATACTCAATCCTCAATCCTCAATCCTCAATCCTCAATACTCAACCATCAATCCTCAATTCTCAATACTCAATAGAATATACTGAATTCTCAGGATTCAATACTCAAACCTCAATCCTCAGCCCTCAGCCCTCATCCTCCATCCTCAATCCTCAATCCTCAATCCTCAATCTTCAATCCTCAATAATCAACCTCCAATCCTAGATCCTCAATCCCCAATCCTCAATCCTTAATCCTCAATCTTCAATCCTCAATCCACAGTCCTCGATCTTCAATCCTCAATGCTCAATCCTCAATCCTCAATCCTCAGTCATCAGTCCTCAATCCTCAGTCCTCAAACCTCAATCCTCAACCGTCAGTGCTCGTCCTCAATCCTCAACCCTCAATCCTCAATCCTCAATCTTCAATCATCAATACTCAATCTTCAATACTCAATCCTCAATCCTCAATCCTAAAGCCCTCAATCCTCAATACTCAATCCTCAATACTCAACCATCAATCCTCAATTGTCAATACTCAATAGAATATCCTGAATTCTCAGTATTCCATACTCAAACCTCAATCCTCAACCCTCAGCCCTCATCCTCCATCCTCAACACTCAATCCTCAATCATCAATACTCAATGTTCAATCCTCAATACTCAACCTTCAATCCTCAATCCTCAATTCTCCATCCTCGATTCTCAATCCTCAATCCTCAGTCCTCAGTCCTCAAACCTCAATCCTCAACCCTCAGCCCACATTCTCAATCCTCAATCTTGAATCCTCAATCCTCAATCTTCAATCCTCAATACTCAGCCTTCAATCATCAATCCTCAATCCTCAATCCTCAATCCTCAATCCTCAATCATCAATCCTCAATCCTCAATCATCAACCTTCAATCCTCAATACTCATTCTTCAATCCTCAATACCCAATCCTCAATCCTCAATCCTCAAAACTCCATCCTCAATTCTCAATCCTCAATCCTCTGTCCTCAGTCCGTAAACCTCAACGCTCAACCCTCAGCCCACATCCTCAATCCTCAATCCGGAATCCTCAATCCTCAATCTTCAATCCTCAATCTTCAAGACTCAATAATCAATCTCCAATCCTAGATCCTCAATCCCCAATACTCAATCCTTAATCCTCAATCTTCAATCCTCAATCCCCAGTCCTCAATCTTCAATCCTCAATGCTCAATCCTCAATCCTCAATCCTCAGTCATCAGTCCTCAATCCTCAATCCTCAAACCTCAATCCTCAACCGTCAGTCCTCGTCCTCAATCCTCAATCGCGAATCCTCAATCCTGAATCGTCAATCTTCAGCCCACAGTCCTCAACAATCAATTTTCAATCCTCAGTCCTCATTAGAATTTCCTCAATTCATGGTTTTTAATACTCAATCCCCAATCTTCAATCTTCAAACCTCAGTCTACAAACATCAATTCGCATCACTCAACACTCAACACTTAGTCCCCAATCTTCAGTCCTCAATCCCCAATCCTCAATCTTCTATCCTCAATACTCAATCTTCAATCCCCAATCCTCAATTCTCAATCATCAGTCCTCAATCCTCAATCGCCAACCCTCAATTCCCAATCCTCAATCTTCAATCCTCAATCCTCAAACCTCAATCCACAATCCTCAATCCTCAATCATCAACCTTCAATCCTCAATACTCAATCTTCAATCCTCAATACTCAATCCTCAATCGTCAATCCTCATTCTTCAATCCTCAATACCCAATCCTCAATCCTCAATCCTCAATCCTCCATCCTCAATTCTCAATCCTCAATCCTCAAACCTCAAGCATCAATAGTTAACCCTCAGTCCTCGTCCTCAATCCACAACCCTCAATCCTCAATCCTCAATCTTCAATCATCAATATTCAATCTTCAATCCTCAATCCTCAATCCTCAATCCACAATCCTCAATCCTCAATGTTCAATCCTCAATACCCAATCCTCAGTCTTCAATCCTCAATCCTCAATCCTCTATCCTCAGTCCTCAATTCTCAGTCCTCAAACCTCTATCCTGAATCCTCAATCCTTAATCCTCAATCTTCAGCCCTGGGTCCTCAACAATCAGTTGTCAATCCTCAATCCTCTATAGAATATCCTCAATTCACTGTTTTCAATACTCAATACTCAATCTGCAATCTTCAAATCTCTATCCACAAACATCAATTCTGATCACTCAACCCACAACACTCAGACCCCAATCCTCAATTCTCAATCCTCAATCCTCAATCTTCAATCCTCAATACTCAATCTTCAATCCTTAATCCTCAATCCTCAATAATCAATCCTCATTCCTCAATCATCAATCCTCAATCTTCAATACTCAATCCTCAGTCCTCAATCCTCAATCCTCAATCCTCAATCCCCAATCCTCAATCATCAAGCTTCAATCTTCAATACTCAGTCCTCAATCCTCAATCCTCAATACTCAACCATCAATCCTCAAACCTCAATGCTCAATAGAATATCCTGAATACTCAGGATTCAATACTCAAACCTCAATCCTCAACCCTCAGCCCTCACCCTCCATCCTCAATCCTCAATCCTCAATCCTCAATCCTCAGTCATCAATCCTCAATCTTCAATACTCAATCGTCAATCTTCAATCCTCAATCCTCAGTCCTCGATCCTCAATCCTCAATCCTCAATCATCAATCCTCAATCTTCAACACTCAATCCTCAATCCTCAATCCTCATCCTCCATCCTCAATCCTCAATCCTCAATCCTCAATCCACAATCTTCAATCCTCAATAATCAATCTCCAATGCTAGATCCTCAATCCCCAATCCTCAATCCTTAATCCTCAATCTTCAGTCCTCAATAAACAGTCCTCAATCTTCAATTCTCAATGCTCAATCCTCAATCCTCAACCCTCAGTCATCAGTTCTCAATCCTCAATGCTCAAACCTCTACCCTCAAACCTCAGTCCTCATCCTCAATTCTCAATTCGCAATCCTGAATCCTCAATCCTCAGTACTCAACCATCAATCCTCAATTCTCAATACTCAATAGAATATCCTGAATTCTCAGTATTCAATACTCAAACATCAATCCTCAACCGGCAGCCCTCATCCTCCATCCTCAATCCTCAATCCTCAAACCTCAATCTTCAATCCTCAATACAAAATCTTCGATTCTCAATCCTCAATCCTCAATCCTCAATCCACAATCCTCAATCTTCTATCCTCAATCCTCAATCCTCAATCCCCAATCCTCAATCCTCAATCATCGATCCTCAATCTTCAACACTCAATACTCAATCCTCAAACCTCAATCCTCAATCCTCAATACTCAACCATCAATCCTCAATTCTCAATACTCAATAGAATATCCTGAATTCCCAGTTTTCAATACTCAATCCACAACCTTCAATCTTCATGTCTCCATCCACAAACATCAATTCGCATCACTCAACACTCAACACTTAGTCCCCAATCTTCAGTCCTCAATCCCCAATCCTCAATCTTCTATCCTCAATACTCAATCTTCAATCCCCAATCCTCAATTCTCAATCATCAGTCCTCAATCCTCAATCGCCAACCCTCAATTCCCAATCCTCAATCTTCAATCCTCAATCCTCAAACCTCAATCCACAATCCTCAATCCTCAATCATCAACCTTCAATCCTCAATACTCAATCTTCAATCCTCAATACTCAATCCTCAATCGTCAATCCTCATTCTTCAATCCTCAATACCCAATCCTCAATCCTCAATCCTCAATCCTCCATCCTCAATTCTCAATCCTCAATCCTCAAACCTCAAGCATCAATAGTTAACCCTCAGTCCTCGTCCTCAATCCACAACCCTCAATCCTCAATCCTCAATCTTCAATCATCAATATTCAATCTTCAATCCTCAATCCTCAATCCTCAATCCACAATCCTCAATCCTCAATGTTCAATCCTCAATACCCAATCCTCAGTCTTCAATCCTCAATCCTCAATCCTCTATCCTCAGTCCTCAATTCTCAGTCCTCAAACCTCTATCCTGAATCCTCAATCCTTAATCCTCAATCTTCAGCCCTGGGTCCTCAACAATCAGTTGTCAATCCTCAATCCTCTATAGAATATCCTCAATTCACTGTTTTCAATACTCAATACTCAATCTGCAATCTTCAAATCTCTATCCACAAACATCAATTCTGATCACTCAACCCACAACACTCAGACCCCAATCCTCAATTCTCAATCCTCAATCCTCAATCTTCAATCCTCAATACTCAATCTTCAATCCTTAATCCTCAATCCTCAATAATCAATCCTCATTCCTCAATCATCAATCCTCAATCTTCAATACTCAATCCTCAGTCCTCAATCCTCAATCCTCAATCCTCAATCCCCAATCCTCAATCATCAAGCTTCAATCTTCAATACTCAGTCCTCAATCCTCAATCCTCAATACTCAACCATCAATCCTCAAACCTCAATGCTCAATAGAATATCCTGAATACTCAGGATTCAATACTCAAACCTCAATCCTCAACCCTCAGCCCTCACCCTCCATCCTCAATCCTCAATCCTCAATCCTCAATCCTCAGTCATCAATCCTCAATCTTCAATACTCAATCGTCAATCTTCAATCCTCAATCCTCAGTCCTCGATCCTCAATCCTCAATCCTCAATCATCAATCCTCAATCTTCAACACTCAATCCTCAATCCTCAATCCTCATCCTCCATCCTCAATCCTCAATCCTCAATCCTCAATCCACAATCTTCAATCCTCAATAATCAATCTCCAATGCTAGATCCTCAATCCCCAATCCTCAATCCTTAATCCTCAATCTTCAGTCCTCAATAAACAGTCCTCAATCTTCAATTCTCAATGCTCAATCCTCAATCCTCAACCCTCAGTCATCAGTTCTCAATCCTCAATGCTCAAACCTCTACCCTCAAACCTCAGTCCTCATCCTCAATTCTCAATTCGCAATCCTGAATCCTCAATCCTCAGTACTCAACCATCAATCCTCAATTCTCAATACTCAATAGAATATCCTGAATTCTCAGTATTCAATACTCAAACATCAATCCTCAACCGGCAGCCCTCATCCTCCATCCTCAATCCTCAATCCTCAAACCTCAATCTTCAATCCTCAATACAAAATCTTCGATTCTCAATCCTCAATCCTCAATCCTCAATCCACAATCCTCAATCTTCTATCCTCAATCCTCAATCCTCAATCCCCAATCCTCAATCCTCAATCATCGATCCTCAATCTTCAACACTCAATACTCAATCCTCAAACCTCAATCCTCAATCCTCAATACTCAACCATCAATCCTCAATTCTCAATACTCAATAGAATATCCTGAATTCCCAGTTTTCAATACTCAATCCACAACCTTCAATCTTCATGTCTCCATCCACAAACATCAATTCTCGTCACTCAACCCTCAAGACTCAGTCCTCAATCTTCAATCCTCAATCCTCAATACACAATGTTCAATCCTCATTACTCAATCTTCAATCCTCATTCCTCAATCCTCAATCCTCAATCCTCAGTCATCATTCCTCAACCCTCAGTAATCAAGCCTGAGACATCAATCCTCAATCCTCAATCATCAACCCTCAATCCTCAACCCTCAATCCTCAATCCTCAGTCCTCAACGCTGAATCCTCAATCCTCAGTCCACAAGCCTCAATCCTCAATATTCAATTATCTATCCACAACCCTCAAACCTCAGTCGTCAACCCTCAGTCCTCAATCCTGAATCCTCAATCTTCAATCCTCAATCCTCAATCCTCAATCCTCAATCCTCAATCCTCACTCATCAATACTCAATCTTCAATCCTCAATCCTCAATCCCCAATCCTCAATCCTTAATCCTCAATCTTCAATCCTCAATCCCCAGTCCTCTATCTTCAATCCTCAATGCTCAATCCTCAATCCTCAATCCTCAATCCTCAGACCTCAATCCTCAATCATCAAACCTCAAACCTCAATCATCAACCGTCAGTCCTCGTCCTCAATCCTCTACCCTCACTCCTCAATTCTCAATTCACAATCCTCAATCCTCAATCCTCAATCTTCAATACTCAATAATCAATCTCCAATCCTAGATCCTCAATCCCCAATCCTCAATCCTTAATCCTCAATCTTCAATCCTCAATCCCCCGTCCTCAATCTTCAATCCTCAATTATCAATCCTCAATCCTCAATCCTCAGTCATCAGTCCTCAATCCTCAATCCTCAAACCTCAATCCTCAACCGTCAGTCCTCGTCCTCAATCCTCAATCCCGAATCCTCAATCCTGAATCGTCAATCTTCAGCCCACAGTCCTCAACAATCAATTTTCAATCCTCAGTCCTCATTAGAATTTCCTCAATTCACAGTTTTTAATACTCAATCCCCAATCTTCAATCTTCAAACCTCAGTCTACAAACATCAATTCGCATCACTCAACACTCAACACTTAGTCCCCAATCTTCAGTCCTCAATCACCAATCCTCAATCTTCTATCCTCAATACTCAATCTTCAATCCTCAATCCTCAATTCTCAATCCTCAGTCCTCAATCCTCAATCGCCAACCCTCAATTCCCAATCCTCAATCTTCAATCCTCAATCCTCAATCCTCAATCATGAATACTCAATCTTCAATCCTCAAATCCTCAATAATCAATCCTCAATCTACAATACTCAATCCTCAATCCTCAATCCTCAATCCTCAATACTCAACCATCAATCCTCAATTCCCAATACTCAATAGAATATCCTGAATGCTCAGTATTCAATACTCAAACCTCAATCCTCAGCGCTCAGCCCTCATCCTCCATCCTCAATCCTCAATCCTCAATCCTCAATCCTCAATCCTCAAACCTCAAGCATCAATAGTTAACCCTCAGTACTCGTCCTCAATCCACAACCCTCAATCCTCAATCCTCAACCTTCAATCATCAATATTCAATCTTCAATCCTCAATCCTCAATCCTCAATCCTCAATCCTCAATCCTCAATGTTCAATCCTCAATACCCAATCCTCAGTCTTCAATCCTCAATCCTCAATCCTCTATCCTCAGTCCTCAATTCTCAGTCCTCAATTCTCAGTCCTCAAACCTCTATCCTGAATCCTCAATCCTTAATCCTCAATCTTCAGCCCTGGGTCCTCAACAATCAGTTGTCAATCCTCAATCCTCAATAGAATATCCTCAATTCACAGTTTTCAATACTCAATACTCAATCTGCAATCTTCAAATCTCTATCCACAAACATCAATTCTCATCACTCAACCCACAACACTCAGTCCCCAATCCTCAATTCTCAATCCTCCATCCTCAGTTCACAATCCTCAATCATCTGTCCTCAGTCCGCAAACCTGAACCCTCAACCCTCAGCCCACATCCTCAATCCTCAATCCTGAATCCTCAATCCTCAGTCATCAATCCTCAATCTTCAATACTCAATCGTCAATCTTCAATCCTCAATCCTCAGTCCTCGATCCTCAGTCCTCGATCCTCAATCCTCAATCCTCAATCATCAATCCTCAATCTTCAACACTCAATCCTCAATCCTCAATCCTCATCCTCCATCCTCAATCCTCAATCCTCAATCCTCAATCCTCAATCTTCAATCCTCAATCCTCAATCCTCAGTCATCAATCCTCAATCTTCAATACTCAATCGTCAATCTTCAATCCTCAATAATCAATCCTCAATCCTCAATCCTCAGTCATCAGTCCTCAATCCTCAATCCTCAATCCTCAAACCTCAATCCTCAACCGTCAGTCCTCGTCCTCAATCCTCAATCCCGAATCCTCAATCCTGAATCGTCAATCTTCAGCCCACAGTCCTCAACAATCAATTTTCAATCCTCAGTCCTCATTAGAATTTCCTCAATTCACAGTTTTTAATACTCAATCCCCAATCTTCAATCTTCAAACCTCAGTCTACAAACATCAATTCGCATCACTCAACACTCAACACTTAGTACCCAATCTTCAGTCCTCAATCCCCAATCCTCAATCTTCTATCCTCAATACTCAATCTTCGATCCTCAATCCTCAATTCTCAATCCTCAGTCCTCAATCCTCAATCGCCAACCCTCAATTCCCAATCCTCAACCTTCAATCCTCAATCCTCAATCCTCAATCATCAATCCTCAATCTTCAACACTCAATCCTCAATCCTCAATCCTCATCCTCCATCCTCAATCCTCAATCCTCAATCCTCAATCCTCAATCTTCAATCCTCAATCCTCAATCCTCAGTCATCAATCCTCAATCTTCAATACTCAATCGTCAATCTTCAATCCTCAATAATCAATCCTCAATCCTCAATCCTCAGTCATCAGTCCTCAATCCTCAATCCTCAATCCTCAAACCTCAATCCTCAACCGTCAGTCCTCGTCCTCAATCCTCAATCCCGAATCCTCAATCCTGAATCGTCAATCTTCAGCCCACAGTCCTCAACAATCAATTTTCAATCCTCAGTCCTCATTAGAATTTCCTCAATTCACAGTTTTTAATACTCAATCCCCAATCTTCAATCTTCAAACCTCAGTCTACAAACATCAATTCGCATCACTCAACACTCAACACTTAGTACCCAATCTTCAGTCCTCAATCCCCAATCCTCAATCTTCTATCCTCAATACTCAGTCTTCGATCCTCAATCCTCAATTCTCAATCCTCAGTCCTCAATCCTCAATCGCCAACCCTCAATTCCCAATCCTCAACCTTCAATCCTCAATCCTCAATCCTCAATCATCAATACTCAATGTTCAATCCTCAATACTCAACTTTGAATCCTCAACCCTCAATCCTCAATCCACAATCCTCAATCCTCAATCATCAACCTTCAATCCTCAATACTCAATCTTCAATCCTCAATACTCAATCCTCAATCGTCAATCCTCATTCTTCAATCCTCAATACCCAATCGTCAATCCTCAATCATCAATCCTCCATCCTCAATTCTCAATCCTCGGTCCTCAGTCCTCAGTCCTCAAACCTCAATCCTCAACCCTCAGCCCTCATTCTCAATCCACAATCTTGAATCCTCAATCCTCAATCTTCAATCCTCAATACTCAGTCTTCAATCATCAATCCTCAATCCTCAATCCTCAATCCTCAATCCTCAATCATCAATCCTCAATCCTCAATCATCAACCTTCAATCCTCAATACTCAATCTTCAATCCTCAATACTCAATCCTCAATCGTCAATTCTCATTCTTCAATCCTCAATACCCAATCCTCAATCCTCAATCCTCAATCCTCCATCCTCAGTTCACAATCCTCAATCATCTGTCCTCAGTCCGCAAACCTCAACCCTCAACCCTGAGCCCACATCCTCAATCCTCAATCCTGAGTCCTCAATCCTCAATCCTCAACCTTCAATCCTCAATAATCAATCTCCTATCCTAGATCCTCAATCCCCAAAACTCTATCCTTAATCCTCAATATTTAATCCTCTATCCCCAGCCCACAATCTTCAATACCCAAAGCTCAATAATCAATCCTCAATCCTCAGTCCTCAATCGTCAATCATCAATCCACAATCTTCAATACTCAATCCTCAATCCTCAATCCTCAATCCTCAATCCTCAATCATCAATCCTCAATCTTCAATACTCAATCCTCAATCCTCAATCCTCAATCCTCAATACTCAACCATCAATCCTCAATTCTCAATACTCAATAGAATATTCTGAATTCTCAGGATTCAATACTCAAACCTCAATCCTCAGTCCTCAGCCCTCATCCTCCAACCTCAATCCTCAATCCTCAATCGTCAATCCTCCGACCTCAAGCCTCAATCCTCAATATTCAATGCTCAATCCTCAATCCTCAAATTCAATCCTCAATCCTCAATCCTCAATTCTCAAGGAAAAATCCTCAATTCCCAGGTTTCAATGCTCAATCCTCAATCTTCAATCTTCAAATCTTAGTTCGCAAACATCAATTCCCAACACTCTATCCTCAACACTCAGTCCTCAATATTCAATCATCAATTCTCAATCCTCAGCCTTCAATCCTCAATACTCAACCCTCAATCCTCAATCCTCACTTCTCAATCCTCAACCCTCAATCCTCAATCCTCCGTCCTTACACCTCAATCCTCAATATTCGATGCTCAATCCTCAATCCTCAAATTCATTCTCAATCCTCGATCCTCAATCTTCAATCATCAATCCTCAATCCTCAACACTAAATCCTGAAACATCTATCCTCAATCCTCAATCCTCAATCCTCAATACTCAATCTGTGGCTATCAATCCTCAATCCTCAATCCTCAATCCTAAATCCTCAATCCTCAATTCTCAATCCTCAATAGAATATCCTCAATTCTCAGTTTTCAATACTCAGTCCTCAATCTTCAATCCTCATTCCTCAATCCTCAATCTTAAACCCTCAATACTCAATCCCCAATCCACAATCGTCAATCCTCAAACCTCAAGCATCAATAGTTAACCCTCAGTCCTCGTCCTCAATCCACAACCCTCAATCCTCAATCCTCAATCTTCAATCATCAATATTCAATCATCAACCTTCAATCCTCAATACTCAATCTTCAATCCTCAATACTCAATCCTCAATCGTCAATTCTCATTCTTCAATCCTCAATACCCAATCCTCAATCCTCAATCCTCAATCCTCCATCCTCAGTTCACAATCCTCAATCATCTGTCCTCAGTCCGCAAACCTCAACCCTCAACCCTCAGCCCACATCCTCAATCCTCAATCCTGAATCCTCAATCCTCAATCCTCAACCTTCAATCCTCAGTAATCAATCTCCTATCCTAGATCCTCAATCCCCAATACTCTATCCTTAATCCTCAATATTCAATCCTCTATCCCCAGTCCACAATCTACAATCCCCAAAGCTCAATAATCAATCCTCAATCCTCAGTCCTCTATCGTCAATCATCAATCCACAATCTTCAATACTCAATCCTCAATCCTCAATCCTCAATCCTCAATCCTCAATCATCAATCCTCAATCTTCAATACTCAATCCTCAATCCTCAATCCTCAATCCTCAATACTCAACCATCAATCCTCAATTCTCAATACTCAATAGAATATTCTGAATTCTCAGGATTCAATACTCAAACCTCAATCCTCAGCCCTCAGCCCTCATCCTCCAACCTCAATCCTCAATCCTCAATCTTCAATCCTCAATCTTCAATTCTCAATAATCAACCTCCAATCCTAGATCCTCAATCCCCAATCCTCAATCCTTAATCCTCAATGCTCAATACTCAATCTTCAATCCTCAATCCTCAATCCTCAATCCTCAATCCTCAATCCTCAATAATCAATCCTCAATCTACAATACTCAATCCTCAATCCTCAATCCTCAATCCTCAATACTCAACCATCAATCCTCAATTCCCAATACTCAATAGAATATCCTGAATGCTCAGTATTCAATACTCAAACCTCAGTCCTCAGCCCTCAGCCCTCATCCTCCATCCTCAATCCTCAATCCTCAATCCTCAATCCTCAATCCTCAAACCTCAAGCATCAATAGTTAACCCTCAGTACTCGTCCTCAATCCACAACCCTCAATCCTCAATCCTCAACCTTCAATCATCAATATTCAATCTTCAATCCTCAATCCTCAATCCTCAACCCTCAGTCATCAGTCCTCAATCCTCAATGCTCAGACCTCTACCCTCAAACCTCAGTCCTCATCCTCAATCCTCAATTCGCAATCCTCAATCCTCAATCCTCAGTACTCAACCATCAATCCTCAATTCTCAATACTCAATAGAATATCCTGAATTCTCAGTATTCAATACTCAAACATCAATCCTCAACCCACAGCCCTCATCCTCCATCCTCAATCCTCAATCCTCAAACCTCAATCTTCAATCCTCAATACAAAATCTTCGATTCTCAATCCTCAATCCTCAATCCTCTATCCACAATCCTCAATCTTCTATCCTCAATCCTCAATTGTCAATCCTCAAACCCCAATCCACAATCTTCAATCCTCAATCCTCAATCCTCAATCATCAATACTCAATGTTCAATCCTCGATACTCAACCTTCAATCCTCAACCCTCAATCCTCAATCCACAATCCTCAATCCTCAATAATCAACCTTCAATCCTCAATACTCAATCTTCAATCCTCAATAATCAATCCTCATTCGTCAATCCTCATTCTTCAATCCTCAATACCCAATCCTCAAACCTCAATCCTCAATCTTCCATCCTCAATTCTCAATCCTCAATCCTCAGTCCTCAGTCCTCAAACCTCAATCCTCAACCCTCAGCCCTCACCCTCCATCCTCAATTCTCAATCCTCAATCCTCAATCCTCAGTCATCAATCCTCAATCTTCAATACTCAATCGTCAATCTTCAATCCTCAATCCTCAGTCCTCGATCCTCAATCCTCAATCCTCAATCATCAATCCTCAATCCTCAATCCTCAATCTTCAATCCTCAATAATCAATCTCCAATGCTAGATCCTCAATCCCCAATCCTCAATCCTTAATCCTCAATCTTCAGTCCTCAATAAACAGTCCTCAATCTTCAATCCTCAATGCTCAATCCTCAATCCTCAACCCTCAGTCATCAGTCCTCAATCCTCAATGCTCAGACCTCTACCCTCAAACCTCAGTCCTCATCCTCAATCCTCAATTCGCAATCCTCAATCCTCAATCCTCAGTACTCAACCATCAATCCTCAATTCTCAATACTAAATAGAATATCCTGAATTCTCAGTATTCAATACTCAAACATCAATCCTCAACCCACTGCCCTCATCCTCCATCCTCAATCCTCAATCCTCAAACCTCAATCTTCAATCCTCAATACAAAATCTTCGATTCTCAATCCTCAATCCTCAATCCTCTATCCACAATCCTCAATCTTCTATCCTCAATCCTCAATTGTCAATCCTCAAACCCCAATCCACAATCTTCAATCCTCAATCCTCAATCCTCAATCATCAATACTCAATGTTCAATCCTCGATACTCAACCTTCAATCCTCAACCCTCAATCCTCAATCCACAATCCTCAATCCTCAATAATCAACCTTCAATCCTCAATACTCAATCTTCAATCCTCAATAATCAATCCTCATTCGTCAATCCTCATTCTTCAATCCTCAATACCCAATCCTCAAACCTCAATCCTCAATCTTCCATCCTCAATTCTCAATCCTCAATCCTCAGTCCTCAGTCCTCAAACCTCAATCCTCAACCCTCAGCCCTCATCCTCAATCCTCAATCCTGAATACTCAATCCTCAGTCTTCAATCCTCAATACTCAGTCTTCAATCCTCAATCATCAATACTCAATCTTCAATCCTCAATCCTCAATCCCCAATCCTCAATCCTTAATCCTCAATCTTCAATCCTCAATCCCCAGTCCTCTATCTTCAATCCTCAATGCTCAATCCTCAATTCTCGATCCTCAATCCTCAGACCTCAATCCTCAATCATCAAACCTCACACCTCAATCATCAACCGTCAGACTTCGTCCTCAATCCTCTACCCTCAATCCTCAATTCTCAATTCACAATCCTCAATCCTCAATCCTCAATCTTCAATACTCAATAATCAATCTCCAATCCTAGATCCTCAATCCCCAATCCTCAATCCTTAATCCTCAATCTTCAATCCTCAATCCCCAGTCCTCAACCTTCAATCATCAATTATCAATCCTCAATCCTCAATCCTCAGTCATCAGTCCTCAATCCTCAATCCTCAAACCTCAATCCTCAACCGTCAGTCCTCGTCCTCAATCCTCAATCCCGAATCCTCAATCCTGAATCGTCAATCTTCAGCCCACAGTCCTCAACAATCAATTTTCAATCCTCAGTCTTCATTAGAATTTCCTCAATTCACAGTTTTTAATACTCAATCCCCAATCTTCAATCTTCAAACCTCAGTCTACAAACATCAATTCGCATCACTCAACACTCAACACTTAGTCGCCAATCTTCAGTCCTCAATCCCCAATCCTCAATCTTCTATCCTCAATACTCAATCTTCTATCCTCAATCCTCAATTCTCAATCCTCAGTCCTCAATCCTCAATCGCCAACCCTCAATTCCCAATCCTCAATCTTCAATCCTCAATCCTCAATCCTCAATCATCAATACTCAATGTTCAATCCTCAAACCTCAACTTTGAATCCTCAACCCTCAATCCTCAATCCACAATCCTCAATCCTCAATCATCAACCTTCAATCCTCAATACTCAATCATCAATCCTCAATACTCAATCCTCAATCGTCAATCCTCATTCTTCAATCCTCAATACCCAATCGTCAATCCTCAATCCTCAATCCTCCATCCTCAATTCTCAATCCTCAGTCCTCAGTCCTCAGTCCTCAAACCTCAATCATCAACCCTCAGCCCTCATTCTCAATCCACAATCTTGAATCCTCAATCCTCAATCTTCAATCCTCAATACTCAATATTCAATCCTCAATCCTCAATCCTCAATCCTCAATCTTCAAACCTCAATCCTCAACCCTCAATTCTCAATCCTCATTCTTCAATCCTCAATACCCAATCCTCAATCTTCAATACTCAATCCTCAATCCTCAATTCTCAAACTTCAATCCTCAATCCTCAATCCTCAATCCTCAATCCTCATTCTTCAATCCTCAATACCCAATCCTCAATCTTCAATCCTCAATCCTCAATCCTCAATTATCAATCCTCAATCCTCAATCATCAATCCTCAATCCCAAATCCTCAATCCTCAATCCCAAATCCTCATTCTTCAAACCTCAATCCTCAACCCTCAGTCCCCATTCTTAATTCTCAATTCTCAATCCTCAATCCTCAATCCTCAATCTTCAATCCTCTATAATCAAACTCCAATCCTAGATACTCAATCCCAAATCGTCAATCCTTGATACTCAATCCTCAATCCTCAATCCCCAGTCCTCAATCTTCAATCCTCAATGCTCCATCCTCAATCCTCAATCCTCAGCCGTCAATCCTCAATCCTCAATCCTCAAACCTCAGTACTCAACCGTCAGTCCTCGTCCTCAATCCTCAACCCTCAATCCTGAATTCTCAATCTTCAATCACCAATACTCAATCTTCAATCCTCAATCCTCAATCCTCAATCCTCAATCCTCAATCCTCCATCCTCAATGTTCAACACACAACCCTCAACCATCAATCCTCAATACTCAATCATCTATCCTCAATTCTCAATACTCAATAGAATATCCTGAATTCTCATGGTTCAATACTCAATCCACAAAATTCAAAAATCAAATATCAATCCACAAACACCAATTCTCATCACTCAACCCTGAGCGCTCAGTCCTCAATGATCAATCCTCATTCCTCAATTCTCAATCTTCAATCCTCAATACTGAATCTTCAATCCTCAATCCTCAATCCTCAATCTTCAATCCTCAGTTCCCAACCCTCAATCTTCAATCCTCAATCCTCAATCCTCAGTCCTCAATCCTCAATCCACAGTCCTTGGCCCTCAAACCTCAACCCTCAACTCTCAGAACTCATCCTCAATTCTCAATCCTCAACACTCAATACTGAACCTTCAATCCTCATTAATCAATCTCCAATCCTAGATCCTGAATCCCCAATCCTCAATCCTTAATCCTCAATATTCAGTCCTCAATCCCCAGTCCTCAATCTTCAATCCTCAATGTTCAATCCTCAATCCTCAATCCTCAGTCCTCAATCCTCAATCCTCAATTCTCAAACCTCAATCCTCAACCGTCAGTTCCCGTCCTCAATCCTCAACCCTCAATCCTCAATCCACAATCTTCAATCCTCAATACTCAATATTCAATCCTCAATCCTCAATCCTCAATCCTCAATCTTCAAACCTCAATCCTCAACCCTCAATTCTCAATCCTCATCCTTCAATCCTCAATACCCAATCCTCAATCTTCAATACTCAATCCTCAATCCTCAATTCTCAACCTTCAATCCTCAATCCTCAATCCTCAATCCTCAATCCTCATTCTTCAATCCTCAATACCCAATCCTCAATCTTCAATCCTCAATCCTCAATCCTCAATTCTCAATCCTCAATCCTCAATCCTCAATCCTCAATCCCAAATCCTCATTCTTCAAACCTCAATCCTCAACCCTCAGTCCCCATCCTCAATTCTCAATTCTCAATTCTCAATCCTCAATCCTCAATCCTCAATCTTCAATACTCAATAATCAAACTCCAATCCTAGATACTCAATCCCCAATCGTCAATCCTTTATACTCAATCATCAATCCTCAATCCCCAGTCCTCAATCTTCAATCCTCAATGCTCCATCCTCAATCCTCAATCCTCAGCCGTCAATCCTCAATCCTCAATCCTCAAACCTCAGTACTCAACCGTCAGTCCTCGTCCTCAATCCTCAACCCTCAATCCTGAATGCTCAATCTTCAATCATCAATACTCGATCTTCAATCCTCAATCCTCAATCCTCAATCCTCAATCCTCAATCCTCAATCCTACATCCTCAATATTCAACACACAACCCCCAACCACCAATCCTCAATACTCAATCATCTATCCTCAATTCTCAATACTCAATAGAATATCCTGAATTCTCATGGTTCAATACTCAATCCACAAAATTCAATAATCAAATCTCAATCCACAAACATCAATTCTCATCACTCAACCCTGAGCGCTCAGTCCTCAATTATCAATCCTCATTCCTCAATTCTCAATCTTCAATCCTCAATACTGAATCTTCAATCCTCAATCCTCAATCCTCAATCCTCAATCCTCATTCTTCAATCCTCAATACCCAATCCTCAATCTTCAATCCTCAATCCTCAATCCTCAATTCTCAATCCTCAATCCTCAATCATCAATCCTCAATCTTCAATACTCAATCGTCAATACTCAGTCCTCAATCCTCAATCCCCAATCCTCGTTCCTCAAACCTCAATCCTCAACCCTCAGTCCTCATCCTCAGTTCTCAATTCTCAATTCTCAATTCTCAATCCTCAACCGTCAGTTCCCGTCCTCAATCCTCAACCCTCAATCCTCAATCCACAATCTTCAATCCTCAATACTCAATATTCAATCCTCAATCCTCAATACTCAATCTTCAATCCTCAATCCTCAATACTCAGTCATCAATCCTCAATCTTCAATACTCATTCGTCAATCCTCAGTCCTCAATCCTCAATCCCCAATCCTCGTTCCTAAAACCTCAATCATCAACCCTCAGTCCTCATCCTCAGTTCTCAATTCTCAATTCTCAATTCTCAATCCTCAACACTCAATACTCAACCTTCAATCCTCATTAATCAATCTCCAATCCTAGATCCTGAATCCCCAATCCTCAATCCTTAATCCTCAATCTTCAATCCTCAATGTTCAACCCTCAATCCTCAATCCCCAGTCCTCAATCCTCAATCCTCAATTCTCAAACCTCAATCCTCAACCGTCAGTTCCCGTCCTCAATCCTCAACCCTCAATCCTCAATCCCCAATCGTCAATCCTTTATACTCAATCCTCAATCCTCAATCCCCAGTCCTCAATCTTCAATCCTCAATGCTCCATCCTCAATCCTCAATCCTCAGCCGTCAATCCTCAATCCTCAATCCTCAAACCTCAGTACTCAACCGTCAGTCCTCGTCCTCAATCCTGAACCCTCAACCCTGAATGCTCAATCTTCAATCATCAATACTCAATCTTCAATCCTCAATCCTCAATCCTCAATCCTCAATCCTCAATCCTCCATCCTCAATATTCAACACACAACCCCCAACCATCAATCCTCAATACTCAATCATCTATCCTCAATTCTCAATACTCAATAGAATATCCTGAATTCTCATGGTTCAATACTCAATCCACAAAATTCAATAATCAAATCTCAATCCACAAACATCAATTCTCATCACTCAACCCTGAGCGCTCAGTCCTCAATGATCAATCCTCATTCCTCAATTCTCAATCTTCAATCCTCAATACTGAATCTTCAATCCTCAATCCTCAATCCTCTATACTCAATCCTCATTCTTCAATCCTCAATACCCAATCCTCAATCTTCAATCCTCAATCCTCAATCCTCAATTCTCAATCCTCAATCCTCAATCATCAATCCTCAATCTTCAATACTCAATCGTCAATCCTCAGTCCTCAATCCTCAATCTCCAATCCTCGTTCCTCAAACCTCAATCCTCAACCCTCAGTCCTCATCCTCAGTTCTCAATTCTCAATTCTCAATTCTCAATCCTCAACCGTCAGATCCCGTCCTCAATCCTCAACCCTCAATCCTCAATCCACAATCTTCAATCCTCAACACTCAATATTCAATCCTCAATCCTCAATCCTCAATACTCAATCTTCAATCCTCAATCCTCTATACTCAGTCATCAATCCTCAATCTTCATTACTCATTCGTCAATCCTCAGTCCTCAATCCTCAATCCCCAATCCTCGTTCCTCAAACCTCAATCCTCAACCCTCAGTCCTCATCCTCAGTTCTCAATTCTCAATTCTCAATTCTCAATCCTCAACACTCAATACTCAACCTTCAATCCTCATTAATCAATCTCCAATCCTAGATCCTGAATCCCCAATCCTCAATCCTTAATCCTCAATCTTCAGTCCTCAATCCCCAGTCCTCAATCTTCAATCCTCAATGCTCAATCCTCAATCCTCAATCCTCAGTCCTCAATCCTCAATCCTCAATTCTCAAACCTCAATCCTCAACCGTCAGTTCCCGTCCTCAATCCTCAACCCTCAATCCTCAATCCACAATCTTCAATCCTCAATACTCAATATTCAATACGCAATCCTCAATCCTCAATCCTCAATCTTCAAACCTCAATCCTCAACCCACAATTCTCAATCCTCATTCTTCAATCCTCAATACCCAATCCTCAATCTTCAATACTCAATCCTCAATCCTCAATTCTCAAACTTCAATCCTCAATCCTCAATCCTCAATCCTCAATCCTCATTCTTCAATCCTCAATACCCAATCCTCAATCTTCAATCCTCAATCCTCAATCCTCAATTCTCAATCCTCAATCCTCAATCATCAATCCTCATTCCCAAATCCTCATTCTTCAAACCTCAATCCTGAACCCTCAGTCCCCATCCTCAATTCTCAATTCTCAATCCTCAATCCTCAATCCTCAATCTTCAATCCTCAATAATCAAACTCCAATCCTAGATCCTCAATCCCCAATCGTCAATCCTTGATACTCAATCCTCAGTCCTCAATCCCCAGTCCTCAATCTTCAATCCTCAATGCTCCATCCACAATCCTCAATCCTCAGCCTTCAATCCTCAATCCTCAATCCTCAAATCTCAGTACTCAACCGGCAGTCCTCGTCCTCAATCCTCAACCCTCAATCCTGAATGCTCAATCTTCAATCATCAATACTCAATCCTCAATCCTCAATCATCAATCCTCAATCCCAAATCCTCATTCTTCAAACCTCAATCCTGAACCCTCAGTCCCCGTCCTCAATTCTCAATTCTCAATCCTCAATCCTCAATCCTCAATCTTCAATCCTCAATAATCAAACTCCAATCCTAGATCCTCAATCCCCAATCGTCAATCCTTGATACTCAATCCTCAGTCCTCAATTCTCAGTCCTCAAACCTCTATCCTGAATCCTCAATCCTTAATCCTCAATCTTCAGCCCTGGGTCCTCAACAATCAGTTGTCAATCCTCAATCCTCAATAGAATATCCTCAATTCACAGTTTTCAATACTCAATACTCAATCTGCAATCTTCAAATCTCTATCCACAAACATCAATTCTCATCACTCAACCCACAACACTCAGTCCCCAATCCTCAATTCTCAATCCTCCATCCTCAGTTCACAATCCTCAATCATCTGTCCTCAGTCCGCAAACCTGAACCCTCAACCCTCAGCCCACATCCTCAATCCTCAATCCTGAATCCTCAATCCTCAGTCATCAATCCTCAATCTTCAATACTCAATCGTCAATCTTCAATCCTCAATCCTCAGTCCTCGATCCTCAGTCCTCGATCCTCAATCCTCAATCCTCAATCATCAATCCTCAATCTTCAACACTCAATCCTCAATCCTCAATCCTCATCCTCCATCCTCAATCCTCAATCCTCAATCCTCAATCCTCAATCTTCAATCCTCAATCCTCAATCCTCAGTCATCAATCCTCAATCTTCAATACTCAATCGTCAATCTTCAATCCTCAATAATCAATCCTCAATCCTCAATCCTCAGTCATCAGTCCTCAATCCTCAATCCTCAATCCTCAAACCTCAATCCTCAACCGTCAGTCCTCGTCCTCAATCCTCAATCCCGAATCCTCAATCCTGAATCGTCAATCTTCAGCCCACAGTCCTCAACAATCAATTTTCAATCCTCAGTCCTCATTAGAATTTCCTCAATTCACAGTTTTTAATACTCAATCCCCAATCTTCAATCTTCAAACCTCAGTCTACAAACATCAATTCGCATCACTCAACACTCAACACTTAGTACCCAATCTTCAGTCCTCAATCCCCAATCCTCAATCTTCTATCCTCAATACTCAATCTTCTATCCTCAATCCTCAATTCTCAATCCTCAGTCCTCAATCCTCAATCGCCAACCCTCAATTCCCAATCCTCAACCTTCAATCCTCAATCCTCAATCCTCAATCATCAATCCTCAATCTTCAACACTCAATCCTCAATCCTCAATCCTCATCCTCCATCCTCAATCCTCAATCCTCAATCCTCAATCCTCAATCTTCAATCCTCAATCCTCAATCCTCAGTCATCAATCCTCAATCTTCAATACTCAATCGTCAATCTTCAATCCTCAATAATCAATCCTCAATCCTCAATCCTCAGTCATCAGTCCTCAATCCTCAATCCTCAATCCTCAAACCTCAATCCTCAACCGTCAGTCCTCGTCCTCAATCCTCAATCCCGAATCCTCAATCCTGAATCGTCAATCTTCAGCCCACAGTCCTCAACAATCAATTTTCAATCCTCAGTCCTCATTAGAATTTCCTCAATTCACAGTTTTTAATACTCAATCCCCAATCTTCAATCTTCAAACCTCAGTCTACAAACATCAATTCGCATCACTCAACACTCAACACTTAGTACCCAATCTTCAGTCCTCAATCCCCAATCCTCAATCTTCTATCCTCAATACTCAGTCTTCGATCCTCAATCCTCAATTCTCAATCCTCAGTCCTCAATCCTCAATCCTCAATCCTCAATCCTCATTCTTCAATCCTCAATACCCAATCCTCAATCTTCAATCCTCAATCCTCAATCCTCAATTATCAATCCTCAATCCTCAATCATCAATCCTCAATCCCAAATCCTCAATCCTCAATCCCAAATCCTCATTCTTCAAACCTCAATCCTCAACCCTCAGTCCCCATTCTTAATTCTCAATTCTCAATCCTCAATCCTCAATCCTCAATCTTCAATCCTCTATAATCAAACTCCAATCCTAGATACTCAATCCCAAATCGTCAATCCTTGATACTCAATCCTCAATCCTCAATCCCCAGTCCTCAATCTTCAATCCTCAATGCTCCATCCTCAATCCTCAATCCTCAGCCGTCAATCCTCAATCCTCAATCCTCAAACCTCAGTACTCAACCGTCAGTCCTCGTCCTCAATCCTCAACCCTCAATCCTGAATTCTCAATCTTCAATCACCAATACTCAATCTTCAATCCTCAATCCTCAATCCTCAATCCTCAATCCTCAATCCTCCATCCTCAATGTTCAACACACAACCCTCAACCATCAATCCTCAATACTCAATCATCTATCCTCAATTCTCAATACTCAATAGAATATCCTGAATTCTCATGGTTCAATACTCAATCCACAAAATTCAAAAATCAAATATCAATCCACAAACACCAATTCTCATCACTCAACCCTGAGCGCTCAGTCCTCAATGATCAATCCTCATTCCTCAATTCTCAATCTTCAATCCTCAATACTGAATCTTCAATCCTCAATCCTCAATCCTCAATCTTCAATCCTCAGTTCCCAACCCTCAATCTTCAATCCTCAATCCTCAATCCTCAGTCCTCAATCCTCAATCCACAGTCCTTGGCCCTCAAACCTCAACCCTCAACTCTCAGAACTCATCCTCAATTCTCAATCCTCAACACTCAATACTGAACCTTCAATCCTCATTAATCAATCTCCAATCCTAGATCCTGAATCCCCAATCCTCAATCCTTAATCCTCAATATTCAGTCCTCAATCCCCAGTCCTCAATCTTCAATCCTCAATGTTCAATCCTCAATCCTCAATCCTCAGTCCTCAATCCTCAATCCTCAATTCTCAAACCTCAATCCTCAACCGTCAGTTCCCGTCCTCAATCCTCAACCCTCAATCCTCAATCCACAATCTTCAATCCTCAATACTCAATATTCAATCCTCAATCCTCAATCCTCAATCCTCAATCTTCAAACCTCAATCCTCAACCCTCAATTCTCAATCCTCATCCTTCAATCCTCAATACCCAATCCTCAATCTTCAATACTCAATCCTCAATCCTCAATTCTCAACCTTCAATCCTCAATCCTCAATCCTCAATCCTCAATCCTCATTCTTCAATCCTCAATACCCAATCCTCAATCTTCAATCCTCAATCCTCAATCCTCAATTCTCAATCCTCAATCCTCAATCCTCAATCCTCAATCCCAAATCCTCATTCTTCAAACCTCAATCCTCAACCCTCAGTCCCCATCCTCAATTCTCAATTCTCAATTCTCAATCCTCAATCCTCAATCCTCAATCTTCAATACTCAATAATCAAACTCCAATCCTAGATACTCAATCCCCAATCGTCAATCCTTTATACTCAATCATCAATCCTCAATCCCCAGTCCTCAATCTTCAATCCTCAATGCTCCATCCTCAATCCTCAATCCTCAGCCGTCAATCCTCAATCCTCAATCCTCAAACCTCAGTACTCAACCGTCAGTCCTCGTCCTCAATCCTCAACCCTCAATCCTGAATGCTCAATCTTCAATCATCAATACTCGATCTTCAATCCTCAATCCTCAATCCTCAATCCTCAATCCTCAATCCTCAATCCTACATCCTCAATATTCAACACACAACCCCCAACCACCAATCCTCAATACTCAATCATCTATCCTCAATTCTCAATACTCAATAGAATATCCTGAATTCTCATGGTTCAATACTCAATCCACAAAATTCAATAATCAAATCTCAATCCACAAACATCAATTCTCATCACTCAACCCTGAGCGCTCAGTCCTCAATTATCAATCCTCATTCCTCAATTCTCAATCTTCAATCCTCAATACTGAATCTTCAATCCTCAATCCTCAATCCTCAATCCTCAATCCTCATTCTTCAATCCTCAATACCCAATCCTCAATCTTCAATCCTCAATCCTCAATCCTCAATTCTCAATCCTCAATCCTCAATCATCAATCCTCAATCTTCAATACTCAATCGTCAATACTCAGTCCTCAATCCTCAATCCCCAATCCTCGTTCCTCAAACCTCAATCCTCAACCCTCAGTCCTCATCCTCAGTTCTCAATTCTCAATTCTCAATTCTCAATCCTCAACCGTCAGTTCCCGTCCTCAATCCTCAACCCTCAATCCTCAATCCACAATCTTCAATCCTCAATACTCAATATTCAATCCTCAATCCTCAATACTCAATCTTCAATCCTCAATCCTCAATACTCAGTCATCAATCCTCAATCTTCAATACTCATTCGTCAATCCTCAGTCCTCAATCCTCAATCCCCAATCCTCGTTCCTAAAACCTCAATCATCAACCCTCAGTCCTCATCCTCAGTTCTCAATTCTCAATTCTCAATTCTCAATCCTCAACACTCAATACTCAACCTTCAATCCTCATTAATCAATCTCCAATCCTAGATCCTGAATCCCCAATCCTCAATCCTTAATCCTCAATCTTCAATCCTCAATGTTCAACCCTCAATCCTCAATCCCCAGTCCTCAATCCTCAATCCTCAATTCTCAAACCTCAATCCTCAACCGTCAGTTCCCGTCCTCAATCCTCAACCCTCAATCCTCAATCCCCAATCGTCAATCCTTTATACTCAATCCTCAATCCTCAATCCCCAGTCCTCAATCTTCAATCCTCAATGCTCCATCCTCAATCCTCAATCCTCAGCCGTCAATCCTCAATCCTCAATCCTCAAACCTCAGTACTCAACCGTCAGTCCTCGTCCTCAATCCTGAACCCTCAACCCTGAATGCTCAATCTTCAATCATCAATACTCAATCTTCAATCCTCAATCCTCAATCCTCAATCCTCAATCCTCAATCCTCCATCCTCAATATTCAACACACAACCCCCAACCATCAATCCTCAATACTCAATCATCTATCCTCAATTCTCAATACTCAATAGAATATCCTGAATTCTCATGGTTCAATACTCAATCCACAAAATTCAATAATCAAATCTCAATCCACAAACATCAATTCTCATCACTCAACCCTGAGCGCTCAGTCCTCAATGATCAATCCTCATTCCTCAATTCTCAATCTTCAATCCTCAATACTGAATCTTCAATCCTCAATCCTCAATCCTCTATACTCAATCCTCATTCTTCAATCCTCAATACCCAATCCTCAATCTTCAATCCTCAATCCTCAATCCTCAATTCTCAATCCTCAATCCTCAATCATCAATCCTCAATCTTCAATACTCAATCGTCAATCCTCAGTCCTCAATCCTCAATCTCCAATCCTCGTTCCTCAAACCTCAATCCTCAACCCTCAGTCCTCATCCTCAGTTCTCAATTCTCAATTCTCAATTCTCAATCCTCAACCGTCAGATCCCGTCCTCAATCCTCAACCCTCAATCCTCAATCCACAATCTTCAATCCTCAACACTCAATATTCAATCCTCAATCCTCAATCCTCAATACTCAATCTTCAATCCTCAATCCTCTATACTCAGTCATCAATCCTCAATCTTCATTACTCATTCGTCAATCCTCAGTCCTCAATCCTCAATCCCCAATCCTCGTTCCTCAAACCTCAATCCTCAACCCTCAGTCCTCATCCTCAGTTCTCAATTCTCAATTCTCAATTCTCAATCCTCAACACTCAATACTCAACCTTCAATCCTCATTAATCAATCTCCAATCCTAGATCCTGAATCCCCAATCCTCAATCCTTAATCCTCAATCTTCAGTCCTCAATCCCCAGTCCTCAATCTTCAATCCTCAATGCTCAATCCTCAATCCTCAATCCTCAGTCCTCAATCCTCAATCCTCAATTCTCAAACCTCAATCCTCAACCGTCAGTTCCCGTCCTCAATCCTCAACCCTCAATCCTCAATCCACAATCTTCAATCCTCAATACTCAATATTCAATACGCAATCCTCAATCCTCAATCCTCAATCTTCAAACCTCAATCCTCAACCCACAATTCTCAATCCTCATTCTTCAATCCTCAATACCCAATCCTCAATCTTCAATACTCAATCCTCAATCCTCAATTCTCAAACTTCAATCCTCAATCCTCAATCCTCAATCCTCAATCCTCATTCTTCAATCCTCAATACCCAATCCTCAATCTTCAATCCTCAATCCTCAATCCTCAATTCTCAATCCTCAATCCTCAATCATCAATCCTCATTCCCAAATCCTCATTCTTCAAACCTCAATCCTGAACCCTCAGTCCCCATCCTCAATTCTCAATTCTCAATCCTCAATCCTCAATCCTCAATCTTCAATCCTCAATAATCAAACTCCAATCCTAGATCCTCAATCCCCAATCGTCAATCCTTGATACTCAATCCTCAGTCCTCAATCCCCAGTCCTCAATCTTCAATCCTCAATGCTCCATCCACAATCCTCAATCCTCAGCCTTCAATCCTCAATCCTCAATCCTCAAATCTCAGTACTCAACCGGCAGTCCTCGTCCTCAATCCTCAACCCTCAATCCTGAATGCTCAATCTTCAATCATCAATACTCAATCCTCAATCCTCAATCATCAATCCTCAATCCCAAATCCTCATTCTTCAAACCTCAATCCTGAACCCTCAGTCCCCGTCCTCAATTCTCAATTCTCAATCCTCAATCCTCAATCCTCAATCTTCAATCCTCAATAATCAAACTCCAATCCTAGATCCTCAATCCCCAATCGTCAATCCTTGATACTCAATCCTCAGTCCTCAATTCTCAGTCCTCAAACCTCTATCCTGAATCCTCAATCCTTAATCCTCAATCTTCAGCCCTGGGTCCTCAACAATCAGTTGTCAATCCTCAATCCTCAATAGAATATCCTCAATTCACAGTTTTCAATACTCAATACTCAATCTGCAATCTTCAAATCTCTATCCACAAACATCAATTCTCATCACTCAACCCACAACACTCAGTCCCCAATCCTCAATTCTCAATCCTCCATCCTCAGTTCACAATCCTCAATCATCTGTCCTCAGTCCGCAAACCTGAACCCTCAACCCTCAGCCCACATCCTCAATCCTCAATCCTGAATCCTCAATCCTCAGTCATCAATCCTCAATCTTCAATACTCAATCGTCAATCTTCAATCCTCAATCCTCAGTCCTCGATCCTCAGTCCTCGATCCTCAATCCTCAATCCTCAATCATCAATCCTCAATCTTCAACACTCAATCCTCAATCCTCAATCCTCATCCTCCATCCTCAATCCTCAATCCTCAATCCTCAATCCTCAATCTTCAATCCTCAATCCTCAATCCTCAGTCATCAATCCTCAATCTTCAATACTCAATCGTCAATCTTCAATCCTCAATAATCAATCCTCAATCCTCAATCCTCAGTCATCAGTCCTCAATCCTCAATCCTCAATCCTCAAACCTCAATCCTCAACCGTCAGTCCTCGTCCTCAATCCTCAATCCCGAATCCTCAATCCTGAATCGTCAATCTTCAGCCCACAGTCCTCAACAATCAATTTTCAATCCTCAGTCCTCATTAGAATTTCCTCAATTCACAGTTTTTAATACTCAATCCCCAATCTTCAATCTTCAAACCTCAGTCTACAAACATCAATTCGCATCACTCAACACTCAACACTTAGTACCCAATCTTCAGTCCTCAATCCCCAATCCTCAATCTTCTATCCTCAATACTCAATCTTCTATCCTCAATCCTCAATTCTCAATCCTCAGTCCTCAATCCTCAATCGCCAACCCTCAATTCCCAATCCTCAACCTTCAATCCTCAATCCTCAATCCTCAATCATCAATCCTCAATCTTCAACACTCAATCCTCAATCCTCAATCCTCATCCTCCATCCTCAATCCTCAATCCTCAATCCTCAATCCTCAATCTTCAATCCTCAATCCTCAATCCTCAGTCATCAATCCTCAATCTTCAATACTCAATCGTCAATCTTCAATCCTCAATAATCAATCCTCAATCCTCAATCCTCAGTCATCAGTCCTCAATCCTCAATCCTCAATCCTCAAACCTCAATCCTCAACCGTCAGTCCTCGTCCTCAATCCTCAATCCCGAATCCTCAATCCTGAATCGTCAATCTTCAGCCCACAGTCCTCAACAATCAATTTTCAATCCTCAGTCCTCATTAGAATTTCCTCAATTCACAGTTTTTAATACTCAATCCCCAATCTTCAATCTTCAAACCTCAGTCTACAAACATCAATTCGCATCACTCAACACTCAACACTTAGTACCCAATCTTCAGTCCTCAATCCCCAATCCTCAATCTTCTATCCTCAATACTCAGTCTTCGATCCTCAATCCTCAATTCTCAATCCTCAGTCCTCAATCCTCAATCGCCAACCCTCAATTCCCAATCCTCAACCTTCAATCCTCAATCCTCAATCCTCAATCATCAATACTCAATGTTCAATCCTCAATACTCAACTTTGAATCCTCAACCCTCAATCCTCAATCCACAATCCTCAATCCTCAATCATCAACCTTCAATCCTCAATACTCAATCTTCAATCCTCAATACTCAATCCTCAATCGTCAATCCTCATTCTTCAATCCTCAATACCCAATCGTCAATCCTCAATCATCAATCCTCCATCCTCAATTCTCAATCCTCGGTCCTCAGTCCTCAGTCCTCAAACCTCAATCCTCAACCCTCAGCCCTCATTCTCAATCCACAATCTTGAATCCTCAATCCTCAATCTTCAATCCTCAATACTCAGTCTTCAATCATCAATCCTCAATCCTCAATCCTCAATCCTCAATCCTCAATCATCAATCCTCAATCCTCAATCATCAACCTTCAATCCTCAATACTCAATCTTCAATCCTCAATACTCAATCCTCAATCGTCAATTCTCATTCTTCAATCCTCAATACCCAATCCTCAATCCTCAATCCTCAATCCTCCATCCTCAGTTCACAATCCTCAATCATCTGTCCTCAGTCCGCAAACCTCAACCCTCAACCCTCAGCCCACATCCTCAATCCTCAATCCTGAGTCCTCAATCCTCAATCCTCAACCTTCAATCCTCAATAATCAATCTCCTATCCTAGATCCTCAATCCCCAATACTCTATCCTTAATCCTCAATATTTAATCCTCTATCCCCAGCCCACAATCTTCAATCCCCAAAGCTCAATAATCAATCCTCAATCCTCAGTCCTCAATCGTCAATCATCAATCCACAATCTTCAATACTCAATCCTCAATCCTCAATCCTCAATCCTCAATCCTCAATCATCAATCCTCAATCTTCAATACTCAATCCTCAATCCTCAATCCTCAATCCTCAATACTCAACCATCAATCCTCAATTCTCAATACTCAATAGAATATTCTGAATTCTCAGGATTCAATACTCAAACCTCAATCCTCAGTCCTCAGCCCTCATCCTCCAACCTCAATCCTCAATCCTCAATCGTCAATCCTCCGACCTCAAGCCTCAATCCTCAATATTCAATGCTCAATCCTCAATCCTCAAATTCAATCCTCAATCCTCAATCCTCAATTCTCAAGGAAAAATCCTCAATTCCCAGGTTTCAATGCTCAATCCTCAATCTTCAATCTTCAAATCTTAGTTCGCAAACATCAATTCCCAACACTCTATCCTCAACACTCAGTCCTCAATATTCAATCATCAATTCTCAATCCTCAGCCTTCAATCCTCAATACTCAACCCTCAATCCTCAATCCTCACTTCTCAATCCTCAACCCTCAATCCTCAATCCTCCGTCCTTACACCTCAATCCTCAATATTCGATGCTCAATCCTCAATCCTCAAATTCATTCTCAATCCTCGATCCTCAATCTTCAATCATCAATCCTCAATCCTCAACACTAAATCCTGAAACATCTATCCTCAATCCTCAATCCTCAATCCTCAATACTCAATCTGTGGCTATCAATCCTCAATCCTCAATCCTCAATCCTAAATCCTCAATCCTCAATTCTCAATCCTCAATAGAATATCCTCAATTCTCAGTTTTCAATACTCAGTCCTCAATCTTCAATCCTCATTCCTCAATCCTCAATCTTAAACCCTCAATACTCAATCCCCAATCCACAATCGTCAATCCTCAAACCTCAAGCATCAATAGTTAACCCTCAGTCCTCGTCCTCAATCCACAACCCTCAATCCTCAATCCTCAATCTTCAATCATCAATATTCAATCTTCAATCCTCAATCCTCAATCCTCAATCCTCAATCCTCAATCCTCAATGTTCAATCCTCAATACCCAATCCTCAGTCTTCAATCCTCAATCCTCAATCCTCTATCCTCAGTCCTCAATTCTCAGTCCTCAAGCCTCTATCCTGAATCCTCAATCCTTAATCCTCAATCTTCAGCCCTGGGTCCTCAACAATCAGTTGTCAATCCTCAATTCTCAATAGAATATCCTCAATTCACAGTTTTCAATACTCAATACTCAATCTGCAATCTTCAAATCTCTATCCACAAACATCAATTCTCATCACTCAACCCACAACACTCAGTCCCCAATCCTCAATTCTCAATCCTCAATCCTCAATCTTCAATCCTCAATACTCAATCTTCAATCCTTAATCCTCAATCCGCATTAATCAATCCTCATTCCTCAATCATCAATCCTCAATACTCAATCCTCAATCGTCAATCCTCATTCTTCAATCCTCAATACCCAATCGTCAATCCTCAATCCTCAATCCTCCATCCTCAATTCTCAATCCTCAGTCCTCAGTCCTCAGTCCTCAAACCTCAATCCTCAACCCTCAGCCCTCATTCTCAATCCACAATCTTGAATCCTCAATCCTCAATCTTCAATCCTCAATACTCAGTCTTCAATCATCAATCCTCTATCCTCAATCCTCAATCCTCAATCCTCAATCATAAATCCTCAATCCTCAATCATCAACCTTCAATCCTCAATACTCAATCTTCAATCCTCAATACTCAATCCTCAATCGTCAATTCTCATTCTTCAATCCTCAATACCCAATCCTCAATCCTCAATCCTCAATCCTCCATCCTCAGTTCACAATCCTCAATCATCTGTCCTCAGTCCGCAAACCTCAACCCTCAACCCTCAGCCCACATCCTCAATCCTCAATCCTGAATCCTCAATCCTCAATCCTCAACCTTCAATCCTCAGTAATCAATCTCCTATCCTAGATCCTCAATCCCCAATACTCTATCCTTAATCCTCAATATTCAATCCTCTATCCCCAGTCCACAATCTACAATCCCCAAAGCTCAATAATCAATCCTCAATCCTCAGTCCTCAATCGTCAATCATCAATCCACAATCTTCAATACTCAATCCTCAATCCTCAATCCTCAATCCTCAATCCTCAATCATCAATCCTCAATCTTCAATACTCAATCCTCAATCCTCAATCCTCAATCCTCAATACTCAACCATCAATCCTCAATTCTCAATACTCAATAGAATATTCTGAATTCTCAGGATTCAATACTCAAACCTCAATCCTCAGCCCTCAGCCCTCATCCTCCAACCTCAATCCTCAATCCTCAATCTTCAATCCTCAATCTTCAATTCTCAATAATCAACCTCCAATCCTAGATCCTCAATCCCCAATCCTCAATCCTTAATCCTCAATCCTCAATACTCAATCTTCAATCCTCAATCCTCAATCCTCAATCCTCAATCCTCAATCCTCAATCCTCAATAATCAATCCTCAATCTACAATACTCAATCCTCAATCCTCAATCCTCAATCCTCAATACTCAACCATCAATCCTCAATTCCCAATACTCAATAGAATATCCTGAATGCTCAGTATTCAATACTCAAACCTCAATCCTCAGCCCTCAGCCCTCATCCTCCATCCTCAATCCTCAATCCTCAATCCTCAATCCTCAATCCTCAAACCTCAAGCATCAATAGTTAACCCTCAGTACTCGTCCTCAATCCACAACCCTCAATCCTCAATCCTCAACCTTCAATCATCAATATTCAATCTTCAATCCTCAATCCTCAATCCTCAATCCTCAATCCTCAATCCTCAATGTTCAATCCTCAATACCCAATCCTCAGTCTTCAATCCTCAATCCTCAATCCTCTATCCTCAGTCCTCAATTCTCAGTCCTCAATTCTCAGTCCTGAAACCTCTATCCTGAATCCTCAATCCTTAATCCTCAATCTTCAGCCCTGGGTCCTCAACAATCAGTTGTCAATCCTCAATCCTCAATAGAATATCCTCAATTCACAGTTTTCAATACTCAATACTCAATCTGCAATCTTCAAATCTCTGTCCACAAACATCAATTCTCATCACTCAACCCACAACACTCAGTCCCCAATCCTCAATTCTCAATCCTCCATCCTCAGTTCACAATCCTCAATCATCTGTCCTCAGTCCGCAAACCTGAACCCTCAACCCTCAGCCCACATCCTCAATCCTCAATCCTGAATCCTCAATCCTCAGTCATCAATCCTCAATCTTCAATACTCAATCGTCAATCTTCAATCCTCAATCCTCAGTCCTCGATCCTCAGTCCTCGATCCTCAATCCTCAATCCTCAATCATCAATCCTCAATCTTCAACACTCAATCCTCAATCCTCAATCCTCATCCTCCATCCTCAATCCTCAATCCTCAATCCTCAATCCTCAATCTTCAATCCTCAATCCTCAATCCTCAGTCATCAATCCTCAATCTTCAATACTCAATCGTCAATCTTCAATCCTCAATAATCAATCCTCAATCCTCAATCCTCAGTCATCAGTCCTCAATCCTCAATCCTCAATCCTCAAACCTCAATCCTCAACCGTCAGTCCTCGTCCTCAATCCTCAATCCCGAATCCTCAATCCTGAATCGTCAATCTTCAGCCCACAGTCCTCAACAATCAATTTTCAATCCTCAGTCCTCATTAGAATTTCCTCAATTCACAGTTTTTAATACTCAATCCCCAATCTTCAATCTTCAAACCTCAGTCTACAAACATCAATTCGCATCACTCAACACTCAACACTTAGTACCCAATCTTCAGTCCTCAATCCCCAATCCTCAATCTTCTATCCTCAATACTCAATCTTCGATCCTCAATCCTCAATTCTCAATCCTCAGTCCTCAATCCTCAATCGCCAACCCTCAATTCCCAATCCTCAACCTTCAATCCTCAATCCTCAATCCTCAATCATCAATACTCAATGTTCAATCCTCAATACTCAACTTTGAATCCTCAACCCTCAATCCTCAATCCACAATCCTCAGTCCTCAATCATCAACCTTCAATCCTCAATACTCAATCTTCAATCCTCAATACTCAATCCTCAATCGTCAATCCTCATTCTTCAATCCTCAATACCCAATCGTCAATCCTCAATCATCAATCCTCCATCCTCAATTCTCAATCCTCGGTCCTCAGTCCTCAGTCCTCAAACCTCAATCCTCAACCCTCAGCCCTCATTCTCAATCCACAATCTTGAATCCTCAATCCTCAATCTTCAATCCTCAATTCTCAGTCTTCAATCATCAATCCTCAATCCTCAATCCTCAATCCTCAATCCTCAATCATCAATCCTCAATCCTCAATCATCAACCTTCAATCCTCAATACTCAATCTTCAATCCTCAATACTCAATCCTCAATCGTCAATTCTCATTCTTCAATCCTCAATACCCAATCCTCAATCCTCAATCCTCAATCCTCCATCCTCAGTTCACAATCCTCAATCATCTGTCCTCAGTCCGCAAACCTCAACCCTCAACCCTCAGCCCACATCCTCAATCCTCAATCCTGAGTCCTCAATCCTCAATCCTCAACCTTCAATCCTCAATAATCAATCTCCTATCCTAGATCCTCAATCCCCAATACTCTATCCTTAATCCTCAATATTTAATCCTCTATCCCCAGCCCACAATCTTCAATCCCCAAAGCTCAATAATCAATCCTCAATCCTCAGTCCTCAATCGTCAATCATCAATCCACAATCTTCAATACTCAATCCTCAATCCTCAATCCTCAATCCTCAATCATCAATCCTCAATCTTCAATACTCAATCCTCAATCCTCAATCCTCAATCCTCAATACTCAACCATCAATCCTCAATTCTCAATACTCAATAGAATATTCTGAATTCTCAGGATTCAATACTCAAACCTCAATCCTCAGTCCTCAGCCCTCATCCTCCAACCTCAATCCTCAATCCTCAATCGTCAATCCTCCGACCTCAAGCCTCAATCCTCAATATTCAATGCTCAATCCTCAATCCTCAAATTCAATCCTCAATCCTCAATCCTCAATTCTCAAGGAAAAATCCTCAATTCCCAGGTTTCAATGCTCAATCCTCAATCTTCAATCTTCAAATCTTAGTTCGCAAACATCAATTCCCAACACTCTATCCTCAACACTCAGTCCTCAATATTCAATCATCAATTCTCAATCCTCAGCCTTCAATCCTCAATACTCAACCCTCAATCCTCAATCCTCACTTCTCAATCCTCAACCCTCAATCCTCAATCCTCCGTCCTTACACCTCAATCCTCAATATTCGATGCTCAATCCTCAATCCTCAAATTCATTCTCAATCCTCGATCCTCAATCTTCAATCATCAATCCTCAATCCTCAACACTCAATCCTGAAACATCTATCCTCAATCCTCAATCCTCAATCCTCAATACTCAATTCTCAATCCTCAATAGAATATCCTCAATTCTCAGTTTTCAATACTCAGTCCTCAATCTTCAATCCTCATTCCTCAATCCTCAATCTTAAACCCTCAATACTCAATCCCCAGTCCACAATCGTCAATCCTCAAACCTCAAGCATCAATAGTTAACCCTCAGTCCTCGTCCTCAATCCACAACACTCAATCCTCAATCCTCAATCTTCAATCATCAATATTCAATCTTCAATCCTCAATCCTCAATCCTCAATCCTCAATCCTCAATCCTCAATGTTCAATCCTCAATACCCAATCCTCAGTCTTCAATCCTCAATCCTCAATCCTCTATCCTCAGTCCTCAATTCTCAGTCCACAAGCCTCTATCCTGAATCCTCAATCCTTAATCCTCAATCTTCAGCCCTGGGTCCTCAACAATCAGTTGTCAATCCTCAATCCTCAATAGAATATCCTCAATTCACAGTTTTCAATACTCAATACTCAATCTGCAATCTTCAAATCTCTATCCACAAACATCAATTCTCATCACTCAACCCACAACACTCAGTCCCCAATCCTCAATTCTCAATCCTCAATCCTCAATCTTCAATCCTCAATACTCAATCTTCAATCCTTAATCCTCAATCCGCATTAATCAATCCTCATTCCTCAATCATCAATCCTCAATCTTCAGTACTCAATCCTCAGTCCTCAATCCTCAATCCTCAATCCTCAATCCCCAATCCTCAATCATCAATCTTCAATCTTCAATACTCAGTCCTCAATCCTCAATCCTCAATACTCAACCATCAATCCTCAAACCTCAATGCTCAATAGAATATCCTGAATACTCAGGATTCAATACTCAAACCTCAATCCTCAACCCTCAGCCCTCACCCTCCATCCTCAATTCTCAATCCTCAATCCTCAATCCTCAGTCATCAATCCTCAATCTTCAATACTCAATCGTCAATCTTCAATCCTCAATCCTCAGTCCTCGATCCTCAATCCTCAATCCTCAATCATCAATCCTCAATCTTCAACACTCAATCCTCAATCCTCAATCCTCATCCTCCATCCTCAATCCTCAATCCTCAATCCTCAATCCTCAATCTTCAATCCTCAATAATCAATCTCCAATGCTAGATCCTCAATCCCCAATCCTCAATCCTTAATCCTCAATCTTCAGTCCTCAATAAACAGTCCTCAATCTTCAATCCTCAATGCTCAATCCTCAATCCTCAACCCTCAGTCATCAGTCCTCAATCCTCAATGCTCAGACCTCTACCCTCAAACCTCAGTCCTCATCCTCAATCCTCAATTCGCAATCCTCAATCCTCAATCCTCAGTACTCAACCATCAATCCTCAATTCTCAATACTCAATAGAATATCCTGAATTCTCAGTATTCAATACTCAAACATCAATCCTCAACCCACAGCCCTCATCCTCCATCCTCAATCCTCAATCCTCAAACCTCAATCTTCAATCCTCAATACAAAATCTTCGATTCTCAATCCTCAATCCTCAATCCTCTATCCACAATCCTCAATCTTCTATCCTCAATCCTCAATTGTCAATCCTCAAACCCCAATCCACAATCTTCAATCCTCAATCCTCAATCCTCAATCATCAATACTCAATGTTCAATCCTCGATACTCAACCTTCAATCCTCAACCCTCAATCCTCAATCCACAATCCTCAATCCTCAATAATCAACCTTCAATCCTCAATACTCAATCTTCAATCCTCAATAATCAATCCTCATTCGTCAATCCTCATTCTTCAATCCTCAATACCCAAACCTCAAACCTCAATCCTCAATCTTCCATCCTCAATTCTCAATCCTCAATCCTCAGTCCTCAGTCCTCAAACCTCAATCCTCAACCCTCAGCCCTCACCCTCCATCCTCAATTCTCAATCCTCAATCCTCAATCCTCAGTCATCAATCCTCAATCTTCAATACTCAATCGTCAATCTTCAATCCTCAATCCTCAGTCCTCGATCCTCAATCCTCAATCCTCAATCATCAATCCTCAATCTTCAACACTCAATCCTCACTCCTCAATCCTCATCCTCCATCCTCAATCCTCAATCCTCAATCCTCAATCCTCAATCTTCAATCCTCAATAATCAATCTCCAATGCTAGATCCTCAATCCCCAATCCTCAATCCTTAATCCTCAATCTTCAGTCCTCAATAAACAGTCCTCAATCTTCAATCCTCAATGCTCAATCCTCAATCCTCAACCCTCAGTCATCAGTCCTCAATCCTCAATGCTCAGACCTCTACCCTCAAACCTCAGTCCTCATCCTCAATCCTCAATTCGCAATCCTCAATCCTCAATCCTCAGTACTCAACCATCAATCCTCAATTCTCAATACTCAATAGAATATCCTGAATTCTCAGTATTCAATACTCAAACATCAATCCTCAACCCACAGCCCTCATCCTCCATCCTCAATCCTCAATCCTCAAACCTCAATCTTCAATCCTCAATACAAAATCTTCGATTCTCAATCCTCAATCGCAATCCTCTATCCACAATCCTCAATCTTCTATCCTCAATCCTCAATTGTCAATCCTCAAACCCCAATCCACAATCTTCAATCCTCAATCCTCAATCCTCAATCATCAATACTCAATGTTCAATCCTCGATACTCAACCTTCAATCCTCAACCCTCAATCCTCAATCCACAATCCTCAATCCTCAATAATCAACCTTCAATCCTCAATACTCAATCTTCAATCCTCAATAATCAATCCTCATTCGTCAATCCTCATTCTTCAATCCTCAATACCCAATCCTCAAACCTCAATCCTCAATCTTCCATCCTCAATTCTCAATCCTCAATCCTCAGTCCTCAGTCCTCAAACCTCAATCCTCAACCCTCAGCCCTCATCCTCAATCCTCAATCCTGAATACTCAATCCTCAGTCTTCAATCCTCAATACTCAGTCTTCAATCCTCAATCATCAATACTCAATCTTCAATCCTCAATCCTCAATCCCCAATCCTCAATCCTTAATCCTCAATCTTCAATCCTCAATCCCCAGTCCTCTATCTTCAATCCTCAATGCTCAATCCTCAAACCTCAATCCTCAACCCTCAGTCCTCATCCTCAGTTCGCAATTCTCAATTCTCAATTCTCAATCCTCAACACTCAATACTCAACCTTCAATCCTCATTAATCAATCTCCAATCCTAGATCCTGAATCCCCAATCCTCAATCCTTAATCCGCAATCTTCAGTCCTCAATCCCCAGTCCTCAATCTTCAATCCTCAATGTTCAATCCTCAATCCTCAATCCTCAGTCCTCAATCCTCAATCCTCAATTCTCAAACCACAATCCTCAACCGTCAGTTCCCGTCCTCAATCCTCAACCCTCAATCCTCAATCCACAATCTTCAATCCTCAATACTCAATATTCAATCCTCAATCCTCAATCCTCAATCCTCAATCTTCAAACCTCAATCCTCAACCCTCAATTCTCAATCCTCATTCTTCAATCCTCAATACCCAATCCTCAATCTTCAATACTCAATCCTCAATCCTCAATTCTCAAACTTCAATCCTCAATCCTCAATCCTCAATCCTCAATCCTCATTCTTCAATCCTCAATACCCAATCCTCAATCTTCAATCCTCAATCCTCAATCCTCAATTATCAATCCTCAATCCTCAATCATCAATCCTCAATCCCAAATCCTCAATCCTCAATCCCAAATCCTCATTCTTCAAACCTCAATCCTCAACCCTCAGTCCCCATTCTTAATTCTCAATTCTCAATCCTCAATCCTCAATCCTCAATCTTCAATCCTCTATAATCAAACTCCAATCCTAGATACTCAATCCCAAATCGTCAATCCTTGATACTCAATCCTCAATCCTCAATCCCCAGTCCTCAATCTTCAATCCTCAATGCTCCATCCTCAATCCTCAATCCTCAGCCGTCAATCCTCAATCCTCAATCCTCAAACCTCAGTACTCAACCGTCAGTCCTCGTCCTCAATCCTCAACCCTCAATCCTGAATGCTCAATCTTCAATCACCAATACTCAATCTTCAATCCTCAATCCTCAATCCTCAATCCTCAATCCTCAATCCTCCATCCTCAATATTCAACACACAACCCTCAACCATCAATCCTCAATACTCAATCATCTATCCTCAATTCTCAATACTCAATAGAATATCCTGAATTCTCATGGTTCAATACTCAATCCACAAAATTCAAAAATCAAATATCAATCCACAAACACCAATTCTCATCACTCAACCCTGAGCGCTCAGTCCTCAATGATCAATCCTCATTCCTCAATTCTCAATCTTCAATCCTCAATACTGAATCTTCAATCCTCAATCCTCAATCCTCAATCTTCAATCCTCAGTTCCCAACCCTCAATCTTCAATCCTCAATCCTCAATCCTCAGTCCTCAATCCTCAATCCACAGTCCTTGGCCCTCAAACCTCAACCCTCAACTCTCAGAACTCATCCTCAATTCTCAATCCTCAACACTCAATACTGAACCTTCAATCCTCATTAATCAATCTCCAATCCTAGATCCTGAATCCCCAATCCTCAATCCTTAATCCTCAATATTCAGTCCTCAATCCCCAGTCCTCAATCTTCAATCCTCAATGTTCAATCCTCAATCCTCAATCCTCAGTCCTCAATCCTCAATCCTCAATTCTCAAACCTCAATCCTCAACCGTCAGTTCCCGTCCTCAATCCTCAACCCTCAATCCTCAATCCACAATCTTCAATCCACAATACTCAATATTCAATCCTCAATCCTCAATCCTCAATCCTCAATCTTCAAACCTCAATCCTCAACCCTCAATTCTCAATCCTCATCCTTCAATCCTCAATACCCAATCCTCAATCTTCAATACTCAATCCTCAATCCTCAATTCTCAACCTTCAATCCTCAATCCTCAATCCTCAATCCTCAATCCTCATTCTTCAATCCTCAATACCCAATCCTCAATCTTCAATCCTCAATCCTCAATCCTCAATTCTCAATCCTCAATCCTCAATCCTCAATCCTCAATCCCAAATCCTCATTCTTCAAACCTCAATCCTCAACCCTCAGTCCCCATCCTCAATTCTCAATTCTCAATTCTCAATCCTCAATCCTCAATCCTCAATCTTCAATACTCAATAATCAAACTCCAATCCTAGATACTCAATCCCCAATCGTCAATCCTTTATACTCAATCATCAATCCTCAATCCCCAGTCCTCAATCTTCAATCCTCAATGCTCCATCCTCAATCCTCAATCCTCAGCCGTCAATCCTCAATCCTCAATCCTCAAACCTCAGTACTCAACCGTCAGTCCTCGTCCTCAATCCTCAACCCTCAATCCTGAATGCTCAATCTTCAATCATCAATACTCGATCTTCAATCCTCAATCCTCAATCCTCAATCCTCAATCCTCAATCCTCAATCCTACATCCTCAATATTCAACACACAACCCCCAACCACCAATCCTCAATACTCAATCATCTATCCTCAATTCTCAATACTCAATAGAATATCCTGAATTCTCATGGTTCAATACTCAATCCACAAAATTCAATAATCAAATCTCAATCCACAAACATCAATTCTCATCACTCAACCCTGAGCGCTCAGTCCTCAATTATCAATCCTCATTCCTCAATTCTCAATCTTCAATCCTCAATACTGAATCTTCAATCCTCAATCCTCAATCCTCAATCCTCAATCCTCATTCTTCAATCCTCAATACCCAATCCTCAATCTTCAATCCTCAATCCTCAATACTCAATTCTCAATCCTCAATCCTCAATCATCAATCCTCAATCTTCAATACTCAATCGTCAATACTCAGTCCTCAATCCTCAATCCCCAATCCTCGTTCCTCAAACCTCAATCCTCAACCCTCAGTCCTCATCCTCAGTTCTCAATTCTCAATTCTCAATTCTCAATCCTCAACCGTCAGTTCCCGTCCTCAATCCTCAACCCTCAATCCTCAATCCACAATCTTCAATCCTCAATACTCAATATTCAATCCTCAATCCTCAATCCTCAATACTCAATCTTCAATCCTCAATCCTCAATACTCAGTCATCAATCCTCAATCTTCAATACTCATTCGTCAATCCTCAGTCCTCAATCCTCAATCCCCAATCCTCGTTCCTAAAACCTCAATCATCAACCCTCAGTCCTCATCCTCAGTTCTCAATTCTCAATTCTCAATTCTCAATCCTCAACACTCAATACTCAACCTTCAATCCTCATTAATCAATCTCCAATCCTAGATCCTGAATCCCCAATCCTCAATCCTTAATCCTCAATCTTCAATCCTCAATGTTCAACCCTCAATCCTCAATCCCCAGTCCTCAATCCTCAATCCTCAATTCTCAAACCTCAATCCTCAACCGTCAGTTCCCGTCCTCAATCCTCAACCCTCAATCCTCAATCCCCAATCGTCAATCCTTTATACTCAATCCTCAATCCTCAATCCCCAGTCCTCAATCTTCAATCCTCAATGCTCCATCCTCAATCCTCAATCCTCAGCCGTCAATCCTCAATCCTCAATCCTCAAACCTCAGTACTCAACCGCCAGTCCTCGTCCTCAATCCTGAACCCTCAACCCTGAATGCTCAATCTTCAATCATCAATACTCAATCTTCAATCCTCAATCCTCAATCCTCAATCCTCAATCCTCAATCCTCCATCCTCAATATTCAACACACAACCCCCAACCATCAATCCTCAATACTCAATCATCTATCCTCAATTCTCAATACTCAATAGAATATCCTGAATTCTCATGGTTCAATACTCAATCCACAAAATTCAATAATCAAATCTCAATCCACAAACATCAATTCTCATCACTCAACCCTGAGCGCTCAGTCCTCAATGATCAATCCTCATTCCTCAATTCTCAATCTTCAATGCTCAATACTGAATCTTCAATCCTCAATCCTCAATCCTCAATACTCAATCCTCATTCTTCAATCCTCAATACCCAATCCTCAATCTTCAATCCTCAATCCTCAATCCTCAATTCTCAATCCTCAATCCTCAATCATCAATCCTCAATCTTCAATACTCAATCGTCAATCCTCAGTCCTCAATCCTCAATCTCCAATCCTCGTTCCTCAAACCTCAATCCTCAACCCTCAGTCCTCATCCTCAGTTCTCAATTCTCAATTCTCAATTCTGAATCCTCAACCGTCAGATCCCGTCCTCAATCCTCAACCCTCAATCCTCAATCCACAATCTTCAATCCTCAACACTCAATATTCAATCCTCAATCCTCAATCCTCAATACTCAATCTTCAATCCTCAATCCTCTATACTCAGTCATCAATCCTCAATCTTCATTACTCATTCGTCAATCCTCAGTCCTCAATCCTCAATCCCCAATCCTCGTTCCTCAAACCTCAATCCTCAACCCTCAGTCCTCATCCTCAGTTCTCAATTCTCAATTCTCAATTCTCAATCCTCAACACTCAATACTCAACCTTCAATCCTCATTAATCAATCTCCAATCCTAGATCCTGAATCCCCAATCCTCAATCCTTAATCCTCAATCTTCAGTCCTCAATCCCCAGTCCTCAATCTTCAATCCTCAATGCTCAATCCTCAATCCTCAATCCTCAGTCCTCAATCCTCAATCCTCAATTCTCAAACCTCAATCCTCAACCGTCAGTTCCCGTCCTCAATCCTCAACCCTCAATCCTCAATCCACAATCTTCAATCCTCAATACTCAATATTCAATACGCAATCCTCAATCCTCAATCCTCAATCTTCAAACCTCAATCCTCAACCCACAATTCTCAATCCTCATTCTTCAATCCTCAATACCCAATCCTCAATCTTCAATACTCAATCCTCAATCCTCAATTCTCAAACTTCAATCCTCAATCCTCAATCCTCAATCCTCAATCCTCATTCTTCAATCCTCAATACCCAATCCTCAATCTTCAATCCTCAATCCTCAATCCTCAATTCTCAATCCTCAATCCTCAATCATCAATCCTCATTCCCAAATCCTCATTCTTCAAACCTCAATCCTGAACCCTCAGTCCCCATCCTCAATTCTCAATTCTCAATCCTCAATCCTCAATCCTCAATCTTCAATCCTCAATAATCAAACTCCAATCCTAGATCCTCAATCCCCAATCGTCAATCCTTGATACTCAATCCTCAGTCCTCAATCCCCAGTCCTCAATCTTCAATCCTCAATGCTCCATCCACAATCCTCAATCCTCAGCCTTCAATCCTCAATCCTCAATCCTCAAATCTCAGTACTCAACCGGCAGTCCTCGTCCTCAATCCTCAACCCTCAATCCTGAATGGTCAATCTTCAATCATCAATACTCAATCCTCAATCCTCAATCATCAATCCTCAATCCCAAATCCTCATTCTTCAAACCTCAATCCTGAACCCTCAGTCCCCGTCCTCAATTCTCAATTCTCAATCCTCAATCCTCAATCCTCAATCTTCAATCCTCAATAATCAAACTCCAATCCTAGATCCTCAATCCCCAATCGTCAATCCTTGATACTCAATCCTCAGTCCTCAATCCCCAGTCCTCAATCTTCAATCCTCAATGCTCTATCCACAATCCTCAATCCTCTGCAGTCAATCCTCAATCCTCAATCCTCAAATCTCAGTACTCAACCGGCAGTCCTCGTCCTCAATCCTCAATCCTCAATCCTCAATCCTCCATCCTCAATATTCAACACACAACCCTCAACCATCAATCCTCAATACTCAATCATCTATCCTCAATTCTCAATACTCAATAGAATATCCTGAATTCTCATGGTTCAATACTCAATCCACAAAATTCAATAATCAAATCTCAATCCACAAACATCAATTCTCGTCACTCAACCCTGAGCGCTCAGTCCTCAATGTTCAATCCTCATTCCTCAATTCTCAATCCTCAATCCTCAATACTGAATCTTCAATCCTCAATCCTCAATCCTCAATCTTCAATCCTCAGTCCCAAATCCTGAATCTTCAATCCTCAATCCTCAATCCACAGTCCTTGGCCCTCAAACCTCAACCCTCAACTCTCAGAACTCATCCTCAATCCTCAATCCTCAATCCTCAATCCTCAATCCTCAATCTTCAATCCTCAATACTCAACCTTCAATCCCCAGTCCTCAGCCCTCAAACCTCAATCCTCAACCCTCAGCCCTCATCCACAATCCTCAATCCTCAATCCTCAATCCTCAATCTTCAATCCTCAATACTCAACCTTCAATCCTCAATCCTCAGTCCTCAAACCTCAATTCTGAATTCTCAATCCTGAATCCTCAACCTTCAGCCCCCAGTCCTCAACAATCAGTTGTCAATCCTCAGTCCCAAATCCTCAATCCTCAACCCTCAGTCCTCATCCTCAATTCTCAATTCTCAATTCTCAATCCTCAATCCTCAATCCTCAATCCTCAATCCTCAATCCTCAACCCTCAATCCTCATTCCTCAAACCTCAATCCTGAACCCTCAGTCCTTATTCTCAATTCTCAGTTCTCAAGCCTCAATTCTCAATCCTCAATCCTCAATCCTCAATTATCAATCTCCAATCATAGATGCTCAATCCCCAATCTTCAATCCTTAATATTCAATCTTCAATCCTCGTTCCCCAGTCCTCAATCTTCAATCCACAATGCCCAATCCTCAATCCTCAATCCTCAATCCTCAATCCTCAAACCTCATTCCTCAATCCTCAATCTTCAATCATCAATACTCAATCTTCAATCCTCAATCCTCAATCCTCAATCCTCAATCCTCAACCCTCAATCCTCAATATTCAACACACAACCCTCAGCCATCAACCCACAATACTCAACCATCAATCCTCAATTCTCAATACTCAATAGAATATCCTGAATCCTCATGGTTCAATACTCAATCCTCAAAATTCAATAATCAAATCTCAATCCTCAAACATCAATTCTCAGCACTCAATCCTCAAGCGTCAATCTTCAATCCTCAATCCTCAACCCTCAATCCACAATCCTCATTCTTCAATCCTCAATACCCAATCCTCAATATTCAATACTCAATCCTCAATTCTCAATCTTCAATCCTCAATACTCGATCCTCAATCCTCAATCCTCATACTTCAATCCTCAATACCCAATCCTCAATCCTCAATCCTCAATCCTCAATCCACAATCCTCATTCTTCAATCCTCAATACCCAATCCTCAATCTTCAATCCTCAATCCTCAATTCTCAACCCTCAACCCTCAGTCCTCAGTCCTCAAACCTCAATCCTCAAACCTCAGCCCTCATCCTCAATCCTCAATCATCTATCCTCAATCCTCAATCTTCAATCCTCAATACTCAACCTTCAATCCTCAATCCTCAGTCCACAAACCTCAATTCTGAATCCTCAATCCTGCATCCTCAATCTTCAGCCCTCAGTCCTCAACAATCAGTTGTCAATCCTCAATCCCCAATAGAACATCCTCAATTCACAGTTTTCAATACTCAATACTCAATCTGCAATCCTCAATCCTCAATCCTCAATTCTAAACCCTCAACCCACAGTCATCAGTCCTCAATCCTCAATCCTCAAACCTCAGCCCTCAATCCTCAATCCTCAATCCTCAATCCACAATCTTCAATCCTCAATACTCAATCTTCAATCCTCAACACTCAATGCTCAATACTGAAACCTCAATCCTCAATCCTCAATCCTCAATTCTCAATCCTCAATCCTCAATCCACAATCCTCAATCCCAAATCCTCATTCTTCAAACCTCAATCCTCAACCCTCAGTCCCCATCCTCAATTCTGAATTCTCAATCCTCAATCCTCAATCCTCAATCTTCAATCCTCAATAATCAAACTCCAATCCTAGATCGTCGATCCCCAATCGCCAATCCTTGATACTCAATCTTCAATCCTCAATCCCCAGTCCTCAATCTTCAATCCTCAATGCTCCATCCTCAATCGTCAATCCTCAGCCGTCAATCCTCAATCCTCAATCCTCAAACCTCAGTACTCAACCGTCAGTCCTCGTCCGCAATCCTCAACCCTCAATCCTCAATGCTCAATCTTCAATCATCAATACTCAATCTTCAATCCTCAATCCTCAATCCTCAATCCTCAATCCTCAATCCTCAATCCTCCATCCTCAATATTCAACACACAAACCTCAACCATCAATCCCCAATACTCAATCATCAATCCTCAATTCTCAATACTCAATAGAATATCCTGAATTCTCATGGTTCAATACTCAATCCACAAAATTCAATAATCAAATCTCAATCCACAAACATCTATTCTCATCACTCAACCCTGAGCGCTCAGTCCTCAATGTTCAATCCTCATTCCTCAATTCTCAATCTTCAATCCTCAATACTGAATCTTCAATCCTCAATACTCAATCTTCAATCGTCAATACTCAATCCTCAGTCATCAATCCTCAATCTTCAATACTCAATCGTCAGTCCTCAGTCCTCACTCCTCAATCCCCAATCCTCGTTCCTCAAACCTCAATCCTCAACCCTCAGTCCTCATCCTCAATTCTCAATTCTCAAAACTCTATCCTCAATCCTCAATCTTCAAATCTCAATAATCAATCTCCAATCCTAGATCCTCAATCCCCAATCCTCAATCCTTAATCCTCAATCTTCAATCCTCAATCCCCAGTCCTCAAACTTCAATCCTCAATGCTCAATCCTCAATCCTCAGTCCTCAGTCCTCAATCTTCAATCCTCAGTAATCAATCCTCAATCTCCAATACTGAATCGTCAATCCCCAGCCCTCAATCCTCAACCCTCAATCCTCAATCCTCAGTCCTCAATCCACAATCCTCAAACCTCCAACCTCAATCCTCGACCGTGAGTCCTCGTCCTCAATCCTCAAACCTCAATCCTCAATCCTCAATCCTCAGTCCTCAATCCACAATCCTCAAACCTCCAACTTCAATCCGCGACCGTGAGTCCTCGTCCTCAATCCTCAAACCTCAATCCTCAATCCTCAATCTACAATCATCAATACTCAATCTTCAATCCTCAATCCTCACTCCTCAATCCTCAATCCTCAATCCTCAATATTCAACACACAACCCTCAGCCATCAATCCTCAATACTCAACCATCAATCCTCAATTCTCAATACTCAATAGAATATCCTGAATTCTCATGGTTCAATACTCAATCCTCAAAATTCAATAATCATATCTCAATCCTCAAACATCAATTCTCATCACTCAACCCTGAGCGCTCAGTCCTCAATGTTCAATCCTCATTCCTCAATTCTCAATCTTCAATCCTCAATACTGAATCTTCAATCCTCAATACTCAATCTTCAATCGTCAATCCTCAATCCTCAGTCATCAATCCTCAATCTTCAATACTCAATCGTCAGTCCTCAGTCCTCACTCCTCAATCCCCAATCCTCGTTCCTCAAACCTCAATCCTCAACCCTCAGTCCTCATCCTCAATTCTCAATTCTCAAAACTCTATCCTCAATCCTCAATCTTCAATCCTCAATAATCAATCTCCAATCCTATATCCTCAATCCCCAATCCTCAATCCTTAATCCTCAATCTTCAATCCTCAATCCCCAGTCCTCAAACTTCAATCCTCAATGCTCAATCCTCAATCCTCAGTCCTCAGTCCTCAATCTTCAATCCTCAGTAATCAATCCTCAATCTCCAATACTGAATCGTCAATCCTCAGTCCTCAATCCTCAACCCTCAATCCTCAATCCTCAGTCCTCAATCCACAATCCTCAAACCTCCAACCTCAATCCTCGACCGTGAGTCCTCGTCCTCAATCCTCAAACCTCAATCCTCAATCCTCAATCCTCAGTCCTCAATCCACAATCCTCAAACCTCCAACTTCAATCCTCGACCGTGAGTCCTCGTCCTCAATCCTCAAACCTCAATCCTCAATCCTCAATCTACAATCATCAATACTCAATCTTCAATCCTCAATCCTCACTCCTCAATCCTCAATCCTCAATCCTCAATATTCAACACACAACCCTCAGCCATCAATCCTCAATACTCAACCATCAATCCTCAATTCTCAATACTCAATAGAATATCCTGAATTCTCATGGTTCAATACTCAATCCTCAAAATTCAATAATCATATCTCAATCCTCAAACATCAATTCTCAGCACTCAATCCTCAATACTCAGTCCTCTCTCTTCAATCCTCCATCCTCAGTCCTCAATCCTCAAGCGTCAATCCTCAATCCTCAATCCTCAAACCTCAATCCTCAGTCCTCAAACCTCAATCCGGTGTCCTCAATTCTGAATCCTCAATGTTCAGCCGTCAGTCCTCAACAATCAATTGTCAATCCTCAATCCTCAATAGAATATCCTCAATTCACAGTTTTCAATACTCAATCCCCATTCTTCAATCTTCATATCTCAATTCACAAACATCAATTCTCTTCACTCAACCCTCAACACACAGTCCTCAATCTTCAATCCTCAATCCTCAATCCTCAATCCTCAATTCTCAATCCTCAATCCTCAGTTATCAATCCTCAATCTTCAATACTGAACCGTCAATCCTCGGTCCACAATCAACAATCCTCAATTCTCTTTCCTCAAACCTCAATCCTCAACCCTCAGTCCTCATCCTCAATTCTCAATTCTCAATCCTCAATCCTCAATCCTCAATCCTCAATACTCAATCTTCAATAATCAATCCTCAACCCTCAATCCTCAATACTCAATCGTCAATCGTCAATCCTCAATCCTCAATCCCCAGTCCTCAAACTTCAATCCTCAATGCTCAATCCTCAATCCTCAGTCCTCAGTCCTCAATCTTCAATCCTCAGTAATCAATCCTCAATCTCCAATACTGAATCGTCAATCCCCAGTCCTCAATCCTCAACCCTCAATCCTCAATCCTCAGTCCTCAATCCACAATCCTCAAACCTCCAACCTCAATCCTCGACCGTGAGTCCTCGTCCTCAATCCTCAAACCTCAATCCTCAATCCTCAATCCTCAGTCCTCAATCCACAATCCTCAAACCTCCAACTTCAATCCTCGACCGTGAGTCCTCGTCCTCAATCCTCAAACCTCAATCCTCAATCCTCAATCTACAATCATCAATACTCAATATTCAATCCTCAATCCTCACTCCTCAATCCTCAATCCTCAATCCTCAATATTCAACACACAACCCTCAGCCATCAATCCTCAATACTCAACCATCAATCCTCAATTCTCAATACTCAATAGAATATCCTGAATTCTCATGGTTCAATACTCAATCCTCAAAATTCAATAATCATATCACAATCCTCAAACATCAATTCTCATCACTCAACCCTGAGCGCTCAGTCCTCAATGTTCAATCCTCATTCCTCAATTCTCAATCTTCAATCCTCAATACTGAATCTTCAATCCTCAATACTCAATCTTCAATCGTCAATCCTCAATCCTCAGTCATCAATCCTCAATCTTCAATGCTCAATCGTCAGTCCTCAGTCCTCACTCCTCAATCCCCAATCCTCGTTCCTCAAACCTCAATCCTCAACCCTCAGTCCTCATCCTCAATTCTCAATTCTCAAAACTCTATCCTCAATCCTCAATCTTCAATCCTCAATAATCAATCTCCAATCCTATATCCTCAATCCCCAATCCTCAATCCTTAATCCTCAATCTTCAATCCTCAATCCCCAGTCCTCAAACTTCAATCCTCAATGCTCAATCCTCAATCCTCAGTCCTCAGTCCTCAATCTTCAATCCTCAGTAATCAATCCTCAACCTCCAATACTGAATCCTCAATCCTCAGTCCTCAATCCTCAACCCTCAATCCTCAATCCTCAGTCCTCAATCCACAATCCTCAAACCTCCAACCTCAATCCTCGACCGTGAGTCCTCGTCCTCAATCCTCAAACCTCAATCCTCAATCCTCAATCCTCAGTCCTCAATCCACAATCCTCAAACCTCCAACTTCAATCCTCGACCGTGAGTCCTCGTCCTCAATCCTCAAACCTCAATCCTCAATCCTCAATCTACAATCATCAATACTCAATCTTCAATCCTCAATCCTCACTCCTCAATCCTCAATCCTCAATCCTCAATATTCAACACACAACCCTCAGCCATCAATCCTCAATACTCAACCATCAATCCTCAATTCTCAATACTCAATAGAATATCCTGAATTCTCATGGTTCAATACTCAATCCTCAAAATTCAATAATCATATCTCAATCCTCAAACATCAATTCTCAGCACTCAATCCTCAATACTCAGTCCTCTCTCTTCAATCCTCCATCCTCAGTCCTCAATCCTCAAGCGTCAATCCTCAATCCTCAATCCTCAAACCTCAATCCTCAGTCCTCAAACCTCAATCCGGTGTCCTCAATTCTGAATCCTCAATGTTCAGCCGTCAGTCCTCAACAATCAATTGTCAATCCTCAATCCTCAATAGAATATCCTCAATTCACAGTTTTCAATACTCAATCCCCATTCTTCAATCTTCATATCTCAATTCACAAACATCAATTCTCATCACTCAACCCTCAACACACAGTCCTCAATCTTCAATCCTCAATCCTCAATCCTCAATCCTCAATTCTCAATCCTCAATCCTCAGTTATCAATCCTCAATCTTCAATACTGAACCGTCAATCCTCAGTCCACAATCCTCAATCCGCAATTCTCTTTCCTCAAACCTCAATCCTCAACCCTCAGTCCTCATCCTCAATTCTCAATTCTCAATCCTCAATCCTCAATCCTCAATCCTCAATACTCAATCTTCAATAATCAATCCTCAACCCTCAATCCTCAATACTCAATCGTCAATCGTCAATCCTCAATCCCCAATCCTCAATCTCCAATCCTCAATCCTCAATCCTCAATCCTCAATCCTCAATCTTCAATCCTCAGTACTCAAACTTCAATCATCGATATTCAATCTTCTGTCCTCAATCCTCGACCCTCAATCCTCAATACTCAATCCTCAATGTTCAATCCGCAATACCCAATCCTCAATCTTCAATCCTCAATCCTCAATCCACAATCCTCAATCCTCAATCCTCAATCCTCAGTCCTCAAACCTCAATCCTGAATCCTCAATCCTGAATCCACAATCTTCAGACCTCAGTTCTCAACAATCAGTTGTCAATACTCAATCCTCAGTAGAATATCCTCAATTCACAGTTTTCAATACACAATACTCAATCTGGTATCTTCAAATCTCTATCCACAAACATCAATTCTCATCACTCAACCCTGAACGCTCAGTCCTCAATGTTCAATTCTCAATCCTCAATTCTCAATCTTCAATCCTCAATACTGAATCTTCAATCCTCAATCCTCAATCCTCAGTCCTCAGTCCTCAATCCTCAATCCTCAAACCTCAATCCTCAACCGTCAGTCCGCGTCCTCAATCCTCAACCCTCAATACCCAATCCTCAATCTTCAATCCTCAATACTCAATATTCAATCCTCAATCCTCAATCGTCAATCCGCAATCTTCAATCCTCAATCCTCAATCCCCAATACCCAATCCTCAATCTCCAATCCTCAATACTCAGTCTTTAATCCTCAATCCTCAATCCTCAATCCTCAATCCTCATTCTTCAATGCTCAATACACAATCCTCAATCTTCAATCCTCAATCCTCAATCCCCAATTCTCAATCCTCAATCCTCAATCCTCAGACCTCAAACATCAATACTCAACCCTCAGTCCTCGTCCTCAATCCACAACAATCAATCCTCAATCCTCAATCTTCAATCATCAATATTCAATCTTCTGTCCTCATTCCTCAATCCTCAATCCTCATTCCTCAATCCTCAATGTTCAATCCGCAATACCCAATCATCAATCTTCAATCCTCAATCCTCAATCCTCAATCCTCAATCCTCAATCCTCAACCCTCAATCCTCAGTCCTCAAACCTCAATCCTGAATCCTCAATCCTGAATCCTCAATCTTCAGCCCTCAGTCCACAACAATCAGTTGTCAATCCTCAATCCTCAGTAGAATACCCTCCATTCACAGTTTTCAATACGCAATACTCAATCTGCAATCTTCAAATCTCTATCCACAAACATCAATTCTCATCACTCAACCCTGAACGCTCAGTCCTCAATGTTGAAATCTTAATCCTCAATTCTCAATCTTCAATCCTCAATCTTCAACTCTCAATCCTCAATCCTCAATCCTCATCCTCATTCTTCAATCCTCAATACCGATTCCTCAATCTTCAATCCTCAATCCTCAATCCTCAATTCTCAATCTTCAATCCTCAATGCTCAATCCTCAATCGTCAATCCTCATTCTTCAATCCTCAATACCCAATCCTCAATCTTCAATCCTCAAACCTCAATCCTCAATTCTCAATCGTGAATCCTCAGCCCTCAGTCCTCAAACCTCAATCCTCAACCCTCAGCCCTCATCCTGAATCCTCAATCCTCAATCCTCAATCCCCAATCCTCAATCTTCAATACTCAATCCTCAATACTCAATCCTCAATCCTCAATATTCAATCCTCAATACTCAATCTTCAATCCTCAATACTCAATCCTCAATCCTCAGTCTTCAATCCTCAATCCTCAATCCTCAATCCTCAATCCTCATTCTTCAATCCTCAATACCCAATCCTCAATTTTCAATCCTGAATACTCAATCCTCAATTCTCAATCCTCAATCCTCATTCCTCAGACCTCTAACATCAATACTCAACCCTCAGTCCTCCTCCTCAGTCCACAACAATCAATCCTCAATTCTCAATCTTCAATCATCAATATTCAATCTTCTGTCCTCTATCCTCAATCCTCAATCCTCAATCCTCAATCCTCAATGTTCAATCCGCAATACCCAATCCTCAATCTTCAATCCTCAATCCTCAATCCTCAATCCTCAATCCTCAATCCTCAATCCTCAGTCCTCAAACCTCAATCCTGAATCCTCAATCCTGAATCCTCAATCTTCAGCCCTCAGTCCTCAACAATCATTTGTCAATCCTCAATCCTCAGTAGAATATCCTCCATTCACAGTTTTCAATACGCAATACTCAATCTGCAATCTTCAAATCTCTATCCACAAACATCAATTCTCATCACTCAAACCTGAACGCTCAGTCCTCAATGTTCAATTCTCAATCCTCAATCCTCAATCCTCAATCCTCAATCCTCAATACTCAATCCTCAATCCTCAATCCTCAGTAATCAATCTTCAATCTTCAATACTCAGTCGTCAATCCTCAGTCCTCAATCCTCAATCCTCAATCTTCGTTCCCCAAACCTCAATCCTCAACCCTCAGTCCTCATCCTCAATTCTCAATCCTCAATCCTCAATCCTCAAACCTCAATCTTCAATCCTCATTAATCAATCTCCAATCCTAGATCCTGAATACCCAACCCTCAATCCTTAATCCTCAATCTTCAATCCTCAATCCCCAGTCTTCAATCTTCAATCCTCAATGTTCAATCCTCAACCCTCAATCCTCAGTCCTCAGTCCTCAATTCTCAATCCTCAAACCTCAATCCTCAACCGTCAGTCCGCGTCCTCAATCCTCAACCCTCAATACCCAATCCTCAATCTTCAATCCTCAATACTCAATATTCAATCCTCAATCCTCAATCCCCAATCCGCAATCTTCAATCCTCAATCCTCAATCCTCAATACCCAATCCTCAATCTCCAATCCTCAATACTCAGTCTTTAATCCTCAATCCTCAATCCTCAATCCTCAATCCTCAATCCTCATTCTTCAATGCTCAATACACAATCCTCAATCTTCAATCCTCAATCCTCAATCCCCAATTCTCAATCATCAATCCTCAATCCTCGTTCCTCAAACCTCAATCCTCAACCCTCAGTCCTCATCCTCAGTTCTCAATTCTCAATTCTCAATTCTCAATCCTCAACACTCAATACTCAACCTTCAATCCTCATTAATCAATCTCCAATCCTAGATCCTGAATCCCCAATCCTCAATCCTTAATCCTCAATCTTCAGTCCTCAATCCTCAGTCCTCAATCTTCAATCCTCAATGTTCAACCCTCAATCCTCAATCCTCAGTCCTCAATCCTCAATCCTCAATTCTCAAACCTCAATCCTCAACCGTCAGTTCCCGTCCTCAATACTCAACCCTCAATCCTCAATCCCCAATCGTCAATCCTTTATACTCAATCCTCAATCCTCAATCCCCAGTCCTCAATCTTCAATCCTCAATGCTCCATCCTCAATCCTCAATCCTCAGCCGTCAATCCTCAATCCTCAATCCTCAAACCTCAGTACTCAACCGTCAGTCCTCGTCCTCAATCCTGAACCCTCAATCCTGAATGCTCAATCTTCAATCATCAATACTCAATCTTCAATCCTCAATCCTCAATCCTCAATCCTCAATCCTCAATCCTCCATCCTCAATATTCAACACACAACCCCCAACCATCAATCCTCAATACTCAATCATCTATCCTCAATTCTCAATACTCAATAGAATATCCTGAATTCTCATGGTTCAATACTCAATCCACAAAATTCAATAATCAAATCTCAATCCACAAACATCAATTCTCATCACTCAACCCTGAGCGCTCAGTCCTCAATGATCAATCTTCATTCCTCAATTCTCAATCTTCAATCCTCAATACTGAATCTTCAATCCTCAATCCTCAATCCTCAATCCTCAATCCTCATTCTTCAATCCTCAATACCCAATCCTCAATCTTCAATCCTCAATCCTCAATCCTCAATTCTCAATCCTCAATCCTCAATCATCAATCCTCAATCTTCAATACTCAATCGTCAATCCTCAGTCCTCAATCCTCAATCCCCAATCCTCGTTCCTCAAACCTCAATCCTCAACCCTCAGTCCTCATCCTCAGTTCTCAATTCTCAATTCTCAATTCTCAATCCTCAACCGTCAGTTCCCGTCCTCAATCCTCAACCATCAATCCTCAATCCACAATCTTCAATCCTCAACACTCAATATTCAATCCTCAATCCTCAATCCTCAATACTCAATCTTCAATCCTGAATCCTCAATACTCAGTCATCAATCCTCAATCTTCAATACTCATTCGTCAATCCTCAGTCCTCAATCCTCAATCCCCAATCCTCGTTCCTCAAACCTCAATCCTCAACCCTCAGTCCTCATCCTCAGTTCTCAATTCTCAATTCTCAATTCTCAATCCTCAACACTCAATACTCAACCTTCAATCCTCATTAATCAATCTCCAATCCTAGATCCTGAATCCCCAATCCTCAATCCTTAATCCTCAATCTTCAGTCCTCAATCCCCAGTCCTCAATCTTCAATCCTCAATGTTCAATCCTCAATCCTCAATCCTCAGTCCTCAATCCTCAATCCTCAATTCTCAAACCTCAATCCTCAACCGTCAGTTCCCGTCCTCAATCCTCAACCCTCAATCCTCAATCCACAATCTTCAATCCTCAATACTCAATATTCAATACTCAATCCTCAATCCTCAATCCTCAATCTTCAAACCTCAATCCTCAACCCTCAATTCTCAATCCTCATTCTTCAATCCTCAATACCCAATCGTCAATCTTCAATACTCAATACTCAATCCTCAATTCTCAAACTTCAATCCTCAATCCTCAATCCTCAATCCTCAATCCTCATTCTTCAATCCTCAATACCCAATCCTCAATCTTCAATCCTCAATCCTCAATCCTCAATTCTCAATCCTCAATCCTCAATCATCAATCCTCAATCCCAAATCCTCATTCTTCAAACCTCAATCCTGAACCCTCAGTCCCCATCCTCAATTCTCAATTCTCAATCCTCAATCCTCAATCCTCAATCTTCAATCCTCAATAATCAAACTCCAATCCTAGATCCTCAATCCCCAATCGTCAATCCTTGATACTCAATCCTCAGTCCTCAATCCCCAGTCCTCAATCTTCAATCCTCAATGCTCCATCGACAATCCTCAATCCTCAGCCGTCAATCCTCAATCCTCAATCCTCAAATCTCAGTACTCAACCGGCAGTCCTCGTCCTCAATCCTCAACCCTCAATCCTGAATGCTCAATCTTCAATCATCAATACTCAATCCTCAATCCTCAATCATCAATCCTCAATCCCAAATCCTCATTCTTCAAACCTCAATCCTGAACCCTCAGTCCCCATCCTCAATTCTCAATTCTCAATCCTCAATCCTCAATCCTCAATCTTCAATCCTCAATAATCAAACTCCAATCCTAGATCCTCAATCCCCAATCGTCAATCCTTGATACTCAATCCTCAGTCCTCAATCCCCAGTCCTCAATCTTCAATCCTCAATGCTCTATCCACAATCCTCAATCCTCTGCAGTCAATCCTCAATCCTCAATCCTCAAATCTCAGTACTCAACCGGCAGTCCTCGTCCTCAATCCTCAATCCTCAATCCTCAATCCTCAATCCTCAATCCTCAATCCTCAATCCTCCATCCTCAATATTCAACACACAACCCTCAACCATCAATCCTCAACACTCAATCATCTATCCTCAATTCTCAATACTCAATAGAATATCCTGAATTCTCATGGTTCAATACTCAATCCACAAAATTCAATTATCAAATCTCAATCCACAAACATCAATTCTCGTCACTCAACCCTGAGCGCTCAGTCCTCAATGTTCAATCCTCATTCCTCAATTCTCAATCCTCAATCCTCAATACTGAATCTTCAATCCTCAATCCTCAATCCTCAATCTTCAATCCTCAGTCCCAAATCCTGAATCTTCAATCCTCAATCCTCAATTCTCAATCCTGAATCCTCAACCCTCAATCCTCATTCCTCAAACCTCAATCCTGAACCCTCAGTCCTCATTCTCAATTCTCAGTTCTCAAGCCTCAATCCTCAATCCTCAATCCTCAATCCTCAATTATCAATCTCCAATCCTAGATGCTCAATCCCCAATCTTCAATCCTTAATATTCAATCTTCAATCCTCGTTCCCCAGTCCTCAATCTTCAATCCACAATGCCCAATCCTCAATCCTCAATCCTCAATCCTGAATACTCAATCCTCAATCCTCAGTCCTCAATCCACAATCCTCAACCCTCCAACCTCAATCCTCGACCGTGAATCCTCGTCCTCAATCCTCAAACCTCATTCCTCAATCCTCAATCTTCAATCATCAATACTCAATCTTCAATCCTCAATCCTCAATCCTCAATCCTCAATCCTCAATCCTCAATCCTCAATATTCAACACACAACCCTCAGCCATCAACCCACAATACTCAACCATCAATCCTCAATTCTCAATACTCAATATAATATCCTGAATCCTCATGGTTCAATACTCAATCCTCAAAATTCAATAATCAAATCTCAATCCTCAAACATCAATTCTCAGCACTCAATCCTCAAGCGTCAATCTTCAATCCTCAATCCTCAACCCTCAATCCACAATCCTCATTCTTCAATCCTCAATACCCAATCCTCAATCTTCAATACTCAATCCTCAATTCTCAATCTTCAATCCTCAATACTCAATCCTCAATCCTCAATCCTCATACTTCAATCCTCAATACCCAATCCTCAATCCTCAATCCTCAATCCTCAATCCACAATCCTCATTCTTCAATCCTCAATACCCAATCCTCAATCTTCAATCCTCAATCCTCAATTCTCAATTCTCAACCCTCAACCCTCAGTCCTCAGTCCTCAAACCTCAATCCTCAAACCTCAGCCCTCATCCTCAATCCTCAATCATCTATCCTCAATCCTCAACCTTCAATCCTCAATACTCTATCTTCAATCCTCAATCCTCAGTCCACAAACCTCAATTCTGAATCCTCAATCCTGCATCCTCAATCCTCAGCCCTCAGTCCTCAACAATCAGTTGTCAATCCTCAATCCCCAATAGAACATCCTCAATTCACAGTTTTCAATACTCAATACTCAATCTGCAATCCTCAATCCTCAATCCTCAATTCTAAACCCTCAACCCACAGTCATCAGTCCTCAATCCTCAATCCTCAAACCTCAGCCCTCAATCCTCAATCCTCAATCCTCAATCCACAATCTTCAATCCTCAATACTCAATCTTCAATCCTCAACACTCAATGCTCAATACTCAAACCTCAATCGTCAGTCTTCAATCCTCAATGCTCAATCTTCCATCCTCAACCCTCAATCCTCAATCCTCAATCCTCATTCTACAATCCTCAATACCGAATCCTCAATCCTCAATCCTCAATCCTCAATCCTCAATTCTCAATCCTCAATCCTCAATCCACAGTCCTCAATCCCAACTCCTCATTCTTCAAACCTCAATTCTCAACCCTCAGTCCCCATCCTCAATTCTGAATTCTCAATCCTCAATTCTCAATCCTCAATCTTCAATCCGCAATAATCAAACTCCAATCCTAGTTCCTCAATCCCCAATCGCCAATCCTTTATACTCAATCCTCAATCCTCAATCCCCAGTCCTCAATCTTCAATCCTCAATGCTCCATCCTCAAACCTCAATCGTCAGTCTTCAATCATCAATGCTCAATCTTCAATCCTCAACCCTCAATCCTCAATCCTCAATCCTCATTCTACAATCCTCAATGCCGAATCCTCAATCCTCAATCCTCAATCCTCAATCCTCAATTCTCAATCCTCAATCGTCAATCCTCAGTCCTCAGTCCTCAAACCTCAATCCTCAACCCTCAGCCCTCATCCTGAATCCTCAATCGTCAATCCTCAGTCCTCAGTCCTCAAATCTCAACCCTCAACCCTCAGACCTCATCCTCAATCCTCAATTCTCAATCCTCAATCCTCAATCCTGATTCCCCAATACTCAATCTTCAAACCTCAATCCTCAGTTCGCAGTCCACAAACCTCAATTCTGAATCCTCAATACTGCATCCTCAATCTTCAGCCCTCAGTCCTCAACAATCTGTTGTCAACACTCAATCCCCAATAAAACATCCTCAATTCACAGTTTTCAGTACTCAATACTCAATCTGCAATCCTCAATCCTCAATCCTGAATCCTCATTCTTCAATCCTCAATACCCAATGCTCAATCTTCAATCCTCAGTCCTCATCCTCAATTCTCAATTCTCAAAACTCTATCCTCAATCCTCAATCTTCAATCCTCAATAATCAATCTCCAATCCTAGATCCTCAATCCCCAATCCTCAATCCTTAATCGTCAATCTTCAATCCTCAATCCCCAGTCCTCAAACTTCAATCCTCAATGCTCAATCCTCAATCCTCAGTCCTCAGTCCTCAATCTTCAATCCTCAGTAATCAATCCTCAATCTCCAATACTGAATCGTCAATCCTCAGTCCTCAATCCTCAACCCTCAATCCTCAATCCTCAGTCCTCAATCCACAATCCTCAAACCTCCAACCTCAATCCTCGACCGTGAGTCCTCGTCCTCAATCCTCAAACCTCAATCCTCAATCCTCAATCCTCAATCCTCAATACTCAATCTTCAATAATCAATCCTCAACCCTCAATCCTCAATACTCAATCGTCAATCGTCAATCCTCAATCCCCAATCCTCAATCTCCAATCCTCAATCCTTAATCCTCAATCCTCAATCCTCAATCTTCAATCCTCAGTACTCAAACTTCAATCATCGATATTCAATCTTCTGTCCTCATTCCTCGACCCTCAATCCTCAATACTCAATCCTCAATGTTCAATCCGCAATACCCAATCCTCAATCTTCAATCCTCAATCCTCAATCCACAATCCTCAATCCTCAATCCTCAATCCTCAGTCCTCAAACCTCAATCCTGAATCCTCAATCCTGAATCCTCAATCTTCAGACCTCAGTGCTCAACAATCAGTTGTCAATACGCAATCCTCAGTAGAATATCCTCAATTCACAGTTTTCAATACACAATACTCAATCTGGTATCATCAAATCTCTATCCACAAACATCAATTCTCATCACTCAACCCTGAACGCTCAGTCCTCAATGTTCAATTCTCAATCCTCAATTCTCAATCTTCAATCCTCAATCCTCAATACTCAATCCTCAATCCTCAGTAATCAATCCTCAATCTTCAATACTCAATCGTCAATCCTCAGTCCTCAATCCTCAATCCTCAATCCTCGTTCCTCAGACCTCAATCCTCAACACTCAGTCCTCATCCACAATTCTCAATTCTCAATCCTCAATCCTCAAACCTCAATCTTCAATCCTCAATCCCCAGTCTTCAATCTTCAATCCTCAATGTTCAATCCTCAATCCTCAATCCTCAGTCCTCAGTCCTCAATTCTCAATCCTCAAACCTCAATCCTCAACCGTCAGTCCGCGTCCTCAATCCTCAACCCTCAATACCCAATCCTCAATCTTCAATCCTCAATACTCAATATTCAATCCTCAATCCTCAATCCCCAATCCGCAATCTTCAATCCTCAATCCTCAATCCTCAATACCCAATCCTCAATCTCCAATCCTCAATACTAAGTCTTTAATCCTCAATCCTCAATCCTCAATCCTCAATCCTCATTCTTCAATGCTCAATACACAATCCTCAATCTTCAATCCTCAATCCTCAATCCCCAATTCTCAATCATCAATCCTCAATCCTCGTTCCTCAAACCTCAATCCTCAACCCTCAGTCCTCATCCTCAGTTCTCAATTCTCAATTCTCAATTCTCAATCCTCAACACTCAATACTCAACCTTCAATCCTCATTAATCAATCTCCAATCCTAGATCCTGAATCCCCAATCCTCAATCCTTAATCCTCAATCTTCAGTCCTCAATCCTCAGTCCTCAATCTTCAATCCTCAATGTTCAACCCTCAATCCTCAATCCTCAGTCCTCAATCCTCAATCCTCAATTCTCAAACCTCAATCCTCAACCGTCAGTTCCCGTCCTCAATACTCAACCCTCAATCCTCAATCCCCAATCGTCAATCCTTTATACTCAATCCTCAATCCTCAATCCCCAGTCCTCAATCTTCAATCCTCAATGCTCCATCCTCAATCCTCAATCCTCAGCCGTCAATCCTCAATCCTCAATCCTCAAACCTCAGTACTCAACCGTCAGTCCTCGTCCTCAATCCTGAACCCTCAATCCTGAATGCTCAATCTTCAATCATCAATACTCAATCTTCAATCCTCAATCCTCAATCCTCAATCCTCAATCCTCAATCCTCCATCCTCAATATTCAACACACAACCCCCAACCATCAATCCTCAATACTCAATCATCTATCCTCAATTCTCAATACTCAATAGAATATCCTGAATTCTCATGGTTCAATACTCAATCCACAAAATTCAATAATCAAATCTCAATCCACAAACATCAATTCTCATCACTCAACCCTGAGCGCTCAGTCCTCAATGATCAATCTTCATTCCTCAATTCTCAATCTTCAATCCTCAATACTGAATCTTCAATCCTCAATCCTCAATCCTCAATCCTCAATCCTCATTCTTCAATCCTCAATACCCAATCCTCAATCTTCAATCCTCAATCCTCAATCCTCAATTCTCAATCCTCAATCCTCAATCATCAATCCTCAATCTTCAATACTCAATCGTCAATCCTCAGTCCTCAATCCTCAATCCCCAATCCTCGTTCCTCAAACCTCAATCCTCAACCCTCAGTCCTCATCCTCAGTTCTCAATTCTCAATTCTCAATTCTCAATCCTCAACCGTCAGTTCCCGTCCTCAATCCTCAACCCTCAATCCTCAATCCACAATCTTCAATCCTCAACACTCAATATTCAATCCTCAATCCTCAATCCTCAATACTCAATCTTCAATCCTCAATCCTCAATACTCAGTCATCAATCCTCAATCTTCAATACTCATTCGTCAATCCTCAGTCCTCAATCCTCAATCCCCAATCCTCGTTCCTCAAACCTCAATCCTCAACCCTCAGTCCTCATCCTCAGTTCTCAATTCTCAATTCTCAATTCTCAATCCTCAACACTCAATACTCAACCTTCAATCCTCATTAATCAATCTCCAATCCTAGATCCTGAATCCCCAATCCTCTATCCTTAATCCTCAATCTTCAGTCCTCAATCCCCAGTCCTCAATCTTCAATCCTCAATGTTCAATCCTCAATCCTCAATCCTCAGTCCTCAATCCTCAATCCTCAATTCTCAAACCTCAATCCTCAACCGTCAGTTCCCGTCCTCAATCCTCAACCCTCAATCCTCAATCCACAATCTTCAATCCTCAATACTCAATATTCAATACTCAATCCTCAATCCTCAATCCTCAATCTTCAAACCTCAATCCTCAACCCTCAATTCTCAATCCTCATTCTTCAATCCTCAATACCCAATCGTCAATCTTCAATACTCAATCCTCAATCCTCAATTCTCAAACTTCAATCCTCAATCCTCAATCCTCAATCCTCAATCCTCATTCTTCAATCCTCAATACCCAATCCTCAATCTTCAATCCTCAATCCTCAATCCTCAATTCTCAATCCTCAATCCTCAATCATCAATCCTCAATCCCAAATCCTCATTCTTCAAACCTCAATCCTGAACCCTCAGTCCTCATTCTCAATTCTCAGTTCTCAAGCCTCAATCCTCAATCCTCAATCCTCAATCCTCAATTATCAATCTCCAATCCTAGATGCTCAAACCCCAATCTTCAATCCTTAATATTCAATCTTCAATCCTCGTTCCCCAGTCCTCAATCTTCAATCCACAATGCCCAATCCTCAATCCTCAATACTCAATCCTCAATCCTCAGTCCTCAATCCACAATCCTCAACCCTCCAACCTCAATCCTCGACCGTGAATCCTCGTCCTCAATCCTCAAACCTCATTCCTCAATCCTCAATCTTCAATCATCAATACTCAATCTTCAATCCTCAATCCTCAATCCTCAATCCTCAATCCTCAATCCTCAATCATCAATATTCAACACACAACCCTCAGCCATCAACCCACAATACTCAACCATCAATCCTCAATTCTCAATAGTCAATATAATATCCTGAATCCTCATGGTTCAATACTCAATCCTCAAAATTCAATAATCAAATCTCAATCCTCAAACATCAATTCTCAGCACTCAATCCTCAAGCGTCAATCTTCAATCCTCAATCCTCAACCCTCAATCCACAATCCTCATTCTTCAATCCTCAATACCCAATCCTCAATCTTCAATACTCAATCCTCAATTCTCAATCTTCAATCCTCAATACTCAATCCTCAATCCTCAATCCTCATACTTCAATCCTCAATACCCAATCCTCAATCCTCAATCCTCAATCCTCAATCCACAATCCTCATTCTTCAATCCTCAATACCCAATCCTCAATCTTCAATCCTCAATCCTCAATCCTCAATTCTCAACCCTCAACCCTCAGTCCTCAGTCCTCAAACCTCAATCCTCAAACCTCAGCCCTCATCCTCAATCCTGAATCATCTATCCTCAATCCTCAACCTTCAATCCTCAATACTCTATCTTCAATCCTCAATCCTCAGTCCACAAACCTCAATTCTGAATCCTCAATCCTGCATCCTCAATCTTCAGCCCTCAGTCCTCAACAATCAGTTGTCAATCCTCAATCCCCAATAGAACATCCTCAATTCACAGTTTTCAATACTCAATACTCAATCTGCAATCCTCAATCCTCAATCCTCAATTCTAAACCCTCAACCCACAGTCATCAGTCCTCAATCCTCAATCCTCAAACCTCAGCCCTCAATCCTCAATCCTCAATCCTCAATCCACAATCTTCAATCCTCAATACTCAATCTTCAATCCTCAACACTCAATGCTCAATACTCAAACCTCAATCGTCAGTCTTCAATCCTCAATGCTCAATCTTCCATCCTCAACCCTCAATCCTCAATCCTCAATCCTCATTCTACAATCCTCAATACCGAATCCTCAATCCTCAATCCTCAATCCTCAATCCTCAATTCTCAATCCTCAATCCTCAATCCACAGTCCTCAATCCCAACTCCTCATTCCTCAAACCTCAATTCTCAACCCTCAGTCCCCATCCTCAATTCTGAATTCTCAATCCTCAATTCTCAATCCTCCGTCTTCAATCCGCAATAATCAAACTCCAATCCTAGTTCCTCAATCCCCAATCGCCAATCCTTTATACTCAATCCTCAATCCTCAATCCCCAGTCCTCAATCTTCAATCCTCAATGCTCCATCCTCAAACCTCAATCGTCAGTCTTCAATCATCAATGCTCAATCTTCAATCCTCAACCCTCAGTCCTCATCCTCAGTTCTCAATTCTCAATTCTCAATTCTCAATCCTCAACCGTCAGTTCCCGTCCTCAATCCTCAACCCTCAATCCTCAATCCACAATCTTCAATCCTCAACACTCAATATTCAATCCTCAATCCTCAATCCTCAATACTCAATCTTCAATCCTCAATCCTCAATACTCAGTCATCAATCCTCAATCTTCAATACTCATTCGTCAATCCTCAGTCCTCAATCCTCAATCCCCAATCCTCGTTCCTCAAACCTCAATCCTCAACCCTCAGTCCTCATCCTCAGTTCTCAATTCTCAATTCTCAATTCTCAATCCTCAACACTCAATACTCAACCTTCAATCCTCATTAATCAATCTCCAATCCTAGATCCTGAATCCCCAATCCTCAATCCTTAATCCTGAATCTTCAGTCCTCAATCCCCAGTCCTCAATCTTCAATCCTCAATGTTCAATCCTCAATCCTCAATCCTCAGTCCTCAATCCTCAATCCTCAATTCTCAAACCTCAATCCTCAACCGTCAGTTCCCGTCCTCAATCCTCAACCCTCAATCCTCAATCCACAATCTTCAATCCTCAATACTCAATATTCAATACTCAATCCTCAATCCTCAATCCTCAATCTTCAAACCTCAATCCTCAACCCTCAATTCTCAATCCTCATTCTTCAATCCTCAATACCCAATCGTCAATCTTCAATACTCAATCCTCAATCCTCAATTCTCAAACTTCAATCCTCAATCCTCAATCCTCAATCCTCAATCCTCATTCTTCAATCCTCAATACCCAATCCTCAATCTTCAATCCTCAATCCTCAATCCTCAATTCTCAATCCTCAATCCTCAATCATCAATCCTCAATCCCAAATCCTCATTCTTCAAACCTCAATCCTGAACCCTCAGTCCTCATTCTCAATTCTCAGTTCTCAAGCCTCAATCCTCAATCCTCAATCCTCAATCCTCAATTATCAATCTCCAATCCTAGATGCTCAATCCCCAATCTTCAATCCTTAATATTCAATCTTCAATCCTCGTTCCCCAGTCCTCAATCTTCAATCCACAATGCCCAATCCTCAATCCTCAATACTCAATCCTCAATCCTCAGTCCTCAATCCACAATCCTCAACCCTCCAACCTCAATCCTCGACCGTGAATCCTCGTCCTCAATCCTCAAACCTCATTCCTCAATCCTCAATCTTCAATCATCAATACTCAATCTTCAATCCTCAATCCTCAATCCTCAATCCTCAATCCTCAATCCTCAATCATCAATATTCAACACACAACCCTCAGCCATCAACCCACAATACTCAACCATCAATCCTCAATTCTCAATAGTCAATATAATATCCTGAATCCTCATGGTTCAATACTCAATCCTCAAAATTCAATAATCAAATCTCAATCCTCAAACATCAATTCTCAGCACTCAATCCTCAAGCGTCAATCTTCAATCCTCAATCCTCAACCCTCAATCCACAATCCTCATTCTTCAATCCTCAATACCCAATCCTCAATCTTCAATACTCAATCCTCAATTCTCAATCTTCAATCCTCAATACTCAATCCTCAATCCTCAATCCTCATACTTCAATCCTCAATACCCAATCCTCAATCCTCAATCCTCAATCCTCAATCCACAATCCTCATTCTTCAATCCTCAATACCCAATCCTCAATCTTCAATCCTCAATCCTCAATCCTCAATTCTCAACCCTCAACCCTCAGTCCTCAGTCCTCAAACCTCAATCCTCAAACCTCAGCCCTCATCCTCAATCCTGAATCATCTATCCTCAATCCTCAACCTTCAATCCTCAATACTCTATCTTCAATCCTCAATCCTCAGTCCACAAACCTCAATTCTGAATCCTCAATCCTGCATCCTCAATCTTCAGCCCTCAGTCCTCAACAATCAGTTGTCAATCCTCAATCCCCAATAGAACATCCTCAATTCACAGTTTTCAATACTCAATACTCAATCTGCAATCCTCAATCCTCAATCCTCAATTCTAAACCCTCAACCCACAGTCATCAGTCCTCAATCCTCAATCCTCAAACCTCAGCCCTCAATCCTCAATCCTCAATCCTCAATCCACAATCTTCAATCCTCAATACTCAATCTTCAATCCTCAACACTCAATGCTCAATACTCAAACCTCAATCGTCAGTCTTCAATCCTCAATGCTCAATCTTCCATCCTCAACCCTCAATCCTCAATCCTCAATCCTCATTCTACAATCCTCAATACCGAATCCTCAATCCTCAATCCTCAATCCTCAATCCTCAATTCTCAATCCTCAATCCTCAATCCACAGTCCTCAATCCCAACTCCTCATTCCTCAAACCTCAATTCTCAACCCTCAGTCCCCATCCTCAATTCTGAATTCTCAATCCTCAATTCTCAATCCTCCATCTTCAATCCGCAATAATCAAACTCCAATCCTAGTTCCTCAATCCCCAATCGCCAATCCTTTATACTCAATCCTCAATCCTCAATCCCCAGTCCTCAATCTTCAATCCTCAATGCTCCATCCTCAAACCTCAATCGTCAGTCTTCAATCATCAATGCTCAATCTTCAATCCTCAACCCTCAATCCTCAATCCTCAATCCTCATTCTACAATCCTCAATGCCGAATCCTCAATCCTCAATCCTCAATCCTCAATCCCCAATTCTCAATCCTCAATCGTCAATCCTCAGTCCTCAGTCCTCAAACCTCAATCCTCAACCCTCAGCCCTCATCCTGAATCCTCAATCGTCAATCCTCAGTCCTCAGCCCTCAAATCTCAACCCTCAACCCTCAGACCTCATCCTCAATCCTCAATTCTCAATCCTCAATCCTCAATCCTGATTCCCCAATACTCAATCTTCAAACCTCAATCCTCAGTTCGCAGTCCACAAACCTCAATTCTGAATCCTCAATACTGCATCCTCAATCTTCAGCCCTCAGTCCTCAACAATCTGTTGTCAACACTCAATCCCCAATAAAACATCCTCAATTCACAGTTTTCAGTACTCAATACTCAATCTGCAATCCTCAATCCTCAATCCTGAATCCTCATTCTTCAATCCTCAATACCCAATGCTCAATCTTCAATCCACAGTCCTCATCCTCAATTCTCAATTCTCAAAACTCTATCCTCAATCCTCAATCTTCAATCCTCAATAATCAATCTCCAATCCTAGATCCTCAATCCCCAATCCTCAATCCTTAATCCTCAATCTTCAATCCTCAATCCCCAGTCCTCAAACTTCAATCCTCAATGCTCAACCCTCAATCCTCAGTCCTCAGTCCTCAATCTTCAATCCTCAGTAATCAATCCTCAATCTCCAATACTGAATCGTCAATCCTCAGTCCTCAATCCTCAACCCTCAATCCTCAATCCTCAGTCCTCAATCCACAATCCTCAAACCTCCAACCTCAATCCTCGACCGTGAGTCCTCGTCCTCAATCCTCAAACCTCAATCCTCAATCCTCAATCCTCAATCCTCAATACTCAATCTTCAATAATCAATCCTCAACCCTCAAGCCTCAATACTCAATCGTCAATCGTCAATCCTCAATCCCCAATCCTCAATCTCCAATCCTCAATCCTTAATCCTCAATCCTCAATCCTCAATCTTCAATCCTCAGTACTCAAACTTCAATCATCGATATTCAATCTTGTGTCCTCAATCCTCGACCCTCAATCCTCAATACTCAATCCTCAATGTTCAATCCGCAATACCCAATCCTCAATCTTCAATCCTCAATCCTCAATCCACAATCCTCAATCCTCAATCCTCAATCCTCAGTCCTCAAACCTCAATCCTGAATCCTCAATCCTGAATCCTCAATCTTCAGACCTCAGTGCTCAACAATCAGTTGTCAATACTCAATCCTCAGTAGAATATCCTCAATTCACAGTTTTCAATACACAATACTCAATCTGGTATCTTCAAATCTCTATCCACAAACATCAATTCTCATCACTCAACCCTGAACGCTCAGTCCTCAATGTTCAATTCTCAATCCTCAATTCTCAATCTTCAATCCTCAATACTGAATCTTCAATCCTCAATCCTCAATCCTCAATCCTAAATCCTCAATCCTCAATCCTCAATCCTCAATCCTCAATCCTCAATACTCAATCCTCAATCCTCAATCCTCAGTAATCAATCCTCAATCTTCAATACTCAATCGTCAATCCTCAGTCCTCAATCCTCAATCCTCAATCCTCGTTCCTCAAACCTCAATCCTCAACACTCAGTCCTCATCCACAATTCTCAATTCTCAATCCTCAATCCTCAAACCTCAATCTTCAATCCTCAATAATCAATCTCCAATCCTAGATCCTGAATACCCAACCCTCAATCCTTAATCCTCAATCTTCAATCCTCAATCCCCAGTCTTCAATCTTCAATCCTCAATGTTCAATCCTCAATCCTGAATCCTCAGGCCTCAGTCCTCAATTCTCAATCCTCAAACCTCAATCCTCAACCGTCAGTCCGCGTCCTCAATCCTCAACCCTCAATACCCAATCCTCAATCTTCAATCCTCAATACTCAATATTCAATCCTCAATCCTCAATCCCCAATCCGCAATCTTCAATCCTCAATCCTCAATCCTCAATACCCAATCCTCAATCTCCAATCCTCAATACTCAGTCTTTAATCCTCAGTCCTCAATCCTCAATCCTCAATCCTCATTCTTCAATGCTCAATACACAATCCTCAATCTTCAATCCTCAATCCTCAATCCCCAATTCTCAATCATCAATCCTCAATCCTCGTTCCTCAAACCTCAATCCTCAACCCTCAGTCCTCATCCTCAGTTCTCAATTCTCAATTCTCAATTCTCAATCCTCAACACTCAATACTCAACCTTCAATCCTCATTAATCAATCTCCAATCCTAGATCCTGAATCCCCAATCCTCAATCCTTAATCCTCAATCTTCAGTCCTCAATCCTCAGTCCTCAATCTTCAATCCTCAATGTTCAACGCTCAATCCTCAATCCTCAGTCCTCAATCCTCAATCCTCAATTCTCAAACCTCAATCCTCAACCGTCAGTTCCCGTCCTCAATACTCAACCCTCAATCCTCAATCCCCAATCGTCAATCCTTTATACTCAATCCTCAATCCTCAATCCCCAGTCCTCAATCTTCAATCCTCAATGCTCCATCCTCAATCCTCAATCCTCAGCCGTCAATCCTCAATCCTCAATCCTCAAACCTCAGTACTCAACCGTCAGTCCTCGTCCTCAATCCTGAACCCTCAATCCTGAATGCTCAATCTTCAATCATCAATACTCAATCTTCAATCCTCAATCCTCAATCCTCAATCCTCAATCCTCAATACTCCATCCTCAATATTCAACACACAACCCCCAACCATCAATCCTCAATACTCAATCATCTATCCTCAATTCTCAATACTCAATAGAATATCCTGAATTCTCATGGTTCAATACTCAATCCACAAAATTCAATAATCAAATCTCAATCCACAAACATCAATTCTCATCACTCAACCCTGAGCGCTCAGTCCTCAATGATCAATCTTCATTCCTCAATTCTCAATCTTCAATCCTCAATACTGAATCTTCAATCCTCAATCCTCAATCCTCAATCCTCAATCCTCATTCTTCAATCCTCAATACCCAATCCTCAATCTTCAATCCTCAATCCTCAATCCTCAATTCTCAATCCTCAATCCTCAATCATCAATCCTCAATCTTCAATACTCAATCGTCAATCCTCAGTCCTCAATCCTCAATCCCCAATCCTCGTTCCTCAAACCTCAATCCTCAACCCTCAGTCCTCATCCTCAGTTCTCAATTCTCAATTCTCAATTCTCAATCCTCAACACTCAATACTCAACCTTCAATCCTCATTAATCAATCTCCAATCCTAGATCCTGAATCCCCAATCCTCAATCCTTAATCCTCAACCTTCAGTCCTCAATCCCCAGTCCTCAATCTTCAATCCTCAATGTTCAATCCTCAATCCTCAATCCTCAGTCCTCAATCCTCAATCCTCAATTCTCAAACCTCAATCCTCAACCGTCAGTTCCCGTCCTCAATCCTCAACCCTCAATCCTCAATCCACAATCTTCAATCCTCAATACTCAATATTCAATACTCAATCCTCAATCCTCAATCCTCAATCTTCAAACCTCAATCCTCAACCCTCAATTCTCAATCCTCATTCTTCAATTCTCAATACCCAATCGTCAATCTTCAATACTCAATCCTCAATCCTCAATTCTCAAACTTCAATCCTCAATCCTCAATCCTCAATCCTCAATCCTCATTCTTCAATCCTCAATACCCAATCCTCAATCTTCAATCCTCAATCCTCAATCCTCAATTCTCAATCCTCAATCCTCAATCATCAATCCTCAATCCCAAATCCTCATTCTTCAAACCTCAATCCTGAACCCTCAGTCCCCATCCTCAATGCTCAATTCTCAATCCTCAATCCTCAATCCTCAATCTTCAATCCTCAATAATCAAACTCCAATCCTAGATCCTCAATCCCCAATCGTCAATCCTTGATACTCAATCCTCAGTCCTCAATCCCCAGTCCTCAATCTTCAATCCTCAATGCTCCATCCACAATCCTCAATCCTCAGCCGTCAATCCTCAATCCTCAATCCTCAAATCTCAGTACTCAACCGGCAGTCCTCGTCCTCAATCCTCAACCCTCAATCCTGAATGCTCAATCTTCAATCATCAATACTCAATCCTCAATCCTCAATCATCAATCCTCAATCCCAAATCCTCATTCTTCAAACCTCAATCCTGAACCCTCAGTCCCCATCCTCAATTCTCAATTCTCAATCCTCAATCCTCAATCCTCAATCTTCAATCCTCAATAATCAAACTCCAATCCTAGATCCTCAATCCCCAATCGTCAATCCTTGATACTCAATCCTCAGTCCTCAATCCCCAGTCCTCAATCTTCAATCCTCAATGCTCTATCCACAATCCTCAATCCTCTGCAGTCAATCCTCAATCCTCAATCCTCAAATCTCAGTACTCAACCGGCAGTCCTCGTCCTCAATCCTCAATCCTCAATCCTCAATCCTCAATCCTCAATCCTCAATTCTCAATCCTCCATCCTCAATATTCAACACACAACCCTCAACCATCAATCCTCAATACTCAATCATCTATCCTCAATTCTCAATACTCAATAGAATATCCTGAATTCTCATGGTTCAATACTCAATCCACAAAATTCAATTATCAAATCTCAATCCACAAACATCAATTCTCGTCACTCAACCCTGAGCGCTCAGTCCTCAATGTTCAATCCTCATTCCTCAATTCTCAATCCTCAATCCTCAATACTGAATCTTCAATCCTCAATCCTCAATCCTCAATCTTCAATCCTCAGTCCCAAATCCTGAATCTTCAATCCTCAATCCTCAATTCTCAATCCTCAATCCTCAACCCTCAATCCTCATTCCTCAAACCTCAATCCTGAACCCTCAGTCCTCATTCTCAATTCTCAGTTCTCAAGCCTCAATCCTCAATCCTCAATCCTCAATCCTCAATTATCAATCTCCAATCCTAGATGCTCAATCCCCAATCTTCAATCCTTAATATTCAATCTTCAATCCTCGTTCCCCAGTCCTCAATCTTCAATCCACAATGCCCAATCCTCAATCCTCAATCCTCAATCCTCAATACTCAATCCTCAATCCTCAGTCCTCAATCCACAATCCTCAACCCTCCAACCTCAATCCTCGACCGTGAATCCTCGTCCTCAATCCTCAAACCTCATTCCTCAATCCTCAATCTTCAATCATCAATACTCAATCTTCAATCCTCAATCCTCAATCCTCAATCCTCAATCCTCAATCCTCAATCCTCAATATTCAACACACAACCCTCAGCCATCAACCCACAATACTCAACCATCAATCCTCAATTCTCAATACTCAATATAATATCCTGAATCCTCATGGTTCAATACTCAATCTTCAAAATTCAATAATCAAATCTCAATCCTCAAACATCAATTCTCAGCACTCAATCCTCAAGCGTCAATCTTCAATCCTCAATCCTCAACCCTCAATCCACAATCCTCATTCTTCAATCCTCAATACCCAATCCTCAATCTTCAATACTCAATCCTCAATTCTCAATCTTCAATCCTCAATACTCAATCCTCAATCCTCAATCCTCATACTTCAATCCTCAATACCCAATCCTCAATCCTCAATCCTCAATCCTCAATCCACAATCCTCATTCTTCAATCCTCAATACCCAATCCTCAATCTTCAATCCTCAATCCTCAATCCTCAATTCTCAACCCTCAACCCTCAGTCCTCAGTCCTCAAACCTCAATCCTCAAACCTCAGCCCTCATCCTCAATCCTCAATCATCTATCCTCAATCCTCAACCTTCAATCCTCAATACTCTATCTTCAATCCTCAATCCTCAGTCCACAAACCTCAATTCTGAATCCTCAATCCTGCATCCTCAATCTTCAGCCCTCAGTCCTCAACAATCTGTTGTCAACACTCAATCCCCAATAAAACATCCTCAATTCACAGTTTTCAGTACTCAATACTCAATCTGCAATTATCAATCCTCAATCCTGAATCCTCATTCTTCAATCCTCAATACCCAATGCTCAATCTTCAATCCTCAATCCTCAATCCACAATCCTCAATCCTCAATCCTCAATCCTCAGTCCTCAAACCTCAATCCTGAATCCTCAATCCTGAATCCTCAATCTTCAGACCTCAGTGCTCAACAATCAGTTGTCAATACTCAATCCTCAGTAGAATATCCTCAATTCACAGTTTTCAATACACAATACTCAATCTGGTATCTTCAAATCTCTATCCACAAACATCAATTCTCATCACTCAACCCTGAACGCTCAGTCCTCAATGTTCAATTCTCAATCCTCAATTCTCAATCTTCAATCCTCAATACTGAATCTTCAATCCTCAATCCTCAATCCTCAATCCTAAATCCTCAATCCTCAATCCTCAATCCTCAATCCTCAATCCTCAATACTCAATCCTCAATCCTCAATCCTCAGTAATCAATCCTCAATCTTCAATACTCAATCGTCAATCCTCAGTCCTCAATCCTCAATCCTCAATCCTCGTTCCTCAAACCTCAATCCTCAACACTCAGTCCTCATCCACAATTCTCAATTCTCAATCCTCAATCCTCAAACCTCAATCTTCAATCCTCAATAATCAATCTCCAATCCTAGATCCTGAATACCCAACCCTCAATCCTTAATCCTCAATCTTCAATCCTCAATCCCCAGTCTTCAATCTTCAATCCTCAATGTTCAATCCTCAATCCTCAATCCTCAGGCCTCAGTCCTCAATTCTCAATCCTCAAACCTCAATCCTCAACCGTCAGTCCGCGTCCTCAATCCTCAACCCTCAATACCCAATCCTCAATCTTCAATCCTCAATACTCAATATTCAATCCTCAATCCTCAATCCCCAATCCGCAATCTTCAATCCTCAATCCTCAATCCTCAATACCCAATCCTCAATCTCCAATCCTCAATACTCAGTCTTTAATCCTCAGTCCTCAATCCTCAATCCTCAATCCTCATTCTTCAATGCTCAATACACAATCCTCAATCTTCAATCCTCAATCCTCAATCCCCAATTCTCAATCATCAATCCTCAATCCTCGTTCCTCAAACCTCAATCCTCAACCCTCAGTCCTCATCCTCAGTTCTCAATTCTCAATTCTCAATTCTCAATCCTCAACACTCAATACTCAACCTTCAATCCTCATTAATCAATCTCCAATCCTAGATCCTGAATCCCCAATCCTCAATCCTTAATCCTCAATCTTCAGTCCTCAATCCTCAGTCCTCAATCTTCAATCCTCAATGTTCAACGCTCAATCCTCAATCCTCAGTCCTCAATCCTCAATCCTCAATTCTCAAACCTCAATCCTCAACCGTCAGTTCCCGTCCTCAATACTCAACCCTCAATCCTCAATCCCCAATCGTCAATCCTTTATACTCAATCCTCAATCCTCAATCCCCAGTCCTCAATCTTCAATCCTCAATGCTCCATCCTCAATCCTCAATCCTCAGCCGTCAATCCTCAATCCTCAATCCTCAAACCTCAGTACTCAACCGTCAGTCCTCGTCCTCAATCCTGAACCCTCAATCCTGAATGCTCAATCTTCAATCATCAATACTCAATCTTCAATCCTCAATCCTCAATCCTCAATCCTCAATCCTCAATACTCCATCCTCAATATTCAACACACAACCCCCAACCATCAATCCTCAATACTCAATCATCTATCCTCAATTCTCAATACTCAATAGAATATCCTGAATTCTCATGGTTCAATACTCAATCCACAAAATTCAATAATCAAATCTCAATCCACAAACATCAATTCTCATCACTCAACCCTGAGCGCTCAGTCCTCAATGATCAATCTTCATTCCTCAATTCTCAATCTTCAATCCTCAATACTGAATCTTCAATCCTCAATCCTCAATCCTCAATCCTCAATCCTCATTCTTCAATCCTCAATACCCAATCCTCAATCTTCAATCCTCAATCCTCAATCCTCAATTCTCAATCCTCAATCCTCAATCATCAATCCTCAATCTTCAATACTCAATCGTCAATCCTCAGTCCTCAATCCTCAATCCCCAATCCTCGTTCCTCAAACCTCAATCCTCAACCCTCAGTCCTCATCCTCAGTTCTCAATTCTCAATTCTCAATTCTCAATCCTCAACACTCAATACTCAACCTTCAATCCTCATTAATCAATCTCCAATCCTAGATCCTGAATCCCCAATCCTCAATCCTTAATCCTCAACCTTCAGTCCTCAATCCCCAGTCCTCAATCTTCAATCCTCAATGTTCAATCCTCAATCCTCAATCCTCAGTCCTCAATCCTCAATCCTCAATTCTCAAACCTCAATCCTCAACCGTCAGTTCCCGTCCTCAATCCTCAACCCTCAATCCTCAATCCACAATCTTCAATCCTCAATACTCAATATTCAATACTCAATCCTCAATCCTCAATCCTCAATCTTCAAACCTCAATCCTCAACCCTCAATTCTCAATCCTCATTCTTCAATCCTCAATACCCAATCGTCAATCTTCAATACTCAATCCTCAATCCTCAATTCTCAAACTTCAATCCTCAATCCTCAATCCTCAATCCTCAATCCTCATTCTTCAATCCTCAATACCCAATCCTCAATCTTCAATCCTCAATCCTCAATCCTCAATTCTCAATCCTCAATCCTCAATCATCAATCCTCAATCCCAAATCCTCATTCTTCAAACCTCAATCCTGAACCCTCAGTCCCCATCCTCAATTCTCAATTCTCAATCCTCAATCCTCAATCCTCAATCTTCAATCCTCAATAATCAAACTCCAATCCTAGATCCTCAATCCCCAATCGTCAATCCTTGATACTCAATCCTCAGTCCTCAATCCCCAGTCCTCAATCTTCAATCCTCAATGCTCCATCCACAATCCTCAATCCTCAGCCGTCAATCCTCAATCCTCAATCCTCAAATCTCAGTACTCAACCGGCAGTCCTCGTCCTCAATCCTCAACCCTCAATCCTGAATGCTCAATCTTCAATCATCAATACTCAATCCTCAATCCTCAATCATCAATCCTCAATCCCAAATCCTCATTCTTCAAACCTCAATCCTGAACCCTCA